>NC_140184.1:26607106-27304606 GCF_963971535.1 Notolepis coatsorum
GATGAATGTAATGATTCGTAACCACAAGCCAGGCGACAGCAGCAAAAAGAGGTTGAAAAGGAGGACAGAAGAGTTGGGGGTAATGAAGCTCTACGCCCAGAAGGGGAGAGCATACAGGCAGGAAGCTTTAGCGCTAAATCAGAGAGAGACGGATATAGGGAAACCAACATCCCCACCTTATGTCACGCAATTGCCGGTGAACATGTGCTATGTGAACAAAATACTGAAGGAGTGGAGAGGTGAGCTAGGACACAATCCAGAAATTGACCCGTTGCAGAGAGCGATGTTTAGAGAAAGTGTGATGAGAGGGCTTCCAGAGGTGGTTAAGAATAGACTGGAAGACGTGGTGGGGTTAATGGACATGACTTATCCTTTGTTCTGTGCACATGTAACACATAGTGTGGAGAAGCAAAGGGCTCAGGAGCAGAAAGTCAGGGATCAGGATAGAAATGACTCAAGGAAGTTAACTCAGCAACAACTGCAGCCCCAAAGGAGGTTGCAGGCAGTAATGGTGTCATCTGCTACCTCTCCACCCATGCAGGACCAGGGACCCCCGCCTGCACCTCAGGTAGTGAGAAGCTATGGCTATAGTTCACAGAACCAGGCGTCCAGGCGGCAGGCAGGGAATGGGCAATCAGGCCCACGGTTTACACAGGGACCGGGGAACGAACAACAGTTTCCCCGTTTCCACTGTTGGAACTGCGGCATGCAGGGACACAGGGAAATGAGATGTAGGCAACCATACCGTCCCGGCGCGGAGTATGGAAGACCCGTGCGCCAGGGGGAGTCACAAGGGCCCCACGACCAGGGGGAGACAGGAGGGCCCCGAAACCAGGGGGGTAATCACTAGGGGTGCCCAGAGAATGCGACGGGGGGAAATCAAATGATTGTGGTTTCCAAGGGAGCTGAGCAAGAACCTATTCTGCAGGTCCTAGTGGAGGGCAAATTAACAGAGATGATGGCAGACACTGGAGCAGGTTTTTCCTGCATAAAGCAAAAATACGCCGCTCACTTACCCCAGTCTGGACAGTATGTTCGGACGGTCGGATTCTTGGGGAAAAACAACCGATAGCATATTACTCTAGAGCTCTTTCGCCGGTAGAGCAGGGTCTGCCACCTTGTTATCAGGCCCTGGCCGCCGCACATTTGATGTATGAGAAGGCAACGGCCGTGACAATGGGATATGACATTTGCATTTGGACACATCACAAATTGGCAAACTTGATTGAAAGAGGCAAATTTGTTCTGACCAGCCAACGGCAACAGGCTTACATGAGGCTCCTGCAGTACTCGGACGTTACGATAAAAACATGCCACGGCAGTAACCCGGCGGATCTGGTACCACTCCCGAGCGAGGGTCAACCGCATGAGTGTGAGGTGGAAGCGACAGGCTTTCGTGAAACTCCGTCCTGATTTGGGAGTCGACCCGCTCGCGATAGCAGAACTCTCACTTTTTGTGGATGGGTCCTGCTATCGGGAGGGGGAAAATTTAAGGTCAGGATACGCCGTCGTACAGTGCAAACCTAACGGAGAAACACTAACAAGAAAGGCCGGACAATGCATGCAACCATGTTCGGCCCAGCTTGCAGAACTAATAGCACTAACAGAAGCATGCATAATAGCTAAAGATCGCACGGTTAACATCTTTACAGACTCTGCGTATGCGCAGGGCGTATGCCACCTATTTCGCGGCCATTTGGAAGGCAAGAGGCTTTAAGAAATCGGACGGCTCACCGATCCTTCACCACAAGCAGGTTGTGGCGCTTATTCAGGCTGTAAAGTTGCCCAAAAACATTGCTATCGTAAAGTGCCAGGCACACAGAAAAGACCTGTCCTTTGTGACGACGGGAAACAACGCGGCGGACGAGGCCGCGAAGGCGGCGGCTGCGGTGCCGTCCACGGCTGTTCTGATGTTTGCGGCCGAACTGACGACTGAGGTAACTGAGGATAATTTGAGTGATCTTCAGGACTCAGCCACGCAGGCCGAGAAACAGTCGTGGACGGAGAGGGGGGCTGTAAGGGGGGCAGATGGTCTGTGGAGGAGTCATAACGGTTTGATAGTCGCCTCCATCGATCTTCTGTCCTTAGTGATACCTGAGGCTCATGGTGTTGATCACTGTGGAAGAGCAGAGACCCTGAAACGAATCACGAAAATGGGATTTTGGTCCCCAAAGCTTCAGGCACAAATTGACGTTACACTAGCCAGGTGTTTAACATGCTTACAGGGCAATGTGCGCAAAGGAGTACCGACAGTGGCGGCTTACACACCCCTCCCTGAGGGACCATTCAGACATCTGATTATGGACTATACAGACATGATAACGCCAGTGCAGGGCAAACGATACCTCCTGGTAGTAGAGGACTGCTTTAGTCGCTGGATTGAGGCCATTCCATCTAAACACAAGAACGCGGACACAGTGATCAAGTTCCTGTGTCGCGAGGTCATTCCGAGATTTGGAATTCCCACGATATTACAAAGCGATAATGGCCGCGAGTTCATCGACAAGGTGGTTAAAGGGCTGATGCAGAAATTAGGTATAAGACAGCGCCTTTCCTGTGTCTATAGTCCCGGGTCGCAGGGGAAGGTGGAAAGGGCCAATCTGGTCATTAAAAACAAACTGTTGAAAATCTGTATGCAAACTAAGCTTAACTGGATTGATGCTTTGCCACTTGCTCTGATTAGAAGCAGCGTAAACCGCCAAACACAGCTAACACCGCATGAAATGCTTACAGGCCGCAGCATGCCAGCACCGCCATTTAGACACCTGGCTAGGGGCCCGGCATTAGATATTTTTGAGCAAGATCTGAAAAATATCTTCAGCAAGTGACTAAAATACATGAAGCTGTGTTTCGACAGGAGCAGAGAAAGCGAAGGAGGCGGAGAAGGAAGCCACCAAACCGAGACTGATCCCTGGGGACTTGGTCTTCGTAAAGGTCCACAAGAGAAAGTGGTCATCACCCCGGAGAGAGGGCCCGTACGAGGTGATCCGATCGACTGGAACGGCAGTCCAAGTCAAGGGATCAGCGACCTGGTTCCACTTCAATCACTGCATAAAGGCCAGCGGCGATCTCTTGGGGGATACAATCGATCGCAGTTATGCAGAACCCGACATGGAGGGTCCGAGACGGCAACTGGAAGGTGCAGTGCCTGCTGATGCTCCCGCAGATGTTGGCAGCAGTGTGCGGACGGTCGGCCGGGCACAACGACGTCATTAAGAACCGTCACGGTCGACCCGTCCTTGAGGATGACGGGTTTGAGTGGGTAGGAGTCCCACGGGGTCCCGCTCAGGCTCAAGTACCAGCAGACTTTCATGACCAGGCTCAGAATCAGGCGCCCCCTTTTCCCTCCATCGAGGAAGGGGGGGAGAAGATAAGACTACAACCAAACGGGGTGTTTCCCGTAGGACCGCAAGGGCATGTTTTTGATTTTGACCATTCCCCCGTTACAGGCGGGGATACTTACCATTATACTAACGAGCATCGGGTTGTGGGGGTAGATAGGAGAGTTGAGCCTGTCCCGAACCAATCACAGGGGACAGGGGTGAGGGGAAAAAGGGAGGTCAGGGACACTGAGTCGGAAGAGGTGGGGGGACAGGATATGTTCCAGAGGACAGCCGGAACGTTGAGGGACTCAGTGGGCTCACTCTGGGCCAGGTTGAGGGGTTTGCTTCCTTCCGGGGAACAAGATGGGGGCGACTATGACTATGACGAGGAAGACCCGGAGGCTGACCCGATGTATAGGGCGGCTTTAGGGAATGAGTGGTTTAAGTGGGTCCAGTACACGAGCGCGCAGAATCAGATAGAGGATTGTTATGTCTGCTCCAAGGCACGTCCGGATAGGCTGCTGGTGAAGGGCACGAAGTTCAGTTGGGCTCAGTGTGACAGGGACGCAGAGGCATGGGAGGGGCCCCATAATAGTCGCCCTTGGTGCGAGGCAGAGTGTTTGGGGTTTCTCGGCTCTAGTCGTTTTAAGGCTGCAGGAAACGTCACGGATTTCAAGGATGTCACTATGCGGGAACGGTGTAGGAAATTGGATGTACGTGTGCAGGGGGTAGCGACGGGGTTGCCAATACCCAGAGGTGTCAAACTATGGCTGACCAAGGATTTCGAGTGCTTGCAAAAGGAGGGGACCCGGGATGTAGGGGAGGTGGCAGAGGGGCGGTGCACTACTATTTGGAGCATCACGACTAACTGTACGAAAGAAGGAAAGTGTGGACACGGGGTCGTGTTAAAGGGAGTGGATACCAACCCACGGCCTGTAGCTTGCCCTTTTCATGTCCAGGATATGGCACTGGCGGACCAATACTGGCTCTGCGGCGGTAGGAGGTTGAGGAATACACTTCCTTTAGATTGGTCAGGTAGATGTGCCCGGGTTCAGGCGATCATGCCAATGGTGGTCCTACCATTATCAGTGACGGAAGGACCTTCTGAGTCTCCTATCTCTCGAACGAAGCGTAGCTACAAGGCAGACCCAAGGGTGTATCTGGACAGCATAGGACAGCCAAGGGGCATTCCAGCCGAGTTCATGGCTAAGAATGAGATTGCGGCAGGGTTTGAGTCTATTCTGCCATGGATATCGGTCAATAAGAACACCGGGTGGATCAACTATTTGTTTTACAATCAGCAGCGGTATCTCAATTACACCGAGGAGGCGTTGGATGCAATGGGGGACCAGATGCACGCGACCAGTACGGTGGCGTGGCAGAATAGACAGGCTCTGAACTGGTTAATGGCGGAGAAGGGTGGAGTCTGTTCCATGTTTGGACAGTACTGCTGCACATTCATTCCGACGAATGTGGGGCCAGGGGGAAAGTTCTCCGAGGCCATGGCTAAGCTGAAGGATTTGAGGGAGGAATTGAGGGGGAATTCTGGCCGGAATGAAGAATGGTGGGGGAGTGGGGTGTTGGAAAGATTGGGACAGTGGGGAAGCATAGTGATGCAGACGGGGATATCCATTGGGGTGGCAGGGTTGATATTGGTTCTCCTTTTCTGTTGTGGTATGCCTCTCTTGGGTAGGCTGGTAACTTCACACGTAACGAGCCAAATGCTAATGGTGGGACAGAAAGAGATTGAGCCACAAATCGGGCCATATCCTCAGCTTTATGCTGCCTTAGAGGGAGACGAGGGGATAGAGGATTAGGGGTATGGTGAGGTAGGGACATTTTCTTTTTGTTGGTTCTTTCCTTTAAGAGTGACGGGGGATGGTCTGAGTGCAGTTTTGTTGGTTTATTCCTTTAACTAGGAATTTTAGTCTGATTTTCTAATGATCCTTCGGCATAGAGATTGCAACCATTGAAAATCATTGCATTTTTTTTTTTTTTTTTATTATTTTTTGTTTATTTTACTTGTGGTCCTGGTCAAACCGGAATGGGAAGGGGCATCGGCAGAGTGTCGGTTCTGAGCCTGAGGAAGCATTGAGAAGAAGTGGTCGGGGGATCGGTTCTGGGGACTGGAGGGACAAAAGGGGGGGGCTAACGCAGTGGGCAAGATGGGCACCTCCCGTCGAAGATGGGGGGACACGTGGTGAGGTCGGTACCAGCGCCTCCCGTCCAGGCATGGGGACATGCTTCTACGAGGACTGGAGGTGTGGCGTGGTGGTTGCTGTATTGGCAAAATGTGACTTTTGGCAATACGGTGAGGAGACTATGGCGTGGGCATGGAAGGGGGGCTGAGCGATGGACACTGGGACTCAATGTTATGGAAGAGACAATGTCATTTTTTTTGGGAGGGATGTTCTATGTTTAGTTCTGACGGTCAACTTCTCCTTTCCCTGATGAGAGTCGCGGTTTCCGGCCGGAACTGTGGCTCATTTGGTAAGCGGTGGAGGTTGGGGGGATTTGTCTGTCAGGTTAGGATTATAAATTGGGGTATTTTTTTTTTATTTTTTTGATGTTTTATTATTACTCTTGTTTTGAGCGGTTTTGTGTTTATTGTGAGATCGGTAGTCAGCCTTTGTTGGTCCGTTAGGGGTCCAGTGAATGAAGTAAGGTTTCTTGTTTAGTTAGACGTTCACATTTTCTTGGTTATATGATTTGGGTGGGACTAGGGATAGCCCCAAATGGGGGAATGTTGGGGAAAATGTGTATACGAGGGTGGAGGTAGGAAAGGGGTTAGTCTTGACTAGTTTAATATAGGTCAACTAGCAGGGCTCAAAGACACTAGGGCGACAGTCTGGCTGATGTTCTTAAAACAGTCTCAAGATAGCAGATGGACATTTCAGTACATCATATCGTGTGTTCTAATCTTGTGTCTTTTCTCTCTTACACACAGACACAGCACACACACACAGACACACACAGTCGCACAGACATACACACCGACACACACACACATTCCCTGTGTCACAATACACACATACAATACACACACGTCTGTACACAGACGCACACACACACAGACACACACACACATACACACACACACACACAAACACACATATCTCACTCTCTCTTCATGTTCTTAATGTTTTACATCATATCGTGTGTGGATATCATATCTTGCTTATCTCTCCTCATGTTCTCTCTCTCTCCAATGTTAAATCTACGTATCATCTTAATGTACGTCATGTCAGATCTGACATGATGTGACACGTCATCATATCTGTCATGGGGGCAGGACTGAGAGGGGATTTAGGGACAGGCAAAGGGTTCCAGGACAGAGTGTTTTTGTTCAAGCTGTGGCGATCATCTTTGACCCATAGCTCTTGCTGTTAACGAACTTCTTTTCTTAAATAAATTACCTATTTGTTACAATTGGAAATATCGTCTCCTGCTGTGTCAAACAACCTTTCCACAACATTATGAATGGTGATTTTTTATGTAAAGATTGCAAGGCATGTGGTTGATAGTCTCACATGTAGAAATTGCAAGGCATGTGGTCGGAGGATGTGTTATGTTTGAATATTGGGTTAATTGTTTGATTTTTTTTCTCTTTTTCTTCCCAAATGTTTTTTGTTAATGATCTGGGGAGAGGACGGAGGACTGTTGGAAGGAGAGATGCATTGGATCAAATCAATGACAGTTAAGTAGTGCCACCACGATTTGCATATGGAATTGATGGCTTCCCTTATTGAGTTGACATATTGTGTAAAAAGATTTGCTCTGTGCTTGTGTCTTCAACAGCTCAGAAAAGGGAGGGGAAAGGCAGAGCAACGCTGGGAGAGACATGAATACATTTCATTAGAAGCGGTGACGTAGGATTTCATTTTTCCCTGTTACTCTGCAGTCCAAAGTTGGTGAGAGAATTCTTGTACACAGAGACCCCTGCCTGTACGAACCCCATGCGGGTGGGGCCAGGTTGTAAAAACTGAACAGATGTGGTTTGGAGGAACTTCCATGCTATAATCATCTGACGACGGGTTGTCATGAGATAAATCGATGACTGGACCTGGGATGACCTGGCCTGGAAGGGCGGGGCCAGTCTGAAGACTGAGCTGACAGTGTGTAAACAAGGTTCTCTGGGGAGTTGTGGTTGGACTGCGGGGACAGGGACGGGAGGTACTGATGGGCTTTGTCCTGTGCACATTGATTTGGTAAAATGCGCAGGCAAGGGGCGGATAAATTACACAACGCAGGGTCAGATATAGATGCATTCACATAAGTAAGGAGATGGCCAGGGTGAGGAGAATGGATAAAAGAAAATTTTCGTTGAGATTCTGCTTTCCTCTGCCAAAACTGAGCTGAGGGAACAAGAAGTGACAGGTTTATGACCGTTGTGTGTCATAAAAGGGGGGAGGATAGGTGGGAAGCAATTAATTAAATGTGCAGACGTGATTGTACTATCTTAAAGAAAAAATTAGCAGAAAGAAGAGATTATTTCAGAGAATGAATGTAAAATGAAAATATTGTGATACTAATGGATCTTGTCTCCCCTCAGATCATGTAAACGGATACTGTAATTTAAAAAAATTGTGATTGATTAGACTTTAAATGTATAAATGTTTAGATTAAATTGTTTTAATTGTTTTTAGCATATTCAACGTGCCCAGAAGAACGAGACCTGATGAGACAGTGGTAAACACTGTTTCATTTAAGGCAGAATAGGTTAAAAAGGGATCTGGATGAATGGGTCACCAGGACTCCCGGGAGGGGCCATAGTCAGGGGAAATGCGGGAACTAAGAAAAGAAGAAGACAAGAAGGCAAAAATTGAAGATGGACCAAAGAAGAATGGAAAAAATTGAGAAGAAAAATTGAGAAAGATTTAAATTTTTATGATTTTTGTTATTATGTTAAATTGGATGGCTAGTATGTATAGAAATTAAGTCAAGATAATTGTAATATGACATTAGTAAAATGTCAAAGGGAGGAGCTGTGGTAACCTTGACTTCATAATTTCATGATTTCATAATCAAAAATGTTAGATTAACCCAGAAAACTGAAAGTATCTGTAGTGATGGTAAATAGTTCATCACACAAAGACTCTCAGAGTGATGGAACAAGCAGCCATTCCAAACCCCCCCAGGAAACCGAACACCTAGACATGTGACAGTTGAGCACAGCAGGAATGGACCAAACAGCGGAAATGCCTCTGTAAGAATGTGGTTGCAATAATAGATTCAGAAAATACAAAGTGCCAGTTTGGTAGATGGGGTTTTTAGGATGGCTCTTGTGAATTGAAGAGTATTAACCTAAGAAGCACTGATTATACTGGGTTAATGTTTTCAACACAAGCACTATTAAGGCTGAAGTCACCAGACCTCATCAGTTGAACACCACCAGGCGACACCTCTCATGACGACATTGTTTACTCAGTCACACACCACAGAAAAACGGTGACTCAATATAGCACTAAAGACAGTTGTCTAACCAAGATTAGAGGTCACAGGAAATATAATTGCATTATATTAGTTTAGAATGAAAAACAAGGTTGGAATAATAAAACAAGAGTATAGTAACCTATTAGAAAAGTAACTTACAGAAGAACCAAATAGAAGGAATGTTAACATGAGTGATTCATTCAAAGGAGGCCACAGTCCAAACCCCCCCTCTGGCCAAAAAGGAGGGGGCTACCCATGGCTGTTACAGACACATACGACCAGGAGACACCAAATGAGGACTGCCTGTGTTTAGATACTGGTGATTGGTGGAACTAGGTTAAGAAAAGTGAGGTCATGAAATCTATAAGTATAAAACAGTGGGTTTTGGTGAGGAAGGCCAGGCCAGCTCAGCACCCGCCACACACCGTTACACAGGGGGTCTGAGTCTGCGTCCTCCATCACCCACCACCGACCATGGTTTCTACTTTGTCCCTATGTGAGTAAACTGTATATGGAATAATGTGATAAGATGCCTATCTTAGGCCCAGGTTTATCATGTAGTGACAGAGAGTACTATGGTCTTATTTCATTAACATAACATGACTAAAATGTATGTACAATACTGTCTTTTGATGTAAAAAGCCAACGAGGGCTATTGTGATTTACCTACATCAAATCCTTTTTGTACAATCATGTATTGTGTTTGAAGTGTCCTATGTGTAACCAATGCATTATTCCACTCGGCCCACGCTGCAATTAAATGAATATTGGACCATAGCTACCGGTTGTCTGGCTGTATACAACTTATTCTCTACTGGCTAAATTTGGGAGCCCAGATGAGGACCATTGTTTCTATCACACTGTGATCTTTCCCTTCCTCTAGTTAACAACCTCACTACTGTGCTGTAATTAATGGATATTCATGTTGTGAATATACAACACACGCTCACTTCATTCTTAGATGGCATGCAAACTTCTGTACTTTCCGAAGTTTCCACCAATCAGCGCGCTCTCTGTGTCTGCCACAGGCTTTAACCTCGTTCCCAGCTTTATGGTAAAGCACTACGGCCGAAAGTGTGAATCAGGTAGGAAGTCCCGCCCCTGAAATCACGACACAGTGCTCATGAAAATGTATTCCCCCCAGAAACAACCTCGTTATCGCCTCCCTCGACAGGCTGACACATAGATATAGAACACCTATAGATATCTATGGGCTGACAGACCTGCTTGTTGTTTGTTTCGCTGGGGACTATAAACGGATCAGGGGGTGCCCGGAAACCGGAAAGCCTGTAGCCGGTATTTCTGTATTTCCGATTCACATTTGGAGGCATAAGCTTTACCAGCCTACACAGGCTTGCCCCTTGAGAGAATTCTCCGGCACTGCAGCTGGACCCTACTCCCCCCACTGCACCTGTAACTAATGGCCTTGTTTGATAATGGTGGACTGACCAAAGTAAACGCATGTTAGCGTAGAAGACCAAAACATACATTTATCCAAACATTTTAAACTAATATGGCTTCCATTCATGGACAAAAATTATGATTGCTAAATATTCTCCATAACTGACACAAAGTTAACTATATTTACATTTAGTCATTTAGCTGACTTACAAGTTCTGTACGACAAGTCATCAGGAAGGGCACAACTCAAATAAGCTGAGCAACAATGTTCATCAAACAGTGTTGAGTGCTACAGACAGTGTAGGTTAGTATATTAGGACAAGTGAAGTGCATGACAGTAAGGTTAGTTAGGGTTATATCTTTTTTAATTTTTAGGGTTAGATTCCCCCCCCCCATTTCAGATAATTGTTGAAGTGCGACGGCGAAAGATCCCAACTAGTTGTTGGGGAAACATTGACCTGCTGCTGGGAGCCATCATCATATTCAACATGTAAGTGCACAGGTCTGGGATTGTTATGAGATATGATGATGCATGAGTTTGCAAGTCCCCCCCCCCCCCCCCCTCATCTTATTTTCATTTTATTTAACCACAATTTGTTTTTATTTCTACATGTTCTATTTATTTTGTTGTTACTTCGATGCTTTGTATTGTGCTTTTTTTTTTTTTTTTTTTTACTTTTTTTTTTCAATTTTGATTTACAAACATACAGATACAAAATACACGTACAAAATTCACAATACTATTAAACAGACAGAAACGATAGAGAAACAATTATAATATCAAAAAGAAAACTGAAATAAAAGACAGGGTGTGACATGGGTTCATTTGGTCATTTCTATCTTTAAATTTTTTATTTTTATTTACATTTCAATTTCTTTTCTTGTTTGCCTTTCATCCTTCTGTGATGTCGTTCCTCTTCTTCCTATATTCCTCCCACTTTTCCCCATTTTGACTCAATGTTTTGTGCCTTTCACTAGTGTCTGCATGCCTTGTTGCCGGGAGAGTCCACAGTAAACAGTGTGGGTGTCGGAACCAAGTGAGAGCAGAATGGAAGCCGCTTAGTGTCGCTGCTGCAGCTTCCAGAGACGCATCTGAAACACAACCCACCGGGGATAGAACTCAGCACGGCAGGCATTTCAACCACTAACTTAATTTGTATAAGCACAGCTTTTCAAGACGGTGAGGAGGAGGAAGAAGACATACAGTGGGATTGTATGGTTGCTTATACAAATAAACAAAACTTCCTGAAATGGAAGGAGGCTCCGCGACAACCCGGTGAATGGAGTTTATGGAGAAGTGTTCTTCTCATATTTCAGCTCTCGCTTTGCCAAGGACTTGTTCGAAGCAGGTGGTCGGGAAATGAACTCTTTGAACCGTTGATCATCAGAGGAGCTATTTTTTCACGTCTTTTTTTGTTGGCATTATATATATATTTTTTAGAATCCGTGAATAAGAATATACATAAAACAAGGGTTGTTCCTAAAGTCCGTGGCAATGGGGTAAGTCATTCTGAAGGCGCTTCCCTTTGGACTGTTATTATGACACCTGCTCTGACAGTTGCGTATATGCACAGTAAATATCCCCGACTTATTCCATAGTTCTACATATTTCTGAAGCTTTTTGTACACATTTTATTATTTGATGTTGTTGCACGAATGCGTCCTCGTGCGTGCGTGCGTTATTAGGTGCACAAGGTGCGCGTTACTCTAGTCTATATAGTTCATTTTTAGCCCATATGTTCCCGTTGTTGCTGCAACAATTCTTTATTGCGGGGATATAGTTCGTTGAATATTGTAATTATTTGTTCCCTGTTGTAATGTAGTGACCTATATCGATCAAAAAAATCCCTGTAGAATGCTTATGAAGAAACAGACTGAATCAATTAGTATATAACTCCTTTTTATACATGAGATCCCTCCCTTTCCCCACTATCTGTGGGAATGTGAATGTGGCAGAGTCAACACTGCCCACGCATGACCGCGATCGTGCGAGGGGAGAGAGAGACACAGAGAAAGAAAGGGGGGGGGGGGGTGCCCATAGGGATGCCACAGTGGCATAGATGTTTACAGTTGATAGATAATTCTGTCTTTATAGTCTACTGCTGTGTTGTAGTTCAGCCTATTATTTACTGCCCCAGTTATGCAATGAGCAGGCCTATAATTATCCACACCTACATGCTGCACAATTCAAAACAACCCAAATGTGACTTTTTCTGGCTTCTGTGTTGGCTACACTAGATGGCATAATTTCATTTGACTTAGAAAATAACTTAGAAATAATAGACCAGTGCACATTTCATATTCCCACATTTCATATTCACAAACATAACAATTCCCAGCCCTTGACATCACAATCTATAATTCTAAATGATGTCCAATCATTTTTTTTTATTATTTACATTTCTCAGGATTGCCAGAGTCATGACATTAACCCTTTCACTACCACACTATAGAAGGTTAACCCTTTCACTACCGCACTACAGACGGTTAACCGTCTAACCGTTAACCCCTTTTGTAGTGTGGTAGTGAAAGGGATAAAACTTAAAAGGCTTGCCTTGCTGAGACAGTTTGTGAGGTAAACCAAGACCGAGCTGCAGTGCAATGCTTATAGTTCACCTGCAGACTCGCTGTGTTGTCAGAAACCAGTTTGACAGTCTTGACTCCTTCTCGAGATTCTGCTAACTCACCTGGCAGGTTTGAAAAGGAAGGGAATAGATGTTGTGTTTTCCCAGGGAGAGTTGTGAAACTGCCCCCCAAGGCACCAGCGGCATCTAAAACAATGGGGATGCATTGGCAAAATGAGTCATATTTAACAACATCTCCCTAAAAATCAGTTTGGTACTGTTTTTTTTCACCAAGTAAATTAAACTTTTTTTTGTATCCACTTTTTCTATTTTTCTCCCATCCCAATTTCGTATAGCCAATTATCCCCTCCCCTCTCTTGAACGTTGCTAGACTATGCCTCCCACTGGTCGGCTGTAGTGAGGATAGAAGCCTTGCATCACGTGTCCCCTCCGGTACACGAGGAGGCAGCCTGTCTTTTCACCAGACAGCGCGGACTCTCAGTGGCGAGGAGTAACGCGTGGGAGGCTGACGCTGCCCCCGATACTTCCTGTCTCTGCTGTGCAGGCGTCACCCAACCAACCTGTAGGAGTCGCTGTCCACAACGTCCAATCCCCACCCATCGACTTTCCACCTGCTACCTCTGCCAATTGAGATAGTATGACGACTGGCCCAAGCCGCAGGCAATGCTGACTCTGGGAGTCGAGACCGGAGTCTCTTGCATTGGTGACGAGCGCAATCTCCGCTACGCCACCCAGCCGCCTCAAGTAAATTAAACTTAAAGGGACATTCCACCCATTTAAAAAGGCCTGTGGTTTGTCCCTTCAGTCCTAAAAATCAATTACACAAGTAAAAAAAGATATAACATTATTTTATATAATATGTTTAGCTGCAACCAGCAGCTCTATAGGTCACTCGTTCCAGGTCAGTTGGTTGGTTGGTCCACAAATATTTCCCCACCCTCTAGCGACTATACAGGTTTTGCCCTATGAGGCTGAAATTAGGCATGGAGGTCAAGTGTCATCATCATAATCAACCTTTATTTATTCGCAAAATTACAATTGAGGTCACCCTCATTTTCTTTTTTTTTTTATCCACTTTTTCTCCCATTTTTTCTATATTTTCTCCCATCCCAATTTCGTATCGTCCAATTCAACCCTCCCCTGTCACGGACGCTGTTTCTTGCCTCCCACAAGCCGGCTGCAATGTACTTGAGGTAACAGCAGTCGCATCTTTTCACCTGCGCAGCTCGATCTCTCAGTGGCGAGGAGTAACGCGTGGGAGGCTCACGCTGCCCCCGACACTTCCTGATTCTACTCCGCAGGCGCACCAACCGACCTGTAGGAGTCGCTGTCCACAACGCCCGATCCCCACCCATCAGTTTCCCACCCCCTAATACGGCCAATGTGTATTAGTACGGACGACCAGCTAAACTGAAAGCAAATGTGGAGCGCTGGGCTCGAACTGACGAGCGCAGCGTCTCCAGCATTCCGTGGCGAGCGCCTTGCCCACTACGCCACGTAGCCGCCAGGTCACCCTCATTTTCAATGTCGTCGAGACTTTACAGACATTTCAATGCACACATTTCTACAATATAACAATAATAAATATGAATAACTATCTATATAGTACTTTTCCCACATGGAACGCAGTCCAGAGTGCCCCACAGCAATTCCTATAAAATTAACATAGGCATAAAATCAGCACACAATTGACAGAATAAAAAACAATGCATAAATTGCAGACATAAGAATAGGTATAAAAGACAATAAAAGTAGTGCAATGTAAACGTGCAGACTTAAGAATAGGCATAAAATAAGTACAATAGTACAATGTCGCTCGAAGGCATGTGAACCCCCCCGGAACAGTCAAAACACCCCACACACCCCACACATCAATCCCTACCACATCCCCATCCAAGATACACCCCCCGATAAAGCACGCCATGACCGAAGGAAAACACAAACAGCCCGCGCACCATTCACACCGGATGCCACCCCTACGGGCCGTGGGATTCGCTGGTTTTCCTCGTGGTGGCGGGGGCACCGGGGCCCCATCTCCCACGGCCCACGGTGCCCCCGCCACCACGAGGAGAACCAGCAAATCCCACGCCCCCACCCCCAAACTCCACAGAGGAATGACAGGCCACGTGCCCCAGGACCCGCAGCCACGCCAAAGGAGACACCACTCCACACACTCGAGCAGACAGACGCAACAGTGGCCAAATGAGAAGACATGCAAGATCGGGATGGTCCGAGACGACACAGGACCCCCGGGACACCCCGGAACACAGCAGAAGCCACAGTGAGCCCCCCACGCACGGAACCCCAAAACCAGCCAGCGAACCGAGGGAGCCCTACGACGAAGACCAACCAAAATCCACCAAAGCACACGCAAGAAACCAATACCCAACTCCAGGAAAGGTCCAGCCGAAGCCATAGGCTCCAACCAAACCCTCCCCCAGAGTCGAACACCAGCCCCCCGCATGCGCCCCGATGGACCCCGGCCAGCCCCCATCGCCTAACTCCCCCAACCCACCGATACCCCAGGGATCCTCGGCATGAAGAACCCACCACAACCCCGCCCACAGTACCCCCAAGTGTCCATCCCAGACCAACCACAACGCCACACACACCCCCCATCCAACCACCACCATGTCCATCTACCTGAACATCCAGAATCACCGCCCCCCCGGCACGGCTACAGGCCATCGGGCACACGACCCGCTACGGCTACCCCCCCACAGAATCCGAAAGCAAAAACATAGAATCCACCGATCCCCCCGCAACGGCAAGGCCACCAGGACCAGAGGCAACAAAGCAGCCCACAGAAACAATACCCCCACCACTACACACAGAGTTCCATGTAGTAGGGGCACTATAATGAAAGGCTGATTTTCCAAGTTGGGTCTGTACATGGGGGACCTCCAGTGTAAGCCAGTACATGGGGGACCTCCAGTGTAAGCCAGTACATGGGGGACCTCCAGTGTAAGCCAATCATTTGAGCGTGTCTAGTGATGCACGATATATCGGCCGCCGATATAATATCGGCCGATATGGCCGTTTTTTTACACATCGGTATCGGTCCGATATCAAGATAGGGCCGATATCCGATATTAAAAAAAAAAAAAAAAAAAAAAATGTTTTTAACATGTTTTGGCCTTAAATAGTTTCAAAATATCAGTCATTTCTGAAAATAAGTTACAAAAGTAAAAAAATTATGCGTTTTGGAAAATAGCTCTTTATTTGATTATCATAAAAAAGTGTTTTCTATACAGAGATATCGACATCGGTAAATATCGGTATCGGCCAGAACAGCAATATTAATATCGGTTATCGGTATCGGCCACAATTTTCACATCGGTGCATCACTAAGCGTGTCATATAGGGTCTAGTGTTCTGAACTAATAGTAATGCGAGATAAGAAGGTAATTTCCCGTTAATGGCCTTAAGGATAAATAAATACCAGTGTTGATTGCGCCTATCTGCCAGAGAAGACCAACACACTCTCATATAAGATGCAGTGGTGTGTATCATATCTGTCACCAGTGATAAATCTAAGAGCAGAATGATGAGCAGAATCTAGTGGTTTGAGAGTTGTGTGTGTGTGTGAAGGTGTGTGCTTGGCAATGGGAGTGGCCTATCGCAAAAAGGTTGCAGCTATTGCAAATTTGCACTTATTTTAGATATCAGTAGAGGTTATTGGCTCTTTTGTGTAAGTCAATGGGCCATTGTGTCATGAAAGATGGAGAGATTACTGTCAGTTTACACAAGTCAATTTGAATGAGTCTTTTCACATACACCTCCTAGATAAACACACACACATAGCCCTCTACATGTGCATTTCACCTGCAGTGCAGCAACCCTGCAGCAGCTTTTTGGGGGGTTCAGAGCACTTTAGCTCCCAGGTGGAATACACCCACCTAGTATCTGTCAGTGATCGAACCAGCAATCTTTTGTTTACTGGTCCACCTCTTATGTCTAAGGCCTTCCTGCCACACATGGGAAGCTGTTTGGAAGGTGCTATTATACATATACAGAGACATATGCTTCATGGCCCCATTGACTTCCACTAGAATTACCCACATG
Source organism: Notolepis coatsorum (assembly GCF_963971535.1). Classification (NCBI taxonomy): domain Eukaryota; kingdom Metazoa; phylum Chordata; class Actinopteri; order Aulopiformes; family Paralepididae; genus Notolepis; species Notolepis coatsorum. The sequence continues at coordinate 26,623,914 of NC_140184.1, forward strand.
CTGTTTTAGAGATATACCAATACCAGCCTAAGTATCGTGATACCAATTCTAAAACGATACCACGGCAAAAACCTAAAATATCAGCAAAAGTAATGGAATATATTATTAGATGACAGAACATGGAAAATTCTTTATAAAATGATTTGATTAATTATAATTAAAATTATAATTAATATTTTGACACTGTTGAAACGTAAATTATAAAATATTCTGTTACAGCTGCTGAGCTATATACTATAGTTAATATCCATTTGTTGTGTGTAATCTCTCCACTCCACACTGTTAGTGCTTGTGCTTGTGCGAGCACAGGAGATAAGATTATATTAAAAAATATTCTATATATATATACGCATGTAAATCAATATCTTCCTTTTGAATGAAATAGGTTCAAGAATCAGGATTGTTAGCGAGAGAGAGAAAACAAAACTGATTTCTCCCCTGTGCCTGTGAGCGTTTCCAGGGTTAGCTTAGCTTAGTTAGTGTTAGCAGTAGGGATGCACCGATCCGACTTTTTCAGTCCCGATACCGATACCTGGATTTGGGTATCGGCCAATACCGATACCGATCTGATACCCATTGTTAATTATTTTTTTCAAAAAAATAATTGTATCCACGTTTTTATTTTATATTAAAATTAGTGCTGTCAATCGATTAAAACATTTAACTCGATTAATCGCATGATTGTCCATAGTTAACTCGCGATTAATCGCAAATTAATCGCATTTTTATTATTATTATTTTTTTTACCTTAAACGGATCTTTTTCAAGTTCCAAGTTTTAATACTCTTATCAACATGCGAGTCAACAAATGCTTGCTTTATGCAGCCATTTAACACAAAAGGATGACCCACATGCATTGCAAATTTGCATCAAATTCAAAACAGAGTGATGCACAAAATAACTTAAAAGAAAATAATAATTTAAAACAATGAATAGTGTGCATGAAATAATAGGGGAAAGAAAACGTTAGGAACTTGTTACATTCACCCACAAGGGCTGAGTAATCACACACCCCCCTCTCGCTCTCTCACACACACACACACACACACTCTCCCAGCTCTCTTTCTCTCTTGCCCCTTCCTCATCTCTCTCACCCCCCTCTCTCTCTATATATCGATAGGTTATGACTATAACCAAGTTCTGTTAATTAGGGGTGACGCTTGGCATCACTCATGCACTCCCTCGCGTACGTGCACGCGCACTGAATAAATTCCACAAATGTACCTTTAATACCAGTATTAGTCTGACCACACCCCTCATCAGCTTACCTTCATAAGCAGGTGTGTGGTCACCTGCTCTCCTCCTACCCAAGCTTTCACCACAAGGTGAGGTCAAGGGCTGCAGCGGCGTCGGATGCCAAGCGTCACCCCTAATTAACAGAACTTGGTTATAGTCATCGTTCTGTATCATTAGGGGATCCGCTTGGCATCACTCATGCACAAAGGGAGGCCAAGCGGAGCCACTGGCCGTCAAATACACCCCGCTGAAGGCCCCCCACAACCAACAGAACAGGGAGGGCCGAGCCCCCCCGACCCCCCCTAATGGAGGGCACCCCCCTTATTAGAGGTTTCCCGGGAGGGCGACGGACCCGACCGTGCGAAGAGGCACTCAAGCAACTCAACGCACAGGGTGAGCAGACCGTGGCTTGACCCCACGACTACACACACGCACAACCCGCATGCCACCCGGGAACGAACGGAGGGAAACAACCTCGTTACTGCCCCCAGAATCACGGGGTCAAGGGCAAACCCAACCCCGTGGCAAGGCCGTAGCAGCGGAGCGCGAAGGAAGACCCAGACCCACCAAAGGGACTGGACCCCTGGAACGGGGGCCCGGAGAAGTCCATGATGCCAGCATCAAGACCCCACCAGGTGGGCACTTAGTGACCCCGCCCCCCACATCGCCAGCGTATTCGGACAAAGGCCCCTCAGCCGAGCGGGCCCTGTCCTCCCCAACAGTACACCGTCTGGCACACTGACCCTGCAACAGGCAGTCAGCATGGCCGTAAACACACAAAAAAAGGTTAACCAACGGAAGCAGGCAGCGCACCGGGGAAAAAAACCAGGCAACAGGCTGTTAACCCTAGCCTGGAGACTGCGGACGAGACAGGCGCCAGAAAGGACAGCTGAACACAGCCGCAACCGGCGGAAGGGGCGTATGCTGGCGTTGTTGCATGACCAAGCCTCCATTAAAAAAAAAACCCACCCAGAGGGGTCGAGGCAGAGAAGGCTGACACGATTGGCAGACGTCATGAACGTGCAGGGGCACCCTCAACCGGTGAACCCGGGAGTTGACACTGCAGCAACACACCAGAGAACCAACCACCCAGGTGTTACCCTATGCAGTGGTTGGTCCCATAACCCCTCAGGAAAAAACCCCAAAACACACCTGCGGCACTGCCGCAGCCCATGTTCCAGTTTCCAACAGGGTTATCCCGGGCCTACGGGTCAACGAAAACATTACCTCGGACCGGGCCCGGTGATACGGGGAGCACAGGGTCCCCCGAGGAGGCCAAGACCACCCCAACAGGCCCCTCTTCGCCATGCGTAAGAGAAGAGCGTAAAAATGGAAAACCAGCCCCAGCACCCCGTACTTGGTATTCCCAGGAGGTCACCCAACCAAGTACCAACCAAGACCAACCTGCATGGCGGCCGAGATCCGACGAGATCGGGCGCGTACAGGTTGGCACGGCCATAAGCCATTACGACAGTGTAGAATACAATGTACCCAACAAGGGTTCCATAGCGCTCAACCCTGTGACACCCGGACCGACCTAGCATTTTTCCCCCTGAAAAAAGCCCAAGTCCCTCAGGGTACCAGAACAGCAGATCTGCATCCCCGGCGGACAACGGGTTCAACTGATCCGGACCAGCGCGACCAGAACCAGTCCCGTGCCCTAACCACGCCGACATGCCAACTCCAGGAGAAGGGGCAGATATGCGTGTTGATCTTAAACATAAAAAGAAGGCGCCACTCAGACGTTTCGGTGCGAACCGCGCCCGGCGGCCCACCCCCAGGGCGTGAGACCCTTCCACATATGTAGATCCATTCCGTTATCATCCCCTGATATGAACGAGAACCCATCGACAACCACACAGGGCGTCGGAAGAGGAAAAACCCCCCTTTATAATTGCTTTATAAAAACGCTGTTTTAACCCCAAGCAATCAAGGCGCGCCAGTCAGTTACCAATGTCCAACAGAACATCCTGAGCTAGCACTATGTGTGCGTAGGACATACCCACATCAATAATAGGCTATTTAGACCATCTTATTGAATCCCCAAGACGCCCAGGGGAACGACAAGAGGGGCGAGATGCAACCAACTCCATGAATGAATGAATGAAAACTCTATCCAACAGATTGCAGAAAGGGTACAACACAGTACGGCTCAATACACACAATTGTTAAGGGGAGGAAGACCTGAGAAAGACGTTAGTCTTGTTTCCATCAGGGACCCCCATTTCCAATTCATATAGACACATCCAACTCTTTATAATAATAAAGAAGAAGCATCACCTAGAGCTGCCGCGATAACCGCATTACCGCGGTATCGCTGTTGCATCACGCTCACCGCAGAGTTAGGCTGAATACCGCGGCGTCACCGCTGTTTTTTATCATAATAATAAAGTTGGCTTGCGGCTCTGCAGATATACCCTACTCGGTTCCAAGCGACCCTATTGGTCCAGCCTGGCTCTGCGGCTCTGCAGATACCCCCTACTCGACGTGTCACACTTTGTAGCCTCTGAACGAAAACAGAACGCCGCGCCGCCATCTTTACTGCCTCGCTAAGGATGCATTTCATTCAGGATTTGTTTGCGACAGAACCAAGTGCAATAAACAAAAAAGAATGGATTCACTGTGTATTCTGCCTTATTTATTGATGAAACAAAACCGACATCAACCCAATTTACCACCGAGCGGAGAGTTTAGTGTCACAACAAGATCGCTGATGTGTTAAGTTTGTTGTTGTGATTAGCCTAATACTACAGTCAGCCGATATACACGAGATGTAACAACGTTAAACCCGGGTTTGCTTGGTAGAATACACAATGAGAGGTAACGTTAGCTTTGGCAGAATAGACGCAACGAGAGTCTGGTTAATGTTGTTATTGATTGATTGATTGAAACTGTGTTAAACTCTGGCTTGCTGCAAGCCCTCGGACATCTATGCCCACGGAGCTTTCAGTGTACACAAGCGAGCGGCCCCGCCTGCATCCCCATTCCCCAAACGGAGTAGTACCTGGCTGCAGTGGAAAAGGAACGAAGTACCAGGTGCCTAAAGCGGGTCGAGTCGAGTAGGTAATATGCAGTGGAAAAGCGCCATTAGACTAGAGGCAGGCTATAAGAGTAGACTACTAAAAAAAAAAAAAATGCATTCAAACTTTTTTTTTTTTTTTTGCGCACTGTGCGGTAATTACCGCGGCGGTAGGAAATATTGCGCAAATTCGTGCGGTAAGGAAAATATCAATACCGCGGCAGCTCTAGCATCACCCGTATGAACCCAACTGCACAGCTGGGAGCAAAAAACCCGTTTTCACACGATTTTACATCCAGTCACTCTTTTTAATCAGAGAGTAAGACTAGACCCTCCCAGAAAACCTTCCCACACGAGTTGTAGTCATGAGAAAGACATGCCAACTGTGAGTCACGTGACCAACTGACTCAAGTTACACATAAATCAAGCGCAGCAGACCCGTGAGCCCTACGCTCTAACTCGACACCTTAAGACACCGTAACTCATGGAAGGCGTCGCCATAGCAACACCGCTACGACGGGCAGAAACCCTGCCGGCTCCTGTTTGTAATAGGAGTTTGGCAGGATAACCCTCCCCCCCTGCCAAGACGTCCTACCGGCTCGGCCCTGACTGGCTCAGCAGAAGAGATAAAAAATCTCCTAAACCAATCAAGTGGGAAGGAGGGGTTTATTCGACACCCCCTCACAAAAAACCCTGCGTTCCCTACACACAGAAAAACAACCGTAGCCATTTTGAAAACCTCCGGTAGAATGCTAATGTATAGCGTAAGCTAATACAATGCCCGCTACCCACAAAATGTGAACAGGATTTACAACAAAAAACAAGTCGCATGTGTGTGAATCCTACACCCATTGACTATGTCATACATAGCAAAAACGCTGACCGAGAGTAACGGCTAGGCCGTGGAACGTGTGTGTACGAGTATTACTGCAACTAACAACACAGCATTGTGAGACACATATACTTAGTTCAAGCAATGGAATAACACCAGTTTCTACCTGCATGTGGAGCGTCAGGCTAATAGAACCCCCTATGACTGAGTGTATGTTGCAGACCTTGCTTAATCTCGTAACACAACACGACTCATCTCACAACGTAAAAGTGCAGATTCAAATGTACACAACCCCATCATATGATCTGTTGAAGAAACACAGTTTGTTTGCCAAAAAACATAGTCCCCCTTATGTCGGGGAACTTTTTATTTCACCAGTTTTTAAGGCACAAAATCATAGAGGGGCCGGGGAGGGTGTAAAGGAGAGGGGACACAGAGGGGAAAAGTCACTTTCAGCGGCGTCTGCCACCTCGCGCCGCTCGAGTCTTGCCACCCCGAGGAGCCCCGGAGGGACGGTAGTTTACTGTCTGCTGGTCACGACGTTCCCTACCGTCTCCTCCGGTCGTGGATGGGCCGGCGATAGCAGAAGCGCCGTCTCTTCTCCTGGCCTTCTTGGAGGGGCCAGCAGCGGCGGCGGAGGCAGTGGTAGGGACGACGGAGACAGCTCGACGTCGTGGAAGCCTTCTGACTCCACCGGCAAGGACGGGAGGCGGAAAATGGGGTTGGAGGATGGATCTCTCCTCTGCCATCTCTCTGCATGTTGAGGTCATCAACCGCAGGGCCTTCCCGAACAGACCAGCGTCGGAGAGGGCGGCCGTCAGAAGAGGGGCTCTCTTCTTCTCTGGAACACGGGCCTGCTCCAGCCAAAGATGACGCTGGCCCAGGGTGGCCAGGGCGCGCACTTTCCCCATGGCTATGGCCAGCACCTGGGTAAGGTGCAGGACAGCTCCTGCCGCCTGGGTGATCTGATCGCATTTTACCTCGTTCAGATCCGTGCCGCCCGTCATAATCCCCGATACAAATCTAGCCAGGTGGGCGATGTTAGACGCCGCAGCCAGCGATTGTGTACCAGCGATGAATGACTGGTCACCCCAATATGCCAATCGCCTAGCCGATCTACCCTGGAGGACCGGCTTGCATAAGGGTTCCCACACCATATCCGGACAGAGGAGAGCGGCCATCGGACTATCAAGCCGAGGCACGCCCTCCCCCATACCTTTGACTAACCCCGACACCCGCGTAACTGGTACGTAGGTGGGGGTTAGTCCCATGATGTTGGGAACCGCCTGACCCTGACGAACATAGGCCCCCATTGAGGGGAAAAATGGGTAGACAACGTCCACCCCTCTCACTAGGCGACGCTGCCAGAGATGACCTATGAGATCATCAGGGACAGGAGCAGGCAATGGCAGCGGCAGCGGCACGCCGTTTGCGGCGGCGGCTACCGCCATGAGCTCGGGGAACAAAGCCCGCAGTTCCCCCTGCGGACCCTCCTCCACCGAACCCGCATCCCTCACATGCAGCAGGCTGCAACTGGTCAAGGAGCCACAGTCTGATGTGGCCTATAGTAGGGCATCCTGCTGATGAGGCCAAGGTGGTTCCTCGACATCTTCGAACAGGGAGTCCCACAGAGCCATTTCCCCCCCCTCCGGTGTTTCCTGAGGAGGGATACTCTCCTCCACGGGACCATCATACAAGAATCCGTCCGACTCTTCCATGAAGTCCTCAGTTTCCATCGGAAATCCAGAGCCGGACGCATCCTCGCTGGTCTCCAGCAGTTCCCCAAAACCAGGCCGTTCGCGCCTGCATGCTACCATCTTGCGACGTGAACGGGCAGACGCGAAAAGTTTGCGTCGCAAATCCTCCGGCTCCAAGACAACCCCCCCGTTTACCAACGGACGATTCCCCGGAACCAGAAGAACCAGAGTCGAGATCAGGCCATCGCCGGAGCGACGGCACCGACTCCTCGGCTCTTCGGAGAGGCAAACTATCCATCGGCTGTCTCCTGGGCTGGGTCGGCAACCACGAAAGTGGCAACAGCCCAGCACCAGAACGCACGACGGAGGCGGGAATGGAGAACCGCTGGTGAAGAGTAGGTCTAGCGGGTCTACTCTCCGCAGAATACATTATGACCCAAACCTTTTCCAGATATGAGAGAAGAAAAAATTAAGCACAATGTAAACTCGTCACAACTCTTTTCAACTAACAACACGTCAAGTGGGGTACTACCGGGCACTTCCTTGTGGTGAAAGCGAGAAGGAGGAGAGCAGGTGACCACACACCTGCTTATGAAGGTAAGCTGATGAGGGGTGTGGTCAGACTAATACTGGTATTAAAGGTACATTTGTGGAATTTATTCAGTGCGCGTGCACGTACGCGAGGGAGTGCATGAGTGATGCCAAGCGGATCCCCTAATGATACAGAACTCACACACACACACACACACACATACATTACACACACACGCACACACACACACACACACACACACTTCAGAAACAAACATAGTGTCAATGAGAGCATCAATAATACACCTGAGTGAAGTCTAGTTAAAAAAAATATATATATATATATTTTTTAATTGTGAGTTAAAAAAAATAGTGGCGTTAATAGAATCGGGCGATAACGAGTTAATACCGCGTTAACTTTTACAGCCTTAAAATATATTTTGTTTTTAAGAATTGTAAAGGATCACAAGTGTGTTTTTGATTTGTTGTAAACAAAGACAGAAAATAAACTTCATTCAATTAATAAACTGTATGCCTCACTGTCACTGTGTGGAAGAGACTGGGATCATTCTTTTGTGCAAGGCAACATCAGGCTTGACTTAAAACATTACTTTCCTAACTTAGTGAAACTAAATGTAACAAATTAACACATAGATATAAATTTACTGAATTGTGGGGTGGGAAACTGATGGGTGGGGATCAGGCGTTGTGGACAGCGACTCCTACAGGTCGGTTGGTGCGCCTGCGCAGTAGAATCAGGAAGTGTCGGGGGCAGCGTGAGCCTCCCACGCGTTACTCCTCGCCACTGAGAGATCGAGCTGCGCAGGTGAAAAGATGCGACTGCTGTTACCTCAAGTACCGGAGGGGACTTGTGCTATGTATGACTTAGTCCACATTGCAGCCGGCTTGTGGGAGGCAAGAAACGGCGTCCGTGACAGGGGAGGGTTGAATTGGATGATACGAAATTGGGATGGGAGAAAATATAAAAAAATGGGAGAAAAAGTGGAAAAAAAATAAATAAATGTACTGAATTGTTATTTCTTATTTTATTAAAAAAAATATATATAGAAAAATAATCCGATATATATATATTTTTTACCGATACCTGATCCAGCTATTTTACTGATATCGGTGGCCGATACCAATATCGGATCAGTGCATCCCTAGTTAGCAGCTTTAGTTTAGGTTTTTACCGCAACGTGGGCATAAAGGAATGGCGAGGATGCAAAGCATGTTAGACGCATTGGACCCGTTGCTCGCAGAACATAGAAACAGCGCGACAGGGCTGTCGAACCCAGTGCTAAAGAGCTAGATGTCATAGCTTCTAAAATGTAAGGTCCGCGCTGGTCTGTGTCCATTATGAAATGACAATTGCACGTCGACACTGTTGACATGCCCACTACGCAAAGTGTACTCACTCACTCACTCAATAAAATGTAATAAAATGAGTATTGAACCGTTTTTAACAGCTGGGTATAGCAATACTTTTCTAGTATCGGTTGAGTTCCACTAGAATTACCCATGTGCTGTTTCAGAAACATGCTTCATGACCCCATTGACTTCCACTAGAAATACCCATGTGCTGTTTCAGAGATATGCTTCATGGCCCCATTGGCCCCCATTGACTTCCACTAGAAATACCCATGTGCTGTTTCAGAGATATGCTTCATGGCCCCCATTGACTTCCACTAGAAATATCCAATGTGCTGTTTCAGAGACATGCTTCGTGGCCCCATTGACTTCCACTAGAAATACCCATGTGCTGTTTCAGAGATCTGCTTCATGGCGCCATTGTCCTTCACTAGAAATACCCACATGCTGTTTTAGAGTCATGCTTCATGACCCCATCGACTTCCACTAGAAATACCCAATGTGCTGTTTCAGAGACATGCTTCGTGGCCCCATTGACCTATTAGAATTACACAAAAATGCATCATATGTAAATAGTTACTAGCAGTATTGGCCATGATTAGTTGGCATTGATGAGGTGACACAGGGGAGGGGGGCTTATTGATCATAATGTCATGTTTTTCCTGGATTTATTTGTCCCAGAGGCTGTTGGTCCTGCATAGAGTTATAGATTGACCACGACCTCCACCTCTCTTTCTCTCACTCTCCCTGTCTCTCTCTCTCTGGCTTTATCTCTCTCTCTGGAACATTCTATTGGCCTCTTGCTGCAGGTCATTCATTCATAGTTGTCACACAATGACAGCTAGAGGCCACCTCTCAACCTTGACCCATTGCAATAGTGGTGAAACGTCTACATGACTTGTATGTCCTAAACAACGTACACCTTTACCTTTAAAAATGTATACAATTATATCACACCAAATATGATTGGTTATAATATACAAATATATCACACCTTCACTGATTAAATTTTTTTTTTATATAACAAAAAAAAGTCTATACATACACAGCAAAAGTTCTCTTCCCCCTAGGGTTGGGAACTGTTCACATTTGAACCTAGTTCCTTGAATTCGGTATCGGTACCCAAAGGTACCTTTTTTTGTAAGGTCTCTGTACTAACATTACATTTTGTGTTGTGTTTTTTAATTAAATCCATATAAATATCAACATTATATGGCCATCCTCAGTAAATAATTACCAAACTCTTCCAAACTTGCCTGGTCTTTCCAAAGACCCAAGAGACGGGACAGTAATATATATATATATTTGTGGAAAAGGCTCCCTCTTGTCTAGCATATTACACTCTTATACTAAACATGTAAAGATACAGAAATTTGGTACCGATTGATCTAGCGTGATACCGATATAGTACCGATGTCATTTGGTCTGGACTCTTAAAAGTACAGAGTTCAGTACCCAACCCTACTTCCCCTGGATACGTGATTGTTTGAGCACAGAGCTACAGCAGTATTTGGCAGATGAGAAAGTGGTAGCAAATGTGGTGCGTTAAGTAGAATCTTCCAGCTCAAGCGTTGCGTTTGTCCCCCCCCCCCCCCCCTGCTGCTTTGAACAAGGGGTCACTGCAGTAGTGATGCGTCGGTCATGAGCGACTCGTTCATAAGAGCCGAGTCATTGCCGTGAGCGTGAGTCGAATCGCTCACGTCTGGCAATGAGTCGGTTCACGCCCCCCCCCCCCCCCCCCCCGGCATGCACAACAGACACACACAATGAACTCAACGGATATCGTCGATCGGGGGGCTCAACTAAGTCTGACACGTTTCTATGATAAACTGAATGAATAGACAGACATTGACACAGACAACTGAATGAATAGCATACTACTTATTTGGTTGTATAGGAGTCGAGTGGCGCTAATGAGTGTCTTTTGTCAAACAACAGTAGTCTATGAATAGGCGTGTCCCGACACCGACGCCTGCTGCGCCTGCTGTGTGCTGTGAGTCACAGTCGTCAGTCAGTCACACTTATTTAACATGATCAAATAATTATTATAATATTTTTTACTTCACTTTGAAATATTATAGTGAAATATTTTGCAATGTTGTCGCATTTATCTTGTTGAAATCCTCCAACAGGCTCTTTTTTGTAAGTTGACTGGTTTGCACACCAATAATACAGTGCAATAATAGAATAGTAGAATAGATAGTAAAATTATGCAATAGAATGGCCAGAGTAAAATAGTGCTACAGTACAATCAACAGTCAGCGGGGTGTATTAGAAGGCTATGGTGAAGAGGTACGTTTTTAGCTTATTTCTGAAAATATTAAGATATCTAGCTTCCCTAATGTCCATAGGTAGTGTGTTCCATAACTTTGGTGCATAGTTAGCAAAAGCTGCATCCCTGATTTTCATCTAACATTGTAGATGATCGCAATGTTTATCCTTTGTATATAAGGAGGAGGACCTTGAAATCAATTCTAAATGTTACCGATGATTACTGATGTAAACAGGGGGATCCTGATGTAAACAAGACGAAAGTCTTTCTCTGGTCTGCATCCCCTTAACAATTGTATGTATAATTGTATGTAATTGTATAACATCGGCCAAATTTTTTTCGCGCTCGCGCTGCGAGCTCACGCTCCTTGTTTTGGCTTACGGAACTTCCTCCGGAAGTGTCAATGATCCGTGAGCCGTGAGTCGCTTACGTGAATCGGTTCATTGCGGTGAGCGTGTATCGAATCGCTCACTCACTGAAATGATCCGTTTGGCACATCACTACACTGCAGCACAATCAACACTGAGAGCTCGCTATTTAAAGTACCCTCATCTTGAGAGGGCTCTAGTGCTAACCCTGGGCTAGATGATAATCTCCCCGCTGGACGGAGAATGACGGCTAAAGGCTTACACTCAATTGATTTGGCTCGGCGACATCACATGTGACATGGCGGTAGCTCATTTGGCTGTCCAGAGATCTCCTATAGGTGCATGGGAGGGGATTGTGTGGCGTATGTCCTCAGCCCGTGTCCATGTAGGGGGAGGGGAGGTATCACAGAGACTGTAGTAGTAGTAGTAGTAGTAGTAGTAGTAGTAGTAGTAGTAGTAGTAGTAGTAGTAGTAGTAGTAGTAGTAGTAGTAGTAGTAGTAGTAGTAGTAGTAGTAGTAGTAGTAGTAGTAGTAGTAGTAGTAGTAGTAGTAGTAGTAGTAGTAGTAGTAGTAGTAGTAGTAGTAGTAGTAGTAGTAGTAGTAGTAGTAGTAGTAGTAGTAGTAGTAGTAGTAGTAGTAGTAGTAGTAGTAGTAGTAGTAGTAGTAGTAGTAGTAGTAGTAGTAGTAGTAGTAGTAGTAGTAGTAGTAGTAGTAGTAGTAGTAGTAGTAGTAGTAGTAGTAGTAGTAGTAGTAGTAGTAGTAGTAGTAGTAGTAGTAGTAGTAGTAGTAGTAGTAGTAGTAGTAGTAGTAGTAGTAGTAGTAGTAGTAGTAGTAGTAGTAGTAGTAGTAGTAGTAGTAGTAGTGGTGGTGTAAGAGCGGGTAAATGAAAGGGGACAGACTGACGGGATTGGGACGTCTTCTCACCAGATGGTTGATGGCTAGGAGGCCATCTGCTGTGGTGCTGCGCTTCTGTGGATGTCTCCTTCTTCCCCTTTCTCTTCTGAGATTAAAGAAGGTCGCGATCAAAGACAATAATTCACAACAAACATGGTTTCTAGTTATCATGAGGCACTTGTGTTATATATCACTTTCTGTAAAGGTTATGGTGAGACGATATAGAAACGCATGGTGCTGTCATTAGTGTACCCCCCCCCCCACACACAAACACACACACACACACAATGTTTATTTGCTACTGTTAATGGGGTTGTTTAATGTTCCAAGCAGTTGTACTGTAGCTGAAGCAAAGTCTGCTCTTTGAACTCCTGACATCATTAGTGCAGCCTATGCACGCCCAGGTGGTGCTGATATTGGAGTGCCCTGTCCTCTGCTGTGTACACTGCTCGTTCAGACGGACCCAACACTCTACTTTCACTGCCCTGTCCTCTGCTGTGTACACTGCTCGTTCAGACGGACCCAACACTCTACTTTCACTGCCCTGTCCTCTGCTGTGTACACTGCTCGTTCAGACAGACCCAACACTCTACTTTCACTGCCCTGTCCTCTGCTGTGTACACTGCTCATTCAGACAGACCCAACACTCTACTTTCACTAATGAGGCAGCTCTAGCTTCCAGCAGGTATGCAGAGACTCTTTTCACCCGGCAGTAGGGTGATATGGATGGAATTTATATCACAATTATCGTAATGATCTTTCCCCCCCAATGTAGATATGGAAATCACAATGTTCTGCTCTGTGGTCGTATATGCAAATGTTGGTACATCCAGGTGACTTCATAGATTGGAGGGTTCTCTGATTTCTAGATTTAGGAGAGAGTGGTTCATGTTCATGTGAATTCTTAAAATGGACACATTCCCCCTTTTGAAACAAAACTCCACTTTTCAAATTACATTACCTCAAGATATTTCAGATCTCAATTGGTGAAATTATATTTCCTATTTGCTTGTTACTGTATCATTAACTTAGATCACAGAATTGCGCACAACAGTATCAAAATGTTATCAAAATACAATACCATTGAAAGATGATAAAATAAATGTATCATTTACATTCCTAAATTAAATGACGTGTCAGATTAAATTGGCTGAAAATTCATCAAATAAAACATATTTATATTTTCTTTAGAATAGGAGATGCACTGTGGCGTGGCAAACATGCATTGAATCATAAATTACAATAGTTTGTCATGTCCGCTTCGTTACCAAATAGGCTATATGTACATTGTTGTGATCTAAATATGTATTTTTGTACAGCCCTGTTCCACCTGTCCTGTTTGGTCCTTGGTCTTTGAGCCCATAGCCACGCTGCTTCACTGTATAGGGAACGGGAGGTGTAGTGGTGGTTACGACATTGCTGTTTCCCGCGTGGTCCACCCCTCTTGAAATTGCAATGCATTTCCAATGGACACAATTCTAAATCGTCTCGTTTAAAACAAATAAAAGCATGAACATTGGCATGGTGTACCTTTCTGTGTGTATTCATCCACAATCTATATCTCAACATGAAAAAAAATCGCAATTAATCGTAAGGTAGCAAAATAACAACGTTTATGTTTTCGTTCACTGAGGAACTACAGTTCACTCTGGCGCTGCTGACAGTTAGCTAGCTTGGTATCAGCGCAACTGTCTGGCTGTGACGTGTATTAGGCGACAGCACTGAATGACAGGTGTTCTACTGGTAAGTGTAGTTATTTTTTAACGACAAATTAAACAGCCTTATAACTAACTTTATTTCAACCAAAAATGCTTAAACAATAATGTTAGTGATAGAAGGGAACTCATTTTGTGCAAAAATGGAAAGCTTGCCAATGTTCATGAGGCAGAATTATTACAATAGCCGATGATACATTTTCCCAATGATGAATCCCTGTACGGGTGGAGCGCACGGGAAACTAAAGTGATGTCAGACTACACCTCCCTATATAGATCTGTACCGCCGGATGAATATGGAAGAAATAGTCCTCCTGTTTGACTTGGTAAAAAGGACTGCATTTATATCGTTTTCATCCAAAACGTTTTACACCTACGCCTCACACTCACACATTCTCACACCGACGGCTGAGGTGACCATGCAAGGTGCCAACCTGCTCCTCGGGAGCCATTAGGGGTTAAGTGTCTTGCTCCACTGAGTGCCCACATATCATACACATCAAGACCACTACCCACATATCATACACATCAAGACCACTACCCACATATCATACACATCAAGACCACTACCCACATATCATACACATCAAGACGAGACCACTACCCACATATCATACACATCAAGACGAGACCACTACCCACATATCATAGACATCAAGACCACTGCCCACATCATATCATACACATCAAGACCACTGCCCACATATCATACACATCAAGACCACTACCCACATATCATACACATCAAGACCACTACCCACATATCATACACATCAAGACCACTACCCACATATCATACACATCAAGACCACTACCCACATATCATACACATCAAGACCACTACCCACATATCATACACATCAAGACCACTACCCACATATCATACACATCAAGACCACTACCCACATATCATACACATCAAGACCACTGCCCACATATCATACACATCAAGACCACTACCCACATATCATACACATCAAGACCACTACCCACATATCATACACATCAAGACCACTACCCACATATCATACACATCAAGACGAGACCACTACCCACATATCATACACATCAAGACCACTACCCACATATCATACACATCAAGACCACTGCCCACATATCATACACATCAAGACCACTACCCACATATCATACACATCAAGACCACTGCCCACATATCGTACACATCAAGACCACTACCCACATATCATACACATCAAGACCACTACCCACATATCATACACATCAAGACCACTGCCCACATATCATACACATCAAGACCACTACCCACATATCGTACACATCAAGACCACTACCCACATATCATACACATCAAGACCACTACCCACATATCATACACATCAAGACCACTACCCACATATCATACACATCAAGACCACTACCCACATATCATACACATCAAGACCACTACCCACATATCATACACATCAAGACCACTGCCCACATATCATACACATCAAGACCACTACCCACATATCATACACATCAAGACCACTACCCACATATCATACACATCAAGACCACTACCCACATATCATACACATCAAGACCACTACCCACATATCATACACATCAAGACCACTACCCACATATCATACACATCAAGACCACTACCCACATATCATACACATCAAGACCACTGCCCACATATCATACACATCAAGACCACCACTACCCACATATCATACACATCAAGACCACTGCCCACATATCATACACATCAAGACCACTGCCCACATATCATACACATCAAGACGAGACCACTACCCACATATCATACACGTCAAGACCACTACCCACATATCATACACATCAAGACCACTACCCACATATCGTACACATCAACATGCTTCACTCTTAAAAAGCCACTCTCATAGTCATGGTTCTCCCAATCCCATGACACACTCTTCAAAGCCTGGTGAGGTAAATGGCTTTTCTGGTGTCCTGTGTTCTCTCCTCTGGACCCCCGGCCCCCCAGAGGCAGACCTGACACCTGCACAGAGCGTGGTCAGAGCATGTTCTCCACCTGGTGGGCGACCTGCAGGGAGCTTCATTAGGTGCTGGCGTGGTCAGAGCATGTTCTCCACCTGGTGGGTGACCTGCAGGGAGCTTCATTAGGTGCTGGCGTGGTCAGAGCATGTTCTCCACCTGGTGGGTGACCTGCAGGGAGCTTCATTAGGTGCTGGTGTGGTCAGAGCATGTTCTCCACCTGGTGGGTGACCTGCAGGGAGCTTCATTAGGTGCTGGCGTGGTCAGAGCATGTTCTCCACACGTTTGCTTGTCTTGGGAGTGGAATGTGCTCAGGTGTGTAAGAGGAGGGAAACTAACAACAAGGGAGAGAAGGTAATAATAATAAATAAAATTTGTAAGAGTTGAGGTTAATGACTGATCCACATGATTTACGATGCGTGTATAATTACGTGCCCTGCTTTAGGCGTATTGTGTGACTGCTTTAGAAATCCTGAATCGAGGGGCAGGTAAAGCAACATTCCTCTGATGCTTCCTGGTTGGAATGTGAAGAATGTTCCCGTTCACGTCACACGGTCTGTGGTAGCCAGGCCTCTGGAGTTTTCTATCTCTACTGATCAGGCGTTATAGCCTCTATGGCGATGGGTTACACTACAAATACACTTGATGTGTGAGCAGGGCTCACAGTCAAGTAGGTGGGTAGGTAGGTTACTTGGATGAATGAGGGGACCATAAGTACGGCATGCGTGACATTCTCAAGCCCTTGTGTGGAATCTGAACTGGACTGTTTTCACACTCGATAGTCTCGCCAGAAGAACACACGGCAAAATGTCAATACAGGTGTTTCATAGAACAAATACGATGTGACCACAAACTCTCAGAAGATCTCTATCCAAACTCACTCTCTCTCTCTCTCTCTCTCTCTCTCTCTCTCTCTCTCTCTCTCTCTCTCTCTCTCTCTCTCTCTCTCTCTCACACACTCTCCCTCTCTCACACGCTCTCCCTCTAATTCACACATCCTCTAATCCACACAACCACTCAGCACATTAATCCACAGTCAAGCACTAGGAAGTAAGCTTATCCTCTCAATTGTCACTGAAATGTCTGGACTTGTGGGATGAACAGTATGCTTTTTAGCGATAAAGTGGGTGGTGTGCGCCAACTAAACACTTTAAAAGGGTTTGAGAGAGTAAGGCCCAGGCAGACTTAGTCATGCATCACATTATTGCTTGCTTCATATTCCTCAGAGGTAACCGGTAGCTAGATGCAGAGTTTACTTAGCGAGGCACGCGAACATGGCAGGCGATTGTTGAACTCTGCTCAGATTCACATCACAATATCTTTTCTTCATTTTGATGGCATAACTGTATATTACGGAATTTAGTTTTCCAGTACAAATTGCAAGGTGATATGACATCTTTATGTTTTCTTCTATATATTGCTGTTAAATTAGTGTTGCCTAATTCAAAATGGTCCTTTCCTAATATAAATTACATCATATGTTTTTTATGATCATATTGCTGCAAATAATGTGCAATTTTATTACACATTGGCTTTTTAAAATATATATAGGCCTAGGGTTATATATTGTTGATGACCGTATTGTAAAAATGCTTTGCGTGGATCCATGGCGGTAACGGTCCCTTTTCAATATGGTACTGTATACCTCTCAGCCCAAGTCTCTAGCTTTCAGCAATAAAAAAAAACGTTAAGTGATAAAAAGAATTTTTTAATTGTCTTTGTTTGATGTACTCACAGTCTCTGTCACTGCCATGTTGTGACGGCACAAAAACAACAGAGATCCATGGTGTGTGTGTGCATGTGCACGCACACCTTTTGTATGTGGACAGTGTGGACCAGCTTCGTATGTGGAGAGCACCCACACACCTGTAAATAATTAAAGTGCACAGGCAGCAGATACTGTAGCACCAGGGGCAGAGAGCCAGCAGCAGGACAGTCCTGGCCTACTGACCATCTCACTGTCTCGTCAACCTAATGTGATTGGAAAAACAGCTGATTGTACTCTATCAACAAACAGTGTGTGGCGTGTGAGAGTGTATACCTACATGAGTTTAGCAGTGACCTTTCACCTCCCTTTCCTGCCAGTGTTGCTGCAAAGATCAGCGTGCACGTGTGTGTTATCTGTATAATGGGTTTTTGTTCCCAAAACAGATCATGATTGAGATTAGGATTAAAGGGGACCATGATTTTATTAGGCCTTCATTTATGTGAGGGTCATAATCCCAATGGAAGTAAAAGCTTTATTAGTTTAAATTATCTTTCCAGCTTGTCTATCTGGTATTACATTGAGTATAATGTAGTAACTGTTACTCATCTTGTCTATCTGGTATTATATTGAGTATAATGTATTAACTGTTACTCATCTTGTCTATCTGGTATTATATTCAGAGTATAATGTATTAACTGTTACTCATCTAGTCTATCTGGTATTATATTCAGAGTATAGTGGATTAACTGTTCGATGGATGGGTCTAAACTCCCTTGCACATTTAAATGTACAGCAATTTATTGCGACAGTGGCTGAAATTTCAGTTATGCTTTTATTTTGATAGATGTATCTATATAGGGATAGTGTTATATCTACATAGGGATAGGGTTATATCTACATGGGGATAGGTTATATTATATCTACATGGGGATAGGTTTATATCTACATAGGGATAGGTTATGGCTTTGCAGCTTGGCCAACAAGTGGCAACCTGCTGATGACACTCAAACTGAGTCATCTGTTGATATTAGGGAGTATACAACAGACTAATGGTAGCATTCTAGAAACTCCTACTCTGTGTCTTCTCCATAATCTCCATGTACATCTGATGCTTTAAAGGTGTCTTGTTGTGGCCACTTTCACCCAGACAACTCCTATTGTTCCTCCGTCCTAGGACACACACCATCCCCACAGACACACACTGCCACTTTACTAACTCACTGCCACTTTATTTTATTTACTATGTACTACTGCTAGAATATTTGCACTAAGTTCTCTTTTACCTCTTTTATTTAATTCACTCATTCATTTCATTTTTAGCTACTGTTTATATTGTACATAGTCCTGTATATTGTGTGTTGTATATTGGGTCCTATATGTTACTTTATGTTTATATTGTCCAGATCTTTGTATATACACCGTGGAAAGGGGGGAACGTAATTTCATTTTTCTGTATGTCTTGCACATTATGGGAAATGACAATAAAGTTGACTTTGACTACATCTCCCTGGGGAAAAAGGCTGAGGAGTATTGCAGCCAGGAGCCAGCCCTATTCTGATGCTGAACCCCTTCAGGCCTAGGCTCTATAATACAGTAGTTACTTCACAGGGGAGAGAAATATTGATAGTCTTTTGCTGTAAGAATGTGAACATGCGCGGTACACAGCAGGTTCAGAGAGCAGGTTCACCACAATAGAGGACACAACCATTAGCCTAACTTATTTTGGTTTGCTTCTGAACAAAGGTCCTTGATAGTTGTTGTTGTTGTTGGCACTCTACAGTAAAACGGTCACACAAATGTCATTATTCTATCCACCAAATGTTTTCTGTAAAAATTTAACTGATTCTTATTGTGTCTTTAAATCCCAGATCATCCGATACCGATAGTCTGACGATGTATACATGTGCATTCCTACTTTGAACTGATGATTTTGTTCACAGCTTTCCTTTAAAGGTTTTAATAATTTTTTAACAAAAAAAGGATCAGAATTTGATCGGGCTTAATATAGCCAATAGGCCCAATACCATTCAATTACAATATGCCTTGATCTGTTCTATCTACATAGGCATAGATGCACATCATTCATAAAGTCCTGGCCTTTGATACTTGCAACAGGGATCAGGAGATGGAGAGGGAGTTTAAGGGAGATGGAGATGGCGAGAGAGATGGAGAGAGAGAGTTTTGTGCACGTGTAGGCGTGCTAAAAAGAGGAGCAAAGCTCTCAGTGAAGTGTCAGTCTGAGATCATGAAAGTTTAACAGGCAGTCTAATTTTGCTCTTTCATTCCCTAACTACCGGTATGTCTATCTCAGGCTCCACCATTGCAGCAAGGCAGAGAGAACCAGACTATGCTTGTATTCAACACTCAATGAGAGGGAGGCAGATCAAATATACTGTATGATGCTGGTATATTTGGGAGGTGGGAGTGGATCTCTTATTAGCTTCTTCTTGTAATAAACTATTTGTTTACAGCCTCAAATATATAAACTGGCATGATGTTGAACTGCACCATATAGACCTATACTCAAAACAAGCATGGTAAGCTGTGATATGGCTATAGGAAATCCCCCATTACTTCCCGTCTTAATATGTGCCTCAACCTGAGCATTATAGCCATTATCTTTTATGCCGTTATCTAGGTGAAAAGTTGTAGACCCAGGATAGCTGGAAATGTGTACAGAGTCTCGTGTCAATTGGAGCCATGACACAAACGTGTGTCACGTTTGGTGCAAATAGGACAACGAGTAATACATCACTTCCTGTTTACAATGCCTTTTTCCAATGTAATTGGGTGTGGTGGTCAGGTGGTACAGTCTGGCTAGCAACTTTCTGAATTACACGTATGAAGACGTTGGGCCCTAGATTTCACACAGTAAGTTTAGTTTGAATCTGGTGAACAGCCCAGGATGAGTAGAGGTGCAAGTGATTTTACAAACATTCAAAATGGTGGAAAATCCAATATAGTGGACATATTCTGGGGGTGTCCCGGTAGTACAGATGTAATACAGGTGGCATGTCACTGCTTTGGCTTTGTGTTTAGCTTCATTCCATTGGAGCGGATTGATTTTAAAATTATATCACTAATATTCCACCTTTGTTTGACCAAGCTGCTACAAATTATGTCACTGTACTGTTCCCATGTGTAATAGCAGCAGGAGACACTTTTTCTACCAGAGAAATGACATGCATGCAGATGTCCAGCGGGCTCGTAGTGGTTGACGCAGGAGTGTAGTCTTCCTTGGGTTTGTTTTATGTGTCATTGTATCCTGCCTCGTGCTTTGAGAGGACAAGAGGTGCTGATGTACTAATGGATGCAGGTTGTCACGGGGGAGCAGGGTCTCTGGGATGCTTAGGACATGGCATCCTGGAGGGACAGCACAGGGATGTGGGCATCATACAGTAGGATGGAGATAAGATAACCATGAATGAATGAATGAATGAATGAATGAATGAATGAATGAATGAATGAATGAATGAATGAATGAATGAATGAATGAATGAATGAATGAATGAATGAAAAACTTTATTTAACAGATTGGAGAATGGGTACAATACAGTACGGCTCAATACACACAATTGTTAAGGGGATGCAGACCTGAGAAAGACGTTTGTCTTGTTTACATCAGGGTCCCCCATTTTCAATTCATATAGACATTTATGACATACACAACATACATGACATTTATGGCATAGGGACATATAGGTATTTAGTACTGATACATTTGTGACATAAACGGTATTCAAATATACAGTACTGTTACCCCTAGATCCTGACAGAGTATATACATATGATGGGGAGGGGACTGTACATTAGGAGGGGGTGGGTGGGTGGGAGAGAAATATACATACGGCGGGGAGGGAATATATACATGCGGTGGGGAGGAGACTGTCTATTAGGAGGTGGTGGGGGTTTTGGGCATTTACGGTGGCCAGTTTCGAATTGCAGCCTCCCGTAGGTGCTCTTTAAGAGCGGTTTTGAATGTGGGTAGGGATTCACATTCCTTTACAGCTTTGGGTAGGGCGTTCCACATTGATGTGGCATAATTGCGAAACGTGTTTAGTCCCTTGTTTGAGCCGAATCTGGGTTTAACATGATTTGTTGAGCTTCCTCTGGTGTAGTGGTTGTGGTATTCACTGACCTTTGGGAAGTATTTTGACATGTACATGGGTACCTTAGTCGTATAGTGTATCTTGTAGACCAGGCCCATTGCAAGTTGCTGTACTCTGTTGTCTACTCTAAGCCATCCTAGGTTGTCAAAGTGGGCAGGGGTGAGGTGGGTTCTGGGGTTAAGGTCAAGTAGTAGTCTGACCAGTTTGTTTTGTGATGTTTGTAATCTTGTTTTAAGCGCCTTTGAGGTGCTTTGGTACCATGAGGTGCACGCATAGTCGTAGTACCCTTGAATGAGTGCTCCTGCCAGAGTCTTCAGGGTATTCTTGTTTACCAGAGAGGAGATCCGGTACAAGAATCTAGTTCGTTGGTTGACATTTTTTATTACATTGGATGCCATTTTGTCACAGTAAAGATTTGCCTCTAGGATGGAACCCAGGTAGGTAATTTCGTCTTTCCTTGTGACAATATTGTCACCCACTGTAACTGAGAAGCCGTCGGTCTTGCTGAGTTTGTTATTTGAACCGAAGAGAATGGACTCTGTTTTGCCCATGTGTAATGATAGTTTGTTATCAGCGAGCCATATGCAGATTTTGCCTAGTTCCGAGCTGAGGTTTTTTCAACCTGCAACTTGTTCTTGTCAGAGACCAGCAGGGCTGAGTCGTCCGCAAACAGGAACAAGTTGCAGTCACAGGCTGACGACATGTCATTTGCATAAATTAGGAAGAGTAGCGGTCCTAGTATGCTTCCTAACTGTGAGGGGGGGGGGGGGGGTAGAGTACCGTTTACCTCTACCATCTGTTCTCTCCCCTCCAGGTAGGATTGCATCCAGCTCACTGATAAACTATCATTCAAAACCAATTGCTTTTAGCTTGTCAATCAGAATGGAGTGATTGACAGTGTCGAAGGCCTTTTGTAGGTCCAGCATGACCATGCCGCAGTATTTGCCCGCGTCTTGTTTGATGTGGTCGTTCAAATAGAGGAGGCATGTGTCAGTGGAGTGGGACGTTCTGAAGCCAGATTGGAATTCGTAGATTCGATTTTTTTCCGCCAGGTACTTTTCGACCTGTACACTTTTCGACCATAACATCTCTCTCTCTGTCTCGATCTCTCTCTCTCTCTCTGCACATGCATGCTAGTAGGCTAACGTGAGATATAGACTATGGCTTGTTCATCAGCAGATGTCTTCATTCTGAATTCTGTACCTTTTAGTCGTTCTCACCGTGTCCGTTACTGACCGTGCAGATCTGTGTGTCTTAACTGGTACAGTCTTGCAGCGTCTACCTGCACTTCACGTGAGGTCCTTACGCGTCACCGCAACTAACAATCCAGTGCAAGTCCTTTGTTGTGTAACGTAAGGGGGATGTGTGACGTCTGATTTTTTTTCCCCCTCTTGAGATTTTTATGAGATCTAAATGAGTCACACCAGACGGTCAACACAAAGAAGAAGAGGTACAGGGCTGAGCACACGGTTTAGGTCTGTGGGGAAGGGTTTGACGTCATCCACAGTGTCTCAGTGTAGGAAGGCTGTTGTACAGAACACAGCGTGGCCCCTCTTCTGGTTGTTCTTGTTCTACTCCCTCTCCCTTTTTTTTGTACGGATGTCTTATGAATACACGCTCGATTATGGTTACATGACACACCGATACTAGGAAAGTATTGCAATACCCATATGTTCAAAACGGTCTAATACTGTTAGAATAATAGCCTGATGCTGTATGTTGTGAAGGATCAGATTAAACCGAATATATATATTTATTTATGGATATATATTTAATAGTATTTGTATATCGTTTGATATCCCTTGTATATTCTTTGTACATATACACTGAATATCCCTTTAGTCTACTACAGCCCATAATAGTTCATTCTCTCATTGGACAAGAACCTGGCGCCAGCAGACAGGCCCCTTGAGTCAAGTTCAATAGTGCCGACGAACATGTCCCAACTAGCCCCGGTTCCGCGTAGGAATACGGCTACCGAAATACGAATGGTACTATTTGTTCACCGTGAATATAAATAGGGCGCAAGTAAAGTAGAACCTTCTTTTAGTCCATTAGTCCTTTACCCTCCAACCTAGTAACAGACGTGAAGCCTCACCCACGACCCACGTGTGGTGCAGTATGGCCTATTTTGGCCCCAGAATAGGCATTGAGACCTCGTGTAAATTCATAGCTGAATTGTCATAGTTTGGCACTGTACCGTCGAGTGGGACGTATTTCTATTAAGTAATAATAGTCTATTATGTATGGTGCATCGTTCGGTTAAAGTTCTAAAGTGAGCAGCACCCCCATCGTTCCTCGCGTTATCTAGAGTCTTAACCAGGCTGGGCAGACCACGCGTGGTGCTTTCATCCGAGGAGTTCTGGGCGAGGACGAGTGGACCTGCACATTGGATTACCTACCCGGACGACTGCTGAGCCTATACGGCATGGAATATCTATTTGCTTTGGGTGCTTTGATTTGTGGAGCGGATAACAGCCAACGCCAGTGAGTGTTGGAATTACCCCCGAGAGGAGCCCAGGTGAGACGGCGCTCAACCCAGACCGAGGCCGCCTCGCTTCTCCTTCGTTGTGGACCTACAGCTACCGTCTACAAGAGGGCCCAAGTGTATTCATCTGTGGATCAAGATCCTGCGGGCACTGTTTTCTGTACCTGAATTCTCCCCAGGAATCGTTGGCCAGATGGGATGCAGCTGACGGCTCTCCAAACCCCCCCCCCCCCCCCTTACTGACTTACAACCAGCAGGACCCCTTTAGTATCCCGCTATAATCCTTAAGTACCATCGCTATAGTTTCCCTAAAGAACCAGGTTGTATACTTGCTTCCTGCGTAACCAGAGATTGGACATTCAGTGTTGATTTGCCTACGAATACTCATTTGCCTTACAAGTGCATTCAAATCATAAATGTAATTAAGTGAATGTTGTATATACCTTTTGCTATATTAAACCTTCGACTGTTATATTTGTGTGGACCTGGTTTCATATGTGGGAAAGTGTTCATCATACTTAGATATCGTGTACTGGATGGCCAGAAGTTAAAGTACATTAAGCGGTAGTGGTTTAATGATACCATACTTATCAATACAGTCAGGGAATTGTACCCCTCAGTTACACTGTATATTCCACAATTTTTTGTTGAGTGGAATGCATGCCCCGAGCAGTGTGTGTGTGTGTGAGAGAGAGCGCACACTTTGCTAGTGGGCCAGTCAAGAGTGTCGGCACGGTTTATAAACAATTTTCCATCTTCTGTCATTTAATATTATATTCCATTACTTTTTCCTGATAATTTGGGTTTTTGCCATGGTATCGTTTTAGAACCGGTATCGTGATACTTAGGCTAGTATCGGTATTGAATAAAATGTTTGCTATCGTGACATCACTACACTCGATATGGAAATTAATGTGAAAAGGGGTTATTTCCTGTATATGTAAAACGGAAGAAGAATGTAATGTTGTTTTATTTCTTGCAAGAAACTCTGTGATGTGCTGTTATTCCCCTCGCCGCCATCTTTATCTTCGTAGATCACTATGAACGCGTTTCAATGAGCTGATTGCTAATTCACTTGAGTTTATAACAATAAACTATGTTTTATAATAATAGTGTTTCAGTTCTCGAAGTGGCATTTCTCTAGCTAATGATCTAATAGCTCGTTTTAACATTGACGTGAACGGGGCGCTTCCACATCTGTACTGCCACACGTTGCATCAAACGTGACTAATATGGCGGCGAAGTGAATTAACCCTTTCACTACCACCGTTTGATTGATTGATTGATTGAAAACTTTATTAACAGATTGCAGAATGGGTACGATTGACGTCAGTCATTTCTTGATCCTCCAATTACAACTGTTGCTTCCCTTGGACAAATAAAGTTGGAGCCAGATCATAAGTGCACTCCTGACGTAGTTGAAGGGAAGTATTTGTGAGGAGTGCGTTTTAACACAGTACTCCAAGTCCAATACACCAGCACTCATCCCTCCTCCTCTTCTCTTGTCCCCAGGGAGCAGCCGATCTTCACAACCAGGGCCCATGTCTTCCAGATCGACCCAACCACCAAGAAGAACTGGGTCCCGGCGAGCAAGCAGGCCGTCACTGTCTCTTATTTCTATGACAGCACACGCAACAGCTACCGTATCATCAGTGTGGATGGATCTAAGGTATATATGTGTGTGTGTGTGTGTGTGTGTGTGTTCTTGTAGTTCTATTCTTGCAAGGACCAAATGTCCCCACAAGGATACATATATTACCTAAATCTGTTCAAGTGAGGACATTTTGGTTAGTCCTCAGTTTAAAATAGTCAATGTTATGGTTAGGTCTAGTGTTAAAGTTAGAATTAGAGTTAGATTAAGGTTAAATAATAATTACATTTATTAAAAAGGATGGTAATTATAATAATGCATACAGACAAAAACAGCATTGCATAGTAAATACACAGACAGACACAGTGACCCTGATGATAAATAAATTCCATCGGCATAAACAGCAATTGTAGCACAAACAAGCTGACGATTGTAAGTACGCACAAATTAAAAGCATAAACAGGGTGTTTTAAGAGGAGAACTTGAACTTGTCTTGAAGCAGTGGAAAGAGGTCCTATATCTCAGAAAAATAGGACAATTATTCCAGTCGGATGGTGGTCTAAAGTATGGGTTAAAGGGGAATTCTATCTTCAGCAATGAAACATGTGTTTTTTACTTACCTTTGGGAAGTACTATGATGATGAGCAGAATGAGCTGCTTCCATACCCGGGTTGTTCATTTTCATGTTCTCGCTGCAATGCAAAGCTAATGGGAGTTCAGAATCAAATATGTGAGCTGTGCGGTTTGGGGGCAAACTGAGGGATTATTTCAACTGAATGAGCCACAGAAATCCCACGTGTTTTAACGGTTTTGCAAAATTCATGAGCAGTGTTAGGCGTGGAGAGGATTAGGGAATTAACTTAGTGGATAGTCCTCACAAGTGAAGTTTATATGTGTGTGTTTGGGTTTGGTTTGGTTTACTTTATTTGCTCAAGGGTGTTAGATTCTGATCAATCAGCCAGTATCACGTCTTCGTCTGTTTGGCTTGTGTTATCATCTCTCCATCCACTGCCCCTGCGTTGTGTTTTTATCTCTCCGACGTCTTCTCATACTGGCTGATACAATCTTCGTCATTCCCCTTTAATGCAATCCCGTAACCATAATAATTGTGACACTAGGCCGCGTAGTCCTTTTCTTGAAAAACGTGGTTTATTACATAAACAAAAGCCTCAGATCAGATCTTATCAGATTGTGTTGTCCCTGCGAAAGTCTCTGATGTAACACTAAAGTTCATTATTCTAATGATCTCCTGTTACCCCGCTTGGTGATCGTTTGCGGCCTGGCTGTTATCCCAAAAGCCTGTCGTCGTGGTCGTGCCACGTCAGTCCTCTCCTCCTTTCCCCGCGAGGGGAGGGGGTGGGGGAATCGCTTCCAAGTCTCTCATGGTTCCTCTTTCCTCTGTGGGATTCGTTTCTCAGTCTGGCTTACACCCGGAAGAACTATTCGATTTATATGATCTTCGTCATAGCAACGACGGCCTCGCCCCTCTTCTGGTTGTCATGTGCCGCTGCCATGACAACCTCGTTTAACCTTTAAACACACATTTTAAACGTCTGTTTCATTAATGTCAAACTCTCTCCCTCGCTCTGCCTGCTGCGGTTCTTATCAGCTGTTGATGTTCTGATGGAATGCAAACACCCTGCTCGCTCAGTGTGCTGCTCACACTGACTGCTAAACCGCCTCCCCCACTGTCACCATGCACATTTCGACCTCTCTGACCCCTGGCCCCTTTAGATGCTGTCATCTCCCCCAATATACATTACATACATTGAAAAACACTGATTTCTCTCAAGGGGGACCGTGTACATTAATAAACATTTTAAAAACGTAAATACACCCAATTCTTGCCAAAAAGGCTCATTTCCATTGGTAGTCCCCCTGCCAGAAGGTACAGGCTAAAATCCTATGTAAAAAAGATTTGGCAATACAAACAGAATACAAGCGAGATAAATAACATTACAATAAAAACAAAAGCACATATAGTAGGACATAAGATAGGGATACAGGGCACAATACAGTAAGGCTGTCCCCGAACCCTGTTTTTGGGATTCGAACTTCGTCAGGGTTTTTCGAACGAACGTTTGAACCTTCGTTTTGAATTAAATTATTTTAATATTTAATATTTATTTATTTATTTTTATTTTTTACTATCCTAAAACTAAATCCTCAATTTGAATAAAGTGATTAATCTGATTTAAATTAGTCTTTTTTTTTAATAAATCAACTTTCCAGACCCAGCCCAGGGAGAAGCCCCAGCCCAACTAAATCAATTAAATAATTTTTTTCTTTTTTTTTTAGATTTATTTTTTGGCGTTTTTTATCGCTTTATTGCTACTGGGCAGTCCAGTAGAGAGAGACAGAGGAGGAATGGGAGACAGAGTGGGGGGAAGACATTCGGCAAATAACGACGGGTTCGGGAGTCGAACCCGGGTCGGCCGTGTCGCGGCTGAGCGAGCTATGTGGTTCGCCACTGGGGCGCCCAAAATCTACTTTCTTTAATGAATATAACTCATCAGTTTCTTTTAATACTATAATATTAGTGTAGCCTAATCTTTATCTGCAACTGTGAAGAAAAACCCCATTGGTTTAAACAGAATTAATAGAAAAAAAGATTTAAAAAATAATAATAATAATACAAAAAAAAAGAATTTATTAAAAGTTTTCAATTCTCTCAAGTTTTCAATTAAGGTTAAAAAGATCTGCTTACCGTCCGGCGATCCCATCCATCTTTCCGGCGAATGCACGTTCGCTAGAGAGTAAGATGGATGATTTACGAGCGAGGGTCCGATTCCAGCGAGAGGTGAGAGACTGCAACATCTTGTGCTTCACGTCTTCCGAGCGGACCTCACAGAAGCCTCCGGGAAGAGCATCGGCGGGGGTGTATGTCTCCTGACCAACAACGGTTGGGTAAACCCCAAGGAGATCAAGATACTCTCCAGTTCATGCTCCCCGGACATGGAACATCTCTCCATTCAATGTCGCCCCTTCCACCTTCCCCGAGAGTTTACTGCGATCATCATGACTGCGGTGTACATCCCTCCCCAAGCGAACACCCTGGCTCTGGCGGAGCTACAGGATCATCTAAACACCCACCAGATCAAACACCCAGACGCAGCCATGATCGTAGCCGGTGATTTCAATCAGGCGAATTTGAAGAAAGTGATGCCTGCTCCACCAGAGGAGGACACACGCTCGATCACTGCTACACCCTGTTCAGAGCCGGCTACAAAGCTGTACCGGCTCCTCCATTAGCGGGAGCTACAAGCACGTCGGATCACGACGCCATTTTCCTGGTCCCTGCTTACAGACAAAGATCACGTGACGCCGTCGTGTCACGTGAGGTAAAGAGCTGGTCTGACCAATCGGAGGCCACGCTTCAGGACGCCCTCGATGACGTCGATTGGGATATGTTCGAGGGAAGCGCCAGTGACGTCAGCGAGTTCGCAGACACTGTTGTTAGCTTTATAACAACACTAGCTGATAGTATCGTCCCCACAAAGAAGGCGAGGGTCTTCCCGAACCAGAAACCGTGGGTGGACAGTACTATCAGAGCAGCCCTGAAAACTCGCACCACTGCCTACAACCTGGGCAGAGAGACAGGAAACATGGAAGAGTACAAGACAACAGTCTACACTCTGCGCAAGGCTGTTAAACTTGCGAAAAGGACGTATGCTGACAAGATGGAGGCACAAATGGCACAGAATGATACAAGAGGCTTATGGCGGGGACTGAGGACGATAACTGACTACAAAGTCAGCGCCCCCTCAATGGGGAGCGACGACGCCTCTCTCGCGGACCAGCTCAACACCTTCTACGAGCGGTTTGGTGCAAACAGTGGCGCCGCTAGCTCAACGGCTAGTGGCGTCACTGGCGCGCCGGCTGTTGTGGAGGGGGGGGGGCATCCGCGGGGGGGGTGGGGACGCTCTCTCATTGACGGTACACAGTGTGAGAAGAGCATTTATGCAGGTGAACACCAGAAAGGCTGCTGGCCCAGATGGAATAAGAGGACGCATACTTAAGTCCTGTGCTAACCAGCTAGCCCCTGTGTTCACCACCATATTTAATCGATCCCTGGCGGAGTCAGTGGTCCCTGCCTGCTTCAAGATGTCTACTATTATCCCGGTACCAAAGAAACCCTCCCCAACAGGTCTCAATGACTACAGACCGGTGGCACTCACCTCTGTGGCCATGAAATGTTTTGAGAGGCTGGTCAAGGATCACATTTGTGCCTCCCTCCCCAGTGATATGGACCCTATGCAATTTGCATACAGGCCAAACGGGTCCACTGATGATGCGGTCTCCCAAGTACTGCACAGCACCCTCTCTCACCTAGACCGTCAGAAGGGGGGCTATGTGAGACTGTTGTTCATTGACTACAGCTCAGCGTTCAACACCATAGTCCCCACCAGACTGGTGGACAAGCTGATCGAGCTGGGTCTGAGCTCCGCTCTGAGTGCCTGGATACTGGACTTTCTGAGTGAAAGGCCCCAGGCGGTCAGGGTGGGGGGTCAGACCTCCAACACCATCATCCTGAGCATCGGGTCCCCCCAGGGCTGTGTTCTGAGCCCCCTGCTGTACTCACTATACACACATGACTGTGTGGCCAAGTTCAGCTCCAACTCCATAGTGAAGTTTGCGGACGACACAGTGGTGGTGGGGCTGATCTCGGACAACGACGAGAAGGCCTACCGGGAGGAGGTTGAGGTACTGGAACGCTGGTGCCAGGACAACAGCCTGCTCCTGAACATTGGTAAAACCAAGGAGCTGATCGTGGATTTTAGGAGGAGACAGCAGGAGACACACACACCACTGAGGATAAACCAGGCTACCGTGGACAGGGTGAGCAGCTTCAAGTACCTGGGGGTCCACATCTGAGGATCTGACATGGACAACACACTTAGACTCAGTTGTAAAAAAGGCGAAGCAGCGCCTCTACCACCTGAGACGGTTAAGGAAGTTCCGAGTATCTGGGAAGATACTCCAGTCCTTCTACTCCGGAGCTGTAGAGAGCATCTTGACTGGAAACATCACTGCCTGGTATGGAAACAGCACGGCACAGGACAAGAAGGCCCTACAGAGAGTCGAGCGTACCACGGGTATTGCACTACCACCCCTGCAGGTCCTATACAACAAGAGGTGCAAATCCAGAGCCTGCAGAATAATGAAAGACCCTCACCACCCCAACAACAGCCTGTTCATGCTGCTGCGGTCAGGCAAACGCCTGCGAACACCAGCAACTAGGACAGAGAGACTTCGGCTCAGCTTCTTCCCCCAGGCCATCGGAGCCTTGAACACTGAACTCTCCACACACAAGCACACATGAGCACACACACAACACACAAACTGTACACGCTCACACACTAGCAGCCACTTTAACATGAGTACACACACACTCATGCTGCGCACGCTCACACTTATGGCCACTTTACAAAAGGAAAGGTCACTTTAAGAATAGTATAGTATAACTTGAGATTGTATAATATAGCATAACGGTGTACATAAAGACCCAGTGCCTCATCCGTAGCTAACAGTGTATTGCACTACCACAGGACCTAGCATGTCCTACCATGCTCTGTAAATAACTCATGTACCGATATGCCCTACTTTGTTTACTTGTTTTATTGCACAATGTCGTTCTATTGGATTCTTATTATATATTACTATTGTATTATGCACATCGTTGCGGGCATTTCATTGTATACTTGTATGCCGTGACAAATAAAACTCTTGACTTGACTTGACACACACACACACACACACACGCTGCTGCACATGGGCTCAGGACATGTCCCCAGGCCTTAGTGTGCACCTGGCTGGGCACAGGGCAGGCTGAGAAGTGCACCAAATATGTAGTGGAATGACGGCAACAGATGTCATTTATTTCGACAGTCACTTTTTTCATGTCACTGGGCAACTGCTATTGAGGTGCGTGTCTGGTGGAGACGATGGCCAATTTACCCGTCTGATTAAAATAAAGCTTTTGAGCGGCGGTTAGGTGGCCGAGCGGAGATTGCGTTCGTCACCAGCCCCGGAGCTGAGCTGGATTTGCCTGTTTGAATCCAGCTCACAGCTCCGGGGTTGTCACCAGCTTGGCTGGCCGTCTGCACTGATACAATTGGCTGTATCAGAGGGTGGGAGAAGCTGGCGGGGTGGGTCCGGGTCGTTGTAAACAGCGACTCCTACAGTTCGGTCGGGGCGCCTGCTTGGACGTGAGGGGGATAGTGTGGTCCTCCCACACGCTACGCCCTCTCAATGAGAATCCGCGCTGCCAGGTGAAAAGAAGCGGTGATTGGCTGGACGTGTGTCGGAGGAAGCACGTGGGGTCGTGGTAGCCTCCACTCTCCCAGATGATCTGACTGTGGGGGGTAGGTGCGCAGCGACCAGGAAGGGACTGGGAATTGGCATACGACTAACATTGGGATGGGAGAAAATCGGAGGAAAATGGAGGGGGAAAAAGACCAATAAAAAAATAAATAAAATAAAGCTTTTGAAGTGCGTTTGTGAGAAGAGGGGGTAGATCTGCTGCAAGGGGAGAGCTGATTGAAGCAGAGTAGAAGTGATGCACCTGATTGGACTGAAGCATTCTAATGTCACACTTGTGTTTCCCATTAAAAAGCATCATCCACTTAATACTGTGTAGATAATTCCCCATACTTTCTCTGTTGTAGTGTTTCCGTGAGCGTGTTGTAAATGTCATCCCCCGAATTGTCTGTGCCCTTAGAGAAAGGGGTGGGGGACTTGAACCCTCTCAAATAGCAAAACGAGAATACCCCCTCTTAATAATTGACTTACTGCACAGAGTCTTTGAAGAACACCTAAACACAAATACACATGGGTGCATACAGTGCATCTCTTTGTCCTGGCTCTGTCTACCATGGCTAAATTAAGATTTGCCCCACGTTCACTTATCGTCATCGCCCCAACATGGCAAAACCTGGCAGAGCATGATGTTGAGATTAGATTATTCATGCACTAATAGATTCCATAGATTGTGTGTGTCCAATGTTAACGCCCATTTCCCCTAGCGGCTAAAAGGGTAGATTATCCGTTTCCATGGAGATTGGAGATCTTGTCTCCGTGGGAACTTGGAGAGATGTGATAGCGGTATGATCCCTGCACCAACCCCAATGGGTTCACCTTAGTAGAAATCCCACAAAAATTATTGCTGCGGTGTTGACTCTCTCAGACCACACACTGCTCCCACTCAGGGTGTTTTTGGTTCAAGGACCTGTTGAGTGATATGATGTCCAATTTACTGGTATAAAGAAAGATTAGATTAGATCATATTAGACTAGATTAAACTTTATTGTCATTGCACAGGGTACAACTAATTACTCGATAATCAACTAGGCTGCAGTAAAAAACTTAAAACCAGATTCTCAAACATAAACATAAAGACGGACAACACGCTCATCACAGACAAGATGGATGTAGCCAATTACTTAAACATCTTCACAAACATAGCCACAACACTGGTAAGCAAACTACCCTCCCACTCAGGGCATTATGGGGTAGAACACATAGTAGCATACTACAAAAACCTAGGGGTCCGCAAAGACGACTTCAAACTAGAAATGGTAACAACCGATGAGGTACTCAAAAAACTGAGCGCCCTCCAACCTAACAAGGCCACTGGCCATGACAACATCCCCTCCAAATTCCTCAGAGACTCAGCAGCCGCCATCACCCCAGTCATTACACGCATAATAAACCCCTCCATAAAACAGGGACACGTCCCCAAGGACTTCAAAATTGTGAGAGTGACCCCTCTGCACAAAAAGGGCAGCAAATTAGACCCAGGCAACTACCGCCCTGTTTCTATTCTTACCTCCATCTCGAAAGTCATGGAGAAAATAGTCTACGAACAGGTCGAAAAGTACCTGGTGGAAAGAAATCTAATCTACGAATTCCAATCTGGCTTCAGAACATCCCACTCCACTGACACATGCCTCCTCTATTTGAACGACCACATCAAACAAGAGGTGGACGCGGGCAAATACTGCGGCATGGTCATGCTGGACCTACAAACGGCCTTCGACACTGTCAATCACTCCATTCTGATTGACGAGCTAAAAGCAATTGGTTTTGTTAGTTTATCAGTGAGCTGGATACAATCCTACCTGGAGGGGAGAGAACAGATGGTGGCGGTAAACGGTACTCTATCCCCCCCCCCCTCACAGTGAGCTGTGGTGTTCCACAAGGAAGCATACTAGGACCGCTACTGTTCCTAATTTATGCAAATGACATGTCGTCAGCTTGTGACTGCAACTTGTTCCTGTTTGCGGACGACTCAGCCCTGCTGGTCTCTGACAAGAACAAGTTGCAGGTTGAAAAAACCCTCAGCTCAGAACTAGGCAAAATCTGCATATGGCTCGCTGATAACAAACTATCATTACACATGGGCAAAACAGAGTCCATTCTCTTCGGTTCAAATAACAAACTCAGCAAGACCGACGGCTTCTCAGTTACAGTGGGTGACAATATTGTCACAAGGAAAGATGAAATTACCTACCTGGGTTCCATCCTAGAGGCAAATAATTCCTGTGACAAAATGGCATCCAATGTAATAAAAAAAAGTCAACCAACGAACTAGATTCTTGTACCGGATCTCCTCTCTGGTAAACAAGAATACCCTGAAGACTCTGGCAGGAGCACTCATTCAAGGGTACTACGACTATGCTTGCACCTCATGGTACCAAAGCACCTCAAAGGCGCTAAAAACAAGATTACAAACATCACAAAACAAACTGGTCAGACTTCTACTTGACCTTACCCCTAGAACCCACCTCACCCCTGCCCACTTTGACAACCTAGGATGGCTTAGAGTAGACGACAGAGTACAGCAACTTGCAATGGGCCTGGTCTACAAGATACACTATACGACTAAGGTACCCATGTACATGTCAAAATACTTCCCAAAATACTTCCCAAATACCACGACCACAACACCAGAGGAAGCTCAACAAATCATGTTAAACCCAGATTCGGCTCAAACAAGGGACTAAACACGTTTCGCAATTATGCCACATCAATGTGGAACGTCCTACCCAAAGCTGTAAAGGAATGTGAATCCCTACCCACATTCAAAACCGCTCTTAAAGAGCACCTATGGGAGGCTGCAATTCGAAACTGGCCACCGTAAATGCCCCAAACCCCCACCCCCTCCTAATAGACAGTCTCCTCCCCACCGCATGTATATATTCTCTCCCCGCCGTATGTACATTTGAAAAAAAAAATAAATGCGATTAATTTGTGATTAATCGCGCGTTAACTATGGACAATCATGAGATTAATCGCGATTAAATATTTTAATCGATTGACGGCACTATATATATATTTTGTATGTGTATTCATTCTGTTTAAACCAATGGGGGTTTTCTTCACAGTTGCAGATAAAGATTAGGCTACACTAATATTATACTATTATAGTAAATAAAACATATCATAAATGATGTAGCCTATCTGCATCCGCTTGGCACTCGGCGCTCCATCAAGACGTCACCATCACTTTCATACCAGCCGTGCCCTTATTCGATTATTTATGTTGACGAAACTGATTAGTTATATTCATTAAAGAAAGTTGATTTAATTTTAAAAAAGACTAATTTAATCAGATTAATCACTTTATTCAAATTGAGGATTTAGTTTGAGGATATTTATAAAAAATATATATATTTACGTCATAAAATATGATGACAGACATTCAAAGCTTCGTTCGAATACTTCAATAGAAGCTTCGAATGTTAAAAAATTACATTCGGTACATCCCTATATACCACAGAAATGGAAATAAACTATAAACAAGGCCTCTGATCTGTGGTGTCATCACTGATATTCATGATGAATCAGTTGCCCTGTTTCACTTTGTCCTACAGTATGCAAACAGAATGTCTGCAGGTGGGGTTAGCTTGTCAAAATGAATGGATATTTTGCTATTTTAAGTTATTGCAACAGCTGTTTGATAAATAAAGAGACAAAGCTTAACTCATTCAGCGCCAGTGGGCGCTGTGTACTGTGTGGTTGAAAGGCCAACGCTTTAAAGTATAGGAATACGTGGCAGTGTTTGCAGGGCTATAACTATATTATAGCTATGGATACAATTATACTATTGCCCATTTGACATCGAGTTTCTATCGTTCAATATGTGAAAAAGAAATAATTTTTTCATCCATACATTCCCGTTTTATACCGTGGTGAATATAAGTATGGTTTTAGGGTCATTCATGGGAGGCTGGTAATAGCCCCCAATGTGTATTATACTAAATGCATTGGCGTTCTGTCCCTACCAGTGGTGCAGTGGTGATCCCACACGGTACCACGCCGACCCAGCAGTTTTCTGAGCAGAAGTACGCGCACGGATGTGCATGCGCGTGCACACAAAAATGCGTTCACAACTTTCACTCGACTCGTCGCGCCAAGTACCCGGCACTTATCTATCACCTAGTCTTTGCATAATAATAGGACACCAATAGCATAACAAAGAAAGAGAAGTGCAAAACCAAAATACAAGCCCTGTACCAATTGGTGGGGGTTTGCTTGAGCTGTGGAACCAAATGGTCCCGACTGGAAGTATGAGACATTTTGTTGTGCTTCAGAAGGAAACTTTAAACTGTAAGTTACATTGTTAATTTAGTTTATTTACTTTTCTAGTTTAAGTTAATTCAATTAAATAAATTTGTTTTTCAACCATATCTGTTGACAATATAATTTCTTTATATATTGAAGGCTACATCCTGCCACCTTTTTCAGCTTCTCTATTTCAAGGCAATATTTACAAAAACTAAACTAAAACTAGTAATTTCCTATACAAACATGTTTCCTACTATTTATGCATAATAATAATCTGTTCTGTGCGCACGCGCACGGAATGTGAATCACTACCCACTTTCAAAAACACTCTCAAAAAACACCTACGTGAGACTGCAATTCGAAACTGGCCCCAACAAATGTCCTAACCTAGTTGTACAGTAAATGACCAAGTAAGGCTTTGTCAGTATTCCAATGTACAGTGTAAAATGTGTGTCCCCTACCCAACCCCCCCACCTCCAATGTACAGCCCTCACCCACCCACCCACCCAACCCCACCCCACCCACCCAACCTCCTCCAATGTACAGTTTCTACGCCAAATGTATATACACTCTTTTTCTGGACACTTTTGTATCACAAACAGTACTGTATTTGCAAATCTGATATGTCATAAATGTATAGATGTAGCAGTACTGTCTATCTGTATGTCATATATGTTATGATGAATTGAAAATGGGGGACCCTGATGTAAACAAGACTAAAGTCTTTCTCTGGTCTGCATCCCCTTAACAATTGTATGTATTGAGCTGTACTGTACTGTACCCATTCTGCAATCTGTTAATAAACTTTTCAATCAATCAATCGAACGCGAGGGAACATGTATGCGTACAGGCAGTTCTGATATTACGACTGCACCCCTGGTCCCTACACACGTTACAATAAAAAAATCAAATGCATATGATGGGTATTATGTTCCATCATGAATGCATGAAAGGGTGGGGGGGGGGTAGTTTTTTTATGCTTTGGTCGTCACCAACGGAATAAGTTATGGACTAGTGTTACACACATACGCTCGGATCGCAATGAAGGCATCCTTTGATCAACGCAAGATTGATATCATATAGCCCTTACCTTGACTAGGATCTGCCCCAAAGGAATATTCCAATTATCTGATCGCGAGTCCCAGTATTGGTCTCGATCGTGTCGCCAACATAATCTGCCATACATCATCCATCTGGAGCATTTGATGCTCCTCAAGCCGATCGGGACAACCGCTCCCCTTGCCTGACATCAGTGTTGGGTTGCTCATATCAACACTGGTTGCACGCACGCTAATGACGCCACGTGCATGCGCGCTCCCGGGCGTGTGTGCGCGCTCCCGCACATGCGCATAAATGTTCCCTCGCATAAGGACAGACTAAAGACGGTGCCTAATTGCCTCTATGAATGGAATGTAACACCTGACAACCGGCGCTATTGATATGCAAAGTAGCCAGGTGGGTACTGCGAGTTGGCGCATCAGTCGTGTCGACTCGTGTGCAGCGCATTCCTGTGTGCACGCGCGTGCACGTGCTTTTGCTCACAACTTTGGTTGCACGCCGTGCAACCCCGTCCCATGAGCAACGCATCACTGCCTGACATGGAAAAGTCCACCCAGACCAATATAATCGACACACAGCCCAAGACACAAGAGTTTCAAAGGATGTGCAATACCGGCCGCATCCTACCAGGCGGCAGTACTGGACATTTTTGCGATCTCAGACTCATTCCCTATGATAACACCAGGCTCCCTGGATTGATAATGAATGGAAATATCGAATAAAAGAAATAACGATGAAAACCCGACTTTTCTCGGGTTTGGCGCTCAAGCGTTGGCGAGTTAACCCGAGATATCTTGGGTCTGGCCCCGAATGAGTTAAGACCGTTACGTTGTTTATCAATTGATTTTACAATCCTCACAACTGAAATAAAGAGAATTTGATTATAATTTGGCAATTTACAAACTGGTGAGTTCAATAGACCTACAGCTTGATTTCAATGTTAGTGAGAGGGATTTACTAACCTGGCTTACGCTGTTACTCTGAATGTCCCTTGTTGATGTTACTCTCGTCGTAAGTCAGTGAAGGAATCTGCCCAACCCTCAAAGGAAAGTAACATGCGTTCTGTGGACATAGTGTCCTAATGAAATCGGGCAAATGCAGACTGACTAAAGAACTCAAGTGTTGATTATTGTTGATGAGTGGAGTCAGTTTTACCTGTATGTGTTTTTATCTCAATAGTCAAATCTTTTCTCTTTACTTTGTTGTCTGAAGAGTTTAATGTCAGGGTTTGAAAATGTATTTCCGTGTTCATATGCAACCTTTTGGAATAGATTCAGCTTTTGTCACATGTCCTTTATACCCGAAAAGACAATGCCCCCCCACCTACAGTATGCTGCTATCCTCTGTCCTCCTTGCCCTTTCCCACTTCTCTACCCAGTAACTGTAACCAAGGCTCTCAGAGACAACTGCTATTTTGAGCCTTTCAGGATAATAACATTTCAATTGGAGGTTTATTTAATTCACTTCTCATCAAATAAGGCAAATGTGAGTGAGCTGCCTCAAAGGGGGGAGGGGGGGCTGGGCTGTAAATTAATTGTTTTCTGTTTCAAGGCTGCAAGGGAGAGCGGTTTGTCTGGAAGAACTGCCTTTTTGTGCACCATACACTGACTATGACATACACTGACTTTGACATCATACACTGACTATGACATACATTGACTTTGACATCATACACTGACTATGACATACATTGACTTTGACATCATACACTGACTATGACATACATTGACTTTGACATCATACACTGACTATGACATACATTGACTTTGACATCATACACTGACTATGACATACATTGACTGACATACACTGACTATGACATTATACACTGACTGTGACTGTCATATTACATTTGTGGCTCTCCAATGACTCCAATTGCTGATGATGACATTTAAGCACTCTTAAACTCTGCTTGAATACTGCTCCTGATATGGAGACGTCCCAATCCTAGGATAGAACACTGTTGGCAAAGTTTAGTTTGCTAGCTAGATTGTAAGTCCTATATGCCAGGGTGACCCAGATCTGATAAGACTTCTGAACCAATACTCTTTACTGTATCCTTCTCTATCTTTTTAATTATTATTATATATATATATTTTTTGGGCCATTTCTGCTTTTTCAATAGGAGAGTGAATGGCAGGGAATCCGGGGGGGGGGGGGGGGGGGGGGGGGGGGGGGGGGTTGTTGACGTGCAACAAAGGTCTCAGGTCGGATTCGAACTTGAGATGTGGCAATGGCGAGCCACCAGGACCCCCAGAGCTGTGTGTCCTAAACCATGGGACACGAGTCTCAGGATCCAGGCTGGGGATCCCCCACACGACACAACCACCACAGCGCGTCTGGGACGCCAAACCGAGGATGTAGGGGAAAATGCAGACAGGAACCCAAGTCATTTAAAAATGGCTGCATTACGGTGTCTCGCGTGGGCCTCCTTTTTAAATGAGTGTGTCCCGACATGACATGACAGAGGTCTCTTGTCTCCGGTGAGACGGTCATTAAACCAAGCTGGAAAAGTTTGGAGAATCTTTCGAGAAGTACAGCTAAATCGTCAAAAAGCAAGCACACCGTGTGGCCTTTCTGTCAGAGTTGGTCTTGTTACTCCATCTATTCCTTATTTCCTTCACTCGTTCTCACCACTATCCCCTTTCAACTCTTCTCCTCCTCCTTCTCCTTTCTTTGTTTCCCCTGACTCTGCACATTCTGTGTTGCTCAGCAGACGTCGGACCAGAGGTGCAGAGATCCGTCCCCTCCCCTCTCTGGCTGAGTCTGTCACTGACCCCCGGGGCCCTGGTCCCCTCTCTGGCTGAGTCTGTCACTGACCCCCGGGGCCCTGGTCCCCTCTCTGGCTGAGTCTGTCACTGACCCCCGGGGCCCTGGTCCCCTCTCTGGCTGAGTCTGTCACTGACCCCCGGGGCCCTGGTCCCCTCTCTGGCTGAGTCTGTCACTGACCCCCGGGGCCCTGGTCCCCTCTCTGGCTGAGTCTGTCACTGACCCCCGGGGCCCTGGTCCCCTCTCTGGCTGAGTCTGTCACTGACCCCCGGGGCCCTGGGCCGTGTGCCCCCTTCTGTGCCGGCCTGTGCTACTTGATACACAGTCCACATTACCACTCTTCCAGCTGCCCCTGTCACTCTCCTCTCTCTCTCTCTCTCTCTCTGTGTCTGTCCATTGCTCACTTTTTTGCTCTGTCTTTTTCTTGCACTCTCACTCACATACTCAGTCACTCATTCAGCTATTCCCACACACGTGCACATACACACACATTGCATAAAACGCATATCGAAGTACTATGTACTCGTGATCACATAGGTTTGAATCCCAGCTCATGCTGTGCATCTCTCTACCCACTTTTGCCACGGTTCGCCACTGTACACACACAGGGCGACAGTGGCTCGGGAGGTAGAGTAGTCGTCTGGTAATCCAGAGGTTGCCAGTTCGATTCCCGGGCAGCATGTCGAACTGTCCTTGAGCAAGATACTTAACCCCTAACTGCTCCCGATGAGCAGGTCGGCACCTTGCATGGTCGCCTCCGCGTCGGTGTGTGAGTGAATGGGTAAAATGTGAGGAACAAATTGTAAAGCACTTTATAAATGCAGCCATTTACACACTCTGCACAGCGACTGATCAATAATGAATGAATGAATGAATGAAAACTTTATTAACAGATTGCAGAATGGGTACAGTACAGTACGGCTCAATACACACAATTGTTAAGGGGATGCAGACCAGAGAAAGACTTTCGTCTTGTTTACATCAGGGTCCCCCATTTTCAATTCATCGTAACATATATGACATACAGATAGACAGTACTGCTACATCTATACATTTATGACATACCAGATTTGCAATTACAGTACTGTTTGTGATACAAAAAGAGTCCAGAAAGAAAAGAGTATATACATTAGGCGTAGAAACTGTACATTGGAAGCGTAATGTGTTGGGCGTTCTCTGTGGAGGTGGACAGAGCAGCCAGACGGGCAGCGTTGTGTGGTTTTGCTGGTGTAAATGGGATCATGTTCCTCTCTGCTGCTTATCCCATTACACACCGCATTACAGAGAGCGGTGTCAGAATAAGCGGCACCTTCACGTAGCTTTACACACTCTCTTTCTGACACTGAACAAAAATAAATAATAATCGTATTCTAATTCTCGAATAACCTACCGCAATATTTTTGTTTCCTTCTTCCTCTCGCTCTTTCTCGCCTGCACTCTAAAACGACTCCTATTTGCTTATGTTTCATAGAAGTATTTGATAGTTAAACACTGTCGGATGCATCCCAATTTCCTCTCTGGACTGTTTTCCAACAGCGGCTCGCTCGGAGCACTTGACACCTCTCCTTAACCCTTTCACTGCCACACGACAGAAGGTTAACCCTTTACTATCACACAACCGACGGTCGCCATCAATAACTATACTAAGGAGAGGATGCTGCATGGCAACCTTTAACCACAATGGCCGCTTAACACCACAAATTATTACCTATCTAAAGCTCCACCCTGTTTGCTTGATCCTGGGGAAGCAACAGTTGTGATGGGAGGATCAAGAAAAGAAGGTTGGAGATGGGTCCATTACTCTTCCTAGTGGTTCTTCCTAGAATGATGTCCTCCTTTTTTATTTATTTATTATTATATATATTTTTTTTTATGTCCCATTATGATGTTTTTTTTATGTGACATTTATGTGCCACTGAGAGGCTGCTGTATCGACTCACTGACTCCTGTTGGTTTGTTTCTGTCTGGTCTATGCCAGTGCTTTCTGGTTTGTCTGCGGAATGCATTGCAAGGCTATAAAATGGCTATAAGCCTCTGAGGAAAAATAGGAGGGAGATGGGAGTGAACTGAGACAGTTAACCCTTTCACTACCGCACTACACAGGGTTAACCCTTTCACTAAGACACTACAGACGGTTAACCTTTCACTACGACACTACAGATCGTGGTAGTGAAAGGGTTAAGGAGGGGCAGGTGGGAGTGAACTGAGACAGTGGGCATTAAGAAGGAGAGGCTGCCTGTCAGTCATTTAAATTCTCTAATCCTATGTTCAGATGCAGGGACAAGTTGCTATGAGACGAGGGATGCATTGTAATTAAGTTGTCCTGTACTGACACTTAATTGCTGGGGGTAGTTTGCATACAGCTGCTTCTGACATCTGTTGTACAACTATGTGTTGGTGTTGGTGTGCGCATGCCAGAGTGAAGTGAAGGTGTGTGTGTGTGTGTGTGTGTGCATGCCTGTTCTAATATTCTAATAGAGTTCTGATACATCTATGCATGTGTTTGTCTTTTGTCTTTAGACACATAGTATTGCCAGTTGGACATGTCTTTGTTTGCAGTGGTGCACAGATAAGGACACAGGGGCCCGGGCTCCCCTCTGCTGTGTAACGGAGCTCCATCTCCACAGGGTCTGGAAGTGCTTCTGTTGTATTTTGAATGAAGTGTCCATGAATGCCACTGTCTCATACATGAGCTAGTTGTTTATTTTATAACTTTAAAGCGGCAGCAGATGTTTTCTGGAAGATGGTATAGAACAGCTGAGCGTATAGTATTCTGTATCTGATATGGATGGAGTTGGATGACCAGTTAGTGGGGCAGCAATGTGCTGCATGTGCACAAATGTGTGCACATGCAGTGTGTGTGTGTGTGTGTGTGACTGGGAGATGGCAGACATCTATTTTAGGACTGATGTGTATGCTTTGATCCTCAGGGGAACGAAAGACTGTCGAAAGAAGAATACAAATGTAATTGTATTATAGATGCAGATTAGGGCTGCAACTAATGACTAATTTGGTAGTCGACTAATCTGCAGATAATTTTTTCGATTAGTCGACTAATCGAAAACCAATGTAAACAACACAATTTTTTTTATTTATTTTTTTTAATTACCTATCTTTGTGAAAGTGGCTTCTCAGCTCTGGTCCAGCTGAAGACAGAGCAGAGGAACAGATTGGACATTGAGCATGACCTCAGAGTTGCTTGTCTACCATCACCCCAGACTTTGAGACTCTTGTCAGGAGTAAACAACAACATCATAACATGATGATCCCATAGCAAATTAAAATAATGACTCATGAAACATTTGAATTTGGATCTTTAAGCCACTTTAAATGAAAATGTATTTGAAGAACAATACAGCAATCACTCATAACAAGATAAATAAATTAAATAATACAAATTAAAGTGGAAGTGTACTTTAAATAACTTTTGTTTGCTGTGTGTGAGAGGAGTCCGTGTGTGTGTGTATGTGTGTGTGTCTTACTCTGATCGCTGTGTGAGTGAGAGGTGTGTACTGTGTAATTTGTGTATGTGTGTGTGTCTTACTCTGATCGCTGTGTGTGAGTGAGAGGAGTGTGAATGTGTGTGTGTCTTACTCTGATCGCTGTGTGTGAGTGAGAGGAGTGTGTATGTGTGTGTGTCTTACTCTGATCGCTGTGTGTGAGTGAGAGGAGTGTGTATGTGTGTGTCTTACTCTGATCGCTGTGTGTGAGTGAGAGGAGTGCGTGTGTAATGTATTGTGTGTCTAGTCTGATCATCATCTCCTGCAGGGGAACAATGTTTTCAATGTCCAAAATTTGCTATGGGATCATCATGTTATGATGTTGTCTGGAACCCTGAGAAGCCACTCTCACAAAGATAGGTAGTGCACAAAAAAAAAAAAAAATTTAATTTTTTTTTTTTTTTTATGACTAATCGACGCAACAATTTCTCGTCGACGATTTTTTTATAATCGACGTCGATTATGTCGACTAATCGTTGCAGCCCTAATGCAGATTAAGCAGAAGTCTCAATTTGGTTCTTGGTCTAGAGACGTTTCTGGTCATTATGGAAATTCTGCGTTTCCTTTTAAGTAGAGGGGCTGATGTCTGTTGGAGGGAGTGGTTTTTTTCTTGCAAAGTGAGATTAGCTCGGTCTTTTAGAATCATAATATAGTAGTAGTAGTTAGGGCTGGGCGATATGACGATATTATATAAATATCGGGTACAGTTCATTAACGATACACTTTTTTAACGTATCGTGGATATCGTGATGTTTTGCCCAAGAGGATTGTGTCGCGTCAATCTGGTCCACCCCGTTCAAACTTTTGAACAACGCCGCTCCCACACACACACTACTGCATCAAAGTTAGTACTTATGATTA
Source organism: Notolepis coatsorum (assembly GCF_963971535.1). NCBI lineage: Eukaryota > Metazoa > Chordata > Actinopteri > Aulopiformes > Paralepididae > Notolepis > Notolepis coatsorum. The sequence goes on from NC_140184.1 coordinate 26,668,510, forward strand.
ACAAAGGCATTCGTTTTGTGGCATCAACATTATATAGTTACACGTTATATAGTTACACATCAGCGTATTTACCCAAACATAGCAACGTCCGATGACGACATAGATAGCAAGCGTTACTGTTCATATCTCAGTCCGTGCCGAGTTGTGCGTGCCCATTCTGCTGTCTGTTAATAAAGTTTTCAATCAGACAGATGTATGGAAAGGCTTTTATTATAACATTTGTTGCAGTAAAATCATTATGCCTCGTTGTTATGCTGCGGTGCGCTAGTAATCACTCGTCGGCTGCGGTGAGCTGTTGTTGTTGTCGTTAAGCTGAGCTCTCGTTAAAATCAATGGAGGGCATTCAGGAATGTAAAAAAAGAACAGCGCTGCTTGCCGATTGGTGCTAAGAACAGCAGGGCGGGTACAAGCGGTGTGACGTAATTGGCAGACTCGACTGTCAATCAAAATTATTCTGTTGCCGGCTGAATGATTGAATGAATGAACGTTATTAACGATTGCAGAATGGGTACAATACAGTACAGCTCAATACAACAACAGTGGACTGACTGGAGGATGAAGACCAGAAAAAGACTTTCGGCTTTTTTACATAAGGGTCCTCCATTTTCAATTCATCAAAACATTTAGAGACATACAAATATACAGTAGTTTCATAAAAATGCTAAAATCCTATTGATTGATTGATTGATTTAAAACTTTATTAACATATTGCAGAATGGGTACAGTACAGCTCAATACATACAATTGTTAAGGGGATGCAGACCAGAGAAAGACTTTCGTCTTGTTTACATCAGGGTCCCCCATTTTCAATTCATCATATTTCATATCTAAATCATATAATATCTCATTGCTAAATATATGCAATATATAATCTAATAATCCAATCATCTAAATCTAATATATAATATAAAAATGCTAAATGCATGGGTATTTTATTTTGTCTTTAATGTTAGCTTGCAAACTCAAATACTGTCTTGGTAAGCCTCATAATGAATTGTTTGGGGAAAAAAAGAAAAACATCGTGATGCGTATCGTGTATCGCCGAAAGGTCAGAAAATATCGTGATATCATATTTAGGCCATATCGCCCAGCCCTAGTAGTAGTTTAGTCAGTCATCTCACACAATACAATATATACAATCATTTAACAATATTTGATTTTACAGTGACTGAAGCTACAGACTGAAGCATAATGCTTATATATGCCTGTCCTATATTCTTAACAAAATTAAGACTCAAACGGTATTCTAAAAGAAAATAGCAAAAAACAGTATTATTCACCCTTGTAGTTTTCAAAAATAGCTTTACAAACAATTTTCTTAAAAACCAAAAGCGACTTACTCATTCTTAACTGTATATCAGGATTGTTCCACAAGTTAACCCCAATAATAGAAATACACCTCCTTTTAATCATTTTCTTAGCTTTTTGAACAGTAAATTTACAAATATATCTCAAATCATATTTTCTTTCATATATTGAAAAAAAAACTTTGCACCCCGTCTGGGAGTAACTTTGCTTTAGCTACATTATTTGCATAGTTTTATAATAAACCAAATCATTAAATTTCATAATATGAGACTTTATAAACAATGGATTTGTGTGTTCATAGTAACCAATGAAAAGGTTCCGAATGGCCCGCTTTTGCAGTAAGACTATTGGATTTACTGTCTTTAAATGTCGACCCCCATACTTCCACACAGTAAGATATATAAGGAAGTATAAGTGAGCAGTAAATTATGTGCAAGGCTTTGTAGTTTAATATATCCTTACATTTATACAATATTGCTACTGACTTAATTTCTGGTCAATAACTACCCCTAGAAATTTTATCTCAGAAACTCTTTCTATTTTTACATCACATATTTTTAACTCTATCCCCCTCTATTTCTTTTCGATTACCAAAAACCATAAATTTAGTTTTCTTAATATTGAGAGACAATTTATTAACATCAAACCAAGTTTTGAGAATTTCAAGCTCTCTTTCAATATTAAACAAAAGTTCCTTTAAATTACTCCCTGAGCTATATAAATTTGTATCATCTGCAAAAATAACAAACTTTAACAGTTCAGCAACATTGCACATATCATTAATATAAAGTATAAAAACGTTTGGACCTATCATAGATCCCTGGGGTACTCCACAGGTGACCTTCCTAAATCCTGACAGTGTCATTAATTTGCACACATTGCTATCTGTTTTCCAAGTAGCTCTTCAGCCAAGAGTTAGCTATACCTCGTATCCGATACTTCTCCAGTTTTCTCACTAATATGCTGTGATGTATTGTATTGTAGGTCAATATAAATACCAATAGAACACTCGTCATTTTCAACTATTTATTCTACCATCTCCATCACTGCATATGTAGTAGTTCTATTTTCCCTAAACCCATACTGGTGTTCACTCAATATTTTGTATTTGCCAATGAAAAGATCCAGTTGTTTCACAAATAATTTCTCTAATATTTTTGGAAATTGAGGAAGTATAGACACTGGTCTATAATTGTCCATTTGATGTTTATCTCTATTTTTAAATATTGGTATTACCTTTGCTGATTTCATATTATTAGGAAAAACACCTCTTTGAAAAGACAGATTGCATATAATTTATAGGTCAAAGGTTTTACAATAGACTCAATTACTTCTTTAATAATTACCATGTCAATGGAGTTTATATCGGTTGATGTTTTGTTTTTGAATTTACTTACAATTTCAATTATATCAATTTAATTTACCCCACAAAGGAACATAGAACTGATATTACAATTTATCAGATTATTAAACATATTTGTATCCTCAGGCACAACTATTTTGCTGGCCAAAGAAGTTCCAACACCCACAAAGTAGTCATTGAAATCTTCAACAATGCTTTTTACATTGTCCACTTTAGCATCAGAGCTATTTAGAAAATAACTTGGAAATTCAGATTTATAACCTCTATTCCGAATAATATGATTGACTATTTTCCAGGTCCAGGTATATTATTTGCACTGTCCTCTAATATTTTATTGTAGTATTCCTTCTTCTGTACTCTCATAATGGAAGTCATATGGTACAGTCATAAGTCATATGGTATCATACAGTACATGTCAATGCATTTATCTCGAGACCATTTACTCTAATGTAACAACATGATATAAAAGCTGGGGCTGCTCTATAGACAGCCCCAGTCGAGATGAGAAGCACGTTCAGTCACAGACTCCTCCCCCCTCCCCCGACACTCTACTAACCACCTCGGTCCCTGCCCACAACAGTGGGCAGGGACCGCTGCCAGCAGCCGGAGGACTAACGACAGCAGAACTCGAGAACTACTAGGAATATCTGATTACTGAGTGTGTCTGACTCCCACCTAAACAGACTACCTAAACGGACAACGTATGACGTATATCACGCCCATACGTACCTTATGGATACTGAACCTGTGTATACTGTATACTTACTTACTCATAGTATATATTTAGATTATAGTGTCTATTGTAACTATATTTATTGTAATGCATATATAACTGATGGGCAGTGTTGTGCTAGTTACTGAAAAATAGTAACTCAGTTACTTTACTAGTTACTTCATTTCAAAGTAACTTCGTTACTTTACTAGTTACTTACACCCAAAAGTAATGAGTTACTGTGAAAAGTAACTATTTAGTTATTTAAAAAAAAAAAAAAAAAGATTGCTCCCGAGTCCCATGCCCCAGATACTCAAAATCGATAGATATCAATCAAAGCATTGCAACGTTAGAATAGTTAGGATATCAATTGTGCATGAAAGGACTATATTTATATTGTTTGATTAGTATTATGAGATTCCCTGGCAGATTTCGTACAGTCAAAATCCGTTGATCAACTTGAGTTTCAGTGAACACATTGCACTCACCAAAGTCTGCGGTGGTCGAGATGTAACGTTAGTCCAGCTGACTCCAGCAGCCCCTCAAACATGTTCTTTATCTCGTTTCCATGTTGTATATTAATTATCTCTCCAAGTAGTTGCTAAATGGTTTGTTAGTTTGTTACTGCGTTCTTTTTATGTAGATTCATAGAGAGCGTCCTCCTGAGCGAGCGTTTGATTTCACCTGCGTTTGTTTTGTTTACTATAGTAGAGCGTCTATTACTTTCCGTAGCCGCATTTCTGGTTTCCGCATTTCTGATTGGCCAGTGGCCACTGACTGACTCTCTCTGGTCAGAGAATGTCAGAGAACGTCAGTCAGTGGCCAATCAGAAATGCGGAAACCAGAAATGCGGCTACGGAAAGTAATAGACGCTCTCTATAGTAAACAAAACAAACACAGGCGAAATCAAACAGGAGTCAGGAGGACGCTCGCTATGAATCTACATAAAAAGAACGCAGTAACAAACTAACAAACCATTTAGTAACGGTAACAGCGTTACTGAATTTAAAAAGTAATGCGTTAGAGTACTAGTTACGGCAAAAAGTAACTTTGTTACTGTAACGCGTTACTTTGTAACGCGTTAGTCCCAACACTGCTGATGGGGCATACAGACCCTCATCTGCACCTTGATTTACACTGCCTACTTGCTCATAATGCGTATACTCTGAGTTAATTATATTGTTTACACTGCCTATTTTTCTTTTAACTTTTCTACTGTATATAATAATCAGGTCTTTTACTATTACCATGTACCTGCACCTCCCCTCCCCCATGCTGCTATGATGCCTGACTTTCCCCAAGGGGATCACTAAAGGAATATCTTATCTTATCTCTTATCTTAGACAATGAATGGAGTCTGTGACTTTATGAGGCCATACAATGTTTGTGAGCTCTTGCACCCAAATTAGGTTTTCAATCTGGTTTAGACCTTCTATCAATGCTAGAATATAAAACAAATTTGGGTGTTAAGTGCTCACGCTGACATTTTATGGTCTCGTAAAGTCAGAGCCCCATTCATTGTCTATGGAGCAGCCGCAGATTTTACATCCCAGTGCCATCACAGTGTGTGGACGTCATGCAATAAACTAGTAATCCCTATAGGTATCCATTCAAATTAGATTCATGTTTGACGTGTCTTTGTTATAAAAAGCTTTGGAAATAAAATAAATGTCTTCTGTTTTTTAATAATTCATGCATCAAAAGGTTAAATCTCTCTGGAAAGTAGATTACATACCAGAATATTATGTAAGAACTGAACAGCTGTCCAACTTCCTCGACGACGACGACCACTGCTGAAGTGCCCATAAGCAAGGCATTGATTTAACCCTCAACTGCTCCAATCAGCAGAAATCCAATTACTGGGCAGCTCCCAGTTTTTAACCTGTGTAACTACAAATGTGAAGCAGGGCGTTGCTAGAAAGAGCATGCAGGTAAATAAAGGTTAAATAAATAAAACCTCACAGAGAAAAAGAAGACACCAACTCTCTTGTAATACAACGTGTTGTACACTACACCAGACTCGGTAGATGAAGTCAAAAGACCAGATGTAGGGCGGACTGGGAGACGACTTGTCCTTGAGACGGCTAGTCCTGGTCACCACTGCTGTATCTTACTCTGACCAAACCCAGTGAAATCATGACAAAATGGACACATGGTAGTGATTAGTAGTGTCTATAATTAGTCTATAGGACAGAGCACCACAGATTGACTCTGGTATGGATAGTGTTCCTTGTATTAAGTCAAGTACTACACTCAGTAAATGGACTATTGGCTACAGGGCTGCAACTCCTCCTCTTAACACACATCTTGGCTTTGATGGATTAATTCATCATCCATTATTATTGTGTTTACCCAACAGGTGATCATCAACAGCACCATCACACCCAACATGACCTTCACCAAGACGTCGCAGAAGTTTGGCCAATGGGCAGATAGTAGAGCCAACACTGTCTTTGGCCTGGGTTTCGCCTCGGAGCAGCTACTGGCCAAGGTCAGTGCAGACAATGTCACCACAACAATAACAACTAAAATAACAACAATGACATACAAGGTCACAACAGCGACAGAGGAATGTTTGCCGCTTTATTCAGAGGACCCACTAGGGGGGAAGAATACAAGTTCAAACGTACTGTCTTTCTTTTTGATATCATTGGAATAGTATTATGTAAATTATAAACATTATGTACAACAAAATAGTGCAGTGGGAATATCTACACATTAGACAGGCAGAGTCAAAATTACCTGCTGTTAGCCCTTATTTCTCCACAGCTCCCTCTGCTCATAATGTCTGATTGGCTGTCGCAGTCTAGCGCTGAGACTGTTGCAACAGTCTAGACACTGGTTAGACACTCCGCTTTATTACGTTTTTCTCCCTTCTATTGGAATAAAAAAATACGTGCTCACGTCACCTCTCATCCCATTCCAGTTTGCAGAGAAATTCCAGGAAGTGAAAGAGGCGGCCAAGCTAGCCTCGGAGCAGCTACTGGCCAAGGTCAGTGCAGACAATGTCACCACAACAATAACAACTAAAATAACAACAATGACATACAAGGTCACAACAGCGACAGAGGAATGTTTGCCGCTTTATTCAGAGGACCCACTAGGGGGGAAGAATACAAGTTCAAACGTACTGTCTTTCTTTTTGATATCATTGGAATAGTATTATGTAAATTATAAACATTATGTACAACAAAATAGTGCAGTGGGAATATCTACACATTAGACAAGCAGAGTCAAAATTACCTGCTGTTAGCCCTTATTTCTCCACAGCTCCCTCTGCTCATAATGTCTGATTGGCTGTCGCAGTCTAGCGCTGAGACTGTTGCAACAGTCTAGACACTGGTTAGACTCTCCGCTTTATTACGTTTTTCTCCCTTCTATTGGAATAAAAAAATACGTGCTCACGTCACCTCTCATCCCATTCCAGTTTGCAGAGAAATTCCAGGAAGTGAAAGAGGCGGCCAAGCTAGCGAGGGACAAGTCTCAAGAGAAGATGGAGACCTTGAGTAACCACTCCCAGGTGAGTGTCCACCCCGTCTGCCACTGTTGTCACCTCTGGTATTAAGTGATCTTTACCTTGAGTATCGTACTCTGTTAGAGTATTCCTTCTAATAAATCAGAACAGATGGGTCATCTACACCATTTGGTTCTCAGCCTGAGGTCCAGGGACCCCCAGGGGTCCTTGATGGGGTTCTAGAGGTCCACAGAAAAGTGGGGAATAGTTTAATTTCACTTTTATTTCTTTGGCCTAAAGTTACCCTCTCTCTCCACCAAGTTGGTTATGGAATTCTAGACTAAATCATATCTAAGAACAAAGGTTTTCTCAGATGGAGGTCCCTGAGATACAACTACATCCAATGGGAGCCTAATGTACATCAATGTGGGGGTCCTTGCCATGAAAAAGGTTGAGGACTGATCTATACCGCTGCAGTATGGGCTGTGTTTAACTCATTCAATGCCAGTCATGAGTATAGTCGGGTTAACTAGCCAACCGTTCAGCGCCAATCACGAGTATAGTCGGGTTTTAATCGCTATTTCTTTTATTAGCGATATCCATTCATTTTCATCCATCCAACCTGATGTTATCGTTGGGAATGGGTCTGAGCTCGCAAAAGGGCAAATACCGCCGCCTATCGTCTCCCGGATGGTATTGCACATCATTGGATTGGATTGGCTGGGACTGTGCATAAAAAAAAAAAGGTCCGGTCCGGGTTTTGCTTCTCGGGCATGCAGTATCGTTGTACCACGTTGACTGGGGGGGGGGGGACTTGGAGCAGCGTGGATTATGTATTTTGGACTATAACGTTGGATCAATGGACGCGATCGATCTTTGGAATGGCGATCAGGAATTGGATTAATCTTTTTGCAGAACATCTGATGTGAGGTAAGGACTCTGTTACCAGTATTGGGTAAATCAGATGTTTTTTTCACAGCGATCACAACGTGTGTGTGTGTGTGCCGTTGACGCTGAGCAAGGCACGGATAAGCGATTTTTCAGCCCGCTTCAGCCCGTATTGTGCATAAGGACACATATCGATAATCTAGCGTTTATTTGAAAACGATTTTCTAAATCAGCCGAAAAATTATGACATGTTTTGTGTATTCCACTAAAGGGCTATTATCGCGTATTTCTCTGGAATTACTAGAAATCTCAAACTATACTCTTATTCAAAACGGTATAAAACGGAAATGTACAGATGAAAAAACAATCTGTTTCGTACATGTTGACTGCAAGCAAGTCATTGATAAGCGACGGGTGTATTAGACCCATAATTTAAGATATATTTTAAGCACTCGCAAATTTCCCCATCCTCCCATTGATTAAAGCGGTGGCGTGGTAGCCCTAATTTGTAATATCCGGCCGGCTTTGAATGTGTTAATGGGAAAGGGCTAGGGGCCGGGGGTAGTTGAAGGCTTAAAATGTCTAATCTTCCCATTGACAGCTTAGAGAGATCACGGTGTAACCGTGTCACTTTACATGGGTTTCCTGTAGAAAGCCTCTCTTATGTTCCTCACATACTGTACATCCGATCCAAAGTATAGGCTATCATGGTAGTTTGATGATGGTATTTTCAGTTTTACCATGGTACTGCCAAGTCATGGTACCACTTCTGTCCTTTAAATAATACCATGGTATAATCCATTTTAAACCATGATACAGATGGTAGGCCTACATGGCATCATTATTTGGTCACAAAATTGTGGAAATACCACAATACCAAATACTGAATACCATGGTACTATGATAGTCCAAGTCAGTGGCCTCAGAGTGCCTGATTGAGCGTAAACCTAGTAGCCTCTGCCCAGTCCCAGGCTCTCGGTCTCTGCTGGCCGCAGACTAGCAGGCTACAGTAGCTGTTGATGTTCTCCCTCTCTGCTGGCTCCAGACTAGCAGGCTAGCTGTTGATGCTCTCTCTGTCTCTGCTGGCTCCAGACTAGCAGGCTAGCTGTTGATGCTCTCTCTGTCTCTGCTGGCTCCAGGCTAGCTGTTGATGCTCTCTCTCTCTCTCTCTCTGCTGGCTCCAGGCTAGCTGTTGATGCTCTCTCTGTCTCTGCTGGCTCCAGACTAGCAGGCCAGCTGTTGATGTTCTCTCTGTCTCTGCTGGCTCCAGACTAGCAGGCTAGCTGTTGATGCTCTCTCTGTCTCTGCTGGCTCCAGACTAGCAGGCCAGCTGTTGATGCTCTCTCTGTCTCTGCTGGCTCCAGACTAGCAGGCCAGCTGTTGATGCTCTCTCTGTCTCTGCTGGCTCCAGACTAGCAGGCCAGCTGTTGATGCTCTCTCTGTCTCTGCTGGCTCCAGGCCAGCTGTTGATGCTCTCTCTGTCTCTGCTGGCTCCAGGCTAGCTGTTGATGCTCTCTCTGTCTCTGCTGGCTCCAGGCTAGCTGTTGATGCTCTCTCTGTCTCTGCTGGCTCCAGACTAGCTGTTGATGCTCTCTCTGTCTCTGCTGGCTCCAGACTAGCTGTTGATGCTCTCTCTCTCTCTGTCTCTGCTGGCTCCAGGCTAGCTGTTGATGCTCTCTCTCTCTCTCTGCTGGCTCCAGGCTAGCTGTTGATGCTCTCTCTCTCTCTCTCTCTCTCTCTCTCTCTGCTGGCTCCAGGCTAGCTGTTGATGCTCTCTCTCTCTCTCTGCTGGCTCCAGGCTAGCTGTTGATGCTCTCTGTCTCTGCTGGCTCCAGGCTAGCTGCTGATGCTCTCTTTGTCTGTGCTGGCTCCAGGCTAGCTGCTGATGCTCTCTTTGTCTGTGCTGGCTCCAGGCTAGCAGGCTAGCTATTGGTGCTCCAGGTGGTAGGCCTCACACTCATCTGCTCTGTGGGGCATAAAGCTGCTGGGCCATATGACGAGATGGATACTGGCATTATTCCCTTCTCACCTCTGTGCTGTCGTAGCTGGGGTGTTGTGGGTGTTATACTGGGCCTCACAGTGCAAGTGCTGTAGATTTTAATCCATGAGGAATTTAGAAAGCTGTGAGATGGCAGTCACTGACTGGACTACATGATGTATGTGATGCCACGTGTATCTTCAACCTACTACGTTAATGTCTTGAGGTGTCCGAAAAGATGATACTTTTTTTTTTTCTGGACAAGCTGTCAACATTTACACCAGCACAGGAAAAAGATGCAAGACTGACATGACATGTCTTTAAAAACCTGTCTAAAGACATATCAAGACATCTGATGGCACACAAGTATCCTGTCTTTAGATGTCTTGATGCTTTGAGATGGTGGTAATGTTATACTCACAAAAGGCCTTATTTAACCCCCCCCCCCCCCTCCCGCTTCCCCTCTCAGGAGTCTGGCCGTGAGACCCCCTCATCTAATCAGGCATCCAGCATCAACGGGACAGACGATGAAAAGATCTCCCATGTCGGTCCGGAGGCCGCCCTGCTGCAGAGCGAGAACGACCGACTCAAGACTGCTGTAGAGCAGAGGTAAGGCTGAATTCACAACAGCAGCGCAGGAATGACATTCTGTGAGCTTGTGTGTTATAATGCAGTATTAAGTATTCCTTCATTCATGTCATGGCTGCTAGCCTGCTACCAGAATATGCCGACAATGTTCTAAATGTGTCAGGCTACAGTTACTCTGCATTATAAATGGACTCAAGCAGCATTCCATACAGCTACACGGAGATTACATTGAAACGGGGACTGTGTGTACAGTGTATGATGCTCTCTAGAAAACTGGTTCTCAACCAGTGCGTGAACAATGTTATTATAGGACAATCTGTCAGGTGGCTGTCGGCTTCATTAAAGTTTAAATCCATTAGCCTTTTTCGTCTTCCAATTCTAGTTCAGGCCGTGTTCAGCCGTTTCAAGTGTGCTAACTGGCCCTCTTGTATGGTTATGCAAAGACCTTTAGTGACATTTCAAAGTAAATCAATGATTTGATATGCCTTGAAATGTTTTTTTTTTTTAATGTGTGCCGTTGTCACCGACAGAGTTGAGAAGCACAGAATGTTGTTGTTGTTGTGTGAGTCGACCGACATTCGGTAGAGGTGAAGCACACTTAAACCCAGCCACGCATACTAGATGTAGAGGTGAAGCACACTTAAACCCAGCCATGCATACTAGATGTACATCACAACCACTCCTACTTATTAATGTGACGCATTTCTACAGTGGGAAGGATGCCTGGGCCATGCAGACACATTAATTATTATAACCCATTGGACTTACAAGTGTGTAGATTGCTTCTCTGGTTTGTATTTATAAATAATATGAATAATCATTAATATATAATAATATATGAATATTTTCCTTTTTTTAATGAACATTTTCTTGGCATGCACATGCCAGCTGATTAAACACTCTTGACTTGATGGATTTTGTATCTTTATGTACGTATCTTGTAGGTGAGAACATGGCACTTGAGCACTAAACTGTGCCAATCTTATTTTTCCTTAATACCCCTTTGTCTCTGGACCCCTCCTCCTCAATTTGTCTGTTCTGGCAGCAACACCAACGCTAAGCAGTGGGAGACAGAGCTCCAGACTCTACGAGAGAATAACGCCCGGCTCGTGGACGCGCTGCAGGAGTCCTCGGCTAATGTAGAAACCTGGAAGAAACAACTTAATGCCTGCAAGGAGGAGAGTGACACGCTCAGGGAAAAGGTGATCCAGTCAGCCCCCCCCCCCCCCCCACACACACACGCACACATCGACCCCTCTATCAATACGATGGCTCAGACTCAACTCTGCCACATTTATAACGGGGACCCAAATAATTTCAAGAACAAATGAATCCCTGTGCAATGCATGTTCTGTCGGGCGTGACAAAAAACACGTTAATTTAAATAAACGGCTGCCATCTATTCAATCAATCAATCTAAATCTCTCTAGTGGGATGTGTGTGTTTCCAAGCTAAACATTGGCAGGTCCCTGTGATGTCTGTTTCTTACCTCAGATTAGTAGAGTGCATTAGATCAGCTGTCGCACTGTAGCGCCACCAGTCACTAGTCATATAGTCATTTGAGTTTGGTAATCAATGTGGGAGCATGCAGATAGTGGACTGCTGTTCAAACAATCACTCCTCGTTGTCGTTGCCATCCCCTCGATTATTTCATCACCGGCATGTTCATTTTCACTGTTCAAGTACATTTAATATACATGCAAATGTCCACCTTTGTAAACATACCAAATAGATTTTCTTTTTGTCATTTTGTTGCTGTTGACAAACAACACAAATGTAAACATTAGATTAGATTCAAATGTATTGTCACTATACAGCACAGGTATATGTATATTAGGGCTGACCCTGATTAGTCGAATAGTCGACTAATCGATCGAAAGGAACCGTAGTCGAATGCAAAAAAAAAAAATATATATATATATATATTATTATTATAATCTTTTGATTTAATTTTTTTATCATTCTTTCCAAAAGTAAAGGCCTAGAAGCGTGGCTAACGCTAATGGCGTGCATACCAGTGAGGCTAACTGCCCAAGAAAACAGGCACAGAGGCACTGAAACTGAAAGAGAATTTCACGCATCTAATGAACACATTAGACTAGACAAATATCAATAATATGTATCCATCAGTGGACCAATTGCATGCTTTCGCAGAGAACAAGGAGCCTTCAGTTGACTCCTTCAGACATTAAGCACCCCCCACAGCCCAAATGGAATGATAAAAAAATATATATATATATAATTAATTTCTTTTTTTTCTTTTTTGCATGTAGTCGAATCGGCAAATGTCGGTCAAATCAAAGTCGACTATCCAAATCCTTAGTCGGGGACAGCCCTAATATATATATATATATGTTTTGACATGTTCTGTGTTTTTTTTCATTATGGTTTTCACCCAGTAATGTTCTCCCTTTTCCCCGGTTAGATCGCAGAGCTGGAAGCCCAGTGTAATGAAGCCAGTCAGGAGAAGGAGAGGAACGCTCAACTCGCTGTACGAGTGCAGGAGCTGGAGACTGAGATACAGGACAAAGAACAAGTGAGACACCCACACACCCACATGCACTGTTTCATACGGGACACTGTCTTTTTCTATTTGATCTCTGCCGGGGCCAGGAGTCTAGAAAATGGAATGAAACGCAGGCAAATATAATCCTGTGTCCTCTGTGCTGAAGTGATATTGAGGTCCTTAGCCAGACTTGGTCTCTTAGGAACAGGCGTGGTGAATGATGTCTGTGACCTCATTCCACTATCCAGTCGTATACTAGAGGTATTGTTTCACCTGCTGTACACAGATTACCTTTATGGTCCACTACGCCCCCTCCCCTATTAGAGAGGAACACCACCCAAATTCATAATTCCAATATGTTATTGCCATGGCTGAATACTGTTCAATCAATATGTGAACATGAGCTACTCTCTCTCTCAAAGCCAGAAAATAAGTAAGAATCAAACTTGTGATGTCATCAAGTATAAAGTCTTGATAGTGAATGGGAGACTGATTTCTGGACCTACAGAATGTTTGTTTTATTTTGTATACCCAAATGAGCTTTATTCTATAGTTGTGGTCTCAGTTCTGAAACAGAAAATGTATCTGTACAGAACATTTAATCTGTCTCAATGAATTGTCTATGGGGTAGCTTCAGAATTAATGACTTATCTTATGACAAATCACAAATTTGAGTTTTAGCACTCTAGTTTTTGGATTTGGGTTGTTCATGTTCACTTATATTGTTGGACCGTCTTATACAACATACAACTGCATGTTGTAGTGTGAAAACGTTGTAGTGTGAAATTAAAACCTTTTGGTTTCAAGACCCATTTGCTTTCGGTTCGCTCTGAACCTGGGACTCGGTAAAGTACGCAAACGGCTTCGCATCCACTACACTACTGGCAAGTATTTCATACAACTCAACGTCCAAAAATGTCCAATGTCTCTTTAATTTCCTCAAGTTACAGTGCTTGTTTTCTAAAGTGTGTCACTTAATTCTGCCCCTATATCCCACTGTTCCCCGTCTCTCCCTCGGGGGTTAATTAGACTGTGATATGGAGCGATGGGTAGGCTGTTGTTGTTGTTGGACTGGTCTTCACTCCTAAGTCCAGAGTCTCCACTACACACCCAGGCATCTATACAGACTACTATTGTTCTTTCTGTGGAACTGTTGTGACCCCCCCCCCCCCCCCCCCCCCCCATGGTCCAATGTATTTTTTTTGTACCTCCTCTAATTGTAATTTATCTTCCAAATATTGGCAGATGGTGTGGAATTTGTAACTGCTCATTCCCTGCAAATATTCTTGTTCAGTACGGAAGGGATCTCGGGGCACACATTGCCGTCAGCACGGTCGCTTCCTAACCTCTTACCAATTATGCCACTCATCCAGGGACTATCATGTCTGATTCTCAGCCCCGCAGGAAGCTTGTGTTGCTTCTAATAAGGATGGAGGTCTGTGCACCACGTTTGACCTCCGCTCATTAATGGCTAAATGCTGTTTCTTCCCGCAGACAAATATTTGATTAGTACTAACTTCTCTAATTCCTCTCTGTCTCTCTCTCTTTCTCCCTCATCCATCTCTGTGGTGACTGTCTCACTTTCATGCCCTTGATGAGGAGTTTTGAGCCTTTATGACCGCTATCACTAACTCACTCACTCATTCGTGAGGTCATTCACTCATACATCCACTCTGCCCCCTAGTGGCGGCTCACATAAATTAGTGATTTTGATGAGTGAAATTATGCATTTTGTGTAAGACCAGTCTTTCATCTATGACACTGTTCTGTCCTTGTTTATTCGTTATGAGTTGATTAGAGGTAGAGCAGAGATTGACTAAATCATATTAAGCTACTCAAAAAAGGGAGGATGCTTTTAAAAGGGATTTTCTCTAACCTATTTAAGTATTGGTCTTCTATTCCCTCTTGCAACCATTGGATAACCAGAGAGTCAATTAGCTGAGAGGTAATTCAGAGACACAGATGGAGAGTAGCTAGCTAGTACAAACACCTAATTTAAAGACCATGTCCTCACATATAAGGATATTATACTCTGCGTTTTGGCCTCCCGCCCACACATAGAAACGACAAAAAAAAACTGAAAACTGAGCTTTTCAAAAACCCCTTCTCCTGGATATTTTTTTTAACCCTGTTTTGCCTGTACACGTGTGGACGGAGAGACGTTGCGTGGATGGAGAGATTTTCTCAAACACAGCTTGAAAATGTTGGTGTTTTGAAATATCTGAGCTCTTGGCTCTGCCTTTGTTAGAACAGCCAAGCCTCATTCCGCTCCTTCCGCTAACCTGGGGGGGGGGGGGGCTCAGATGCAAGTCCCACACACTGATGGCCACTCCTCATTTAGCTACAAAACAACTAACAATATTTTCACAAAGTATAATAGAAAACTGTGTGCATGTTAGTAGTAATCCTTTATTTCACTCTGGAATTTCCATTGGCAGTAATCATCATAATACTCGAGAGGGTCCAACTAAATGAGATCTGGTTTTGAGCCATGCACTCGTACAGCATAAAGAACCCACATTGTGAGCCATGCACTCGTACAGCATAAAGAACCCACATTGTGAGCCATGCACTCGTACAGCATAAAGAACCCACAGAGACTCATCTGGTCACAGGCCACAGGGCAGAATGACTCACCACAGTCAAGAAATGTGCACACTGAACTCCTCCAATTTAAGAACATGACGTGCATTATTGAGCCGCCTCCGTTGTGTTGACCCCGGCCCTGGCCAGCTCTTAGCTGACACAGCAACGCTGCTGCAGGCCACCTCAAAGGGCGGAGCCATTATTTCTCAGCTAAAAGCGATTAGCGCTAAAAGGAGTTATGATAATTTGGCGCGCTTGTCTGAAGGCAGAGGAGGGTGTAGACATTTGTAAATGGATGGGAAGATGTAGATATTGGCATGAGAAAGCATGTTGTTATTATTTGTTATTATTGTTATTATTATGAATGTATCTTTACCAGGAGCTGGAGAACTTGAGGAAGCAGGCAGAGATCATCCCTCAGCTCATGGCAGAATGCGAGAGCCTCACTGAAAAACTACAGGTATGGTCACCCACAAACCCAGAGTACCCTCCTCAACCTTGAGTTATGGCGCAGCGTAAAGGCCCCGCAGAGAATGACATGGGCCCTGAGAATGACATGCAGCACAAGTGAGGGCGTAACAGCTGTCACACTGACGTACAGTAATGTGTGGGCTCTGGGGCGGAAGCTTTGGCACGATGGACGGAGAGAGAGAATGAGAGTTCCAAGGCTGGTGATACAACATTCCTGTCACGTTTTCTCTCTCTCTCCCCCCTCCCTCCCTCCCTCATTAATTCCTCTCTACTGTAGCAAAGTAAGTAACGTTAACTGTATCTCTATAGTTCCACAACAGTGCTATGAATAGGAGTCATAAATGGTGTTTGGTTGGTATGGCTCCTGCTGATACAAGATCCCCTCTTCCTCTATTTGGAAGTGTTGAACGAGAGCCAGTGTATCTGTCGCCTCTCTTCACGTTCATGGCTGTCCAGTTTTATGATTTGATCTGCCCACTTGACTGACGAAAAGACAGCCTGAGATGTTTTGAGAGCTTCGCGGGGTGCGATTATTAATCAGGGCTGGATTTGAAGACATAACGGTCCATGTTTTTAAGTCCATGGCCACGTTGACGCTGTGCGCTCGTGTGGCGACGTCACATGTGAGATTCCACTGTTGACAACACCCTGAAATAGTGTGGCTCGATTCACACCTGTCATCCGCCTCCCATCGCAGCAGCGCCGAGCACCTGTTCCCCCAAGACCCATTCTTTTACCTCAGACATGAGTCAGACTTTCTGTGTAACCTGAAGTGCCAGGCGGTCCGGTTACCGCCGATGCTGACGTATGGCATGTGATGCCAGTCTCCCCCAGTTCCTGACTGACTCAGAGCGGGATTTCATCATCCAAGCTGTGGTGAATGTGGTGCCACTCAAGCTCTGTAGGAAGGAAGATAAAACCGACAATAGCATGCCTGGAGTACTTGTGTTTCTGCATCAGCCAACTGTATGAATGGCAACACAACTCGCTGAAGCCGAAACGTATCTGGGGGGTGGGGGTGGGGAGGTCTAAACCCAGGAGGGGGAAATAGAACCAACAACGGCATGCCTCAAATGCCTCCGACTTTATCTACGAGGCTCCAAAGAAAATCCAGCCAGCAAGTATCTAGACAGATAGATGGATTATCATTCTAATTTTCATCATTGTTTTCTGAGTCACTGTGATCATTCCATATCACACTTCGACATGCTCCCAAATCAAAGTCATTATGCAGACATTCATGTTTCTATGGCCTTAAAATAAAAAATAAAATAAAATAAAAAGTCTACTCACTCTACATCTGTGCTTGTGGTCCTAGCTCCCCTCTATTTAAAGAACAGGTTGGAGATCAGATTTCAGGAGTCAGCTGGGGAATACCATCCTGCTGCTACTACACCAGTTAAAAGCTCCTATTTTAACCCCTGACTGGTGTCTTTGGCGTCATAGTGTCACCAGGGTCACCTGCTTGTCTGGATGACTTATTTCAGCCTCAGAATGACCCTTTAAAAACTATCTTGACCCCCCCCAAAAGAGTGATATATTTGCCTGTAAACATGATCCTCTAACGGTCTAACCTCCTTGATTGGGTGAAATAATTAGTCCTGTTTCAATGGAGAAAACCACATTTTAAGATTCAGTCCTTGGTAATCTGTTAAATTACCCTCGGCTTGTTCAACATATCGACTAGCGATAATATGGCAACATGTTCATGTAAACGTGCATGACGTGTATGTAGGGTATATATTTTCTATAGAAAAAAAAATCGGTGAACGTGTGAAGATCTTCGCTCGGCTTCCCTCCCCTACCGCAGACGTCTCTAGTTTGCCTCACGCTCGGTTTCTGCTGAACGAGTTCACCAAATTCCGTCCTTTTGGGAGCTGAAACCAGTGGCATGGGGGCCCAATTGAATCGATGTTGAATCTAATCGGAATAACGTGAATCTGGACCACGTGTATCAATCTGTGTGGATACCCGGCCGTACAACACCGGCATGTGAATTCTTTGTTGTGAAACATCCATTGCATCCTTTTTTTTTTGTAAATGTTTTTTTAAATGTGTCTTTTGCGTCTCTTTCCACAGGCTGCCGAGACGAAGAGCAAGGACTTCGAGGGGAGGATAGAGGGCCTTCAAGTGGAGATAGAGCACAGTCAGGACAAGCAGGGCAACATGAAGGGAGAGCTGAAGAAGCTCATGGATGTTCTGGACGGGAAGATAGACGAGCTGCATGAATTCAGGCAGGGACTGTCCAAGCTAGGGGTGGATAACTGAGAGGGAGAGAGGGTGGAACGCTGAGAGCCCAAAGGGTCAAAGGTCATGATATGAAGGATTTACTATTTCTTCAGTGGTGGTACTATGTGACACGCACCCCCCCCCCCCCCCCCCCACACACACACACCCAAAGGTGAAGTCTCAGAATCAATCAGCAACAAACTAAACACTACCACGGGATTATTATTATTATTATTACTACTACCACAGGATTATTGAAAAATAGAGGGAAGCTGAGGGGGATCCCAGGTGCTCTTAAGAACTGGTGGTGGCTTTTCTTTGATTCTATCCATCTGTATTTTTCTGAAGACTGCAACAGTCCTACCCTGGCAGTCTGCGCATTAACGTGGGATGGAAGGGTCCGGAAGGGGTTAAAAAGGGCTAACGTGAAGAACACAAAGAAAATGCAGTGTAGTAACGCTAAAGTAATAATCTATCTTAAATCTTCTTGGCCACCTCATTGCGATTAGAATTTAAACTTTTTTTTTCTTTTTTTTTTAAGACTGTCCTTGCTATTGACTAATGTCTATCTCAGGTGTGTTTTGAAGACAGTTTGTACTTGTTAAGAGATGATATGCACATACAGTACAGGACAAAAGGCCGCATCACAAAGTGCCTCCGGGTGGGTTCACTCCCACCTGGCTAGGAGAACCATCACCATAATAACTAACTTTGATATTTCTTACGAAGAACTCGACACACGGCCGGCAAAGCATAAGAAAACACGACTTTGCTAGTAAAACAAGGTGGGGAGACGGACGAGCCCATCCTAAGGGCGTTGACGCGCTTGTAGTCTAAAACTACTCTTTTTGAGAAGGGATCGGGGACAGGATTTCATGAATTGATTACAGGTTTCAATACGCAGTCCACAAGATTGTATGTGCATAAGGAAGGAACCCCCCGCCCCCTCAAGCCGTTGAAACTTGGATGCGCGTTCAGATGTGCAATAGTAAATAGTACTAGAAACCCATTTGCAATGAGTGCAGTGTTCAAAAGGATTTTGCATGTATGCTATTGTTTGTTGTCCATAATATAGAACAAAGAAGTTATGTCTTCAAACCTGTTGTTGATGTGCTTCCCACACACTTGTCTTTTATGGTGGTGGTTATTTTGGGTGAAGGGACTTGTTGCTGCTAGTTGGGTGAATATATGAATAATATGAAAGTGTACTTTTGAACAAGAGATGGCATGAGCCTCCAATACAACCCTGTGAGATTATTTTTTGTTTTGCGGATTTATTTATTTTGGTGCCTATTTTCAACTGGTATTTCTAGAAGCTAACCCAAAACACGAACAACAATACCTTAATGTAAAGTTAAGTCAAATACAGTGTACAATATATGAATACATACAACCGTTTTGCTTCAGACTTTTTATAATAGAATATTTTGGTTGCAGGATGGTGTCATAGTTGTTTTTTTCTTTTCTTCTTTTTTTAAGATCTTCTCAGCAATATGCGGTGTTAAAATATTGTACTTTCACTTAAAACAAAGGGACACGTTGTAGTGGAATATGTGTGGGGAAACGCTATCATGTTATAAGTGTATATTTTCTATCACTGTTTGAATACCAAGGTATTCACCAAGTTGTCTACCAAGGGCCTTGTGCTTTCTACCCGTTATACCTTACTGTTCATGAGCCACCTGAACCTAAACATCAGAACACACCATCATTCTTGTCAAAAAAATGCCTCTTATCCACTTTTGTGACTCCTGTTCAATATTGTACAATAGAATTGACAATTGTTAAAATATAGTTTAATTACAATGCGGGGTCAGTGTCCTTCTTTCATGTCAATACCTTTTTCACCAAGTTAATGGTCTGCATTAATGGAAGCCTAACCTATTGTTTGCTTATCAGGCTCTTTAGGTAATCATTTTCTCGATTATTCTTTTTTCAGAAATTGGGTATAGCTTCTGGTTCTCTTTTTGTTAACAATGCTGTTGCAAGTCGAGTTGCGAACAAAGCCCATTTCTTTGAATCACACTCAAGCTCTTTCAAACAATCA
Organism: Notolepis coatsorum; assembly: GCF_963971535.1. NCBI lineage: Eukaryota > Metazoa > Chordata > Actinopteri > Aulopiformes > Paralepididae > Notolepis > Notolepis coatsorum. Next base: position 26,688,640 of record NC_140184.1, read on the forward strand.
GTTACCACTACTTAACAGTTTATGGAAGCTAAATAGAATGGCTTGCATTTTATTTTGAGCGAAATCCCCACGACTTGCACTATAGCAGGGCTAACAAATGCTAAAACAAGGCTACAAACAATAAATATCAATAAATACAATAAAAGGTATACAAACCTGTTTAATGATCAATAGGATAGGCTTCTGAAAATGTTTCACCTTCCCTTTTAGGACCCAAGAAAGCTGTGGATCTCACTGTATTGTGCCACTGGGATATGTTTTAGCACAAGTTCTGGATTGATTGATTGAAAACTTTATTAACAGATTGCAGAATGGGTACAATATAGTACGGCTCAATATATGTTAAGGGGATGCAGGCCAGAGAAAGACTTTCGTCTTGTTTACATCAGGGTCCCCCATTTTCAATTCATAATGACATACGCAACATACAGATATATATCATGACATTTGTGACATACATGACATACAGGTATACAGTAGTTACATTTGTGACATACAAGATATGCAAATACAGTACTGTTAAACAGATCCGAACATAATATATACATACGAGGGGGAGGAAACTACATTAGAAGGGGGTGGAAGGGGGGTTTTGGACATTTACGGGGGCCAGTTTCGAATTGCAGCCTCCCGTAGGTGGTCTTTGAGAGCGGTTTTGAAGGTGGGTAGGGATTCACACTTTTTTTTACGGCTGTGGGTAGGGCGTTCCACATTGATGTGGCATAATTTGCGAAACATGTTTAGACCCTTGTTTGTGGCAAATCTGGGTTGAACATGATTTGAGGAACTCCCTCTGGTGTTGTGGTCGTGGTATTCACTGACCTTTGGGAAGTATTTCGACATGTACATGGGTAAGTAAGTAGTGGTGTAGTGTATCTGGTAGACCAGGCCCATTGCAGAGACTGCGGAGCAGCTTGAATCCACACTCGGCAGCTTAGTATGGCTGGTATTGGGGAAAACACACAGTGATGGATTTATGATGATAATGTGAAGAGATGAACCTACAGCTATAGTACCAGGTTTGCATCCCAATGAGTCTGGTAGAGAATGCTCCCCCACCTGATCTCCTTCCTCTGATGTTGATTTGTCCTAAATATAGCTCCAATTATAATGTAGAGAAGAAAACATGGTGCTACAGTACTTATCAATCTTGCTCAAATCAGAGCGGATGAGGGGAAGTACATGATGACGTTTTCTTTCTGACGAGTACATTCTCCTACAGCGGAGAGCGTTTCAATCCCCACCTCTCAGTGGGAATGGCTGCAGTGGCGGAATCGGAAGACGGGTTGCCTTGGCAACTTAATTCCAACTCTGTGGACGGTCGACTATATGTGTCCGGAGCAGTCTCCTGTAACAACTGCTCTGTGTCTCCATGGGAACCTTTTTATTTCTATTGCCCACTTTCAGGAGATCAGATCCTTTGGATCGGTTATCCAAAGGACAGTATCGATGCAGGTGAGATGAAGAGACCATTAGATTTACTCCCCCTCCTAGAGTATATTAAACATCAATCTCACTCCAGCTGACACAGGACCCCATCGGAGAGAGATGTGCCAGTATTGCATAGTGACCCCCTTCCCAATTCCATCTTTTATCTAGCCAACCCCTATCTCCCTACCAGTACCTGTCTGAGCTTGGGCTCATTGTGTGATGGGTGATGAGTGGGTGTGTTGGTGAAACATCATTAGAACATGTTGCTCAGAGAGCAAGAGGGAGAAGATGGCACTGTGAGACTTCCAGTTGCCATAGTAACAACGGCTGCCGGAATTTCACATTGTCACTGACTCAGATGATGGGGTTTGTCAGCACCTGCCATGTGTTCCTACCAAGGAGCATGTCCCTCCTGTCACATACACACACACTAACGCTATTTCAACACAATGCTTCAGTGTCCTCTGATGACATCACTGGAGGACATATTCAAACAAATTTACTCTCAATAACAACTAAATTCATGCGTGCAAAACTATTTAGAGCCATGGAATGCGTGTGAGATCATGTGCAAAATAAATCGCAGTTTTTCGGTGAAGTGCCCCTTTAAGAACATCTAAATCTAAACAAACCTGGCTTTGTGTACCCAGGCTCTAACTAAAGGGACAACCACAGTCCTGGATATTTCAATATGATCTAATGCAACAATATATGGTACAGTATGTGTATCATGCCATAGCATTGACCATATTCACACGGCAGCTATTCTGCTCTTACATCATGCTGAAGTTGAACAGGAACGGAGTAGAATAATAATAATTCATTTATTTTGTATAGCGCTTTTCAATGACCCAAAGTCGCTGACGATAGGCAAAAAACAAAAACAGAGAAACATAGAACCACAGGGAAACGATATGAATACACAAGAACATAAAACCACGAGTAACGACAAATACAGGAGTCGGTAGGGGAGACAGTCGGGAAGTGAGTAAGGGAAACCGAGGGGGGTGGGGGGGGGCAGGAGAGGAGAGAACGTAGGGCAGGGGAAAAGGGGGTGGTAGGTTGGAGGAGGGTGGTTATGGGTAAGGAAGGTTGAATGCTAGGGAGAACAGGTAGGTTTTGAGTCTGGATTTGAAGGTGGAGAGTGAGGGAGAGTCTCTGATGGTCAGAGGGAGGGTGTTCCAGAGTCTGGGTGCAGCACGTGAGAAAGCCCGATCACCAGAACTTTTACATTTTTATTACGGTGAGGGAAGCAGTGGAAGAGGACCGGAGGGATCGGGTGGGGCGGTAAGGGAGAAGGAGGTCAGTCAGGTGGGGGGGGGGGGCAGGCTATGGAGGGCTTTAAAGGTGAGGAACCCTGAGCATGATGTCAGAGCAAAACGGCCACCGTGTGAATATGGTCAATGATCACACAAGTGGCAAATTAACCCAGAAAGTGTGTGTGCTTTCAAAAACTCAAAATCATAATTATCTGCAAACCTTTTAATGGTGTGTCACATCCAATATTAAGTCATAATCCTCAAGGCACTTGTTACAGCATAGTTACATGTTCTAACAACTGTATTGGAAAACAATTGCACCAAAAAAAAGAAAAGAATAAAAATCAGTGCTTCATAGTATTCTCATCTATTAGAAACAACCAAATCAAGTGCAGTTTGTCACAGGTTCAAAAGAGTGAAGCTCATAATTGAAAAAGGATTCGTCCCGAGACCTTTGTGAAAGGTAAACTGGCACTTAACATACATGCAGCGGGCAGTGCTAAATCTATGCCAAAGACTATGCCACATTCCGTTGTTTACACAAACGTTTCTAACATTCAAAGACCATTCATTATGGCATGTGGGGGACAAAAAGGCAACACACTATTTTACAATTCAATCCAGTTGGATCCTAGTCAGGTAAATATCTGACCTCAATACCTTAAAGGTAAGTGGTGTTTTTTTGTTAAAATACGTGTTAAATCACTCTACATTCTGACCAGCCATCACTGATATATAATGTTTGGTCAGTAACATGGGTCTCCCAGTCCCTCTGCTCTGCAGTAAACCCTAGATAACTTATTTCAAGAAACCTTGCCAAGCCAAATTAGCTTACTGCACTGGTAGATTATAAAAAAAAAAAAATTCGAGCACACATTTGCTTAAAATTATTTTTTTATTGTTTGCAGTGTGGAGTTTTCTCTCCTTATTGGATAAAGTGGGAATGGGATACCAATGTATTTTCTGTTTACTGCAGAGTGGAGGGACTGGGAAACTCATGTTACTGACCAGACAATCTATATCGGTGATGTGTGTCAGAGTGTAGAGCTATTATTTTAACATGTAGACCACTTACAAAAGAAATTATTTTGCTAATCTATGGCTGTACTACAGGTACTCTGTAGTAGTACTGGTGTGTGTGTGTGTGTGTGTGTGTGTGTGTGTGTGTGTGTGTGTGTTACACTCTGCTGTTTGATCAGAGGAAAAGAAACGCATGTAATACCATAACATTCTAACAATGTGTCTAGTTCATGATTTGCAACAAGGAAGACATTCTCACATTTCGAATTCAAAGACAAATACAAGACAGTATTATTATTGCACAGTCAATAATAATAATAATAATAATAATAATAATAATAATAATAATAATAATAATAATACAATGACAAACGTATAGACTATAATTAATGCTGTCATGCTTTGTGAAGCCAATAGGTAATACTCCCTTATCAACTCCTCTGATTAGTATGAAAACACAAAAGCTCTGACACTCGTGACTTGTGACAGCTGATGAAAGGTACAGTACAAATCTAGTAACAATTTCTTTCCTTTTTAATATATTTTGTAGGGTAGGTGCTTTTATTGACAGGACAGATGGAAATTTGAGAGAGAGAGATGGGGAGGACCTGCAACACATGTCCCTGGGCCGGATTCGAACCCAGGACGTTGCGATTACAATGCAAGTGCATTTACGCGGTGTGCCACAGGGGCGCCCCAATCTAGTAACAATTTCAAACTCATTCCAAGGAGAATGTCAGTTGAGTGTAGGGGTCAGCAAAGTCTAAACACGGAGCATGTACTGTGCAGTTTCAGTGGGCTGACATGGTTACCCTGGTGACCCTGTCTCCTCTGCCTCAAACTGTGTCTCCCACCGCCTGAGCAGCACTGCCACCGTGGGCTCTGCTGGCACATAGGGGTCACTAAGTCACGCACAATATCCGACACTCAGTCACGGACCATCTGGCAGGGAGTGTGGGGTGTTGGTTGGTGATGGTGTGGAGGGGGTTGGGTAGTTGACTGTATGGGGTGTTGGGTAGCTGATGGTGTGGGGTGTTGGGTAGCTGACGGTGAGTGAGGGGTGTTGGGTAGCTGACTGTTTGGGGTGTTTGGGGTGTTGGGTAGCTGACAGTGAGTGAGGGGTGTTGGGTAGCTGACTGTTTGGGGTGTTGGGTAGCTGATGGTGTGGGGTGTTGGGTAGCTGACGGTGAGTGAGGGGTGTTGGGTAGCTGACTGTATGGGGTGTTTGGGGTGTTGGGTAGCTGACGGTGAGTGAGGGGTGTTGGGTAGCTGACTGTATGGGGTGTTTGGGGTGTTGGATAGCTGACAGTGAGTGAGGGGTGTTGGGTAGCTGACTGTATGGGGTGTTGGGTAGCTGACCATGTGGGGTGGGGTGGGGTTTTCAAAAGTTTTACAGTAGAATCAAAGGATGAGAAAACATTCACAAACTGTAAAAATACTAAACCATAATGCAGTGCATAATGTTTTTGGCCATCGCATGAGAGTAAAAATCACCCATTGCAAATCCTCCCTTGTGTGAGAAGCCTACATGATATCTTACGAGGGCAACAGCAGAAAATACTTTAAAAAAATAAAATAAACCTGCCTTTCTTAGAATTAATAAGTGTCTGTTCCCTGCATATCTTTAGTTTCATCAAAAGAATGTCAGTACATGATTTAGGTAAACAGTTTTACTGTCTAGAGTAGGGATGGAACAATAACACTTTCAGTTATGATGCCGATACCAATCCGATATTTGTTATTTAATACAAAATATTACAAATACAAAAATATTTGCATAATGTCAAATATCTTTTTATAATAAAACAGCTGCACATTACATTGATCATAATGTCCAAACTAAAAGTAATAAATCCACCCAAGCAAGATATTTTCATTAATTTTCAATATATCCATAAACTTAACAGCCAAGAGATTAGTCCCGGCCCAATTACTTTGATTGACAGCCTAGTGTGATTGATATGTAGCGAGGCCCATTATGCCATGCTCGCTTTCCTGCACGTACTGTTTACTGGACTAGTGATGACGGAAATGGATCTTTAGTAGCTAGTAGTAGTAGTAGTATTACAGCAGCTTTGTTAGATAGTTAGCTAACAAGCTAATGTTTTTAACGACTCAAGAGACGCAGGTCAGCTGACAGACGCAGGTCAGCTGACAGACACAGACAGAGAGACTGACTTGTTGCTAAACCTTCAACCAATTCTGCTGATAGTTATTGCTATATAGGCTAATACAACTCCTAAACCTTGGGCCAATATCTCATCAAGCTGAATCCATTCAGGGTTGAAAGCTGGGCCCAATTTTCCTCTTCTCAATCATGCGCTGCTGTGCTGTTAGTGACGTGTTTGTAATGGATCAGTCATGTATTGGACCATCTGTAACAGATACCCGATCCGTCAAATGTTGCTAGTATCGGCGCGATATCGGATCGTAGTTTAGAGGCTAGATAGGGGCTAGATATAAGCATCATACTCACTCTGCTTTGTATTTCTGTAAACCAACAACAGGACAAATAATTGTACAGCAGCTGAATTATTAAACAAACAAACACAGTTTTGTGGTACAGTCACCATTAGATTATTTTGCAATGAGGAGTAGAATAACTGGATGTCACCTTCAATGCTAAATATACCATCAAATAAAGAGCCTAGTAGCAGAAATACACATACAGTATGTTCTAGCTTAGTATCATGAAGAAAACTATTAAGGAACCTCTTAATTAGCATGTGTGCAGTAATGTGTGTGTGTGTGGGTGTGTTTGTTCTCAGCTGTCCCACTCAGCAGACTGTGTGTCGTCATCTGTTCTGTCGGAGTCTTCATCAGAGTCGGCTGAGACCTTCTTCATCCTCTGCATGGCAGCCTTGATGCTGCGCTCCAGCTCATTGTCTTTACTAGCGGGGACCTCAGAGCGCACAGGAACCATCTGCAACACGAACAATATCTCACCTTTACTTTACCAGGCAGGTTGACACACAAGACAACCCTGTTTACAACATCTCACCTTTACTTTACCAGGCAGGCTGACACACAAGACAACCCTGTTTACAATATCTCACCTTTACTTTACCAGGCAGGTTGCCACACAAGACAACCCTGTTTACAATATCTCACCGTTACTTTACCAGGCAGGTTGACACACAAGACAACCCTGTTTACAATATCTCACCTTTAATTTACCAGGCAGGTTGACACACAAGACAACCCTGTTTACAATATCTCACCTTTACTTTACCAGGCAGGTTGGCACACAAGACAACCCTGTTTACAATATCTCACCTTTACTTTACCAGGCAGGTTGACACACAAGACAACCCTGTTTACAATATCTCACCTTTACTTTACCAGGCAGGTCAACACACAAGACAACCCTGTTTACAATATCTCACCTTTACTTTACCAGGCAGGTTGACACACAAGACAACCCTGTTTACAATATCTCACCGTTACTTTACCAGGCAGGTTGACACACAACACAACCCTGTTTACAATATCTCACTGTTACTTTACCAGGCAGGTTGACACACAACACAACCCTGTTTACAATAGCTCACCTTTACTTTACCAGGCAGGTTGACACACAAGACAACCCTGTTTACAATATCTCACCTTTACTTTACCAGGCAGGTCAACACACAAGACAACCCTGTTTACAATATCTCACCTTTACTTTACCAGGCAGGTTGACACACAAGACAACCCTGTTTACAATATCTCACCGTTACTTTACCAGGCAGGTTGACACACAACACAACCCTGTTTACAATATCTCACTGTTACTTTACCAGGCAGGTTGACACACAACACAACCCTGTTTACAATAGCTCACCTTTACTTTACCAGGCAGGTCGACACACAAGACAACCATGTTTACAATATCTCACCTTTACTTTACCAGGCAGGTTGGCACACAAGACAACCCTGTTTACAATATCTCACCGTTACTTTACCAGGCAGGTTGACACACAAGACAACCCTGTTTACAATATCTCACCTTTACTTTACCAGGCAGGTTGACACACAAGACAACCCTGTTTACAATATCTCACTGTTACTTTACCAGGCAGGTTGACACACAAGACAACCCTGTTTACAATATCTCACTGTTACTTTACCAGGCAGGTTGACACACAAGACAACCCTGTTTACAATATCTCACCTTTACTTTACCAGGCAGGTTGACACACAAGACAACCCTGTTTACAATATCTCACCTTTACTTTACCAGGCAGGTTGACACACAACACAACCCTGTTTACAATATCTCACCTTTACTTTACCAGGCAGGTTGACACACAAGACAACCCTGTTTACAATATCTCACCTTTACTTTACCAGGCAGGTTGACACACAAGACAACCCTGTTTACAATATCTCACCTTTACTTTACCAGGCAGGTTGACACACAAGACAACCCTGTTTACAATATCTCACCTTTACTTTACCAGGCATGTTGACACACAAGACAACCCTGTTTACAATATCTCACTGTTACTTTACCAGGCAGGTTGACACACAAGACAACCCTGTTTACAATATCTCACCTTTACTTTACCAGGCAGGTTGACACACAACACAACCCTGTTTACAATATCTCACCTTTACTTTACCAGGCAGGGTGACACACAAGACAACCCTGTTTACAATATCTCACCTTTACTTTACCAGGCAGGTTGACACACAAGACAACCCTGTTTACAATATCTCACCTTTACTTTACCAGGCAGGCTGACACACAAGACAACCCTGTTTACAATATCTCACCTTTACTTTACCAGGCAGGTTGCCACACAAGACAACCCTGTTTACAATATCTCACCTTTACTTCACCAGACAGGTTGCCACACATGACAACCCTGTTTACAATATCTCACCTTTACTTTACCAGGCAGGTTGCCACACAAGACAACCCTGTTTACAATATATCACCTTTACTTTAGCAGGCAGGTTGACACACAAGACAACCCTGTTTACAATATCTCACCTTTACTTTACCAGGCAGGTTGACACACAAGACAACCCTGTTTACAATATCTCACCTTTACTTTACCAGGCAGGTTGACACACAAGACAACCCTGTTTACAATATCTCACCTTTACTTTACCAGGCAGGTTGACACACAAGACAACCCTGTTTGCAGCAAAAACATCCAGCTTTGAAAACAATGAGTGGATTAATGGACAGAGAGGTGGCGGTCCTAGACAAGGGAGCTTTAACCCTTTACTGTGTGAGAGGGTTAAAAAAGCTGAAGTGGCTGATGGATCACTGAAGGACTGAGGGAGAGTGATTATAGGAGAGGAACAGTGTAGAAACACCCACAGAGGCCTTTCACTCAGACCACTGATACTAAAATCATATTATACACTAGGGTTGGCTAAATGTATTTCAATATTGAAATTAAATTTAAATTTGAAAAAAACATGAATTTGATAAACAAATTGTGCCAGTCAAATGTAAAAAAAAATCTTGTCATGGAATTAACACAACATTATGCATACTTTTGACAATAAATAAAATAAGAATTTGTTCTTACTTGCTTGCCTGGGTAAATAAAGGTTAAATAACTTTGATAAATGTAAAAAATATATATTATTACCTTTTTTTTGAAAGACGATAGCGGTAATTTCCGATATTACATTTTAATGCCAATATCGGTAGGCCGATAATATCGGACATCCCTAGTCGTGGCCCAAAGTGGGGTCGTGGGTAGGCATTGGCAAGTAAAACAAAAAAAATATATATATATTTTTTTTTAATGTTCTGGCAACATATTTTGGCTAAATATGACTTGTTTTATTAATGTGTATTGATAACATAGTACTGTAATAAAATGTTCTAATAAATATGCATGATCAAGTTCAACAACGTGTGCTTTTATTTTGATATTCCTTAATTCCACATTGAACTTACGCGATACATTGTGTGTGGGGTCGCCAAAAAAAATCCTAAATAAAATGGGGCTGTGGTATAAAAAAGTTTGAGAACCCCTATATGTCTCACCTTCTTCAGGGTGACCCCTTGTCGAATGGCTGACATTAGGTGGTTCCTCGTCTTCCCTGCAGAGGGGGCTGTCCCAGGGGCACCTGAGGGCGGGACCTTACGGAGCTGGATCTGACCGCGCTGTAGCGAGGCCAACACCTCGTCCATGGATCCTAAGACAGGGAGTCAGGGAGACAGCAGATTTCAAAGACACATGGATATAATGAGAATGAGCTGCCACTCCTTTTGCACAGTAGAATATTGTTTCGTACAGTAGAACCTCATTCTGTACTGTAGGATATTGTTCTGTAGAGTAAATCCTTATTCTGTATAGTAGAGCCCTATTATGTACAGTAGAATATCATTCTGTACAGTAGAACATTGTTCTGTGCAGTAGAACATAATTATGTACAGTAGAATAGCCGAGATAACGAGTGGAACCGAAATCACTTGAACTGCTAAATAATCGCAAAGACACAGAGGGTGAAACATTATTACTTTTTTCTTTTGCAAAACAGGTAACATATTTCTGTGACTAAAATAAGCGCTCTGTTTCACCCTCCAATTACACAGCTTGGATTCTTACTCCCACTGATGTTGCATTGCATTCGAGGGGGGGGGGGGGGGGGGGGGGGGGCGTGCCAAATGAGCACCACCATGTGACTTGACCAGCCAATACAGTCTGTGGAACCGATTAGAGAATTCTGCTCATGACCACAGTACTTCCCGAAGGCAACATATGACCATATTTCAATGTTGAAAATCAGTGGCGTTCTCCTTTAAATCAGGTTATCTAACTCCCCTGGCTAGGAAAGTGAACATTTGCAGGCCTCCTTCAGAGGTAGAAGCCTCCTGTGACCTGGGGCTGACGAGGGAAATTAGCTCACCACACAGAGAGAGAAGGAGAGAGAAGGAGAGAGAGAGAGAGAGAGAGAGAGAGACAGACAGACAGACAGACAGACAGACAGACAGACAGACAGACAGACAGACAGACAGACAGACAGACACCATCTGAGAGCTTTAAAGGAAGCCACTGGTTGCATCCTCTCCAATATATACACACACACACACTTCTCTGGAACAGAGAAACACAACATCCCCAGTGGTCAGAGATCATGTGTTCACACATCAGCCCCTCCCTCTAGCCAGAGACCGGGCTCACACTGGCCTCAGGAGCTCTCCAGATGGAGTGTTAATCCCACTAGACTGCAGACAGTCACAGTTTCCACTCGCTACTGGATGTCTGACTGGGCAGAAGATGAGACTCTAAATGATCAACAACACATCATTGTTGTTGTTGTTGTTGTTGTTGTTGTTGTTGTTGTTGTTGTTATGTGAAACACACATTATACATGTTAGAAAACAGTTGCTGAAAATATGTGAAAAGACTGAACTATGTGGTACTAAATTGCCATGTTAGTTCTTTTAGAGGTGTGCAGAGACATCATTATCTGTATCTGTTCAACCAACAACATATCTGTATCCGTATCTGTATTGCTAGAAGACCAGGGCCCCGTTCCCCGTACCTGGTTCAACTAAGTCGATCAAGATGTCATTATCCAGCTTCAGTTAACCCGATGTTTGAAGCCGGGATTTTCCTGTTCCTCGAAGGTGGATTCAGTCTCGTTAACTCAAGCCAGACTTGAGACCCAGGATAAATGTGCGCGGCCGCCTCAGCCGAGAAGGCAGCAAGTGTCGAGAGCAGAGATCCTGATTCTCTAGCGGCATTGATTGATTAATTGATTTAAAACTTTAGTAACATATTGCAGTACGGCTCAATCGCCTCGCCGACAAGTTAAATGCGTTATCTATAGGCTAATTTTAAGTCCCTCATTACCTCAATCAATCAGATTATATTTCTTTAAACTTGCCTGCTGGATTGAATAATCAAATGAGATCTTGCTAGCGAAAATAATTAGTAAAACTGTTATACAGAATAACGATACGGCTCCCTTACCCATTGATTGATGTATGGTCGATCTTTTACTTATCTTCTCTGTGGTGTAACGGGTTCTTCTTTTGACTTTCACGCAGACGACCGGGGTTCGAAACCCAGTCGTCTCCTTCTTTTTGCAATATAGGAATAATTCAATTTGGTGCACGTTGAGAGCTATATAAAGAATGACATCCTCAATGCATGTAGATTTATAATATTTTAACTTAAAACCAGGCTACCTTTGCGTATAATAATTAATATTATATTCAAAAAAATTATATTGGAAACACGGGGTTTCGAACACCGGTCGCTGGGTTGCCAGGATTGAGCACTACCGCTGAGCCACTGTGCCAGATGGGATAAATTCATTGTTTATACATTAATGAACGAGAGACCCGTGTTTAGAATATTCTTTATTTTGTTGTTGTTGCACCGAGCGAGCGCCACGGTATATAACGTGCATTATTTAGGACAAAGTGAATTTAGTATCAGCATTTTGGGTCTATTTTACATTTCAAAAGACCCCTCTGGAAGAATGGAGCACAAAAACGTAATTCAGAATGGTATAACGCAGATCCTAGACTGTGGGAATAATTTCAGGAAACGCGCTGTCACTCCTTTGCGGGGGCGTGGCGATGGTTGATCCGGGGGCCCAGAAGTGGCTGTGGTTCATACCGGGAGTTACAATTATTGTACAATAAAAGATGGAAATAGATCAAATTAACAAATGAACATTAGATTAAAAGAAGTTATGTTAAATCCAGCAAATGTATTACCTAACCTAATATCCATTGGCAATGCAATTGTTGTGCCTTAAAAGCATCAAATTGCTTTAATATTGGCATATAATTCATTATGACTATATATTTCTACCCCCTCCTACTGTACTTGTCAGCTGTACTTGTGCTCTCTCTCTCTAAGATTTATGAACGGTCTGAAATTGAACCCCCCATTTAACTGGGGGGCATTGAACAATCAGAAACTGAAAAGGATATTTACAAAGTATTACATAACAGTTTTCTTTGCAGGCCTTTGCACACACCCCACCGTCCTGCCCCTGCTAAATCAGCTAATGCTAACCATTTCATGTATGTGAATGGAAAATGCTGACTAGATTAGCGTCATACTCCATGGACTCTATTGTCCTCCTATTGTCCTACCAGGGCATCGTTCAGCCCATCCTGTACAACCTGTACAACCTGTACAACCTGTTTCTTTAACATACTACCAGGGCATCGTTCAGCCCATCCTACTGTACAACCCGTTTCTTTAACATACTACCAGGGCATCGTTCAGCCCATCCTACTGTACAACCTGTTTCTTTAACATACTACCAGGGCATCATTCAGCCCATCCTACTGTACAACCTGTTTATTTAATACCAGGGCACCATTCAGCCCATCCTACTGTACAACCTGTTCTTTAACATACTACCAGGGCATCGTTCAGCCCATCCTACTGTACAACCTGTTTATTTAATACCAGGGCACCATTCAGCCCATCCTACTGTACAACCTGTTCTTTAACATACTACCAGGGCATCGTTCAGCCCATCCTACTGTACAACCTGTTTATTTAATACCAGGGCACCATTCAGCCCATCCTACTGTACAACCTGTTTCTTTAACATACTACCAGGGCATCATTCAGCCCATCCTACTGTACAACCTGTTTCTTTAACATACTACCGTTACTAACTGGGCCAAACTCACGCGCATAACCAACACCTCTGTCAGGATAATTGTTCTCCCCACACCACACCTTGCAGAGCTAAACAAATGGCCATTGCATGCATTGCAACCTCAAGAGAACAGGACATCACACTCAATCACTACCCTACTTCCCCCCTGACACAGGTACAGAACACTAGGGTACAGAAGGGCTCGCTTAGGGAAAGCCTGATCCCTGCAGCCTTGCCAAAAGGCCTTGCTGAACAGAGTGTAAACTGCTGTCAGTGTGTGTTGTTGTATGTACTATTTGATACTGATGTTGTAGTACTGGTGAGTATAGTGATGTGAAAAGGAATTTCCCCCTGAGAACAATAAAGTCTAAGTCGCCTAAGTCTACTCCGGGAGGTCTAGTTCAATAAAAGCACAAGTTTGGGTGGTCTAACCTAGTTTGCTAGTCAGTCAATTAGCCAAGCTTAAGCTAGGCTAGCTAATCCGTATCCATTCCATTTGTACTAAGCCAGGCTAGCTTGCAGCTGTCTACTGAACGCACAGAGAGGAAATTGGTATTTATCTTCTTGTCTGACTCTGGAGAAGACGGTAAACGCATTTCCCATAATGTTGGCGTGTTCCTTTAAGAAAAACAACCTGAAACTCATATCGATGACCATGTGTTTGTTAGATAGATAGATAGATAGATAGATAGATAGATAGATAGATAGATAGATAGATAGATAGATAGATAGATAGATAGATAGATAGATAGATAGATAGATAGATAGATAGATAGATAGATAGATAGATAATATCAATAATACCAATAATATCTGGCCCTTCAGAATATTAAAAAAAATTACTTTCTTTTTTTCTTTTATTTATTTATTTTTTTATATCAGACCAACTAGGCTAGGCTATATGTTAGCTATAATGTCCAAATAGAGAAACTACCACCACCTAAAGAATGCTTATTATACGTTGTTTTATCCATGTTGAGAGTGAATAACAGGTAGGCAGCGAGGTGCAATGTAGTGCTTGCTCAACATGAAAAAAGTCGGTGGACAGCGCCTGGTGCTGAAATAGCAAACAAGCAGTGTGGTGTGAAATTAAAACACCAGTTCAGTAAGTCATTCAAACTTTATCTTTACTTATATATGACTGATGGCACCACACATGTGAACAGTAACAATGCAATTAAACTGAAGTCAAATCAGAGCAAAAAAAGCTGAATCTGCTTCAAGAAGATGCGCTACATTAGGTATATAAGGAATTACGAGACATTTATTAACCAAATAAAAAATACTATTAGGCTTTTAACCCTCTAAAGCCGGGTGCAACAGTAGACATGTTTTGTAAAACATTAAATATCTTTGGATTTGTTTGTGATAAAGACTTGCTTTATTGTATCGGAATCGATTGTCATCTAAAAATGTAGTGCATCTCTCAGAGAATGCGCGGATGTAAAGCATAGAATCTTGAAATATCTAGATTGGTTGTTTTCTCTGGACTGCATCTAATCCGCTGTATCTATCCATTTATCATATATCTATGTCTGTCACTATAGCCAATGGAAATGCTAGAAATGGTCACATGGACTGGGAGAACCAATGGAAAATTCCTATTGTTTCTCAATAGTCCAGTGCGCTCCACAGAAAGGGCCGTCAGATAGACACATTGGTTGTGCATAATGTAAGATAGGCTGATAAGAGAGAGGCGCTTGTCTCTGGTTTTATAATAAAATGGCAAACAGACAAAGGTATAATGTTCAGTGCAAATGTGTATGTCGTTTACAGTTTATTAAGCCACCTATGCAGCTCGTTTATTTTGTCCATTATCTGCCTCTGCCACAAATGTATGTCTTAGTTATAAGGTGGTCTGTCACAGAGTTCAAATGTTTTCACTATCAATATATTAAATTAGCCATTGTTTTTGTTTCCGGCCCCCCATACAATGGCTTGGAAGAAATTTGGCCCTCGGCCAAACTTAATTGAAGACCCCTGGCCTACATTAATATATCCATCAGTTCCAAAAGTTCATCCTCTCTGACATTTTCTGTCAAACAACAAACAGACAGTCCTCATTGAAAAATAATTCAAAACAGACATAGATGGACAGACACAACGGATCAATGTGGCCTGGTTCTATTCCCACTGAGGCCACTTGTGCCAAAAGAAATGCATGTACTAATGGTTATATAAAACACTTTGGACAAAAGCATCCACCAAATGGCATATGTTACGTTTGAATCATAAAATGGCATAATGTTGTGTTTGAATCATAAATTGGCATATTGTGTTTGAATCATAAAATGGCATAAAGTTACGTTTGAATCATAAAATGGCATAATGTTGTTGTGTTTGAATCAGAAAATGGCATAATGTTGTTTGAATCAGAAAATGGCATAATGTTGTTGTGTTTGAATCAGAAAATGGCATAATGTTGTGTTTGAATCATACACTCCTTGCTCACCTATGTTCTGTTTGAGGGTGTTTCTGGCTGGGAACGGAGCAGCCACGTTCTCACTGAGAGGCATGGGTGTGTCCTGAGAGGGAGAGAGGGCAGGGAGGGGAGGAGGAGGAGGCAGGGGCGGGGGAGGAGGAGGTGGCGGCGGCGGGGGAGGTGTGGAGGTGGCAGAGGGGTTGGCTATCGGCAGTGGCGGTGCGTGGATTTGGACAGGGATGACCTTGGGTTTGGGTGTCTGTTGTGGCAGGTACAGGGTGGGGGGGAGGGGGCCACCAGAGGAAGGGGCGGGACCAAGGCTGATGATGGACAGTGGCTGGGAGGGGTCAGAACACAGTGGCTCTCTGTAGGACATCTTGGATCGAGGTGTCTTCAGGACATACTGGCCCTGTCGCTTCTGAGAAGAGAAGGGGGAAAGATTAGAGTTATTTGAATAATCGATATTATTAATATTACTATAATGTTATCATTATTGATTAAGTAGCATTCACATTATTTCTGTAAGCATGCTGAATATTATGTGTCTCAACACAGACTCATCAGTATTATAGTGATATCAAAGACTGTGTGGAAAGTCAATGGACCTCATTCTTGAACGGACTTACGAGAAAGTTACCAACCAATTTCTTCGTAACTCGATTTGCAAACTTTTTTGGCATTCTCGAAAGGCTTCTTTTGCGTAAATTAGTTCGTAGCTACAAACAGGATTTACAAACTTGAAAAGGCAGTCGTAAGTCGGACAGACTGGTGTGCGCCCGTGTTTTTAACAGCTTCATTTGGGAGAAATCCTTGGGGATGTAGCTATAGTGGAACAGACTGTATTAATATTCCATATACCGTCTTGTTCTCTATGATATTATTTGTGATATTATGATATGTGAATGAACACACATCTTACATACTTTATTGAATCCGTAGATCAAATCACATTACACATTGGATTCAAATAACAGGTTCAACATGCTTTCGTAACACCAACACCAAAAGTGTCCAAAACATATTGAAACCTCTACTGCATTAACGATGGTAGTTAAAACGGGCAAGATGTTTTACTCAATGAATTATTAATAATGAATTACTGAAAATATTTTGCCACCAAGCTGCTGTAGCATGCATGTCTTCCCCTCCCAGAAGCGCGCGCACACACACACACACACACACACACACACACACACACACACACACACACACACACACACACACACACACACACACACACACACACACACACACACACACACACACACACACACACACACACACACACACACACACACACACACACACACACACACACACACACACACACACACACACACACACACACACACACACACACACACACACACACACTCTGTGCCATACTGTATGTATTCTGCAACTAGATCCTGTTACTAAAAGCTTATGTTCTTACATATTTAACCTCCAATAATTTTTTTCTTTGTTGTTATGTGAACAATAAACTGGGGAAGTTTCATAGTGAAATATATTTTAAAATATATTTAGCCTATTCACCTAGAACAGGGGTCGGCAACCTCTCTTTAGCCACTCTGCAGTGGCTCCCTGTAGGTTTGAAAAATAATAATAATATGGAAATATATAACGGCTATTTTTATTTATTTGAATTTTTTATTTTGGAGATCGATGTGATACTGTGAACTGAAATAAAGTGTTTAATATTTCATCAACTAAAATATACGTAATACCCCGCGCCTCTCCCTGCCGTCTGCAGGTGGCTAACTTTCCAACCCACGAATAAGCTAACCATGGATAAATCCAAAAAAAATAATTTAAGTAGAGGGTTTAATTCAGCATGGACAGATTAATTTGCTTTCACTACTAACGATGCAGGCTTACCTGTACCTGCTTGATATGTGGCGAGAAATTAGCGAACAACAAAAAAACATCAGTTAAATATAGAAATAGATATGTTCGTTAGAGAATACGAATTTCAATAATATATGCAATATTCTATGCGCACTGTACAGCCAGCCTTTATGCACAGAGAGATACACTTAACATTTTGACAGAGAAGATAATCTCCCGATTCAGATATAATTTAATACAAACGGTTCCAAAGATATTTAATGTTTGTAGGCATATTTTCACACCACCAACAAAGTACTGGGTCCGTTGTCTCTTTTTCGGAATGGATTTGTTGCCAGCTGTCATTTCTGCCCGTCTCCTCTCCGACACTTGAGACTGAACGGAAAATAACAATAGGTACATACTAGAAATAAGCTTTTGAATAAATTCCAATCCCTCTCTATATATAGTATACATATATATAAAACGATATACACCGTGTTATCTTAATTTTAAGGGTGAATAGGTTTTGCGGCTCCAGGTTAATTTTATTTCATGCAGGAGGGGGCAAAATGGCTCTTTTGATAGTAAAGGTTGCCGACCCCTGACCTAGACCAGGGGTTCCCAAACTTTTCAGTCCGCGACCCAAAAATAATGGGGTCAGAGAGCCGCGACCCCCACTATTATAGGAGGTAAAAAAACATTTTTTTTTTTTTATAAATGGAAATGTATGGTTGAAACATGCACACGTTCAAACGCACACACACTAATAAGCATTGGAGGCTTTTAACCAGGGCCGGACTGGGGAAATCATTCAGGCCAGGAAATATAGTGCAAAATATAGCCCCAGTCAGGCCACTTTTTAAGCAGGGGGTCTGGGGGTCCCCCACCAGGACATTTCTTGTTACAAAGACTTCATTTCCTGCATTCTGGTGCAGGCATTTTTTTTTTAATTTGTACCCTTTAAATGCCAGTGTTTGTGATGGCATCACAAATTATTGTTAAAAAACAGGCTAGCATAATGTATGATTAGCAACAACATTGATATTGATGGATTTTCAGTTTTTTTGTAATGTCAGATTGAAAATAATACAATATTTTATTCAACTTCAGCCCACATATACATTTTATAATTCTAACCCTTTAAATGCCAGTGTGTGTGATGGCATATATTTGCAATATATCAAATGCAAAGTAGATTTTTCTGGGGGGGATTATTACAGGCTAGCATGTGTCAATGATTAACAGTTTTTTGTAAGGGTCCCGCCTCCACCAATCACATGCGGCTCATTTTGTGTATGTGTGCGAGAGCGAGAGCGAGAGCGAGAGCGAGAGAGAGAGAGAGAGAGAGAGAGAGAGAGAGAGAGAGAGAGAGAGAGAGAGAGAGAGAGAGAGAGAGATAGTTCTCCAACTTGTGTGAGTTGCAGTGATCTCCTGGTTGTTACCCACCTAGGTTATCTAACTATTGCGCTGCTGCAACTAGAAACACTGTCCTGGCCGCGTGTAGCTTTATGCCAAGCAAGCAGTGCAAAAATTTACCGTAGTGGCGTGCAGTAATGCGCCTTTCATTTTCCGCCGCCCAGCGCCCAGGTCGCGCGGAAATAGGCTGTCTATTGCCATTCTCTTTGACAAACTCTAACCTTAACCAGCTCCTTAACAACGCCTAAACTTAACCGTTCTAACCTTAACCAACTCCGAAACAATGCCTAACCTTAACCTTAACCTTAACCATGCCTAACCTTAACCATAGAAATTATATTGCCATTCTCTTTGACAAACTCTAACCTTAACCAGCTCCTTAACAGCGCCTAAACTTAACCGTTCTAACCTTAACCAACTCCGAAACAATGCCTAACCTTAACCTTAACCTTAACCATGCCTAACCTTAACCGGCGAAAGAATACACGTTAAAAAAAAATCACGTTAAAAAATATTTTCGATGGGATTCGAACTCGCCAGCAAACGAGCCATAGGATCCACAGCCATGTGGCCTTGCCAATTGAGCTATTGCTAGATACTGAATAAGGGGCGGTGACTTATATATATTGAGCTCTGCTCGTGTCGAACCAAGGCGGGATCTCATGCGCATGCGCGGGCACCTCGCGCGAGCACGCCGGCGCACGCCGGCACCTGAGCGAGCACGCCGCCGCCGGTGCACGCACGGTAGCATTTGTCTGAAAAGAAGGGCGCTTTACCGCACTGGCGTGCGGTGACGAATGCGGAAGCATTTTTGCACTGCTTGCTTGGCATTAAGGAAAACGCGTCCTGGCCTGCTTCTAAGTTCAGTGGCCTGACTGCAAAAAAAATATTTTTTTTTTTTTTTTTTTTTTTTAATCATCTGGCGACCCCCCCGCGGCGGCTCACGACCCTCCTGTGGGTCGCGACCCCGACTTTGGGAACCCCTGACCTAGACAGTCGAAGGCAGCCATTTTTTATTTGGCAACTGCAGCCATTTTGCCCACTGTGGCGGACAAGCACCTCCATGATTGTTCATGTCTAGGGACCCCTTGACTTAGTCCAAGTGAGAAATTGTGTCGACCCAAGTTGCGAACAGGACGACAGGCCAGCTACAGGATTATAGAGCACATGGAGACAAAAACCATGTGCGTAAGTCAGCAAGAAAGCTGACTCACAGAACCGGGACATTTGATGCCAGACGGAGAGAAAATGATCAAGTGGGATGAAGTTAGAGAGACTTTATTAAAGTTAAGGAGACGGAGGCTGAGACACTCACCTCTCTGAAGGACCGTAATCTACTCAAGGTCCTCTCCCTCTCCTGGTCCACCCACTCCTTCCTCCTCTGCTCCTCCTCTTTCCTCTTCTCCCTTTTCTGCAAAGTCAATAGAGAGAGAGACAGACGACGCAGGGGAGAGTTAAGAGAGAACATGAGTTAATTTCATCCAGCTGTGGTCGTCTGTGGGCAGGTTTATCCCCGTCACCATGGTAACTCACCAGGTGGACTTGGTGGTGCTGGGTGAACTGTATGGAGCTCTGCACAGCTGCACATTGCTTCTGCTCGTGGGCGTCCACACACTGGTCCTAGGGTCACACATGGTACATAAGCACTAGATACACGTACATGTTTTAGTCAAATTGTACATAGTCACAACACCAGAAATGCATATAATTATATATAATTAGGTAATCCTGTCCGAGAACTAACTCCCTAAAAATAACTGATTTACAATACAGGGCTATTTCATGTTGGAATCATTTATGCCTTGATATTTGTCAAATAGATAACCAATTATCATTCATGAAGAACCTACAGATGTATTTGTTCGCTGTATTGTATGCTGATCACCAGCCTTGGGCGAGTATATACTGTATATATTTGTGTGTGTGCACGACTGTGTGTGTATTTCTTTCTTTCTCTCTTTTTTTGTATTTAAAGCTGCACGATGGTACCCTATGGTCATGCAATGTAACTGCACCTTGTTTAAACATGCAGGATAAACAATGATAAACTTTTTTTTTTTTTAAGATTCTTCAAGCAAGTCATTCACATTTTATGCTCTAGAAATGAGACGTCGCCTTTTACAGACTTCGTGGCACTGGTCATGCCTGAGCAGAAGAGCTGGTCTGGGCAATTTCCCTGTGCCATGCATCGCTGGAAGAGGGCCATTTCTTCATGAAAACGTTACAGAGTGCAGGTTTAATGAGTTTTTCTTCATTTTCATCCATTCACTTTTTGGGAATGTTTTCTCAGAATCCTACCTTAGAATTTGAATGTTCAGCTCTCAAAATAATTATCTCATAATGCAGTGTTGTAGTACTCAAATCAGACTTTCAGGACTCGTGACTCGACTTGGACTTGTACTCAAACATTGACTGCATTCGGACTCGGAAGGTGCAGACGAGGACTCATTTGGCATAAGATATTGATGGCTATATTAATACCATACCTTTATTTAATTGTGTGCAAGGGCAGACACGTGTGTTCCACCTACATGCGAATTCACGTCGATACCCTCATGTTCAGTACTATTAAGAATTGTGCTCTTTGCTTACACAAATTTTACATAAAATTACAGCAAGAGCACTGCTAGATGTTCGATATGTAAAGTCCCATGACTTGGGACTCGGACTAGGGTAATGGGGACTCAACTCTGGCTCTTCTTTGGTGACTCGGACTTGGACTCGGACTCAACCTCGAGATTTAGTGACTCGACTACAACACTGCTCATATGCAAGATCGTACACCTGAAAGTGTATGTATTGTAGATTGTATGTGGACCCAAGGAAGACACGTCGACACTCATCAGCATTCTATAAATATACCAATAAACCAATACACACATGCCGCCCCCCCCCCCCCCCCCCCCCACCCCCGTCGACCTTCTTGACCTACCCTCGCCTGGCTACTGTGTGTACGGTATGTGATGTGAAGCAGGAGCTGACCTTCTTGTTGCGGAGGTACGCTCGCCTGGCGCAGATGTTTCCCCTCTTAGTCTCCAGTGTTTGCAGGCGTCTCCTCAGTTGACTGACAGAAGTAGAGTCTGCCTGCTGTCCAGCAGTCTGGACCAGGCTCTGCAGCTCCTCTGGATCCTCACACACGTCGTAGTAAACCACCTCCTCCTTCATTTCTGAAACACCAGTTCAGTCCCTTCAGACTCCAAGTGACTTCCTACTAGTGCATGTTTTATTAATTAATGCATTTATTCCACTCAATGCTATATCCAGGAAAGCCAAAGTCCCAAAGGCTGGGCCTAAAATAGTGTTTCAAAGATGATATAAGTCATTCTGCCGTGACTCGTATGTGGATGAAGTTGAAAATATTTGTTGGTCCGATGAAAAGAGAGGGACCCAGACGCTGCACCTGAAATTGTTGCTTCCATTGATTGATAAACATACAACTGTCAGGAAGCTAACTGTCAACGGATATCCTATAGTCTAATTAATAAACAACTTACCGGTACATAAAAACATACATTCGAGTGTGAAAATATATATTTGATTGTGAAGAAAACCAGCCCCCAGCGTCTGAATGAGCTGCATGACGGACGTCACTTTCATTTAGCGGAGCAGAAGAACAGTAGTAACAACAACAGCCGCACGGCGTGATGGCAGGGAGGTCTACTATTTCTTTATTATTTTATTTGACCAGGTAGTCACTTGAGATCAATTATCTCTTTTTCGAGTAAGACCTGGCCAAAATGGCAGCAAAACAAAAAGAAACATACAAGACACAAACAAAGACATAAAAGGCAAAGTGAGGGAAGGGGATACATTTGAGCTGCAGCAAACAAGATTGAATGGGATTGGGGGGAGATTGGAGGGTAGGGTAAAAAAGGTAGGGTAGAAAGAGGAGGGAAGGTGAGGCTTTGCAGGAGGTTGCTGGGGAGAGAAGGTCAAGTTAATAAAATATAACACCACATTATACAATAAAGCATCGACATTCTCCCATCTCAATCTTTAAAATGCCTGTAATTTGAACTTTAAAATCAGATATGGTAGCGAGGGCCTGCAGTTTCAACGTTTTTTTTAAGTCCATTCCAGGCAGAGGGAGCTGAGAACATGGAGGCCCTTTTCCCAAACTCTGTGCAGGTTCTGAGGCATATAAATAGTCCTGTGATTGTAGGCTGTAAGATGGGTTTGATGTGATGGTGAGGTATGAACCGAGGTAAAAAGGGGAGTTGACCAATAATTGCTTTATAAATGAAGGTGTACCAATGAAGCAGTCTACGGGCAGTCTAATGGAAATACTTCTACTAATACTACTGGAACCTTGAGACAAAGCTGTATGCAAGCTATGTAAACTACAGCTGTTCTACCTTCTTTTTTTATGCTAACGCTATTTTGGGAGTTCTAGCGCCAAGAATGTTAGTAGCCTACTTTTAAGTTTTTTTAATAACACTTTATTGTAAATCATCCCTCAGGGTAAAATGTATAGATATTGAATAATGAATAGAGACAGAAGCGTCATGCAGGTCCCCAATGGTTTGATTACTATTTCCCATTTCATGCCAAGGAAAATATATTGTTTCATGTTTATCACACCTTGCTCCGAGGCGTGTTGCCGTGTATGAATGGCCGTTCTGTAAACTTTTAATAATTTGCTCCCGCTCCGAGAGACAGACCCCTCTCAATCTAGCACCAATCTCTCCTCATGCATTTTTGACAGCCCTACAGCAGGACAGTCAGTGCACTTGTGGATTGATGAGGAGCTAAATAAATGTATAGGTGATAGAGATATGGCAAAAGTGGCAGAAATTACGTTTGGCAGTTTATCTGAATGGATGAACAATGCAGTTCGCTATTTCCGTGAAGCCACGTACAGCCAATGATCTTCGGTACAGCATGATAAACGTCTGACGTTTTGACGCCATCGCCATCAGGCACGCATGCACATTCAAATCACATACATAAGGAAGTGCGTCATTATTACTCATCTAGGACCCCCAACCTGATCTTCCAGGCGACCATATCCTGAACCTACACCAGAATCTCTTGGGTTACTGTAACTGAGGGGTACAATTCCCTGACTGTATTGATAAGTATGGTATCATTAAACCACTACCGTCTTATGTACATTCCTACTGGCCATACAGTACACAGGTATCTAATGATGAACACTTCCCCACAATGACTCGGTTCCACACAAAGCTGTATTTAAGTATTTATTAGCAGCAAAAGGTACATAATATACTTTACTTTACTTCACTTTGGATGCGCTTATAAGGCAAAGGAATGTGCGTAGGCAAATCAATAACGAATGTCCATTCTCATATTACGCAGGAGATAATCATACAACCTGAATCTTAGGGAATTATATCTATGGTACACTAGTAATATAGCGGGAGATACTGGTAGGGTCCCCCCGGTTGTAAGCCAGCAAGGGTAGAGGATCTGTCGGTAGTAGAGTCTGGGTCAACGATGATAAGGAGACTCCGAGTACAGGAGACGGTGCAATAAGATCTTGATCCACAGACGAATACAGCTGTTCTCCGTAGCATGTAGCTCCACATGGAAGAAAGCTAGCCGGCCTCAGACTTCTGAGAGGCAGACTCGACGTGGCTCCTCACAGGTTAAATCCCACACACTTGTGGGTGTCGGCGATTAATTACTAGGGATGGGAATTGATAGGATTTTATCGATACGATTCCATTATCGATTCTGCTTATCGATTCGATTCTTTATCGATTCCCTTATCGATACCTGATCAATTTATAATTTAAATAAATAAATTGGAAATGCAACAGAACTACATTTAGTCATTTAGCTGACGCTTTTATCCAAAGCGACTTACAAGTTCTGTACGACAAGCCATCAGGAAGGGCACAACTCTATCAGCTGAGCAACAATGTTCATCAAAGTGTTGAGTGCTACAGTGTAGGTTAGTTTATTAGGACAAGTGCATGACAGTACGGTTAGTTAGGGTTAGATATATTTTTTTTTATTCAGATAATGGTTGAAGAAGTGCGTCTTTAGTCGACGGCGAAAGATTGGACGTGATTCGGCTGTCCTAACTGGGGTGGGTAGTTCATTCCACCATTGTGGGGCAAGGACTGAGAATAGGCGACTTCTCTTTGATGACCCTCCCGGAGCTCGGATAGGAGTAGGTCTGAGGCGGCCAGAAGATGCAGAGCGTCGGGGTCTAAGCTGGTTAGAATAACAACATGCAACTTGACATTTCTGATTGTCATTTATTGTTGAGCCCCCATGTCAGAAAAATACAAAAACTGTAAAAAATAAAACATTAACTATAGCCTACACTTAAATAAAATAATGTATTTGAGATTCTCTTAAAATGTATTTATTTTTTTTATTCTTAAACGAATTTAATCTATTGAATAACAGGTTGTTATTCCTCTGACTTCTGTCTCTCTCACACACACACACACACACACACACACACACACACACACACACACACACACACACACACACACACACACACACACACACACACACACACACACACACACACACACACACACACACACACACACACACACACACACACACACACACACACACACACACACACACACACACACACACACACACACACACACACACACACACACACACACACACACACACACACACACACACACACACACACACACACACACACACAGAGAGAGAGAGAGCTCCCTCCCCGGGCCCCTGTCCTTTAAAGTATTGGCTTGTGTTGCTACACGGACACATTTGTATGTTGCACCATGGTACTTCCTGTCTGACGGACTCAGAGTAGACTAGTAGAGACTTAGTAAACAAACAATCCGGCTCTTATTATATGTGAACTAAAGAGTACAAGGTTTACACAACAGTCCCCACCCGCTGTTTTATTGTATTTGTACCTGTACTATCCGCTGTCAGCTGTTTATCTCTCTTTGTGAGCTTGATTAAATAGCGTTAGCTCACGTTAGCTAGCGATAGCTCCGCGGCTAATTTTAGCTCACCCTAAACTAAATCAATGACTATGTTCTAAAGCATTCAAGTAGTTTTCACTGCACATAGAAGTAGCCAAACAGCGGGAGCATTTCGGGAGCATATTACCAAAACCCAGGCAATTTCGAGCCCTTAAGGAATCAAATAGAGTCTGCCATGGCTACATGCTAACGTAACGTTATTGCGCAACTGTAGGCAGCGATAAGGGAATCGAAAGTCACAGGAGCCACACGGTTCCAGGCATCGGCCAATTAGGAACCGGTTCCCAACGGGAACCGGTTTTCGATTCCCATCCCTATTAATTACAGGACCAAAAGCAAATATAATCCAGCCGAAAAGGGCTATGCAGTCGTCGGTAGGTTATCCAGTGTACATAATCCACACGGTCCTCGTCTAGGGCCCCTCGGGTGAAAGCGCCATGATAAGCAGCCCAGCCTGGATAAGCACTCTAGCTGATACGAGGAAACGTTGGTGATGCTGGTCACTGTAGAACTTTAGCCGCACGATACACTATACACAAATAGACTATTACTGACTTAATAGAATAGGTCGAACTCGACGGTACAGCGTTAAACTCTGACACTTCAGTTATTAATTCGCACACGGTCTCAATGCTCTATTTGGGGCCAAACAGGCCATACTTCACCGCACGTCGTATCGTGGGTGAGGCTTCAACTTTAGTTACTAAGACTTCTGACTAAGTGCTTCTGTATTCACCTGCGCCGTATTTATACGCTTAGATGAATAAACTAGTACCAGCTTTATTCCTGTCTCATATCCTTGCGCAATACCGTTCATGTCCAGGCATGTCCCCGGCGGTGACTTTGAACCCGACATTGAAGGTATGGCCATGGCGCCTGTGGACCGCTGTCCAATAGGAGAATGAAATATTATGGTCTGTACTAGGCTAAAGGGATATTCCGTGTATATGTACAAGGAATATACAAGGGATATCAAACGATATACAAATATTATGCAATATATATCAATCAATAAATATATATATTCGGTTTAATCTGATCCTTTGTAACAGCCGCCTCCTAATTAGTCCCACCTAATTAGCTAAGCAGATACAGATTAACCGCACTGTCCACTACTCAATGTCTGTTGTGAGGGTAGGGCAGTTCACAAAGTCATGGGGTCATGGTCGTCATCAATGGTATCGGGGAGCCTTGGCAACTCTATTAGCCTCGCCACGGGTCGGGTGTAGATCCGCCCTTGGACAAGCACTTCGGCCGCTCTGACCTTTCCGTCGGCACCGGTGATCACTTTGCTTACGCGGCCAGCCGGCCACACAGCTCGGGGTAGTGACTGGTCGATAATCATGACGACTGTTCCTTCTGTCAAACTGTCTCTCTCTTTCACCCATTTCTGGCGGGTCTGTAGAGACGGTAGATAGTGGAGTAGGAAGCTGTTCCAAAACTTGTCAGCCAATACTTGACTGTACCTCCACATTCTTCGGCCGTTCGCTTCTTCAGGCCTGTACACTGTCTGTGGTAGCGCGGGGTCCAGCCGCCCCATCAAGAGAGTGTTGGGGGTGACTGGGTCGACATCTGCTACATCACTTGAGACGTAACCGAGGGGCTTTGAGTTCAATACTCCCTCGATCTCCGTGAGGACTGTCATTAGGACTTCTTCCGCCACGGTCTGGGCCCCAAGCACGGCGTACAGGGCTGTCTTTATTGAACGTACTTCTCGTTCCCAAGTTCCACCGAAGTGAGGTGCATTCGGGGGATTAAACTGGAAGTCAATCTGGTATGGAGCGAGGTGGGTCTTAAGTTCTGGGCCCATAGCTTGGAAGCTCTCTCTCAGCTCTCTTTCTCCGCCTTTGAAGTTTGTCCCGTGATCAGACAATAATATAGACGGTTTGCCTTTCCGCGATGTGAATCTTCGGAAGGCCATAAGGAATGAGTCTGTGCTCATGGTTGGAAGGAGTTCTATGTGCATCGCTCGGGTGGTCATGCATTTGAATACAATACCCCACCGCTTCTCGGTCCCTCTTTCTCTCTTTACATACAGCGGGCCGAAACAGTCCATACCGGTGGAGTGAAAAGGCTTGTCGCCGAGTCGGAGGCGACAGGGAGGTAGGTCAGCCATCCGGGGTATACTGGGCTGTGCTCGCCATTTACGACAGTCTAGACAAGTCCGCTGGAAACGTCGTACTGCTTCTCTCCCTTGCAGTATCCAATAACAACGTCTGATCTCCGCGAAGACTCTCTCTGCCCCGGCGTGATGCACATCCTCGTCGTATTTCTTTATGATCAGCTCTGTGACCTTGTGTCGGCTGTTTAAGACTATCGGGTACTTGACGTCATCCGGTAAGTCTGGAGCTCTCCGCAGACGACCACCCACTCTGATGAGACCATGGGCGTCGCTCTCGGGGGCTAGGTGGAGCAGTCTGCTGTCTGACGGGACGGGCTTTGCTCCCTGTAGACAGTCTAGCTCATCGGGAAACGAGTCTCTCTGGGCTCGCTGTAGGAGAAGAAGTTCTGCTTCTTCGTAGTTAGCTGCAGTAATGTCAGTAGTGAGCTGAACCTCTGGGTGGTGCCACAGGAATGTCTTTAGCTACGCACTCTCAAGGGTGAGGCAATCGTCTATGTCGGGGTCTGTGGAGACGAGTGTGGTCAATCCACAGAACATAGATTTCTTGTTCTCTGCCTCCTCTTTCTCGCTTCCCGTGGGGTGGGTGTAGGCCACTCTTCTTCCGGGAGCTTGAGGAACTCTGGCCCGTCACTGTATAGATTGTGACGGGTGAGGTCATCCAGGGACATTCCCCGGGTGATGACGTCAGCTGGGTTGTGTTTTGTGTCCACATACCTCCAGCTTGCTGCTTCTGTTAAATCTTGGATCTCTGTGACTCTGACTCCCACGAAGACCTTGTATCTACACGAATCAGACCGGATCCATGTGAGTACTGTCGTGGAGTCTGACCACAAGATTGTTCTTTGCACCGGGATGGTGAGTTCACGTTGGATTAACGTGGCGAGTTGCGCTCCTGCTAGGGCTGCGCAGAGCTCTAGACGCGGGATAGATTGTTGCTTGCGTGGGGCTATTCTTGAGCGAGCCAGGATGAAAGCAGTATGTATTTCTCCTCCCTCCTCTCGGGCACGCAAGTAGGCCACCGAACCGTAGGCTACTTCGGAGGCGTCGCTGAAGACGTGCAGGTCCATCTGGCACGTCTCCGGCCTCACTGTGGGTGGGAAGTAGCTGCGGCGTATGTTGACACCTGGGAGTGAGCTGAGTTCTGTCTCCCACTCTCTCCATGTGGAGGCAAGGTGTTCGGGTATGGGGTCGTCCCAGCCCTGGTCCTTGTCCCATAACGCTCTTACAATCATCTTTGCCCTGGTGGTGTAAGGTAGAATACATCCCAACGGGTCATATTGTCTGGCGAGTGTTCTGTATACACTCCGTCTTGTGGTCGGTAGTGCAGTCGACCTTCCCTGCTCCTTGGTCAGGGGTGTGTGTTTATAATGGAGCGAGTCTGTTTTGAAGCGCCAGACTAGTCCTAATGTCATTTCTTGGGCTTCTCCTGGGATGGTCGCCATCCAGGTCTCGCTGCTTGCTGCCTTGTCCTCGGGGGAGAGGCTGCGCAATACTTGGGGGTCGCTGCTGGCCCACTGCCTGAGATCAAAGCCGCCTTTGATCAGGGAGGCACGGAGCTTGAGTAGAAGGGCCTCGGCTTCTTCTGGCGTCGAGACGCTTTGCAGACAGTTGTCCACGTAGAAACTATTTCCTACACTTTGTCGGACCTCTTCATCAGCTGCTGGGTCCTCTGCGACGTGTTTTTGCAGTGCAAACGTAGCACAGCATGGGCTGCATGTGGTTCCGAAAGGGAGGACTTCCCATTGATAGATGGCTGGTTGCTCGTCCCCGATCCTCTCTCTCCATAGGAACCGCAGCAGGGGCTTGTCCTCCTCCACTAGTCTCACCTGCAGGAACATCCCTTTGATGTCGCCGCTGATGGCCACCTTGTCTTGGCGGAAACGTAGTAACACGCCTAGTAGAGAGGGGCCGAGTGTTGGGCCGGGCAAGAGCTCTTTATTCAGATTTTGTGATCCGATCTGGTAGCTGCAGTTGAACACAATACGATCCTTGCCGTTGTGGTGGACTTTGTGGTGCGGCACGTACCATGATTCGGTCGTCTGATCGGCCTCTTTAATGTCAATTTTCTTTATGTGTCCCGCTGTGATTAGCTTGTCAATCTCAGCGCGGTACACAGTCTCTTGAGCGGGGTCTCTGGCTAGGCGCCGCTCTGTGTTCAATAGATACCGCTCCGTCGCTTCTTTTGGGGCGTGGAAGGTAGGCATACCCTCTCGCCTCAGGAGTGGAGTTGCGTATCTCATCACTCCGTTGACTTTGACTCTCTTTGTCCCCCGCTCGAGGAGGGCTATAGCGTAAATGTCTTCCTTGGAACGAATGTCTTTCTTTTCGTTCTTAAAGGGCATTGTCTCTAGTGTCCATAGCCTCTCGACATGCTGTAGGAGGGTGGTGTCTTCTTCTGTCACTCTGGAGTGGAGGCAGCTAGTGGCTGCTGTTCGGTTAAGAGACCTAGCGAGGGGGCCTTGTAGTGTCCATCCTAGGCGGGTCTCGACTGCTGCAGGACAGCCTCTGGGCCCTGTGTGGACCCGGTCTATCGGGACGATGAGGTCTGCATGGTCGGAGCCTATCAGCAGGGTCGGGGTGGCACCGTCTATGAGCGGTATAGGTAGTTGACGCAGGTGCACATATTTATCCATCAGCTTGGCGATGGGGTAGGTGTACTGCGACAGGCCTATGTCTTGGCTGGTGAAAGCGTTAGTGATCCTAAACCGTCTCTCTGGCTGCCCGCTTGCTGCGATAGTGAAGGAGACATTCTCGCCCTTTATCGTCTTTAGATCTCTTCTTATTGTCCGAATCGTCATCTGGTCTTCGCTCCCCCGCAGCCCCAGCTGGGCCGCAGCGGACGCGAGGAGAAGGGTCTTCTCTGACCCGTCGTCAAGGACGGCGTAAGTGTCCATGACCTTGTCTTGGTAACTCAATGTTACGCGGACCACCTTTAAGAGCACCCGAGCGCCCCCGCTGCTGGCGGGGTCAATGTACATAACACTTGCCTTTGTGCTGCTTGAGGGTGCAGGCTTTCTTCTGTTACTGTCGTGTAGGACGTCTAAGTGGGCTCCGTCACACCGACTACACCTCTTCTTTAAGCGGCAATCGGCTGCCATGTGACTGCGCGCACATCGGTAACAGCGTCGGTTGGACTTTATCCATTGACTCACCTCGTCGGTGGTCATCTTCTTGAACGTGTCACAGTGTGACAGCCAGTGTTCCTTTTCGCAGTACGGGCACACCATCTTCCACTTCTCTTTCATCGAGGGGGTACTGTGGTTCTTGTTACTCAGTACTGATTCTGATTGGTGCATGACGGTCACCAATCTGCGGCCATCGTTTGCTCTCCTAGGTCCCTCTCTGGAGCTTGGTGTGCTCCGCATGAACGTATCCAACCGTAGGCTGTTGACTTCTCTCGCCAGGAAGTCGGCTAGGTCTAGGAGGGATGGCTCGGGACCGTTAGGATCACGGTGGTCTCTTTGCCGCCTGAAGCGCTCTTGTCGGGCGGGCGGAAGCTTCTCTAAAATCCTCTCGACATTAGAGTTCGCGTACAGTTCGTGCATACCCTTTTCCTTTTGCGCCCCCAGCATCCCTACCAGGGATTGTACCTTGATAGACAGGTCATCTAGTGAGCGATTGTCTGTGGCTGGGGGTAGACGGTCAATATTCCTTATCTCTTGTATTACGTAGTCCCATATGCGTCCATATCTTTGGTCGAGTGCTGCTAGAGCCGCGGTGTATGGGGTAGTAGAGGTGGCATATGCCAGCGCTATATTGTGCGCTCGGGGCACCTTGAGGTGCTTTAGTAGGATAGCATATTTGTACGGTTCATCAGCTACATCGGACATCATTGTCTCTAAGCACATTCGTAGCTCTGTGTACTGTGCTCTGTTCTCGTGTGTGAAGTCCGGGAACGTCGGTGTGCCAATGTACGATGCCATGGATGGCTGGCACATCGGTGAGCGTTGGAAGAGAGGCCTCCTAGGCGAGTCTCCTCTTACGTGTCTTGGTGGGCTGGTACCTGCTGGGTACCATGGCCCGCGTACCCAGGTGCTGTTCCTCGGGGCTGGTCGTGCGTCAAGCTCCCCCGTGAATTGAGTCGGGGGTCTGTAGCGCAGAGCCGCGGGGGTAAAGCCTGGGCTGTACTGGACCTCCTGGTCCTGTGGAGTACTGTGCTGCTGTTGGGCTTGACTCTCCTCCTCTCCCTCTTCTTCTTCCTCTGGCAGGTCATCTAGATCCTGTAGTCGTCTATTTAGCCTCTCCGCGGTATAGACCGTTTCTTCCCTGTAGCTGGGTCTCGCTTGGACCGGTCGGGGAAGAGGTTCGGAGAGGGGTATAGGCTCTCTCTGGTGGTCGGGCTCAGGGTCGCTTGATCGGGTAGGGGAGGGTGCCCTTGACCCTTGTCTTGACGAGGCCCTGGAGCCCCGTGCGGAGGGAGGGGGGGTTGCCCTGGTAATCAGCTGCTCCATTATCTGCGCTTGTAATCGGTCGCGCTCGGCTTCGCGCTTGGTGAGAGCGAGGTCGCGCTCTGCTTCTCTTTGGGCACCGGCAGCGGCGCGCTGGGCTTCAGCGGCGGCGCGCTGGGCTTCGGCCCGGTCTCTTCCCATATTCTCTTCCGTCTGGAGGCGTCTAATCTCTAGACGTATACGGTCTTCGTCACTCCGTTGCTGCGCTTGAAGGCGTTCTCTTTCCATGGAAGAATGTTCGCGCTCACTAAGCGTCTGTGCTTGGAGTCGATCGTGCTCGGTTGAGGCTGCCAGGCTGGCGAGGAAGGCCTGTGCCAGCATCTTGTCTGCCTCGCTGGGGGAAGACGCTGGTTGAGGTGATCCGCTCCTGGTAGTACTCGTTGGAAATCCGTTCTCCTGTGGCGAGTCAAGGAGATCCATCTCTGGGGTGCTCGTCCCTTCTTGTAGTGGGTCGAGTTCCATCCCTGGAGGGCTTTCTTTATCCTGGAGCTCTCCGGGGACTACTTCTTCGGTCTTGGCGGGGGGTAAAGTCATGTCAGGTCCCTCCTGGTCCCCACCGTGAGCTTGGTCAGTTACGTTAGAACCCACTAGGGCCTCTATTGGCGGGGTAGCCTGGTCGATAGGGTCGGACATAATTTTACGATCTACTTTTTCCGCGTTTACCGTCTGTAGAAAGCTAGGTAGTATACTGGCAACGTAATCCTCTAAGTACTGAGGTGTCTGCCGTCTACGCTGCGGGCGATCTATTTTAGGAGAACCGTTTTGTGGAGTGTTCATCATTGGCCATGTTAATATTAATACCACTATATTAATATTACGCTAATTACCCTCCGGCTCGAAGGACCAATTGTAACTGAGGGGTACAATTCCCTGACTGTATTGATAAGTATGGTATCATTAAACCACTACCGTCTTATGTACATTCCTACTGGCCATACAGTACACAGGTATCTAATGATGAACACTTCCCCACAATGACTCGGTTCCACACAAAGCTGTATTTAAGTATTTATTAGCAGCAAAAGGTACATAATATACTTTACTTTACTTCACTTTGGATGCGCTTATAAGGCAAAGGAATGTGCGTAGGCAAATCAATAACGAATGTCCATTCTCATATTACGCAGGAGATAATCATACAACCTGAATCTTAGGGAATTATATCTATGGTACACTAGTAATATAGCGGGAGATACTGGTAGGGTCCCCCCGGTTGTAAGCCAGCAAGGGTAGAGGATCTGTCGGTAGTAGAGTCTGGGTCAACGATGATAAGGAGACTCCGAGTACAGGAGACGGTGCAATAAGATCTTGATCCACAGACGAATACAGCTGTTCTCCGTAGCATGTAGCTCCACATGGAAGAAAGCTAGCCGGCCTCAGACTTCTGAGAGGCAGACTCGACGTGGCTCCTCACAGGTTAAATCCCACACACTTGTGGGTGTCGGCGATTCTCCGCTCCATTAATTACAGGACCAAAAGCAAATATAATCCAGCCGAAAAGGGCTATGCAGTCGTCGGTAGGTTATCCAGTGTACATAATCCACACGGTCCTCGTCTAGGGCCCCTCGGGTGAAAGCGCCATGATAAGCAGCCCAGCCTGGATAAGCACTCTAGCTGATACGAGGAAACGTTGGTGATGCTGGTCACTGTAGAACTTTAGCCGCACGATACACTATACACAAATAGACTATTACTGACTTAATAGAATAGGTCGAACTCGACGGTACAGCGTTAAACTCTGACACTTCAGTTATTAATTCGCACGCGGTCTCAATGCTCTATTTGGGGCCAAACAGGCCATACTTCACCGCACGTCGTATCGTGGGTAAGGCTTCAACTTTAGTTACTAAGACTTCTGACTAAGTGCTTCTGTATTCACCTGCGCCGTATTTATACGCTTAGATGAATAAACTAGTACCAGCTTTATTCCTGTCTCATATCCTTGCGCAATACCGTTCATGTCCAGGCATGTCCCCGGCGGTGACTTTGAACCCGACATTGAAGGTATGGCCATGGCGCCTGTGGACCGCTGTCCAATAGGAGAATGAAATATTATGGTCTGTACTAGGCTAAAGGGATATTCCGTGTATATGTACAAGGAATATACAAGGGATATCAAACGATATACAAATATTATGCAATATATATCAATCAATAAATATATATATTCGGTTTAATCTGATCCTTTGTAACAGTTACTATGCTACCCAGAATGCCTTGCACATCAGCCCTGGACAATGGGCGTACCCATAAATGGTAAATGGTAAATGGCTGCTGTTGTGAAGGATCAGATTAAACCGAATATGTATATTTATTTATATATATATATTTAATTGTATTTGTATATCGTTTGATATCCCCTGTATATTCCTTGTACAATATGCACTGAATATCCCTTTAGTCTACTAAACAGCCCATAATAGTTTCATTCTACCATTGGACGAGAACCTGGCGCCAGGTTGCCATACCCCTAGGTCCAAGTTCAATCGTGCCGCCTAACATGTCGTGGCAAGCCCCGGTTCCGCGCAGGAATATGTTGGGCGAAATACGAATGGTACTATTTGTTCATAGCGCATATATATATGGCGCAAGTAAAGTAGAACTTTCCTTTAGTCCAGTTCTTTACCCTCCAACAGAGTGACAGACGCAAAGCCTCCCCACGACGCACGTGCGGTGTAGTAAGGCCTACTTGGCCCAGAATAGGCATTGAGATATCGTGTAGATTAATAGTTGAATAGTCATAGTTTGGCACTATACCGTCGAGTTGGACGTATTCTATTAAGCTAATAATAGTCTATTTATGTATGGTGCATCGTTCGGTTAGAGTTCTAAAGTTATCAGTACCCCCATCGTTCCTGACGTTATCTGGACGCTTAACCAGGCTGAGCAGACCCCTAGTGGTGCTTGCATCCGAGGAGCTCCGGGCCAAGAGCGACTGGACCTGTATATTGGATTACTCTACCCGGACGACGGCGAGCCTTCCACGGCTTGGATTATGCTTTGTGTGCTTTGATTATTCCATGGATAAAGGCCAACACTGCAGAGTGTTGGAACTACCCCCCGGAGAGGACTCCAGGTGAGACGGCGCTCTACACCAGTGAGGTCGCCTCACGTCTCTCCGTTGTGGACCGGCAGCTACCGTCCACAGAGGGTCCAGCTGTATTCGTCTGCGGTCCGAGGTTCTGTGGGCACCGTGTCCAAGACTTTGGATTCTCCCAAGACACCGTCGGCCAGATGGGATACCGCCAGCGGCTTCTCTAACCCCCCCCTCCTACTGTCTTACAACCAGCGGGACCCCCCCCCCCTTAGTGTATCCAGCTATAATCATTTAAGTACCATCGCTATCGTTTCCTAAATATTCCAGGTTGTATACTTACTCCCTGCGTAACCAGAGATTGGACATTCAATGTTGATTTACCTACGAATACTCATTTGCCATAAAAGTGCATATTTCATATTTCAAATCATAAATGTAATTAAGTGATCGTTGTATACACCCTTTGCTGTATTAAACCTTCGATTTGGTACATTTGTGTGGATTCGTTTCATCAGGTGGGAAAGTGTTCATCATACTTATATCTTGTACTGGATGGCCAGAAGTTAAAGTACATGAGGTAGTGGTATTAAATATCATATCTAACAATACAGTCAGGGAATTGTACCCCTCAGTTACAATTGGTCCTTCGAGCCGGATGGTAACTAGTGTAATATTAATATAGTGTTATTAATATCGAAATGGCCTATGATGAACACTCCACGAAACGATCCTCCTAACCTAGGACGCCCGCGGCGCAGACGACAGACACCTCAGTACTTAGAGGCTTACACTGTCAGTCAACTACCTAGCCTTCGACAAACGGTAAACGCGGTAGAAGTAGAAAGTAAAATTATGTCAGACCTTAACGACCAGGTTTCCCCGACCACAGAGGCCCTAGTAGGTCCTAATGTAACTGACCAAGCTCACGGTGGGGACCAGGAGGGAACTGACATGCCTTTACCCCCCGCCACTACTCAAGAAGTAGTCCCCGACCAGCCCCGGGAGGAAGACAACCCTACAGAGAGAGAACTCTGCACGGAAGAAGAGGAGGAGAGCGCAGAGGAAATAGAGCTCCAGGACTCCCCAACGAGTACCCCCAGGAGCGGCTCACGCAGGAGCGGCTCACCTCCACAACCGCCTTCCCCCAGC
Source organism: Notolepis coatsorum (assembly GCF_963971535.1). NCBI lineage: Eukaryota > Metazoa > Chordata > Actinopteri > Aulopiformes > Paralepididae > Notolepis > Notolepis coatsorum. Next base: position 26,725,327 of record NC_140184.1, read on the forward strand.
GAAGCGGAGAGGATACTACAACAGGCATTCCTCGTCAGCCTGACAGCCTCTACCGAACGCGATCGTCTCCAAGCACAGACGCTTAGCGAGCGCGAACAACTCCAAGCGCAACAACGGAGCGAAGAAGAGCGCATACGCCTGGAGATGAGACGCCTTCAGATGGAAGAGAATATGGCAAGAGACCGAGCAGACACCCAGCGTGCCGCTGCCGGTGCCCAAAGAGACGCAGAGCGCGAACTCGCTCTCATCCAGCGCGAAGCCGAGCGCGACAGAATACAAGCCGAGCGCGACAAGCTACAAGCGCAGCTAATGGAGCAGCTGATCAAAGGGACAACACCCTCTCCCTCCGCCAGGGGTTCAAGGAACTCGTCGAGACAACAGTCAAGAGCAGCGTCTCCTCAACGAGCAAGCGACCCTGAACTTGACCAACAGACCGAGCCTATACCCCCCGCAGACCCCCTTCACAGACCGGTCCAAGCGAGACCCAGCTACAAGGAAGGAGCGGCATACACTGCGGAGAAGCTAAATAAACGATTACAGGATCTGGAGGATCTGATAGAGGAAGAAGAGGGAGAGGAGGAGAACCAAGCCCGACGACAGCACAGTACTCCACCAGACCAGGAGGTCCCATACAGTCCAGGCTATACCCCCGCGGCGCTGCGCTACAGACCCCCGACTCTATTCACGGGTGAGCACGACGCACGACCAGCCCCGAGGAACAGCACCTGGACCAGCGGGCCTTGGTATCCTGTCAGTACCAGCCCACAGCGAGGCGCAAGAGGGGACTCGCCCAGGAGGTCTCTCCCCCAACGCTCGCCGATGTATCAGCCATCCACGGCGTCATACAATGCCACGCCGTCATTCCCAGACTTCGTCTATGAGAGTCGAGCACAGTACACGGAGCTCCGGATGTGCTTAGAAACAATGATGGTGGATGTCGCTGATGAACGCCACAAGTATGCAATATTACTGAAGCACCTGAAAGTACCGCGAGCGCACAATATAGCGCTAGCCTATGCTACCTCTTCGACCCCATACACAGCGGCCCTTGCAGCGCTGGATCAGAGATATGGACGTATATGGGATTACGTAATCCAAGAGATAAGGCATATTGATCGCCTACCCCCAGCCACAGACAATCGCTCACTAGACGACCTGTCAATCAAAGTGCAGTCCCTGGTAGGGATGCTGGGAGCGCAACGGGAGAAGGGCATGCATGAGCTATACGCCAACTCTAACGTCGAGAGGATTTTGGAGAAGCTGCCACCCGCAAGACAGGAGCGCTTTAGGCGGCAGAGGGATTACCGGGATCCCAACGGCCCCGAGCCATCCCTCCTTGATCTAGCCGACTTCCTGGCGAGAGAAGTCAGCAGCTTACGACTGGATACCTTCGGGCGGAGCACGCCAAGCTCCAGAGAGGGACCCAGGAGAATAAATGATGGAAGAAGATCGGTGACTGTCATGCACCAATCAGAGTCAGTACCGAGCAGTAAGAGTCACAGCACCCCCTCGAGAAAAGAGAAGTGGAAGATAGCGTGTCCCTACTGTGAGAAAGAACACTGGCTGTCACAATGTGACCTATTCACAAAGATGAATGCAGAAGAAGTGAGTCAATGGATAAAGTCCAACCGGCGCTGTTATCGATGTGCGCGGCCCCACATGGCAGCCGAATGCCGCCTAAAGAAAAGGTGCAGCCGGTGCGATGGAGCCCATCTAGATATACTACACGATAGTAACGGAAGACGGCCTACACCTGCACCACGGAGCGGCACCAAGGCAAGTGTCATGTACATTGACCCCGCCAGCAGCAGCGGGGCCCAAGTGCTCTTAAAGGTAGTCCGTGTGACATTGAGCTACCAAGATAAAGTCATGGACACTTACGCCGTCCTTGATGACGGGTCAGAGAAGACCCTTCTGCTCGCCTCCGCTGCGACCCAGCTGGGACTGCGGGGGAGCAAGAACGAAATGACGATTCGGACAATAAGAAGAGATTTAAAGACGATAAAGGGCGAGAATGTCTCCTTCACCATCGCAGCCAACGGGCAGCCAGAGCGACGGTACAAGATCACAAATGCTTTCACCAGCCAAGAAATAGGACTATCGCAGTACACCTACCCTGTCACCAAGTTGATGGATAAATATGTGCACCTGCGCCAATTACCTATCCCGCTCATAGACGGCGCTACCCCGACCCTGCTGATAGGCTCCGACCATGCAGAACTCATAGTCCCGATTGACCGGGTCCATACAGGCCCCCGAGGCTGTCCTGCAGCAGTCGAGACCCGCCTAGGGTGGACCCTACAAGGCCCCCTCGCTAAATCTCTCAACCGAACAGCAGCCACTAGCTGCTTCCACTCCAGAACGACAGAAGAAGACACCACTCTCCTGCAGCATGTCGAGAGGCTATGGACCCTAGAGACAATGCCCTTTAAGAACGAAAAGAAAGATATTCGCTCTAAAGAAGACATTTACGCCATCAACCTACTCGAGCAGGGGACAAAGAGAGTCACAGTCGGCGGAGTGATGAGATACGCAACTCCACTCCTGAGGCGAGAGGGAATGCCCACCTTTCACGCAAAGAAAGACGCCACGGAGCGCTATCTACTGAACACAGAGCGGCGCCTAGCCAAAGACCCCGCTCAAGAGAGTGTGTACCGAGCTGAGATTGAGAAGCTAATCACAGCGGGACACGTAACAAAGATTGACATTAAAGAGGCCGATCAGACGACCGAATCATGGTACGTGCCGTATCACAAGGTCCATCACAACGGCAAGGATCGCATTGTGTTTAACTGCAGCTACCAGATCGGATCCCAAAATCTGAATAAAGAGCTCTTGCCCGGCCCCACACTCGGCCCCTCCCTACTAGGCGTGTTACTGCGCTTCCGCCAGGACAAGGTGGCTATCAGCGGGGATATCAAAGGGATGTTCTTGCAGGTGAGACTAGTAGAGGAGGACAAGCCTCTGCTACGGTTCCTATGGAGAGAGAAGATCGGAGATGAGAACCCATCCATCTACCAGTGGGAAGTACTCCCCTTCGGAACCACATGCAGCCCGTGCTGTGCTACATTTGCACTACAGAAACACGTCACAGAGGACCCAGCAGCAGATGAAGAGGTCCAACACAGTGTGAAGAACAGTTTCTACGTGGACAACTGTTTACAAAGCGTTTCGACTCAAGAAGAAGCCGAAGCTCTCCTAATCAAGTTACGCGCCTCCCTGATCAAAGGCGGCTTTGATCTCAGGCAGTGGGCCAGCAGTGACCCGCACGTATTGCGCAGCCTCTCCTCCGCGGACAAGGCTGCCAGCAGCAAGACCTGGATGGCGACAATCCCGGGAGAAGCCCAAGAAATGACACTAGGACTAGTCTGGCGCTTCAAAACAGACTCGCTCCACTATAGACACAAACCCTTGGCTCCAGAGCAGGGAAGGTCGGCGGCGATACCGACCACCAGACGGAGTGTGTACAGAACACTCGCCAGACAATATGACCCGTTGGGATGTATTCTACCTTACACCACCAGGGCAAAGATGATTGTACGAGCACTATGGGACAAGGACCAGGGCTGGGACGACCCAATACCCGCACACCTTGCCTCAACATGGAGAGAGTGGGAGACGGAACTCCGCTCACTCCCAGGTGTCAATATACGCCGCAGCTACTTCCCATCCACAGTGAGGCCAGAGACATGCGAGATTGAGCTACAGGTCTTCAGCGACGCCTCCGAAGTAGCCTACGGATCGGTGGCCTACTTGCGTGCCCAAGAGAAGGGAGGAAAGATACACACTGCTTTCATCCTGGCCCGCTCAAGAATAGCCCCACGTAAGCAACAATCTATCCCACGTCTAGAGCTCTGCGCAGCCCTCGCAGGAGCGCATCTAGCTACGTTAATCCAACGTGAACTCACCATTCCGGTGCACAGAACAATCTTGTGGTCAGATTCCACGACAGTACTCACATGGATCAAGTCTGATTCATGCAGATACAAAGTCTTCGTGGGAGTCAGAGTCACCGAGATTCAAGAGTTAACAGAAGAAGCGAGCTGGAGGTATGTGGACACCAAACACAACCCAGCTGACGTCATCACCCGGGGAATGTCTCTGGATGACCTAACCCGTCGCAACATCTACAGTGACGGACCAGAATTCCTCAAGCTCCCGGAAGGAGATTGGCCTACGCCCACCCCGCGGGAAGCAAGTAACGAGGAGGCTGAGAACAAGAAACCTATGTTCTGTGGACTGAGCACTGTCGCCTCCACAGACCCCAACATAGATGACTGCATTACCCTAGAGAGTGCGCAGCAAAGAACATTCCTGCGGCACCACCCAGAGATTCAGTCCACCACTGACATGTCAGCAGCTGACTACGAAGAAGCAGAACTTCTTCTACTACAACGAGCCCAGAGAGACTCGTTCCCCGATGAGCTAGACTGTCTACAGGGAGGAAACCCCGTCCCATCAGACAGCAGACTGCTCCACCTGGCACCAGAGAGTGACGCCCATAATCTCATCAGAGTGGGTGGTCGCCTGCGGAGAGCCCCCGATCTACCGGATGATATTAAGTACGCGATCGTCTTGAACAGCCGACACAAGGTCACAGAGCTGATCATAAAGAAATACGTCTCCAGTGATGTAGCAGATGTCGACCCAGTCACCCCCAACACACTCCTAATGGGGCGGCTGGACCCCGCGCTACCCCAGACAATGTACAGGCCTGAAGAAGCGAACGGCCGAAGAATGTGGAGGTACAGCCAAGTACTAGCTGACAAGTTTTGGAGCAGCTTCCTACTTCACTACCTACCGTCTCTACAGACCCGCCAGAAGTGGGTAAAAGAGAGAGACAATTTGACAGAAGGAACAGTCGTCATGATTATTGACCAGTCACTACCCAGAGCTATGTGGCCGGCTGGCCGCGTAAGCAAAGTGATCACCGGTGCCGATGGCAAGGTCCGAGCAGCTGAAGTACTCGTCCAAGGGCGCACTTACACACGTCCCGTGGCGAGGCTCATAGAACTGCCCCGACTCCCAGATACTATCGATGATGACCATGACCCCATGACTTTGTGAGTTGACTGACCCTTGAGTGGTAGACAGTGCGGTTAATCTGTCTCTGCTTAGCTAATTAGGTGGGACTAATTAGGGGGCGGCTGTTGTGAAGGATCAGATTAAACCGAATATGTATATTTATTTATATATATATATTTAATTGTATTTGTATATCGTTTGATATCCCCTGTATATTCCTTGTACAATATGCACTGAATATCCCTTTAGTCTACTAAACAGCCCATAATAGTTTCATTCTACCATTGGACGAGAACCTGGCGCCAGGTTGCCATACCCCTAGGTCCAAGTTCAATCGTGCCGCCTAACATGTCGTGGCAAGCCCCGGTTCCGCGCAGGAATATGTCGGGCGAAATACGAATGGTACTATTTGTTCATAGCGCATATATATATGGCGCAAGTAAAGTAGAACTTTCCTTTAGTCCAGTTCTTTACCCTCCAACAGAGTGACAGACGCAAAGCCTCCCCACGACGCACGTGCGGTGTAGTAAGGCCTACTTGGCCCAGAATAGGCATTGAGATATCGTGTAGATTAATAGTTGAATAGTCATAGTTTGGCACTATACCGTCGAGTTGGACGTATTCTATTAAGCTAATAATAGTCTATTTATGTATGGTGCATCGTTCGGTTAGAGTTCTAAAGTTATCAGTACCCCCATCGTTCCTGACGTTATCTGGACGCTTAACCAGGCTGAGCAGACCCCTAGTGGTGCTTGCATCCGAGGAGCTCCGGGCCAAGAGCGACTGGACCTGTATATTGGATTACTCTACCCGGACGACGGCGAGCCTTCCACGGCTTGGATTATGCTTTGTGTGCTTTGATTATTCCATGGATAAAGGCCAACACTGCGGAGTGTTGGAACTACCCCCCGGAGAGGACTCCAGGTGAGACGGCGCTCTACACCAGTGAGGTCGCCTCACGTCTCTCCGTTGTGGACCGGCAGCTACCGTCCACAGAGGGTCCAGCTGTATTCGTCTGCGGTCCGAGGTTCTGTGGGCACCGTGTCCAAGACTTTGGATTCTCCCAAGACACCGTCGGCCAGATGGGATACCGCCAGCGGCTTCTCTAACCCCCCCCTCCTACTGTCTTACAACCAGCGGGACCCCCCCCCCCCTTAGTGTATCCAGCTATAATCATTTAAGTACCATCGCTATCGTTTCCTAAATATTCCAGGTTGTATACTTACTCCCTGCGTAACCAGAGATTGGACATTCAATGTTGATTTACCTATGAATACTCATTTGCCATAAAAGTGCATATTTCATATTTCAAATCATAAATGTAATTAAGTGATTGTTGTATACACCCTTTGCTGTATTAAACCTTCGATTTGGTACATTTGTGTGGATTCGTTTCATCAGGTGGGAAAGTGTTCATCATACTTATATCTTGTACTGGATGGCCAGAAGTTAAAGTACATGAGGTAGTGGTATTAAATATCATATCTAACAATACAGTCAGGGAATTGTACCCCTCAGTTACAGCTGCTTTTTTATATAGCGCTTTTATCCAAAGCGCTTTACAATTTGTTACTTACATATTACCCATTCACACACCGAGGGCGGAGGCAACCATGCAAGGTGCCAAGCTGCTCATCGGGAGCAATTAGGGGTTAAGTGTCTTGCTCAAGGACACATCGACACGCTGCCCAGGAGGAGCGGGAATCGAACCGGGAACCTCCGGATTGCCAGACGACTGCTCTACCTCCTGAGCCAAGTTTCTCCCTCCCCAACCTATGCAGTCTTTCAAACTTCAAGCTTCCAACTAAATGTCAAAATTATGTGTTATATCCCTTATTTTATACCTTCCAAAAGCTATCTCCGGAAATGGAGAAATCCTGGCCAATGGACAATATTCACATGGCAGCCATTTTGCTCTTATGTCATGCGTTCTCGTGGGTGGGAACAGGGTGAAAAGGAATCCCACCATGAGCATGACATAAGAGAAAAATGTCTGCTGTGTGAATATGGTCAATACAGCCTCATACAACCATATTGTCTTTTGTCTCTCTGCAGCCTAGTGCTCAATTCTGATTTATTGCTCAGATCAGATGTTTTGTTTGGCTGTTCATTTTTTTTTTTTTTTTTATGTGGTCAATATCAGATTCCAGTGTGAACTGGTCCCACTCCTGAACTGACCCGCATGCACAAATGAACAATAACGAAGATGGACATAAGCATGGAGGACACTGAAGTCATGTGCAGTGAAAGCCAGCTAATTGATGAGTGGATGGTACCTTTAAATATGGGCTGATACGGAGTACTGATCTGATCCATTATGGCAGACTGAGACCATTCGTTTGGGGCCATTGGACAAAAAACGCTTGAGATATAATCCATTATCAACTCCAGAGATCTGAAATGCTTCTACGTGTCACAGATGCAGAAAAGCAAGTGTCTCTGCTTTGATTTCTGACATGTTATACGCTTGGTTTCAGATTTACTTACAGCATAGCGGAAGCTCTACCGATATATACATATTACGTTATATTTGGCCCGATATCCAATACCAGTAACAGCATCCCCTGTGTTGAATGTGATCCTCTGCCTTCATCTAACTGTAAAGGGAGGAATCTCTGCCTGCGTGTGTCTGTGCCTGTCTGTCTGTCCTTCACATATCTTGAGAACCGTTCTTCCAATCAGCTTCATGCTCCATGGGTGTATTGCCGAGGACCCAGGGGAGGGGGGCCCGGTGTCGAATTTGGTGCCATTTGGCCAGATGGCGGTGCTATAGTGCGTGTGTCTGTCTGTCCTTTGCATATCTCGAGAACCGTTCATCCGCTTGGCAGGTGTATTGCCGAGGACCTAGGGAGGTCCAGTGTCGAAGATGGTGGCACTATAACAACAAACTTTACATTTATGTTTGGCCGTTGTATTGCCGAGGACCCGAGGGAGTGCAGTGTCGAGTGTGAAGTCGATCAGATTAGCGGTTCAGGAGAACGTTGCAAGTAGCCATACCGTGGGTCTCCACAATGCTGCAAGCAACTTGAGAACTATTATGTCTGACCCTTAACCATTAAGTGTGTCTGACTCTTAGCCACTAAAACCTGCACGGATTACAATTATAGACCCTCATTTGCACCTTGTGTATACCACTTAATTTTACTCATAGTATAATAATCAGAAAAAGAAAATGTATTGCCTATATTTATTGTAACATATATTATGACCAATTATGGCATACAGACCCCCATCTGCACATTTGTTTATACTGTTTAAAATGTATTGTACTTTATATTCAGATTAAATCGTATTGCCTATATTTAGGTATTTCTTCTATTACCCTGCCCATACCTGTACCTCCCCTCCCCCCACCCCTACTGCTATGACGCCCCCCGAATTTTCCTAAGGAGATCGATAAAGGAATATCTTATCTCATATTAATGCTGCAAGCAGCAATACCGGCGGGAGCCAAGCAACTGGCCCATTCTGAACGGCTGCACTCACAGGAACATGTCTCTGTCCTTCTTCCTTTAATGAGCAGCAGGTAATATAGGACCTGCGGGTGCCGTCTTAACACCTCCCCCACCCTTTCCATTGTATATCGAATACCAATTTGTGTCTCCCCCTCTTTCCCCAATTCCTAGCTCACCTCGACATCCCTCCTCCCTCCTTCACCCATCTCCAGCCCCTCCCCGCCCCCATAATTCTCCCATCTCTTTCCTACCTGGTCACCTGACCACACCCCCATACCCAGGCATAAAGGTCTACAGATAACATGATTCTAGGAGCTCTATTGGGGATTCGAGGTCTGTATCTGCGTGGAGTCATCCAGCATGACTCTTGACTAACTTGTATTTCGATACATCTGTTTGGGTTAATAAATCTGTATTAACCAAGTCTATTTGACTGAGTATATCCTTGGCTCCGGCTAATTTCCTCCACAGAGCCCTACTTCCTTTTTATGTTTTAAAAATAAATCTGAAGCCAAGTGCTCCGAGCGCAGCCGAGGCTGGGGTTCACACACACACAGCCGTGCACGGAATAGCACATACGTGCACACAGCTTGGAAGTGAACATCCCAGGAGCGGTAATTAGGGAGCATGCATAAAATATTTCCTAAAAGTAAAGATGCTTTGTAATGTTATTTTAAATAGTGTTACAGCTGAAGACGTCAGTCAGTGAGAGGCCAAGGCTTCCTTTACAGAAGCAACACTGTCCTCTTGACATGTTCACAATCTGAGACAACTTGGCTCTCCCACCCCGCCTTGCTTTGTTTGGTCTTAAAGGACATTCTACTTTATTGTACAGCGCGGTAGAGGATGACAGGAAAATGGAAAGGAAATAGTAGGCGATGACATGCAGCAAAGGTCTCAGGTCAGATTGGAACCCAGGGGGCTGATTGGTGAGTCACCAAGATGCCCATCTGCCTTGCTTTCTAAGCTTCCAATGACAGCTACTTGGGTGTTTGACAGCAGGCAGCAAGAGGTCATTCTAACATGATTGCAATTCTGTCAGGAATCACTCCTGTCATTAGATTAGCCATTTATTGTAATAGCAGAATTTCTGGCCGGTCCACCTCGCTTGAAATTGCAATGTATTTCCAATGGACACATTTCTAAATTGTCTCGTTTAAAACAAATAAAGCATGAACATTGGCATGGTGTACCTTTCTGTGTGTATTAATTCACAATCTATAGCTCAACATGAAACAATTCGCAATTAATCTTAAAATAATTACGCATAATTTTATTTCAACCAAAAATGCTAATGTTAGTGATAGAAGGGAACTCATTTTGTGCAAAAATGGAAAGCTTGCCAATGTTCATGAGGCAGAATTATTACAATAGCCGATAATACATTTTCCCCAATGATAAATCCCTATACCGGTGGACCGTGCGGGAAACTAAAGTGACGTCAGATTACACCTCCCTATAGTGTAGAACCAAAGCAGGTGGAGGCTGGGGTGGTGAAAGGTGGGGACACCTTACTTGCCGGTAGCAGCAGCAAAGCAGGGGCACATCATCAGCACACAGAGTGTGTGTGGTGTGTGTGTGTGGATGGGGAGGTCTTAAAATGGACAGCCAAATCAGTTTAGGTGGTAGGCCTGGGAAATAATATACAAAGATCAAATAATATCACTCCAATCAAATCAAATCGATTCTTAAAATCCCAAGATCGATATTTTAAATCGATGTTTTGTTTCAGTGGATGTGTGAATGGAAAAAGGTTATCGGTGCTGATACACAGCCCTTGTAGGTGGGACGATTGAGTGTGAATGAAGGAGTTTCCTGCCAGAACTCACTCTGCCCATTTGTTGGAATAACCTAGTTATTCTCTACAGCATGGCTTATGTTAATCAGATGGGAGAGACATCATGTTAAATCCCCTCTTCAGAACAGTCCCACTGTCCAATATTAATTCCTGCACCATATTGCTCCTCATTGTGCAATAACAGCTACATCTAATTCACTACATTTAAAGGTGATTTAAAGAGATCATGGTAGATAGTGGTCATGTCCCCCACCTCCGGGGCCACTGGTACCCCCCCCCCCCCCAACCCCGCTGGCCTGAGGTTGAATCCCGCCAGAGCCTTCTCTCCTGTGTATCTCCACTGTACTTTCCTACTGTTTGAATAAAGAAATACTCTTTCTTCTCAGACAGAATGCCCGCTCTCTAATGTGACAGAGATGTACCTTTGAGCTGCCTGCGCACAGTGTCTATCTGAGTCACCAGAAGCTGCTCCTCGTTCCTCAGGACCTCGAACTTGGTGTCATAGAGTTCCAGCTGGGTGTCGTAGAACTGCAGCTCCAGCTGATCCACGCTCTCCGGCTGCTGGCCTCCACCAGATCCAGTGGTAGAGACACAGCCCTGATCCTTGCCAGACAGTCCTCCCATCTAACCCCACAATGGAGAAAGTAAGAGTGCAAAGTTAGTACCCTGAAAACTGTCTGGGATTGTATCAAGTACAAACAACAGGGATACAGTATATGAGCCAGACACAAAGAACTGGTTAGAAATAATGACCACACAAGAGAGAAGAACCTTCTCCCCTGTGTCTGCCCTACGCTGTCTCCCTCTCAGCATTCCTATTATCTCAATAAAGAACCTTCTCTCTTGTGTTTGCCCTACACAGTCTCCCTCTCAGCCTTCCTATTATCTCAATAAAGAACCTTCTCCCCTGTGTCTGCCCTACACAGTCTCCCTCTCAGCCTCCCTATTATCTCAATAAAGAACCTTCTCCCCTGTGTCTGCCCTACTCTGTCTCCCTCTCAGCCTCCCTATTATCTCAATAAAGAACCTTCTCCCCTGTGTCTGCCCTACTCTGTCTCCCTCTCAGCCTCCCTATTATCTCAATAAAGAACCTTCTCCCCTGTGTCTGCCCTACTCTGTCTCCCTCTCAGCCTCCCTATTATCTCAATAAACAACCTTCTCTCCTGTGTCTCCCCTACTCTGTCTCCTCTCAGCCTTCCGTCCTAATAAAGAAAACATATTAAGGGGAGTGCAGTGATCTGCCCACTCGCCTAAGAAAAATAAGATATAATGTTCTTTATAATGCTGGGCGGCTACGTGGCGTAGTGGGCAAGGCGCTCGCCACGAATGCGGAGACGCTGGGCTCGCCTGTTCGAGCCCAGCGCTCCACATTGCTTTCAGTTTAGCTGGTCGTTCATACTAATACACATTGGCCGTATTAGGGGGTGGGAAACTGATGGGTGGGGATCGGGCGTTGTGGACAGCGACTCCTACAGGTCGGTTGGTGCGCCTGCGCAGTAGAATCAGGAAGTGTCGGGGGCAGCGTGAGCCTCCCACGCGTTACTCCTCGCCACTGAGAGATCGAGCTGCGCAGGTGAAAAGATGCGACTGCTGTTACCTCAAGTACCGGAGGGGACTTGTGCGATGTATGACTTAGTCCACATTGCAGCCGGCTTGTGGGAGGCAAGAAACAGCGTTCGTGACAGGGGAGGGTTGAATTGGATGATACGAAATTGGGATGGGAGAAAATATAGAAAATGGGAGAAAAAGTGGATAAAAAAAAAATCTTTATAATGCTATAATATTTGTGGCTAATTCTAGTAATTTCCATCCACACATTCTGTGTAGGCCTTCACATTCCCCCTCTGTGATGTCCCCACACACACACACGCGCACACACACACACATACACACGCCACTGAGTAATTCTAGCTCCAGTACTTATGCATAAAATGTGTGTAAGTGTATGATCTCATGACGCACATTTATACCCAGCTGTTTCTGTCAAGGTTTATTAATGCTGTGGTTGGACGACTGCAAGCAGAAATCATGACCCTAAAGCGGATAACACTGGGGTTATGGACATTTAATATTTAGAGTTTTTGTGATTTTGAAGGAATCAGAAGCAATCTATGCAACTAGAGATTCTGATCAGTCTGGAATACCAAATAAAAGGTAGTAGTTCTCAACATGTTTTTGATGAGTGACCCCTAAATACAGAAGAATGCTGTAATGGTGTGTTAATGGGGGTGTTCTTTTTTATACAATTTGACTCATTTGAATTTCTACAGTTCATGGTTTTGGCTCCTTTTAAAAACTTTCCTCAACCCCCACTATGGGCAATTTTCACACCAAGAATGATAATTAGTTTCCCTTTTCTGGCTATTTCCCTTGATACATATTTGGAGGAATGTCAAATATTCCTAATTTCACGTGAGAAAAAAAGCATCTGTACCAAAGATCAAGTCAAATCAAGAGTTTTATTTGTCACGGCATACAAGTATACAATGAAATGCGGGTGGTCTTGCCCGCAACGATGTGCAATACAGTGGTACAACATGTAATAGAATCCAATAAAAAACAACATTGTGCAATAAACAGGTAACAGGTAACAGGTAACATGGTATCTGTACATAGTTATTTACAGGGCATATAGGACAAGCTAGGTAGCTTAGGTAGCTTAGGTAGTGCAATACACTGTTACTGTTGTTATACTAATTTAAAGTGACCTTTCCTTTTTGGCCATAAGTGTGGGCGTGTGCGGCATGAGTGTGTGTCTGCTCATGTTAAAGTGTTAAAGTGGCTGCTAGTGTGTGAGCGTGCACAGCGTGCGTGTCGTGTGTGTGCTCATGTGTGCTTGTGTGTGGATAGATCAGTGTTCTGTGGCACTCAGTGTTCATTGTTCAAGGCTCTGATGGCCTGGGGGAAGAAGCTGAGCCGAAGCCTCTCTGTCCTAGTAGCTGGGGTTCGCAGGCGTCTGCCTGACCTCAGCAGCTGGAACAGGCTGTTATTGGGGTGGTGGGGGTCTTTCATTATTCTGCAGGCTCTGGATTTGCACCTCTTGTTGTATAGAACCTGCAGGGGGGGTAGTGCAATACCCGTGGTACGCTCGGCTGAGCGCACCACTCTCTGTAGGGCCTTCTTGTCCTGTGCCGTGCTGTTACCATACCAGGCAGTGATGTTTCCAGTCAAGATGCTCTCTACAGCTCCGGAGTAGAAGGACTGGAGTATCTTCCCCGATACTCTGAACTTCCTTAACTGTCTCAGGTGGTAGAGGCGCTGCTTCGCCTTTTTTACGACTGTGTCTATGTGTGTTGACCATGTCAGATCCTCTGAGATGTGGACCCCCAGGTACTTAAAGCTGCTCACCCTGTCCACGGTAGCCCCGTTTATCATCAGTGGTGTGTGTGTCTCCTGCTGTCCTCTCCTATAATCCACGATCAGCTTCTTGGTTTTACCAATGTTCAGGAGCAGGCTGTTGTCCTGGCACCAGCGTTCCAGTACCTCAACCTCCTCCTGGTAGGCCTTCTCGTCGTTGTCCGAGATCAGCCCCACCACCACTGTGTCGTCTGCAAACTTCACTATGGAGTTGGAGCTGAACTTGGCCACACAATCGTGTGTGTAGAGTGAGTAGAGCAGGGGGCTCAGAACACAGCCCTGGGGGGACCCGATGCTCAGGGTGATGGTGTTGGAGGTCTGACCCCCCACCCTGACCGCCTGGGGTCTTTCACTCAGAAAGTCCAGTACCCAGGCGCTCAGGGCGGAGCTCAGACCCAGCTCGATCAGCTTGTCCACCAGTCTAGTGGGGACTATGGAGTTGAACGCTGAGCTGTAGTCAATGAACAACATTAGAAACATGATGATGCGTTTGTATACTGTATCTTCACAATATCCACCTAAATCCTGTTGCCACCCCCCAGAACCACTGCTCTAGAGCAGGCAGGCACTGTGCCATACAATACCTCTCTGGTGTAGATAACCAGCACAAAGCCTGTGTTAGAGCTCAATCAGGCCTGAATGACATGCCAAATGAACGACATGCGAGAGGCAGATATGCCAACTTGGAATCTGCTGACAGAAATATCTAAATCGGGGATCCCCGGCAATACTGTCGTGTAGGGTTGGGCACCGAGAACCAGTTCTAATAGGAACCGGTTCCTAACTTCCGGTTCTGGAACATATTCGCATTTCGATTCTTAATTTCGATTCTTAAAATAAAAAAAATTAAAAAAATGTTTTACTTTGTTAATTAATACCCTAGTTACAGTATAGCAACCAAATTAAACTGTTTCAAGTCAACTGACAATGTGAATAATATGAAAATGTTTTTAGATTAAAAAAATAAATAAAAAATCTCCTGCGAAATAAGCTGTGACCTGTTTTGACCTGCACCTCAAAGAATCAGGAACAGGAATCAAAATGGAGAATCGGAATCGGGACCGGAATCGTTCAAATCCAAACGATGCCCAACCTTACTGTCGTGCCACCGCATGGTATGCGTTAATGAAAACACAACGAGGCACCTTCTCTCTGATGCCCACTTTCTTGCGGCTGAGACACATCTCCGTGGCCCTCATGTGTTGCAGCGTCTCTTTGGCGAGCAGGAAGCGCACTTTCTCCAGCCGGGGAGCAGCAGACGCCCAGGCAGCTGTCCCAAAGCGACACTTGTCCTCCTCCATCTGCTTTACCGTACCTGGACAAGCAAACAACAAACGTTTACACACCCTCATTGGCATTATTCATTATCAATATTACAGAAACCTAACACGGTATTACATACAAATGTGAATCCAATTCCTGCAACATCTGTGTCTCTGTACAACACTGATTTAAGTCAGATATACACACAATGCGCGCGCACCAACCAACCAGCCCCCCCCCTCCACACACACACACCCACCCCCACCCCCACCCCCACTCCCACACACAGTACCAGCCAGAGCCTTTGATGTCTGTATGAAGTAGCTGACAGTGATATCCTGAATGGAGGAGACGGCATCCTCCGCTCTCCTCCTCCACTCCTCTGCTTCCTTCTCTAGAGCTGAGATTCTCTTGGGACCCAACTCTTCATCCTCCAGAGACTTCTGCACAGGACCACAGGAAACACAATGGAATGAAACGTGAAACTTCGCTCCATGCTATCCTTGTTGCAAGAGTGTTGCATGAGTAATTTATGTCTCAAGAAAGCAATGTCTCACATCTTGCTTGGATGAGCAATCTAGCCATCTCTCAATATTGTGTGTGTGTGTGCGTGTGCGTGTGTGTGCGTGTGTGTGTGTGTGTAAGGTGATGGTTATCTGTGGCCATATTCCTCTCTGACTGGGCTGCCTCTTGGCTCGTTATAGGCCCTGATCAGGGATCAGCTAACCCTCTAGCAGTCCAACTATACCCAGTAATTACAGGAGAAACTAGAAGGGCACTCAGAGAGATATCTACACTCACACGACCAGGCAAAGTCTACCCATCTGGGTAATGTCAGCTATATACACTTACTATTAAATGTGTTATTACTGGAGCACAAGGCTATATTTCATTCCTGCCATGAAGCAAGACACCTCACTAGAATTTACCTCAACTTTGGAACCGCAGTCTGACAGCTGTGCTTCAAACAGCCTGAGCCTACTCTATATTAATATTATAAAGCACCCCTGACAGCTTCAAACAGCCTGAGCCTACTCTATATTAATATTATAAAGCACCCCTGACAGCTTCAAACAGCCTGAGCCTACTCTATATTAATATTATAAAGCACCCCTGGCAGCTTCAAACAGCCTGAGCCTACTCTATATTAATATTATAAAGCACCCCTGGCAGCTTCAAACAGCCTGAGCCTACTCTATATTAATATTATAAAGCACCCCTGGCAGCTTCAAACAGCCTGAGACTACTCTATATTAATATTATAAAGCACCCCTGGCAGCTTCAAACAGCCTGAGCCTACTCTATATTAATATTATAAAGCACCCCTGACAGCTTCAAACAGCCTGAGCCTACTCTATATTAATATTATAAAGCACCCCTGACAGCTTCAAACAGCCTGAGCCTACTCTATATTAATATTATAAAGCACCCCTGGCAGCTTCAAACAGCCTGAGCCTACTCTATATTAATATTATAAAGCACCCCTGGCAGCTTCAAACAGCCTGAGCCTACACATGTAACAGATGAGCCAATGTTTATACCAGGATCTCCATCTTGTAGAGGCAGGCCAGCTCCCTCATGTCTCTGAATGGCTGGAGCAGGTACTGGAAGAAGGTGGTTGCCACAGTGACCAGATCTTGGTAGGCCTCGTCCTCTTCCTGGTAGATGCTGAGCAACAGGACCATCCTGTCAGCACTGCTGTGGCTCTGAAGCAGCTGTAGTGTGGAGAGACAGACAGGACAGTGTGGGGAGACAGACAGGACAGGACAGTGTGGGGAGACAGACAGGACAGTGTGAGGAGACAGACAGGACAGTGTGGGGAGACAGACAGACAGGACAGTGTGGGGAGACAGACAGGACAGGACAGTGTGGGGAGACAGACAGACAGGACAGTGTGGGGAGACAGACAGACAGGACAGTGTGGGGAGACAGACAGACAGGACAGTGTGGGGAGACAGACAGACAGGACAGTGTGGGGAGACAGACAGAACAGGACAGTGTGGGGAGACAGACAGGACAGTGTGAGGAGACAGACAGAACAGGACAGTGTGGGGAGACAGACAGGACAGTGTGAGGAGACAGACAGACAGGACAGTGTGGGGAGACAGACAGACAGGACAGTGTGGGGAGACAGACAGGACAGTGTGAGGAGACAGACAGACAGGACAGTGTGAGGAGACAGACAGACAGGACAGTGTGGGGAGACAGACAGACAGGACAGTGTGGGGAGACAGACAGGACAGTGTGAGGAGACAGACAGACAGGACAGTGTGGGGAGACAGACAGACAGGACAGTGTGGGGAGACAGACAGGACAGTGTGAGGAGACAGACAGGACAGTGTGAGGAGACAGACAGACAGACAGGACAGTGTGAGACAGACAGACAGGACAGTGTGGGGAGACAGACAGACAGGACAGTGTGGGGAGACAGACAGACAGGACAGTGTGGGGAGACAGACAGGACAGTGTGAGGAGACAGACAGGACAGTGTGGGGAGACAGACAGACAGACAGGACAGTGTGGGGAGACAGACAGGACAGTGTGAGGAGACAGACAGGACAGTGGGGAGACAGACAGGACAGGACAGGACGCTTATAGCTTATCCGCAACAGTAAGTTACTTCCGGGGTAGGCCTGATTGGCCCCGACAGGCACGTGACGCGCAACTTTCTCTGCCGCGCGGCACGCTCCGCTCCGCGGAGCGGCAGAGCTTGCGGAATTATGTAACCGCCCAAATCCGCCATGATTTTCATTCGGCGCTTCAGCTCACCTGGCAGAGCAGCGGTCCTGCGGTCCTGCGGTCCGTTGTTGACGAGTTTAACGTGATTTTTTTTTAACGTGTATTCTTTCGCCGGTTAAGGTTAGGCATGGTTAAGGTTAAGGTTAAGGTTAGGCATTGTTTCGGAGTTGGTTAAGGTTAGAACGGTTAAGTTTAGGCGCTGTTAAGGAGCTGGTTAAGGTTAGAGTTTGTCTTAGAGAATGGCAATATTCTTTCTATGGTTAAGGTTAGGCATGGTTAAGGTTAAGGTTAAGGTTAGGCATTGTTTCGGAGTTGGTTAAGGTTAGAACGGTTAAGTTTAGGCGCTGTTAAGGAGCTGGTTAAGGTTAGAGTTTGTGTTAGAGAATGGCAATAGACAGCCTATTTCCGCGCGACAGCTCTCAGCAGCCTCGTTGCGCGTCCTGAGTTTGCCGCGTCACGTGCCTGTCGGGGCCAATCAGGCCTACCCCGGAAGTAACTTACTGTTGCGGAACAGTTACAGGCGGACAGGACACAGTGTCCGCTGGATTCATAAATTCATCACCAGACACATTCATTATTCTACATGTCAAACTTAATTTTAGAATGGAAAATAGCCTGGTTGTTTATACCTGTCAAGGTGTCCACTCCACATTTGCATATTGCTTTTGTTTTATCCAGTTACTTACAAACAGTTTTGTTACCAAAAAAAAATATTCACACTTAAGGTTGAAGAAATCCAAGTAAAGTAAATTCAGAGATTTGTTTTTAAACACATTACGTTAGAAAATAGTTGCTTAAAAGATGTGAATTGTGGAGTTAGACTGTTTTGGTTTTTTTTGGGCAGGCCTGAAATCATGGCTCGATGACACAATGGAGCCATCCTTAGCATAACCCCTCCCCTAATACTATATAAAAACTAGAGCGCATTAGCAAGGTTGTCCCAGAATTTAATAATAACTCAAAATTGTAGCATAGCACAGCTAATATGCTAACCATTTCATCCAATCCAACTTTATTTGTATAGCACATTTAAAAACAACATGGTTGACCAAAGTGCTTCACAGTAAAAATCATAATATAGTAAAAAAAAAACATAAACACAATACAAAGTACACAGAACTACAAACTAAATTACAGCAGCAGACTAAAGTTTTTTTTTTAAAGCTAGGGAGAACAAATGACTGGGAGCGTTGGGGCCAGCCTAATGTGTTTCATCTATCTATGTCAATGGAAAATGCTAAAACAATTGGCGCCATGCTCCGGGAGGTATAGTTAAATCAAAACACCAGTTTGGGTGGTCTAATCTAGTTTGCTAGTTAGTCAAGCTTTCTAACCAAATAGGGTATATTTAATAAATTTGAAACTTTATAGCTAAATGTATGCACTTGAGCTGAAAGGGAGCAGTCAATCAAGCATGATCTAAATAGTAAATACCATACCTACTCTTATTAGTTATACCAGTGGCCAGTATGGCTTACTACCATAGTGTATAAACTCCGGATTACCAGACGACTGCTCTACTTCCAGAGCCACTGTCACCCAGTGTTTAAATGGAATATATAGGCTATAACAAAGCTACTGAGTAAATATCCTAATCTCATGTATGTACAGTATTATTATGTATACTAAGTTGTATCACTGACTGTACATAATAATACTGTACATACATGAGATTAGGATATTTACTCAGTAGCTTTGTTAAAGCCTATATATTCCATTTAAACACTGGGTGACAGTGGCTCGGGAAGTAGAGCAGTCGTCTGGTAATCCGGAGTTTTAATCTAATCTAATCTGACCCCACCCTCACAAATGAGCTTGTTTTTGAGCTGGGTTTTATGATAGTTATTAGTGTTTTTAATCATTCAAATTTGGCTGGGTGGTTACTAACACATTTTTCGATGGTGTGACAAACTCGGAAGTAAGAACACATATTTATTTTCACTTTCGCCCAACTTTAACCTTGTATCCAAGTGATTCTTGCTGATATTCTGTAGTGTATACATGTATGTTTCCATGCAAAGATATCGATCTTTACTATACCATCATCCACCGTATATTATATTACAAAAAAATACAGTATATATTTTTTGTTCCTTGCAGCTTCCTATTTTGTCCATATCGCCCAACCAACCCAACCCTTTACTCATTTGAGCTGTAGTATGGCGACTTGCTCTGGCTCTGTACCATCCCAACTAATTTGCCTACAATACAAATTGTTCATGCATTTGAGTCCCAGACTACTAATTTACTGGAAATGCCCATCTCTACAGTCAACATCGACTCTGACCCCGACCCCAAGTCTCTTGTCATGGCAGCAAAAGTTGATTCCTCCACTCCAACATTTGAAACAAAAAACAACCTGAATCACATTATTGGCAGCTGTCACAAACTCTGCCGTTGATAAGAGTTTACACTCCTCCCTCACAAGCCTTGATATAGTGATGATGTCTAACATCTAAAACAAATCTTTTTGTGTGTGTGTGTGTGTGTGTGTGTGTGTGTGTGTGTGTGTGTGTGTGTGTGTGTTAAAAAGCTTTTGACAACCAAGCTTTTCTTTCCATTCCATTTTCTCCTACACGTCACACCCATTTCACCCTTGTTTTCTCACTCGTGTCATATCCATATCTTCTGAATGGCCTTGCATCCTCCTCTGACACCCATTCACATAATTTATGTATACACAGACACACATTCGGCTACATACTGTACATACACATACTGTACACATACAGACAGACAGACAGACAGTATACATACATACAGACATACATACATAGACAGACAGACATACACACTACATACTGTACAGACAGACATACATACTGTACAGACAATTTACATGTAGTCATTTAGCTGTACAAGTCAGCAGGAAGGGTACGGCTCTTACAGCTGAGTAACAATGATCATCAAACAGTGCTGAAACTTGGGTGTTGCAGTGTTGAGTGCATAGTGGTAAAGACATATTAGTATAGTAGGAAGAGTGCATGCTAGTACAAGACAGTAAGATAAGACAGTTTTATTTTTAATTCATTTCAGATGATTGAAGAAGTGTGTTTTTAGTCGACAGCGAAAGACTGGTCGGGTTTCGGCTGTCCTAAGTAACTGTGGTGGGAAGTTCGTTCCACCATTGTGGAGTGAGGACCGAGAACACACGGGCCTACATACTGTACACAGACAGACATACATACTGTACACAGACAGACATACATACTGTACACACATAGACAGACATACACACCCAGCTGAATCCCCCTTCCCTGATCTCTCTCTGTGAATGTAAAACTGAAACTAGTCGTCTCTAAACTAGTGGCAATGAAAAAGTCTGGTCAGATCAGTGTCTCACCTTGCGCAGGTGATCCTTGGATCTTGACACTTCATCCTGCATGGTTTTCTTCTTGAACTCCAGCAGGTTCTCAAAGTACTCCTCAACATCTCGCTCATCCTGTGAGAATAATGATTCGAGCACTATCTTCCGCCCACATATATCAATAGCTGTGCTGAAATATTTCTCAAGTTTTCGACAAGGGGTGTCGAGATCCCTGTCGTCATCCCCTAAACTCGAGCCCCGATTCAGGAATATCAGGTCCCAAATGTTACCATCTACGAAATCAGACAAATCTGGAAAATATGGTGTCAGGACATCCCCGACAACACAGGTGAACTGATGGTGAATGTTTTTCAGATCGTTAACAGAGAAGAGTCCAGCCCAGCTTGTCTGAGTGTTGTCCCCCCTGTCCCCAATCACAACCTCGTCTTTACGCTTCTGGCGTTGTAGTGTTCTGTTGTGACAGGTGACAGCAAACTTGGACTCGATGACATTCCACTGTACGATAAACCCCAGCTTAAAGGTCTCAGGTTCATCAAATATGTTACTTTTTATAGCGACCCAGCCATCCAAGCTATCTAAACGCTCACAGTCCACGTTATTATTCATCTTAATGTAAATATAATACTTAACGTTCTGTATCAGCGTACTGTCTGTAGTACTGTGCTGTTTACACCGTCCGCCATTTGCCTGACGTCACGTCTTTATACATTCAACTTTGACCCCTGCATGCGTCACGTGTTTGGGGAATTCCACTCTCGTCACATTGTAAGTAACGTGTAGGTATTTAATAATAATAATATTCGAATATTGTAACCAACAATCTAAATAGTTTTTATCTATTATTATGAATCGTACATTGTGTTTTTATTCAATACATTACTACCCCCCCCCTAACATCCGTGTGATATTTGAGGAGCCTGAATGCTATATCTATTTTTGTCCCCAAGTTTCAAAGGCCTACAGTCAGCAGGCCACTTGCAAAGTTGGTTTGACGAAAATCACTGCCGTTCTAAATCGACACTACTGCTGAAATGGCCATTTAAAAAAGTGGCATTGAATAATTCATCATCCAGGTAATGTATCATATTCTTCTCCTCTGTCGTGTATGCAACTTTATTTTGTTAGACCAAGAAATACATCCAACTAGAACTAATAGGAACCCAAGGAGGACAATAACACTACTGTATGCATACTGCACCTTATGTGAATACTGTGATACTGTATATTTCAGTTAGTTAGATAGTAAATTATAACACTACCGTGACTACCTTATGCATACTGCACCTTATGTGACACTGTGAATACCGTATTTGTTCAGTTAGTTAGATAGTAAATTATATTGACTTATTTGTTTACACTGCTTGTGTTGTTTTTACTACCTGTACCCCCCCCCCCCCCATGCTGCTATGATGCCTGAATTTCCCCAAGGGGATCAATAAAGGAATATCTTATCTTATCTTATCTTATCTTATCTTATTTAACTGTCAAAACAAATAGGTTAGGTTCTAGTTTTGGCTAGTTCGGATCTTGCTGTGAGCTCCTGTTGTTGTCATCACACTGCAGTTGTTGTATGATGTAAGATTATATTTAGCACAAGCCACCATTGTGATCAGTGAAATCGTTTTCATTCATTTTCACGTATATAGAAACAGCAAGGGCTGAACATATATTGTATTAAAAGCAACCTATGGAAATCTCACAATGTGAAGAATGATTGTGGCATTCATATTTTACCACAGTAACTACAGTACACTGGGGCCCCTTGGCTTTGCTGATGATTGTGTGTTGCACCATGAACCATGTTTCTCAGTTCACCTTTCAACCATTCTCGCCTAATAATGTACTTGAATCATTGCAAGCCATTGACGCCAGGAGTTCAACTGGAGAGGATAAATTGGATACATTTCTTCAAAAACTATCCGCTTTAATTGTCACAGAGCAATTAACATATTTATTTAATCTTTCTATCTCAACGAGCAGATTTCCTAGTATTTGGAATTTGGAGTCTTTGGTAAACAACCAACTAAAGTATTTTCTTTCAAGTTACTCAGTATTAAGTCAGCACTGATCTGGATTTAGAGCTAATCACAGTGCAATTTCAGCTGTTACATTAGTTACAAATAATACAGTATCTGCATTAGACAAAAACAAACACTGTGTCTTTTTTATGTCAGTTGATCCCTTTTTTATGCTTCTTGGTATGATCTTCAACACACACAAAAATCAATTCTCTACTAACTTATGGACAGTTTAAAACCATGATCACAAACCTTCCTGCCTCAATTTGTAACTGGGTTAACTGAATGTATCTGTCCTGTGTCTGTATTCTATAGTTTTTATCTATTTATTGCTGCCTAATGTAATCTCTGCATCCATTGAAAATGAGGGCTACCCTCAATTGTATTCCAGAGAATTTAAATAAAGGTTGAATGAATGAATGAATGAATGAATGAATGAATGAATGAATGAATGAATGAATGAATGAATGAATGAATGAATGGACTCTACAGGTGTCTCCCTCATCTCGCTGTCATGGACCTGTATGACATCAGAGGAGGCCGGCTGGGAGTGATCACAGAGGAAGCCCTCAGTGGAGAGGAGCATGTGGAGGAGGTAGTGTCCAACAGGAAGGAGCCTCGGGGGGTTTCCACCTTCCAGCGGTTCTCAGTGGACACCGACGACTCCCTGCAGTTTGAGCCTTACGTTCCATCGGATGAGGATGAACCGCCGTCCCCCACCGGGGCTGAAGATGGACACGATGATGTGTTTGAAGAGCGAGGACCTGAAGGGGATGAAGATGGACACGATTTAGAAAATCAGAAGCCTGAGGTAAGCAGACCGACAGACCTTTGGGTCAGTGTTTCTAGTTGCCTTTTGGACATTCTCTTTGACCTATTACCCACATGTTTGACCAGTTCTGTCCGGCAGTATGGAACTGAAGGTGTAAATTGCTGAAAATGGTCATGTGTTTGATTTTGAACCACTTTCAGGATGAGATCAGCACGACCACAAGTATTAAGTTGCAAGAGAAGGTTGTTGACATGGAGAACTTTGCAGGTCATCTGGAGGAGATCTTTCTGACTGTGGAGGTAAATGTCATACTCATTGATCATCATTCCAAAAGGTATCTCAGTTTATGGCCAGAGATGGTTTGGTGGGTCAGAAACACTATGAAGTAGTCTAAACGCGGGGCGGTTCCTGCCAGGAAGTAGTCTTACTCAGAAACACTATGAAGTAGTCTAAACGCGGGGCGGTTCCTGCCAGGAAGTAGTCTTACTCAGAAACACTATGAAGTAGTCTGAACTCGGGGGGGTTCCTGCCAGGAAGTAGTCTTACTCAGAAACACCATGAAGTAGTCTGAACTCGGGGGGGGGCTTCCTGCCAGGAAGTAGTCTTACTCAGAAACACTATGAAGTAGTCTAAACTCGGGGGGGTTCCTGCCAGGAAGTAGTCTTACTCAGAAACACCATGAAGTAGTCTGAACTCGGGGGGGGCTTCCTGCCAGGAAGTAGTCTTACTCAGAAACACTATGAAGTAGTCTAAACTCGGGGGGTTCCTGCCAGGAAGTAGTCTTACTCAGAAACACTATGAAGTAGTCTAAACTCGGGGGGCTTCCTGCCAGGAAGTAGTCTTACTCAGAAACACTATGAAGTAGTCTGAACTCGGGGGCTTCCTGCCAGGAAGTAGTCTTACTCAGAAACACTATGAAGTAGTCTGAACTCGGGGGGCTTCCTGCCAGGAAGTAGTCTTACTCAGAAACACTATGAAGTAGTCTGAACTCGGGGGGCTTCCTGCCAGGAAGTAGTCTTACTCAGAAACACTATGAAGTAGTCTGAACTCAGGGGGCTTCCTGCCAGGAAGTAGTCTTACTCAGAAACACCATGAAGTAGAAGCCAGGGCCCAATTCCACACATTTTCTCACACTAATCTGCCCTCCTAGCCATGCCTCCTTGTGTCAGAATAGCCATTAAAATGCTAAATAAATATAATGTAATATGTTATATTGCAATAATAATTTCTTACTAAACGTTCAGTGCAGTGTTATCGTCTCCATGTAAATGTGTGTTGCAGGAGAACTTTGGTCGCCAGGAGCAGCACCTGGAGCAGCACTATAACGACGTGCTGCAGACGTTGTCTCAGAGGTACGACGAGAGAGCCGCCAGCCTGGAGGAGGAGAAGAAGAACAAGCTGGAAGCCCTGTACACTCAGCTGTTGGGCTGTGGACAGACACTGGAAGCATCCAAGGAGCTCATCGAGTCCGCCCAGGGGATCTACCGTAGCCAGGACAAGAGGCTTTTCCTGAAGGTTTGTTTGCTCTTTGTCCTTATAAAGACCAGTGTATTGTGCACGTCTCAAAATGTCTTACAAAAATTGGGTGCTGAACAAAGACTTATTTAGTAAATAAATTAGTTGTCCACATGCTTTACTGTCCCACGCCTGAGTAGGTTGTTTACTGACTATATTGTGTGTAGACACCTCATTTCTTAATTCAAGCTTTTCCCCCTCATGCTATGTCTAAATGGATCTTTAGAAGGGTAAGTTCAGAATGTTTTATCCCATATCCACCTTTCATCAATTACCAGTGATGTTGTTGATGGGAAGAGTCCCTGCTGTTCTTCAACCTGGACACCTGCAGCTCTAGCTCCATGTCAAATAATGGGGCCACACTTAATTCTGTACAAGACCTGAAATAAATACTGAAAGTATCCAGTATGAAGCACGGCATGGATTGTGCTGAGAAAGGACTCTATCCCTTAACATCGATGAGTAGGAAATAGGGCTGGGGGTAAAAAATTCTGAACTTACCCTTTAATTTCATGAACCAACCTTATGAAAAAGTATCATGGTAGATTTATGGTAAATTCGGGTTTACCATGGTATTGGCCATTGTATAAATAATTTACCCTGGTACTGCTATGGTAAAAGTCATGCATCGCCATGGTACCACTTTTGTATTACCATAAATAATACCATGTTATAATCCAATTTAAACCATGATACTGATGGTATTTCCACAATTGTATGATCACTACCATCATGGTACTGACCACAAAATTATGGAAAATACCATGATACCTTTTTGGAAATACCATGATACTTTTCTGTGGGAAATACCATGATATTATTTTGTAGGAAACAAGGAAAGTATACAATGCTATCAAGATACCAGTGTTGAGGAATAGAATAGAATAGAAATACTTTATTCAACCCGAGGGAAATTTGTAAACATTTAGGTAGACAAAAACAAAGTCACGAATAAGAATAAAAATAAGCCTAAGAATAAAATAAGCCTAAGAATAAAATACGGTCCGGGATATACGTACATTTCCTATGTTATGTATATACATTCTAATATAAAATATACAGTAAAAATATGCAGAAATATCAGGTGTTAGATGTTGGTTTGTGGAATAAATAATGAATATGATATGGATATGCAAGTATTGAAAGCATTTCTACATTGATTTACTGTGTTTATTAAATTCCTGTGTTCTGAATTGTTGACAGGCAGTTATGCCCGCCATGAAGAGGTAAATTGGAGTGATGTTGGTCAGAGAGTGTGTCTAACGTGGCATGTTACCGAGTGTGACTCTTCCAATTATGTCAAAAGCCTAATTTATAATGATGTGTTGTTGTTGACTTATACAAGTGTTTCACACAATGCATGTGTGTCCCTCCCTATAACTTTTGCATGTTGTTTTGTTTTAAAGGGGCGCATCACCAGGAAACAATACAGATTTATTTTGCACATAATCTCACACACATCCAAAAACTCTAAACAGTTTTGCACACATTCATTTTGTTTGATTTAATTTAGTTATTGAGAGTAAACTTGTTTGAATATGGCCACCAGTGATGTCATCTGGGACATTAGAAGAGTTTTTGGATGTATGTGAAATTATGTGCAAAATTAATTGGCATAGATTTTTTTTGGTGAAGTGCCCCTTTAATGGATACATTTTGAATAGTACATCTAATGCTGATGAGATCAAATGGCATGACGGCTGTTTTTTATAGAAGATGTGTTTTTCTGTATGTCACCAGAATCGAAGAATTTGCTAAAGAGGAGGTTGACCTCAAACTGTCGACAGCTCTTGAGTTCAACACACCTCTTGCTGACCTGTCAGATGTCAGAACCATGATGGACTCCATCAACATTGTCCCAGGTCTCATATATGGATAAACAATATGATTACAGTGCCGTTTTTTTTTTACATTGATACATTTAGATCAAGAACATGCTATTGGACCAGTGGTGGAAAGTAACTAAGTAATTTTACTCAAGTACAGTTCTGAGGTACTTTTACATTATGTGAATATTTATATTTGAAAATATTGTACCTTTCACTGCACTACATTAATTTGAACCCATCAATTACTAGTTACTTTGAACAGGAGATTTTGTATAGAAAACATGGCATAAATTGATGAACATAATGTTCTTTTAAATGTAATGCTGCCAACTTCAAGAGGACATAATCACTGCAGCATAACTAGACCACATACCACTTTAACATAACGTTTAGAGGTCAGTGGTTCGAGGTTTGAATGCTCCCAAACACTGGAATACACAAACGTCATAGAATGTGTACTTTTACTATTGATTCTTAAGTACATTCAACATCAAATACTGCTCTACTTTTACTTAAGTAAAATTTAGAATTTTGAGTACTATTTTATTTGGGTATTTCTACTTTTACTCAAAGTAAAAGTACTGTGTACTTCTTCCACTACTGCATTGGACGCACCAGTGCACAGACAGTCTCTATAATGAGGAGATGGATCACTGCGGAGATTTTAATGGAGAAATCTGTAACACTAAAGAAGATGGCAAGTACTTGCTACAAAACAAACATATTCAGAGAAAATAATAAAATTGGATGTGATTTTATGTTTAGTAAAATTATTGATGCATTTTGGGGTGAAATGTGAGTTTTAAAGAGGTTTTGAATTAATCACAATCTCTGCCAAAAGGCACAGTGAGTGGTTGCCATGGTAACTAAGGACTAAGGACGCTGCATGTAGAAGCTGGTCTAAGTGGGGGAAAAAGGCATTATTGACTCACAAATATGTCCTTTTTGACAAATCTAACCAATTTGTCATTTACCAGTGACTTCAAATATAAAAGGAAAATGATGATATGGATACTTGGATACAGATGCCTCCCCATTCTAAGAGATTGGAGTCTGTTAGTGTTGTTAGTCACCATTATCAAGATGGCAGCAGAGTGAACCGATTTTGACCAGTGTCCATAATTACAATTTAGAGACGTATGCTGCATAATGGTTGCCCAGAGACCAATGACTAGCAATTTACTGACTCTACTCTAGAGCCATGCTTGGTATTGTGCTTAATTTAACATTTTGTTTTGGTCTGGTGTAGGGCTGTCCCCGACTAAGGATTTGGATAGTCGACTTTGATTGGCCGAAATTAGCCGATTAGGGCTGCAACGATTAGTCGATATAATCGACGACGTCGATCATAAAAACTCATCGACGCAGATTTTTTGCGTCGATGTGTCATAAAAAAAAAAGAAAAAAAACTATTTTTTTCTTGGCTTTATTTTTTTTCACTACCTATCTTTGTTAAAGTGGCTTCTCAGCTCTGGTCCAGCTGAAGACAAAGCAGAGGAACAGATTGGACATTGAGCATGACCTCAGAGTTGCTTTGTCTACCATCACTTTGACTTTGAGACTCTTGTCAGGAGCAAACAACATCCCCAGTTATCCCATTAGTTCCCTGGGATGTTAAGCTAAGAAGTCTGCTAAGAAGGATATATTATTTATTATAATTTTATTTCATTGTGTTTTTAGCCCTAGTTGCACTTTTGTTGCAACCCCAGTTATCCCATTAGTTCCCCCAAACTTACCGGTACTGTCTGTCTGTTATGTTAAGCTAAGAAGTCTGCTAAGAGCCCGGAAAAGGAGCCGCGCCCACAGGAAGCAGAGATGGAGGGTGTGACAGAAATAATCGTTAGATTAGTCGACTAATCGAAAAAATAATCAACAGATTAGTCGACTACCAAAATAATCGTTAGTTGCAGCCCTAGAGCCGATAGTCGACTATGAAAAAAAGAAAATTGAAAAAAAAGTATAAATTTTTTCTTTTATAATTTTTTTTTATCATTCCATTTGGGCTGTGGGGGTGCTTAATGTCTGAAGGAGTCGACTGAAGGCTCCTTGTCCTCTGCAAACGCATGCAATTGGTCCACTGATGGATACATCTTGATATTTGTCTAGTCTAGTGTGTTCATTAGATGGGTGAAATCCTCTTTCAGTGCCTCTGTGCCTGTTTTCTTAGGCAGTTAGCCTCTGGTATGCGTGCCATTAGCTTCTAGGCCTCTTTTCTTTTGGAAAGAATGATAAAATTAAAAGAAAATATATATATATAATTTTTTTTGCATTCGACTAAAGTTGGCAGTCGACTACGGCTCCTTTCGATCGATTAGTCGACTATTCTACTAATAGGGGTCAGCCCTAGTCTGGTGTGTGGGTTGGAGTTTGGTAACTTACAGTATTATACTGTGAGTTTCTCCAGACCTCTCTTGGTAGAGCCTGTTATGGCCAGCAGTAGCAACCCCTTCCCTATACCCACTGAAATCCAACCCACACATCAGACAAAAACAAAAACTGTAAACAAAGCGCAGTACCATGTTGTCATGTTTTTCCTAGAAGTCGCTGTTTGACAACATTACAGATTCTACCTTTAATTAAGGGGTGGTCTCCAATGAGTCAATAAGGAAGTGATGCTCTCAATGGGGGAACATCACTGTTGCTGCCCAGATTGCGATGGAGAGAATCTTCTTGTCTGGTCTGACCATGATTCAACATTCATCCTTGAATCCTCTTTGTCAGATGTCCTGTTCTTTGTTTTCAATGCCATAGATTGAAATAAGATATTAGCTGCCACATGAATGCCTCAGTTACAGTATGTGTGAAGAGGATGCACTTTCAGAATCAGAATCAAAATCACTTTATTCGCCAATGTAGGGATACACCAGAATTTGACATTTTAGATTTTTCTACAAAGGCACTACTAAGGGATATTAAATAAACAAATGAAAAATAGATGCTGCTTAAGCTTTAATTCTAAAGTTAAAACCAATGGCTTGACTAAAATGTACTCTTATAAGTTATGGCTTCGCTCTTCGATTATGTTGTACTGTCATTATGATGCAAGTGACATTTTGATATATCATTGTATTGGGATTTTTATGTATCTGATGTGATTTCAGCCCCATCAGCACCAGTAATCAACCCCCAGATGCCCAACTCTGCCACGCAGACATCCCTGCGGGTCTGCTGGAGCCTGTTCTCAGATGATACAGTGGAGTACTATGAGCTTTACTACAAGCCCGTACTGGAGGACACACCAGTAGACAGCACCTGTGGACCAGACGGTATAGGACAGGGACATACTCAATTTATTCAAAGCATGCGACTGCTACCTTTTAATCTTGCACTGTCTCTCGATGTACTAGGTTTCTTTTTTCTCTGAATCCTACTGCAATCTTTCTCAAGTTGAAGTATCTTTTAAAGGGGTGTTCCGTTTAAATTGACTTTTAGGTTGTCATTCTACAAAATGAGACATTTGCCTAAAATGTGCCAAGATTTTGCCGGGCTCTGAGGGCCGGCCTACAGTGAATGTTCCTAACTGACTGACGTGTCGTGGCTGGGTCTAGGCTGGGTAACTTGGCTCTAGCCTAGTCTTGTTTTATGAGTGTTCAAGTTTCAAGTTTCAAGTTTCTTTAATAGTTGTCATACAGAAGTACAGAATACTTTTATACAAAATGCTTCTTACTGTTACGCTCCAGAGACTGTGCTAGACAAGATAAGTATGAAATAACATAGTATAGCATGTAAATTAGAAGTAAAAAATGAGGTCACAGTGTTCAGTATAGACATATGTACAATGTTTGATGCAGAATAGACGTAACTGAGTTACCATATAATATACAATATACTATGCAGTGTACTAATATACAATACTATATAGTGCAAAGCAGAAATGGGATGAGGTACAATTTAGGTACAATTTACAGTAAGGTGTACGAGTTGTAGTGCAAATCCTTTATCAATAAATATAAATATAAAGTGTGTTTAGGTGATCTAAAGTGTGGAGAGTGGGTGCTGCAGTGTGTTTGTTTGTTTAAAGTGAGTGTGTGCGTGTGGATGTGTGTGCTGTGTGCATTTGATGGTTGTTGTATAGTGTTTATTGTTCGTTGAGCAGCCTGATGGCCTGGGGATAGAAGCTTCTTCTGAGTCTTTCTGTGCTCGCCTTGAGACTCCGGTATCGCTTGCCTGACCGCAGTAGTTCAAAGAGGCAGTTGTTCGGGTGGCTGGAGTCCTTGATGATTCTCTTAGCCTTACCCCTGCACCGCTTTTGTTGTGTTGAGTTATGAACGCTCAAAGTGAGGACAATTTACTTTGACATTGACTTAGAAAACAACATTTTATGACCATGTCATGTGCTAGTGCTGGGCAGTCTGATTATTGATTAGTTAATTTTGAGTTGATTAATCTACATTAATTAAACCTTTTGAGGAGCTGGATTAAAAGTCAAGTTTTTTTTTTTTAAGATTATGTTTTTGGTAGATTTTTATTGAATTATTGGACAAGCCCGGCAGAGAGGAAGGATTGGAGAAGATATAGGGGGAGGACATGCGGCAAAAGGTTGCCGGGTCCGGGAGTCGAACCCGGGACGGCCACGTTGCACTGCAGTGCGCTATGTGGTGCGCCATCCTGGCGCCCTAAAAGTCAACTTTTGACTAAACTTTGTTTTTACGATTAGAAAAACATGCGTTTGTCACCATAATCTATATAATATAATAATGCCATCATCTAAACTCTGTGGAAATAGCATTTTATTCTCTTTTGTTGTGCTAGTGGTAAGTTATGAACCCTTTTATATTTAAAAGCCATGCTGGCTACAGACACGCCCCAGAACTCTAAAACAAATATCAGAGTTTGTTTTGCTACTCAACATTAGCCTAGGGGCGGCTAAGTGGCAGTGGGCAAGGCGCTCGCCACTAATGCAGGAGATGCTGGGTTCGAGCCCAGCTCTCTGCGTTGCTACCAGCTTGGCTGGTCGTTCACACTAATACAATTGGCAGTATTAGGGGGTGGGAAGCTGGTGGGTGGGGATCGGACGTTGTGGACAGCGACTCCTACAGGTCGGTTGGTGCGCCTGCGCAGCAGAATCAGGAAGCAACGAGGGCGGCGTGTCCCTCCCACGCAGACCCTCGCCGCTGAGAGATCGCGCTGTTCAGGTGAAAAGATGCGACGGCTGCCTCCTCATGTACCGGAGGAGACATGTGATGCAAGGCTTCGTCCACATTGCAGCCGACCTGTGGGAGGCATGGCCTAAAAGCGTTCGAGACAGGGGAGGGTAGAATTGAACAATACGAAATTGGGATGGGAGAAAAATTTAAAAATGGGAGAAAAAGTAGATAAAAAAATAAAAGACATTAGCCTAGCTAAGGAAGTGAATATCAGCAGACGAGTGACATTGAATGAATGAATGAATCTTTATTTCGAACATGATTTTAAAAAGAAACAAAGAATAAAAAAGACAAACAACGAAAAATATGCATATCACTGTTCGAAAAGGAGTAGGAAGAAGCCTAAGCTTATCATGCCCTACCCCTATCCACCACTTCCAAGTGGGAACATTAATTAATACTTAAATTATATAGTGGAGAATATCCACATTGCCAAAAAAACTTCATTCATTGAAAACAACATAAAATAAATAAATAATATCAGTATCCATAATGTAGTACAAAAGAAAAAGAAAACAACAGCTTAGAATCCAGAAGATTGTTAATAGTCACCTCCCCTTTCCTCTATTTGCTAATATCATTCCTTTATACATTTTTTAAATAGAACAATATTTCTGCTTTCCTTCATTTTATCTTCTAACCCATTCCACACATGTTACTCCATAGGATGATATGCACCTGCTCCTGAGATTGGCATTGACATTAATGATCAATTATACCGGAATCGGAATTCATTCCATTTTTCACCTCATAAATATTTGAGGAACAATAGAGATAAATCTCCTTTTCACTTATCCCTAAACATAACATACTGTAGGTCCATTCACACTTTATTTAAAAAATATAAAGGTCTGGTCCTGCTGTACCTGAAGACATTTAAGCCTGATATTGACATAAGGTGCTCATTTTTCAAAGAACATCCAGAGACTGTTTTCCATTTATTTTGGTACTGTGCTTTTACAAAAAGCAAGATATCTCCAAATTTATAATTAATACATTTTCACTTTCAATTGAAAATTTATTATTTGGCTTTCTTGACTGTGATGAAGAATGAAAAACCACTGTTAATGAACCTTGTGATAATCATTGCTAAATTCTACATCCATAAATGTAAATTCTCAAAAATCTTCTCTGTATTTACCAAGGATGCTGAACAATATTTCAAATCCATTGCATTTTAATTGTAAAGTACAAATACATTTTTATTAAAAATGTGTACAAGGTTTTTACATAATATTCTGTGTCCCATTGTGTTTTTATTGTATATGTATATGTATGTATTTAATTCAAAAACTTGTAGTACAACCTAAAAGTCCATTTCAGTAGACTACCCTTTTAACTGGTTTTGTTTTGTATCCTGAGCAAAGCTGTGAGAAAAAAACATTCTCTAAAATAAAAACTCTGGTTGCTGTTCCCCTGTCAGTGTGCAAGGTGGAGGTGAAGGAGACCCACTGCACCGTGATTAATCTGCTGCCAAACGCTCAGTACGAACTCTGGGTGACGGCTACCAACACCACAGGCATAAGCCCAGCTAGTGAGAAGGCTCTCTACATGACTGGTAATGTATCCATGTCACCACACAGTAAACCAGTCAAGTTCTGACACTTAGATCATTTTATGTGTGGTCCGGGCTCTTGGCTGTCCACCTCAAATTGTGTCAGATTCGTTGCACTTAACACTTTCAGTGCCTTTGATTAACGTTGATTTACCCTGTTGAATGCCATCATCCACTTCAATGTTAGCGTTAAAAACGCCTAATCTATGTTTTAAATTATGGCTATGTGTCTAATCTGCCCGTCGCTTATCAATGACTCGTTTTGCAGTCAACATTGTCTAAACGGATTGTTTTTTTATCGGTTCATTTTCATTTTATAGCATTTTGAAAAGCCCTCGTTTTCAAGGAAAATATAAAGATTCCATGATAAAAGACATTTACTGGAATATTCTAGAATACACAAAAACGTTGTCATTTTTCGGCCTATTTATTAATCGTTTTCAAGTAAACGCTAGATTATCGATGTGTACGTATGCACGCTATAGACGCGAGCTGAAAAATCGATTCTCTTATTTCCTCATCAGCTATCACAGCCAAACAGCCACATCACACATATGGGACACGCTGTTATCTCAGCGAATACAGCTCCGATTACCCCAAGACTAGTAACATAGACTCCTTACCTTAGATCAGATGTTCTCCAAAAAGATTATTCCAATTCCTGATCGCCATTCCAAATATCGATCACGCTTATTGATTGATTATTGGCTGCTGTGAATATATAATCCAGGCTGCTTGTTCATCAGACGGCTTGCCAGCACAAGGAGCCAGTTGGCTCCGCCTCTACAGATCTACAGATCCCAGGTCAGTCTAAGCGACTGACCTGCAGTTACACAGGGATAGACAATAGGGGGCGCTTTTTTCCAATCTGAGCTCCTGTAGGGGCTGGTGTACCAACGGGAGACTTGGTTGATGAAATATGAATTCAGATCGCTAATAAAAAAATAAAGCGATATTTGTCGTCGTGGGCACTCAATGGGGGGGCTGATAAAACGAGATATGTCGTCCGTGGCACTGAAAGGGTTAATTATGTAGTCATTCCAGACTCAAAATCCTGATGTTGTCACAGTGAAGTATTTTCTTCTCCACCTAGTACCCTCTTCCCCAGTCATCAAGCGGAGAGCGTGTACCAGCTGTCCAGAGGCTGCTCTGATTCGCTGGGAATCAGGAAACACTAACCCAGTCGACTCCTACACCATTGTGCTCAGTGAGGTGGGCACAGATGGAGGCCAGAATGGCATCACTGAGTAAGAACTGTCTCCCCCAACACACACACACACACACACACACACACACACACACACACACACACACACACACACACCAGGTGTTCTTTGAGGATTCCAATTATGGCTTTTTATCATGGCCTATCACAGAATTGTCCACTGCAATAAAAAAAACAAGACTATGCAAGCCTCAGTTAAACCAAGCCTAGTTAAACCGGACCCAGCCATGACACTCAATTCAACAATCAGGAGTCATCCAGACAGCCAGTCAGTTAGAGACATTTGCTATAAAAATAGCAGACAGAAATAGAGGATTCTATTCCAGCCCTCACCTGAAATGATCCATTTGATCTGCGATTCTCCATATTAGATGGTTCATCCCGTGACAGTCGTCTTCACTGTACCACCATTCAAAGAGTGTTTTCTTCCAATATATTCATAAACAAGTCTCTCTTGGTGTCTTTTGAGGTCCCATGGCTGTGGACCTGCTGACTCAGACAGTGTATGTCCCAGAAAAGCTATTCTTAGCCTTGCCTCCTAGTTTCAAGTTTCAAGTTCAAGTTTCTTTAATAGTTGTCATACAGAAGTACAGAATACTTTTATACAAAATGCTTCTTTCTGTTACGCTCCAGCAGTGTTGTCTCAGTAGGAAGACGTCGTCCCAGTGACTGGGGTCAACTTCATTTCTCATTCAGTCATTTCCATGAGGGAAATAAAATAAAATAAAATAACATTTATTTGTAAGGCCCGACGGCGACAACACACGTTAATGTCCCCATGGGCCGCTGTCGGTGGTCTCCCCCGCTCGCTGTCGGTGGTCTCCGGACTCTGAAAGAAGAAAGGGAAACCAGGAGTCTTCTGTACACCGACTTTCCCCTTGTGTTTTCCCGAAAGCTCATTCCCCTCGGGTTTTGGGCATCTTTATATTATACTATAACTATTCCATACTGTCATTTCAGGTTCACTATATATATTTTTCCTGCAAGCCCCTCCCATGCCCACGCCCTTTATGCTGTGTAGACGTTGTGAGTGTCTTACAGCATGTGGCACTATCGTTATCACTATTCCACCACCTTCTCAACACCCATATCTGTCCCTACAGGGCGGTTCCCTGTAATTTTTCCGTCACGACACACTGCTGGTTCCGATACCTTCCACGCGCTACTCTTCATCCCAGTTTGGCCCCCAGCGCCCGTGCGCTAGTTCTTCTGGTGACGTGTGTACCCCCTGGCCCTACTTTTTTTTCTTTTTTTTTTTATTATCTTTTCCCCCCCTCCTTTTTCCGATTTTTTCTCCCATCCCACTGTTTAGTCGTTATGCCAATTCCCAACCCCCTTCCTGGTTGTTGCGCACTCCCCCCTACTGTTGGTCCGGGAGGCCGGAGACTGTCACATGCTTTCCTCCGACGCATGTGCAGCCAGCCGGCAGCCAGCCTGGCAGCGCAGATTCTCACCGGGAGAGTGTAACGTGTGGAAGGTCACACTACCTCCCTCCAGATCCTACCCTCGCTGTGCAGGCGCCCCGACCAAACTGTAGGGGTCGCTGTCCAC
This sequence comes from Notolepis coatsorum, assembly GCF_963971535.1. Lineage (NCBI taxonomy): Eukaryota > Metazoa > Chordata > Actinopteri > Aulopiformes > Paralepididae > Notolepis > Notolepis coatsorum. The sequence continues at coordinate 26,761,904 of NC_140184.1, forward strand.
AACGCCCAGGACCCACCCATCAGCTTTCCCACCCCTAACACTGCCAATTGTGTTAGTATGAACGACCAGCCAAGCTGATAGCAACGCCGAGAGCTGGATTCGAACCCAGCGTCTCCAGCGTTGATGGCGAGCGCCTTGCCCACTACACCACCTAGCCGCCCTACCTTTTAAGGTGTGAGAAGAAGCAGCTGGAAATTAAATCCCTCTTCATTTCAAAATTAAACTGCACCTTATCTCTCTGTGAAGTTCTTATTTAATCCATTCTATAATTAAACTGTATTTAATTAACTGCATATCAATATTATTATTATATATTAATATTCCCCCTACATGCTCCTTTAATACCTACACACGAACAGTTTCTCGGTTGCCTGTTCCTAAACCCCGTGTACACACACAAACAGTTTCTCGGTTGCCTGTTCCTAAACCCTGTGTACACACATAAACAGTTTCTCGGTTGCCTGTTCCTAAACACTGTGTATACACACACGAACAGTTTCTTCCTGGTTCCCTGTTCCTTACACCATGTATACACACAAACAGTTTCTTCCTGGTTCCCTGTTCCTTACACCGTGTATACACACCTGAGCAGTTTCTCAGTTTCCTGCCCCTAACCCTGTGTTGTCTCTCTGGTTCCCAACACACTCGTACACGTGTTGTCCCTTGGTTCCCAACACACTCGTACACGTGTTGTCTCTTGGTTCCCAACACACTCGTACACGTCATAATCAGTGTCTCGGTTTACCAATGACTTATGACTCCCCACGACCAATTACTGTGTCTCAGCAATAGTCAACAACGAACGCTGGGTTCCTCAGCTCCGTCCTAAATCAACACCTCCCTGCATCACCAAACTATGCCACTAGATGGCAGCAGATACCTATATTTAAATACGTCCCCGCATCACCAAACTACGCCACTAGATGGTAGCAGAGACCTATATTTAAATATTCCCCTGCATCACCAAACTATGCCACTAGATGGTAGCAGAGACCTACAACCTATGGGTAATGGAAACTTCCCAGCACTACCCCACTCCGCCACTAGGTGGCGACCTACTAATCTCTAGATGGAAAATGTCATGCAATACCCCCTCCCACCACTAGAGGGCGGTAGACTCATTCTCTAAGGCTGGAGTCATCTGACATATCAATGCATTTATGGAATTTCCCCCCCCCCCCCCCCCCCGTTGTTCCGTTGTTGTTGTCTTTAATCAAAATCCGGTTCACGGCACCAACTGAAAGATTACAGTGTTTTCAGCCTTTAATCACCTGGTCACCTGCTGCTCCATGATTTCCCATCTGCGTTGTTTGTGTCATCCGTACTTGGTTATCTCACTGGCTGTCACACACTGTATCAAACCCTGTTGGTACATCCGTAATCAGAAGAAAACGACACTGGCAATGTGATCTCTTTCCTAAGATCATGATGTTTATTTTCTTTTTTTTTTTAAACTTTGACCAGACAGCTGGTTCTTTTTAGCGTTTATCGCTTTTTCTGGTCAAGCATGACCGACAGAAACAGGTTGAATGGGATATAGATCAGGGGAAGACACTCTGAGAAAATACGGCGAGTCCGGGAGTCGAACTCGTGTACCCCAGATCCGTGACGCTCACGGTTGTCCCCGACGCCGAAATAGCGCCGAGATACGCGGTGAGCTACTGGAGCTCGCCCATGATGTTTATTTTCATAAAAATACTCTGCACAAAATAGAAACACAGTTCTGAAAGGTCCTTGAAGAATATATCGAATTCATTAACTCTACCGTCTCTTCTGCTATTAGTCCAATGGTTTTGAGGCCTTGTCGTTAGCCAAAACCTTCCCTGTTAGCCGGAGCTAGCGATGCCGTGGCACTCCATTCCTCCCCCCCCCCCGCGAGGGGAGGAGGGATCATTTCAAAGTCTCTCTCAACGCGTCTGTTCGCATCCGCTTCGTGTCTTAATCTAACTTACCCCGGAAAAACTCACATCTCATAACGTCTTTTCCCTAGCAACGGGGCCTGGCCCCCTTTTCTCGTTACTAAGTGACACGATACCATGGCAACAGCACTTTTGGTCTTTGACACACTAAACGTCTTTTCTCCCCATAGCTCTCTGACCAAACCTCCCCCACCAGTGCTATCAGGTGTTGATGTTACCAACCTGCCAACGACCTCGGAGCCCAGCACATGGCTCTATTAGCCTGTGGCTTCCCAGTCGAACTTGAAAGCACACACCACTAATACTGTCCTCCTCATCTGAGATCTAATAGCAGATGCTGTCATCTACAGATATTTACATTATATACACATTGAAAAACAAGGCTACTTCCTTCAGAAGGTTCCCGGTTCAATTCCTGCTCCTCCCGGGCAGAGTGTCGATCTGTCCTTGAGCAAAACACTTAACCCCTAATTGCTCCCGATGTGTACAGGTTGGCATCTTGCATGGTTGCCTCTGCCGTCGGTGTGTGAGTGAATGGGTCAATGTGAGAAACAAAAATTGTAAAGAGCTTTGGACAAAAGCGCTATATAAAAACGCACCATTTACCATTTGAAAATAATGATGCCAAACCAAACTGTTGCCACCTTTTATACACCTGTTTCGCCAGGAAGCGAGTGACATCAACGTTGTATCGCATTGGTCATTTCTCCCAGGTCCATAGTGGCTGTCCCCAGCTGTGAGTGTCTGATCCAGCTGCAGTCAGGGCGACGCTACCTTATCTCCGTCAGAGCGGTCAACATCGGCGGGCCCAGTAACAAGAGCGAAGCCTTCTCTGTCTCCACAACAGGTGAGGAGGAACGTGGCTCAGCTTGCAGCTTGCGTGGCAGTGGCACACAGATGTACCTATGTCAAACAAGTTTCAAGTTTTGTTTTATTTGTCACGTATAATGTACATTACAGTGAAATGCTTGGTTCTGTATGAGCCCCTGATAATGTGCTTCGTAGAGTAAAAAGAAAAAAGTTAAAGAGGAATAAAGTCCCAACACTATACAAATGTACAATATACAAACTAAAGTACAACCTAAAGTACAATGAAATAAAAATGCAGACAATGAGGTACAAAAGGAAAAAAAAAAAGCTAAATGCTAAAATGCGGTATGGATGTGGTGCAAACCTTTTTGGAATAAAGATAAAATATCGTGTAGTGTTAAAAGTGTTTAAAGTGTCTAAAGTGAGTGTTAAGGTGAGTGTTTGTTTAAAGTGAGTGTGTGCATGTGGATGTGTGTCCTCTTTTCTTGATCCTCCAATCACAACTGTTGCTTCCCTTCGTCCAGAGGAAAGCAACAGTTGTGTTTGGAGGATCAAGAAAAGAGGGCGGGTTTGAGATAGGTAAATTATGGAGATTTGATAAATAAGTTCCTGTGTGTGCAGGCACGTTCTTCCATCTCCTGGAGGACACGGCCCATCCTTGCCTGTCGATCTCTGAGGATGGCTTCACCATGTTCTATGGAGATGAGGAGCTGCCACTTAGCGCTATGGCCTTTGATGATAACACCTTCGCCAGGTAACATAACAAAGGCGACAGACCACTTGCATGCATTAACTATGCTTTTATTATTAAAGGAATATTTCACTTTAGTAGAACTGCAGTTTTACCTCTATCTAAAGTAATCTACGAGTAAGCTAGCAACCTCTGCTGTCCTAGCTCTATTGATGAGGTTTGTATGTATATATATATATGCTCGACAGATCAACAGAAAGACCGGTGGGGTGAAAACACAAGCCGCTATTATAAAATTACCCTTTTCTCACTGAAGTCACCTTTCAAATCCTTCAGCCGAGATGTTCTTCTGTGGGTTTGCTGGGAAAGCTCGACGAACGCTCAGTGCTGCCACCACTGGTCGCCAATAAAACCAATTACTGTCACTGTTAACCTGTCTGATCATGGTGCTGATCTTATTGGCGACCAGTGGTGCAGCACTGAGTGTTCGTCAGCTGGAGGATTTGAAAGGAGACTTCGGAGAAAAGGGTAATCTGCTGACTGGATCTGCTTTTATTTTTCAAAGGTAATACATCTGTAAACACACATCAAATGCCAAAACAACAAACACATACCTTTGACTCAGAATTGTCTGTTTTATTGAAATCTGTACAGCAGTAGTTTGTTTATACTTTAGAAGTATGATATTCAAACTTGGTCCTCAAAATGAATGGAAGTGAATGAGGAGCCTGACACCTGGGAGAAATGGTGGTGTAGACAGCGGATGACAGGGACAGCAGTAGTCGCAAGCTTACTAGTTAAGCTGTAAGGTCCCCCAATTTTATCATAAATTGATCAATACAGATCCCCACGTGGGGTATCATTGGAAAGCCACACTCATTGGCTACAACCCTGTCCAAACATTTTCAAGATCGCTAAATGATTGGCGGAGCTAGAGCCCCGGGAGTCGGGGTGGTAATGTGTACTTTGGCGCACGCCTCATATCGGCATGTAACTCGAGAACCGCTGAACGGATTTTGGATATTAAGAGGTTAATGTTGTGTTTCTTTTTCAAACGTAGCCAAGAGTAAAGACCTTAACCCTATCAAAACAGCAGTCAAAGTGTATATTTTCATTTTTACAGATGTTTTTAAGATTTACCGAAAATAAGAATTTATCAGAAAAATATCTCTTTTATCGTAAAACCATGAGGAAATGACTAAATCCAGATTTAACACTGCCATTGGAAAGAGGAGCCTTTTCCCTGTCCATAGATGTATGATGGCCATAATAAGGTCAAGGTCAAATATGAATTTATAATTAAAATGGTTTATAATCTATTACTGTATCTACAAATCCTTCTGTTTAATCATCTTTCCTTTATTCATTTGCTTAGATTTTCTGTACACTTGATCTCAAGAAGGTGCTGTGAGCGAGCTCTGATCCAGCACAATTGTAATATGGTGTTATTCACCGGCAGAGATGCAAAGAATTATATTATATTTATATTCTCCTTTTTTCATTACAATTTACTCAAGCCTAGTAACGGACACAATATTTCTGACACTGGGAATACATACCACCAGGTCCCTAGATGTTCCTAGATACCAAGAACATGCTAATTGACCTTGTAGAAGTGGAGAAATCTTCCATTTACTTAGGCATGTACCTTTAGGTGAAATTTCTGAAAATAGGGCTACAGCTTAAGAGGTAAGTAAGACTGCTGAAACTTGACATGTTCTACTAAAGTTAAATATCCCTTTTAAGTATGTATAGTGAATTTCATTCATCACAAGTCTGAGTTATCTATTTCTAGAGATATTTATATGTATGTACATACCGTATATTTCTGACTGTACATGTGTCTCTGCAATCTGCTGTGCTGTTTTAATGTAAACTGAAAATCCTTTCACTCACTCGTGCTCATAGCTTACTGTTAATGTGTTGACTCCTGTAGATATATTAGTATGTAGAGGATTTCTTTTTTTTAAACACATTAACTTTTGTCTTTCATTTGATATTATTTTGTCCTAATTGATATGGTTTTGCCATTTGCTGTGTAGTGCAATTTCCCCCCAGTGATAATAGTCCTCTCTTTTAAGTGAAAGTAAGCTGATCGTGTGTGGGTGTTTGTTTGTGCATGTTGTAGATGTGTAGCAGTGCTGGGGGATCTCATTCCGGTGCGAGGCAAACATTACTGGGAAGTAGAGGTGGATGACTCCACAGAGTTCAGGATCGGCGTTGCGTACGAGGACACCCAGAGGAACTCATACCTAGGGGCCAACAACACTTCGTGGTGCATGAGACACATCCTCACCCCAACCAGGTATCAGCTCCATTTGATTTCCATAGCGGCTTTACTTTAGATTTTGGCCGCTGCTCTGATTGTACGAAGTAATGAGGGAATTACTCCTGGTAGCTCTATTGACCAGAAAGTGGCGACTGTGACATCGCTTTCACAGTATCTGATGGACCACAGTAGACGCTGTGTGACACACACTTAATCTGATACCAGTTAGTATTCTTAAAGATGAATGGATGGATCATCCCAGAGGGACTACCACACAATGGAAAGTGGGCCAATGCAGGGTTATTTTTGGTGATTAAAATTGTTTCTTTCCTAAGGATTAATTATTGTTCCCCGACTTTGTGTATAAGTAACGCTTATTGGAGGCACTCTATCCATGCAAAACGCCCATAGAATAGGCTATGCATTACTTTATAGCGGTTGCCATAGCAACTGTTCTTGGCACAAAGCAGCCGGTCAGTTGGATGACACTTTGGCGAAGCATATCACACAAGCCATGAGTGTGCCTTTATGTTGTGGGTCTGTGAAAGTCTTCCTAAGGAGCATATCTGCCTACGCAGAAGCTGATGATACACACATTTCTCCTTAATCCAGAGAGCCATGTGAAATCCCATGGTTTGGCTGACACTTCAGCACCTACACACCACTAACGGTTCAGATGGTTGGAACCTGGTTCTGAGAGTCAGGATTTAGTGGAGCAGCTCACACACAAACTTACAAACCACGTCATACCGCTTCTCAGTTGGCTCAGCATGTTCATGACCTGCCATTGGCTATGAGAGTTGTCCTGGGTGGTACTTGAGAAATGTTAGATGTGCCTATGCTGCCTCAATTATGTGAAACTAATACCCATAGACAAACTATTAATTTTACATCTGAATTTCTGCTAGAAATGCCATCCATATCCTAATGCTGAAATATACCAAGACAACCATCCACATGACTATGCCGGTACTTTGAATTAAACCTGATTAGACGTTATTCTTACACCTCGTATGCCTTATTTCTTCTCCATTTTACCATGTGGTCATCATGGGTCAAATTAGCATATTGTACATGGCCCCATAATCGACACTTGAAGCTATATTTGTGCTATATAACCACCTTCTCTCCCTCTCAGGCATAAATATGAGTTTCTGCACAATGGTTGGAGCCCTGACCTCAGAATCACAGTGAACCCCGTGAGGGTAGGGGTGGCACTGGACTACGAAAGGGGGACTCTGTCCTTCTTCAACGTGGATATCGAGCAGCACCTCCACACGTTCCACGTTCACTTCCAGCACTACGTCCATCCCTGCTTCGCCATGGACAACCCAGGAGCCCTCACTGTGCACAACGGCATAGAGACTCCCGAGTATGTGCTTATGTGATATCACTGACCATGTCTGCTCTTCAGTCCTCACAACTAGTCATCAGTGGAATGTAGGGTTGTTTTCCTGTTCATGTTTATTTCTCTTAAATATATCATTTTGACTGCATGCCACTGGAAAGTAGCAAGGAAATCTCTGCATGATATTGATTGCTATTATTTTATTGAAAAGGAAATATCTGGTCCTTACTAAAAGGTTTGCAAGCAATACAAAAATCATAAATCCACTGGCATGTCTCACTGTACAAAAAGGTACGAGTGCAAAGTTTTTCAAAATTGTTTATTACAGTATTCCATGGGAACAGGCTTACACCATTTTCCAATATAAGAAAAAGTTCCAGTGAAACTTACAATATGTATATATTTATATAATCATCAGCAACTGGTGCAAAGCAAGTGATAAAATCCAAAAAGGTCGGCTCATTTATGGACAAAATATGCTTTAATTTGAAATAAAATTAATCTTTAACGAAAGCGTGTCAATTACGTATACCATTTCATTCCTATTTTGACGGGCTCTGAGCTTTGACAGCTGTGTTGATGTAGATATTAGACCTAGACTTTGGACGTTTTGGAGTTAAGAGTGAGCTGTCTTACTGCTGCGCGTCCTCTCCTCCTCTTCGTCAGAGGAGTCTCCTCCGTAGGGCACTAACCCCGACGAATCCTTGGCCACTCCGTAGGGCACTAACCCCGACGAGTCCTCTGCCACTCCGTAGGGCACTAATCCCGACGTGTCCTCAGCCACTCCGTAGGTCACTAACCCCGATGTGTCCTCAGCCACTCTGTAGGGCACTAACCCCGACTTGTCCTCGGCCACTTTACATTTCTTGTCACACACGTCCTCTTGCAAACCTGTGAGGGCACAAAAAAAACAGAGACAGAAAAGCAGAGAGAAAGCAGAGAGAAAGGGGAGAGATGAGAGAAAGGTAGGAGGGGGACAAAGAGAGAAAGAGAGAGCAAAAACAAAAAAGAAACCCATTGAGGAGCCCCATGTTAGCGGTGGTTTAGAGTTGGTTTGATCCACAGCCGGAGGGAGAGGGGGGAGATATCAGAGCACACATCCATAACAGGCAGGTCCAGGGACACATGTAGAGAGAAAACAAGGGAAAGACAAAGAAGATATACAGGAACAGTGAGTTAGTGGGTTCTACCAGCCCAGGAGTTCACACAGGTGTCCATTACACTCCCCAGTCCTCCGGGGGGGGGGGGGGGGGGGGGCATTTCATACAACTCCATGGATAAAATGTCAAGACAACTCGGGTCCAAAGAGGGAGAGATGCATACCTGCAGGCGTGGGGTGAGCGGGCTGACTGGCTGGGCGCTGGGGAACGGGTCCCGTCTCCCTCTGCCTTTTGCGCACAGCGTGGGCGACGGGAGGCGGTGGCGGCATCAGGAACCTGACGAACACACAGTGACGTGAAGGGAAATCAGCACCTCGGAAAAATACAGAGAGCTCAAACAAATCGAGAAGGAGATGATGAGATCTGCAAAAACAAACCTCTCTACTCCCTTCTCCTCTGCTACACTGGAGGCCGGAGGTGAAGACGCCTCTTTAGCAGGGGCTTCTGAAGAGCTGCTGGTAAACTGAATAGGAAAACACATAAAAGACCATTAGGACTAGTCTTCTGGAGGAAAGATATGTACCGTAAATCCTCTAATAGTGGAGGGTACTCGAATAAAGGACGGGCCTCTTATATAAGCCGGGGGTTTGATACATGCAGACAAATACAGGCCGGCTTCCAATACAAGGTCGCAAAAAAAAAGTTTTTATTTTTATTTTTCGTGTTGCGATATAGAATGAGAAACTCTTGCCAATGCAAATTAAGTGCTGCCTCCCGCTACACTGACTACATTAAGGTTTCCCTCGCGTTAGCGTTAGCTAAAGTTGTCATATCTAGATCTGTGGTGTCGGCTGGATGACGTTGGCTTTGTTTTGCAAACGTTAACGTTCGCTATCTATATGGCGTTGGCAGGCGGGGCTGGCGTTGTCCAGTTGGCATTACAGATCATGATGGCTATGATAGCGTTAGCTAAAGCTACTGCATGTTACTGTATCAATGCAAATCGATTCGACTGAGGTAGTCGAGAGAAGGTACCACACACTAAATCGTCCCCGGACCCCGCAACCTATAGACAGTTCCAACTTCAGTGTGTGAATTACGTTAATCCACCACAGTTTCACCCTGACAAAGCAAATACTCATGTGATCTGTATATGTTTATGTCTAAATAAAATCAATCAATCAATCACAATTGGCCAGTTTGTGAAATTAAGGCATGCCTCTTATATAAGCCTCTCTCTAATAAAGGCCTGGTGCTCTTTGCAGCCGAGGTAAATACAAGACCCGTCCTATATTTGAGGATTTACGGTACGTACATTAATGTGCATTGTAACGGAACGCAGAAGCGACATTCCATTCGGTCCCACTGCCTGGTTCAAAAGCTCCGATATCTACTATGGAGACTATATAATATTTTGCAGTAAACATTTAATACGCTCGAAAAAGCCTCAGCATTGATGAGTACTTAAAACTAAAGACAAATTTAAGTTTTACATGCATTTCCAAGAAACGCACAAATGCAGTTTAGTTGATCTACAAACTACAACCTGAAGCCATATATATGGCAGTGACTTGCATCATAGCTACGTAGCTAGATGACCGTCATGCTGGCCATCTGCTGGAGCCTTGCGTAGTGTTAACTAAAACTAAGCTGACTAGCAGGCAGTTTGTTCATACTTGAAGGTGACCTGGTGAATTTAATCCATTCATTTTTATTTTTTCCCCTCTTTAAAAAAATACAATAAATAATAAAAGTTCCTTCCTCATATCAGCCTTAAAGGGGAACTATCTTATAAATGGCCTTTTTCAGTGTTTAGCATTATCATCGTCAGCAGCACTTCTATTTGTTTACGACATATTCAAAACTAGTTACTGTAGGAAGAACCATATTCCCCAAGGCAAATTAGCACAATGTTAAATTGAGGGTATTTTGTACCAAAAGGGCAGGACTAGTGGAATATCACTTCTGCAGTCTACTGTATATAGATGCTCATCAACTAACCTCATCATCCACGGGCTCCTCCTGGAAACGCCGTTTGGGACTTCCTGCGTCTTCTCTGGTTGGGGATCCTTCAGGCTCCACTGTGGCACTGCTCCCAGGGTCCTCCTGCAGAATAGACAGACACAGGTATTGGGGTAGGCTTTCAGGAGACTATCAATAGACCCTACAAATCTACATCCTTTAAAAACCATGGCTTCACACTGTAAACTGAGCTCAAGGTAACAGACCAGTCAATCTGTAGGTATGTGCACATCTTAAAGCGATAGAGGTTTTGTAGAATATTTGACTTATGTTCCTTACCCCGATGTAGGTCCATACTGCCACTCACTTTCACCTGTAGCTTCTGTGGTCTCTGTGACACTCGAGTGATCACAGAAGCTACTGGTAAAAGTGAGTGGCAGTATATAGACTTATATTGGATCAAGGAGAAGGTACAGTTAGATGGTCTACAAAACCATGTGGCTTTAACACATTGAGTGCCAACGACGAGATTAGTCGTGCTAACTCGCCATGCGTTGAGTGCCAATGACGAGTTCTCGTCGTTTAATCGTAATTTCTTTTATTAGCGATATCCATTCATTTTTCATCCATCCAGCCTGACGTTATCATTGTGAAGGGTCTGAGCTCGAAAAGGGCAAATACCGCCGCCTATCGTCTCCCGGATGGTAATGCACATCATTGGATTGGATTGGGTGGGCATGTGCATCAGAAAAAAAGTCCGGTCCGGGGTTTTCCCATCTCTGGCGAGCAGTATCGTGTGATCACATTCACTGGCGAGGCTCGGAGCAGCGTCGATTATGTGTTTTGGTGCTATAACGTTGGATCAATAAACGTGATCAATATTTGGAATGGCGATCAGGAATTGGATTAATCTTTTTGCAGAACATCTGATGTGAGGTAAGGACTCTATTTTACCAGTATTGGGTTAATCAGATGTTTTTTCTCAGCCATCGCAGTGTGTCTGTATGACGTTAGCGCTGACCAGGTCATGGATAATAGATTTTTCAGCCTGCTTCTCTAGCGTGCATAAGTACACATATACTATCGATAATCTAGCGTTTATTTGAAAACGATTCATAAATCAGCCGAAAAAGGTCAACGTGTTCTGTGTATTCCACTAAAGAGCTATTATCGCGGAATTTCTCTGGAATTACTAGAACTCTCAAACTATACTCGTATTCAAAACGGTATAAAAACGGAAATGTACCAATGAAAAAACAATCCGTTTAGTACATGTTGACTGCAAGCAAGACCCATAGCCATAATTTAAGATATAGTTTAAGCCTTCGCAAATTTCCCCGACCTCCCATTGACTTCAGTGCTGGCACTCCAGCCCATTATGGTCAAAGGGGCGTGGCACTCAATGTGTTAAGGGCGCTTTCCCACCTATAGTTCGACTGTGCGATTTGGGGGGTGAAGTTGCAACATCATTGCATTTTTTATTTGGTTCAGTTAGCGTTCACTCTGCACTTTGTCAAGCTCATCGAACATTGTAAACAAATGTCACACGGTCATGTCACTGGGAAAACCCGAAAAAATGTCACGGCACACACTCATGCCCATATATTGATCAAAACAGGCTCAAAATGGCCGACAGGGTGATCTGAATCAGACTGATAAAGCACTGGTTTTATCTAGATTCTTTGATTATTACCACTTCCATTAAGTTTATTAATCAGACAGGTAAAGGAATATAGTGAGGATGGTCTGTTACAATTGTTAAATCTCATATTGAACAGGGACTCCCCCTTACAACTGGCCATGTGTCAGCTCCAGTCCTGTCATAGATGTGAAAATAGCTGCTCCATCTCTGAAGATGTTGGAGCAAATTTCCAAACGGGCGTTATTTGGATGAACCCCATTGCATTCTGTCGCTAAATAATTTGAACACGCGCTGTTGTTTCCGTGTGTGCCTACAAGAAAAAAAGTTATGTGATCATCTGACCATATTTCAATTAGGGCTTTCACCTCTTCATTGGACCACATCTGTCCAGAGATTTTTTCATGCCTGCTACTACGTAACTGTCGATTCCTGGCTAGTGCGCAATAAAAGTGTCCACTATTAAAGTTTTTTTTGGCTCACTTCCTATATTTGGGTTACACCACATTCTCTCACCACAAAACCAACCCAGATCACATCTTCAACGAGGTCTCGGCGTGGTAGTTTTGGTGCTGCAACCAAGTGTGATTGTGGCATAAAAATGAAATAGTGGAAAGGCAGAGCAGGTATGTCAGCAGATAAAGAAACCCAAGTCTTTTGTCTAGACAGATAGGTTGTTCCCTCTGCTACTTAATGTGGGAGGTTGGTATCGGCAAGGTCCACATGGTCTTAACTGGCCTCGCCTTCTTAACCTCCATTAGCGGAATGTTATCTCGCCGACATTGCAGTATAAACAAGTAACCTAGTGCATTTAATAGGGATAAGCATCGGTTTTCGAATAGTCACTAAATTATAAAAGAAATGTAATAGTTATTATTGCGAATACGGGCACATATACTGTGTAAAAATAATAATAATTTTTTCTTAAAGCACCAGGGTTCGATTCAACCGGACTAAACGAGGCAGGTGTGAAAGCGCCCCCCATGTGTGGAGAACACATACCTGGACCAGATAAGGGTGCGGTTTCCTAGGACACACAGGATACTGAACCATTGCCTGAGAAGATTGAGGAGTTGTCGACAGGTTAGAATGACTTGGGGGACCATTTGCATTACTCCAATAACCACCGGCTCCTGGGTACGCTGAATAGCCGCCAGCATACCCATTTGCTGGGTAGTTATACCAGGACCCCTGGTTAGAGTAATTGCTATTAGGAGGAAATCCATGTGCTGCGTATGCTGAAATGAAAGTATAGGACATGGAGTTAAAAGCATGTCTCATACAAGTAAACATACAGGGCTTTTATAAAATACTATTCCAACCTACTGTTGAGGCACTCAAGATGTCAGGAGAGGCTTCATTACAACAGAGACGAATGCATTACAGTAGCCGATTGTTGGGTCCACCCGTTTGAATTTGTGCATTTAGTTAAAGGGCATAAAGGATTACTTACATTGGGTGCAGCTAGTGGCCGTGTAGGTGGACAGCACACAGGCATGGTCAGCTTTAACCTGGGGAGCAGGAGGGAAGGAGAAATGGTGAGGAACTAGAGGAATTAACATTTCACACAGATGTAGGGGAATTACAAATTTGTTTTACTTCCAATCACTTTAATAGTCGAGTAGAGGTAAGTATTGTGGGTAGGTGCAGATAACTCTGAACAAATCTCTGGAGATCAGGCGATTCACACTACCATGCTTTACTCTTGGAGGTGTGTATCAGTGACAACTATACTCTTCATAAGCATCACTTTCTTCTACCTCCCATCAGGGTTTAACACAGTTAATGTCAACTCCACTCTACGTATGTTGCGCCAGAAGATTTTAACTTACAGTTTCCAGCAGACTTTCAGTGAGTTTCTTTGCACTCTCCAATCCAGCCGCATTTGGATGACTGTTGACACACAAGAAGAGACCCGTTATTTAGTGGGATGAAACTAGACTCTTGGAAACATACGTGTGGTTTTCAGGGTAAAGAGCAGTAAAAAGGTATGAATGCAGTGCTCCGAAAGCTAAAACCATGCTCGGCTTTCAGTGCCATCGGGAACGCTCAATATTGAAAAGAAAAATTAAAAGACAGCGCTGAAAAGACCTATGGTGAGTATTTATAATCAGTACATTACCTAACGTAGACGTAAAGTGGCTCAAAGGACTCTCTTCTTGATGCTTGCTCGATGTAGCCGGATCCCTTGCCCCTAAGGAAGACTCTTGCACCGGTCTCTGTCTGGATGTGGCCAAGGTACGTTCCCATTGGACCCCCAACCTTCTCATTCACATTGAACGAGGGCAATGCCTGCTCCATGCCCACAAAAATCTTTGTGTGCACAAAACTCTGAAATCAACATGGGACAAAAATGGTAGACAGATTCAGTGAAATGTTTGATGTGTTGCTAGGAAACAGCCAAGACTGTTTGCAGTATCCTATTGTCGGTTTTCATTGTCTTAAGTCGTCTAAACGGTTTAAACAGCCTGTCGCTTGAAGTTGAACTTGCCATTAATAGACAATGTTGTGTGGAAAGGCAGAGCAGGTATGTCAGCAGATGCAGGAACCCAAGTCTTTTGTCTAGACAGCTAGGTTGTTCCCTCTGCTACTTAATGTGGGAGGTGGGTATCGGCAAGGTCCACATGGTCTTAACTGGCCTCGCCTTCTTAACCTCCATTAGTGGAATGTTATCTTGCTGACATTGCAGTACTAACAACTAACCTAGTGCATTTAATAGGGATAAGCATCGATTTTCTAATAGTCACTAAATTATAAAAGAAATTTAATAGTTAATGCGAATACCGGCATATACTGTGTAGTTTATTGAGAGGGGACCCCATTAACTGTTACACCGCTGAACAGCTCACTAGTTAGCCAGGTAGCATAACAGTCTGTTAACAGCTGAGAGATCAGAAAAGAAAGGGACAGGATATACAGGAGATGTTACATTGCCAAGTTTTGTACGTTTGCCACGTTGTTTCACTAAGCTCACATATCAAGCATATGTTCAGAATTAATGCTTTTGTTCCCGGAAAGACCGCTTGCCTTGCCCACTGGCGCCAACTGTTGGCAATGACAGAAGCCAGCTAGCTCGCTTGTTGGATTATCTCACGTTCTACCATGTAACATCTCCAGTCTCTCTTTCTACATCTTTCTTTTCTGTTCTCCCAGCTGTTAACAGACTGTTGTGCTACCTGGCTAGCTAGATGTACCCAGCATGCTGTTCAGCGGTGTAACAGTTAATAGGGTGCCCTCTCAATACACTACACATGGTAGGTGCCGTTAAAAACATGATTTTTTTTTATATAAACGTGAGACAAAATGATATTTGCATAAACAAAATACTTTTTTAAACAACTATTCAAAAAACCAATGCCCACCCCTAGTTGTTGGCACAATTTGGAAATGCACAAACTGCTGTTTTTATCTTTTTAGATAACACTAAGCTATGTGTATTTCCAACCAACAAAGTTTGTGGTACTAGCGTACTATCCATATAATTCCCCTTACGCTCTCATGCTCCACAGCTTCCAGTGTTGTCTTGTGGATGTATTTGATGGTAACCAAATAAAAATCAAGCACCCTCAATAACCCAACCCTCGTTCAGTTGAAACGGAGAGTACGCAATTACTCACGCCTATCCCTATAGAGTACCTAAACATGAAATCCACTTGTTTGTCAACACTCTCCCCGAAGTTGTTGAAATGGCTCAATATGTAAAAAGAAATTACAGAGAGTCTACATGCCAACAGGTTGAATCACCTGATTGAGAGAAATGGTGTTTTGAACATTTGAATCAACATGACTGTGTCCAGAAAGCAGGCAGAGCAATTGGGACGAATTCTGACAAATTGGACCACTTCAAAAACTTTAGGGGGAGTGTTTAGCCGTGTTTGCACAAAAACGACCAGGAACTCCAATTGCCAGGAACTGCATTGCATTGTTCTCTGCATTTAGCAGTGAAAGGATCTGTGAAGATTAGGCTAATTAAACCAGTGACGTGTGAAAAAGGTCTCATTAGAACACGGAAGGACCATTTTCTCTGATCAGATCTCTCGTGATCATAGTTAACTGAACAGACCAACGCTCCCTGCATACTCTTTTGCCATATATTTGTCTTTGCATTGTACAGTAACGTTCAACAGACCGCAAAAAGCACTGACAACTCACAGATGACATTTAGTCTTATTTCCGAGGTACACCCGAATTGCCTACTAATACCGATCTTTAAATACTTCAGTTGCAAACATTTCACCTGGCAAGAGATTTGCTGGGGGAAATTATTGCTTTTGCACTAGATTTATAATAGCATTACACATTGCAGGGCTGTGACGCCATCTTCTCCGTCTGTAGAGAATAGCGATCTTTAAATGCTTGAGCTGCAAACATTTCACCTGCTTAGTTCATACAATCCAACTGTAACTAAGATTAGCTGGAAAAGATTATTGCTGTTGTGCATAGATCACTAGTAGATAATATCAAGCTTATAATATGAATTCCACGTTTTTCCTGGTTGGAAAATGTTTTAATGCACAGCTCAATTAACAAAAAAACAGGTTTGTGCCCCCAGAGCAGGCTCTTTTTGGGGATAAAATAACTGTTCCTGAAAAAGTGAATGTTACTTTTACCAAGTGGGGACCAGCAATACATCCTTGTTTTAAACCCCCCCCCCCCCCCACCATGTAAAAGCTTTTTCTGGAATTGTTTTATAAAACATAATTCAAAAAGTGCTGTACATTTTATCAGATTGGTTGGTTAAGAAGTTCAACATTGGATGCCTGGTAGCCTACCCCTGAGTGTGGAGCTGAAGGTCGATGTCCGTGGGTTGTTGAGTTGTGCATCCATGGCATCGACGTAGGGCCTACCGGTCGAGGCAGCTTGGGGTAGAGGGTTAGAGGGGGGATGATGGGCACCTGATGCCCCCCTGATAATGCAGCGGTCTTCATCACATCCTCCGAGATGATCTCCTTTATCCTCATCACAGCTTCTGAATTTGCCAAAACAGAGTGTTTGGTCATGGCACTTAATAGTGAAGACTAAGAGTATTACCAATTCCGTTCTCAAAAGCCTAGCCTCTAAACCCATAGACAGAAGAGTGGAAATAGATATGACTTACTATTGACCTGATCTTGGCTCTTTCCCTGGACGTGCAAATACAAAGGTCTTTCTCTAAATAAAGAAAATACATTTGAATATTACATGGAGAACATAGATCTTTACTTTCCAGGATTTTGACACAGGACTATTCCTGTGATTACCGCAACCAAAAGCGATATTGTTGTGGCTGTTTGCAGTGGTTAATTTGGAGGAATAATGTGAGCATTGATGATAATTGCAGGTCTTGGCAAAAAGAGTTTAATATGTCAGCAGATGCAGGAACCCAAGTCTTTTGTCTAGACAGCTAGGTTGTTCCCTCTGCTACTTAATGTGGGAGGTTGGTATCGGCAAGGTCCACATGGTCTTAACTGGCCTCGCCTTCTTAACCTCCATTAGTGGAATGTTATCTCACTGACATTGCAGTACTAACAAGTAACCTAGTGCATTTAATAGGGATAAGCATCGGTTTTCCAATAGTTACTAAATTATAAAAGAAATGTAATAGTTCATGCGAATACCGGCACATATACTGTGTAGTTTATTGAGAGGGGACCCCATTAACACTTTGATTGCCACTCACGAGTTCTCGGATTTATAATAGTTACGTTGAAAGCCACTCACGAGATTTCTCTGATTTTTTTTTTAGCGATCTGAAATCATATTGCATCACCCGAGCCTACCCTAGCCTGCCCAAGAGCCGCCGGCGATCAGATGTGGAAAAAAGCGCCCCCTATCGTCTCCCAGATGACATCAGGGATTTTGGAATGGACTCAATGAAAATGGATGGGGGAAAAAATCCTGTACTCCACATTTTCCAGTACACTGATGCAGCCGGGGTTACCAGAGTTCATTATGGATCCTCTGAGCGCTGCGGATCATTGAGTTCTACTGTATACACGTTAGATCTATACACTTATCGATTTTTTCGAATGGTGATCAGGAATTGGAATATACCAGTTGGATACCATCTGATGTCAGGTAAGGAATCTATGTTATCAGTGTTAGATTAATCAGACACGTTTTGATGAAGATATAAGCTGTTTTGTGAAATGTGCTCTATCGGTTTCACTGTAAAATCCATGAGGAAATGAAAATGGCTATTATCAGCGCGCGACTCGAATGGGCGTGCGTGTACGTATAATATTGATCATCTAGCGTTTATTTGAAAACGATTCATAAATAGGCCGACAAATATCAACGTTCTGGAATACACTGCCGGAAATTCTAAAGAAGAAGAAGAACGTTCTGGAATATTCCAGTAAAAGACGATTATCACAGAATGGCCCAGAACGGGTGCTTTTCAAAATGCTCTCAAACGGAAATGAAGCGATAAAAAACCAATCTGCCTTGACAGCACTGACTGGAAAATGATTCTTTGATAAGCAACAGGCAGATTAGACACATAGCCATAATTTAAAACATAGATTCGGCGATATTAACGTTAACACTGAAGTGGATGGTGGCATTCAAGCACTAAGTCTGGCGCCACCTGGTGGCACTGAAAGTGTTAACTGTTACACCGCTGAACAGCATGCTGGGTACAGCTCGCTAGTTAGCCAGGTAGCATAACAGTCTGTTAACAGCTGCGAGAACAGAAAAGAAAGACAGGATAGAACGCAGATGTTACATTGCTAAGCTCACACATTTCAAGCATCAGTGATATGTTCAGAATTAATGCTTTTGTTCCCGGAAAGACCGATTGCCTTGTCCACTGGCGCCAGCTGTTAGCAATGACAGAAGCCAGCTAGCTCGCTTGTTGGATTATCTCACATTCTACCATGTAACAAG
The DNA here is from genome assembly GCF_963971535.1 of Notolepis coatsorum. Taxonomy (NCBI): domain Eukaryota; kingdom Metazoa; phylum Chordata; class Actinopteri; order Aulopiformes; family Paralepididae; genus Notolepis; species Notolepis coatsorum. Next base: position 26,780,509 of record NC_140184.1, read on the forward strand.
TCCTTTCTACAAGTCCTTTGTGGAATCAATAATGTCCTTTAACATCACATCATGGTTTGGAGTGATGCGTGCCATCAACCGGAAAACTCTCGACAGGGTCGTTAAGATCAGTGGCAAGATCATTGGGAAGGACCAGGAGCCACTCAGCAGTATCCACAAGAAACGGACAGTTAAGAAGGCCTCTCAAATAGTTGAGGACAACACACACACCCTTCACACCCATTACAAACTAATGCCCTCAGGCCGTCGATAGAGCTTCAACACTGAATAAAAGGGGCTTAGGTAGCTTCGTGCCAACCTCCATCAGACTGCCCAAATCTTTTTTATAGTGGTGAGTGTCTATGTATTATGACTGTACGACCGTTTGTCTTTTAACCACTGCACAAATGAAGTTCCGAAAATAAAGTAATTTGAACATCTCCAGTCTCTCTTTCTACATCTTTCTTTTCTGTTCTCCCAGCTGTTAACAGACTGTTGTGCTACCTGGCTAGCATTACATTAAAATAGCTAGAACTATTTTATTTTGTATTATGTCTGTATAAATACGTCTTTAATTTTCTCACTGATCAGAAGAGTTTTATGGGGTAACATTGTGGTGACAAAATTGAAAGACCTTGTAAAAATCTGCAAAAGGCGGTTTGTTTTGAGGGATACATAAGATCCAAGATCTGATGTAAATTCTTATTTTGTACCATTAGTTCTTATGTTATGGCAACTTAGCATCAGCAAAATAACAACTCAATACATACACTGCTTTTCCCTTCAATGCTTCAACCACGTAGTGACCCTTTGTTGAGACTACGGCTCCACTGCATTGGCGGATCTGAAACCAAGGCAAAACGGAAAATAATGTTGAGCTGCTTCAGACACTCAGTTGGCAGTTGCATTACTCAACATGCATTACTCAAACTAATACATATATACATTTCTTCAGACTGTTCCATCTTTTACCTCCTCCTGTGTTTTGCCTTTGGTTAGCAGGTTCCTACAGTTTATTGGAACATCGTTGATGTCTACCTCTGTGACCACCGTCTCTGCTGTATTAGTGGACATTGACACAAATGGAGGAGTCTGAAAGGGAGATAAATGATTAAGATATAATATTAAATGACTCCATCACAACTTTACAATTACTCATTACTGGCCATCAAAAGTTTGAGCACCTTTGCAAGTAATGGAGGGGGAGTCAACATCCTTCCCTTTGCCATAAGCATGTTATTGATTTTAGCAGCCATCGCTGCAGCCATCTCCACTCCTCCCTGAGGTGCTGATTTGTCACCTTCAGTCATCAAGGACTGAGGTGCAGAGCTTAATGTTGGTAGCTGGCTAGTACAGTCTGTGGGGGTTGAGACCGCAGGGGTGAATGCTCCTGCTGAAGAGACCGGATGAGTTGCATTTCCAACACTGCCCTGCTGCCGCACATCTCTCTGTTTGGTTTGGGCGGGTTTGTCCCATCGGCTGGTTAAGCACCTGAGGACAGAATAATGTTTTTTTTTAATCAAATTACATGAAACACCAAAATACAGTAACAATAATAAACAAGACATCACAGGACACTAACAGCAATAATAATAATACTAATAACAATAATGACAAGATAAACAATTAAAGACAGGATAATGAAAATAAATTAGTTATAATATAAATTAAATCTATAAAAGGAAAAAAAATAAAAAATTATATATATATATATATGTACCAAAATGTGATACTATCTGAGCTCCCATCAGGACAGAATAATGTTAAGGTTACGTTTGCTAACGTTAGTTACATTACATCATTACATATTGAGGTAACTGTAGTAATGGTAGCAAAGACAAGCTAGCAAGCTGCCAGTGGCTGATGTTATGTTTAGCTAGGTCGTAGGCCACAACATTGGATTCGCTTAGATTTCAAAACTGTAAACTGTTAGCTAGTAGCTATATAGCGATGTATCGGGGCTTGAGAGATATACATGGACGTTAACGTTAGCCTACGTTTGCTAGATAGATGAACGTTAATTGAAAAGCGCGCTAACGTTCCCAGCTAACTTAGCCGCAGCCAACAACAGCTAGCAGGCCGGCGCCACGCATGTAACCGCTCGGCTACTTGAGCTAGCTTAGCCTACGTTAGCTAGCTAGCGTATATTAAACTTAACTTGCTGCCACTATCAACTAATGGAATGCGTCGCTTGCCAAAATAAACTGAAACTTACGGCGTTTGTCCGGTCATCCCCGACGACATAGCACCACTTTACTCAATTAATGGTAAAAAATAATGGTTTTTAAAACAATCAACGTTGCATAAGTTAGCTGGCTCTCTCCCCTCTCCTCTCACTCGGAAGCAACTGAACTGACGTTAGCCGTCTCTTCTGACGACCTGTCGTAAAGCAGGCCTGTCGTAAAGGCAGCAGGCGGGCGTCCCGGAGATTTACGACACCCAGTAAATAATAGACAGTCGTTTGTAAATAGAAATGTTCTAACTTGACACATTATATAAACACCCCCTTTGTATATTGCACCCCCCCCCCCCCCACCTCCAATGTACAGCCCCCACCCACCCAACCACACCCCACCCACCCAACCTCCTCCAATGTACAGTTTCTACGTCAAATGTATACACTCTTTTCCTGGACACTTTTGTATCACAAACAGTACTGTATTTGCAAATCTGATATGTCATAAATGTATAGATGTAGCAGTACTGTCTATCTGTATGTCATATATGTTATGATGAATTGAAAATGGGGGACCCTGATGTAAACAAGACCTAAGTCTTTCTCTGGTCTGCATCCCCTTAACAATTGTATGTATTGAGCTGTACTGTACTGTACCCATTCTGCAATCTGTTCATAACCTTTTCAATCAATCAATCAATCAATCAATCAATCAATCAATGTTTGTTAATACAGTAGCTGACAATAAACACACGTATATAAATAGTAACAGAATACGCATGAAAAGGTCTAAACCAAGTGAGGTTCCACCTGTGCTTTTTGATTGATTGATTGAAAACTTTATTAACAGATTGCAGAATGGGTACAGTACAGTACAGCTCAATACATACAATTGTTAAGGGGATGCTATTCAACTATTCAATAGTCCGTAATGACAGAAACAAGTAGGAAGGACACCAAATTCATTAACCGTACTGACCTACATCATGAGACAATTGAAACCGTATGGGTGGAAATTCTATTTGAAAGGGCTAAATCTGTTCTAGTCGGCACAATCTACAGACCGCCAGATCAAACTGGCTTTTATGATACTCTGGATGGGTGCTTAGCTGGAGCTGAGGATGCTGAAAAGATTCTTATTGGGGATTGGAACACGGATATGCAACAAAAAGATGCACCCGTCTTCAAATCCTTCAATATGTTTTGTGATCTGCACGGCCTCAGCCAGCTGATCACCCAACCCACACGTATATGTGAATCAACTCAGACTACCATTGACCTCATCCTGACCTCAGACAAGTCCAAGATCTCCAATAAAGGGGTTATAGCATGCGGGTTAAGTGATCATTATATGATATTCTGTACCCGCAAAAAGCTAAAACATAAGGCCGGCTGTCACAAAACAGTCACACCTAGAGACCTAAAAACCTACTCTAGCGAGGCCTTTAACCTTGAACTGGAGAGTCTGGACTGGTCAGATGAGCTCAATGGTACACTGGTAGAAGAAACATGGCTTGGTTTCAAAACCAAATGTTCAACAACACTAAATGACATGGCCCCCCTAAGAACCACAGGGTAAAAAATCGTGCTGAGCCGTGGATGCACTCCGAAATATTGGCCGCTATGAAAACCAGAGACAAAAAATGCTCTGAGTTTCGTAAAAGTCAGTCAAAGCTTACAAAAAGCACGAGCAAGGGCGGTCAGGTGGCGTAGCGGAGATTGCGTTCATCACCAACACCGGAGACGCTGGATTCGCCTGTTCGAATCCAGCTCACAGCTCCGGCGTTGTCACCAGCTTGGCTGGCCGTTCACACTAATACAATTGGCTGTATTAGAGGGTGGGAAAGCTGGCGGAGTGGGTCCGGGTCGTTGTAAACAGCGACTCCTACAGTTTGGTCGGGCGCCTGCTCAGCGCGGATAGGATCTAAGGGGGGTAGTGTGATCCTTCCACACGTTACACCCTCTCAGTGAGAGTCCGCGCTGCCAGGTGAAAAGAAGCGGTTGGCTAGACGTGTGTCGGAGGAAGCACGTGATAGCCTCCACTCTCCCACACCGACTGTGGGGGGTAAGTGCGCAGCAACCAGGAAGGGGATTGGGAATTGGCATAACGACTAACATTGGGATGGGAGAAAAATCGGAGGAAAAAAAGGAGGGGGAAAAAGATCAATAAAAAAAATTAAAAAAGCACAAGCAGTGAACTCCAAGCCCACGTGACTGAACTCAAACTGGAAAGAAACAGACTAAGAAACGACGTAAACTCCATGATCAAAACGGCAAAAAAGAACTTCATCAATGACAAAACTGAGGAAAACAAAAACAAACCATGTGAACTTTGGAAATTACTCAACAATCAACTAGGCTGCAGTAAAAAACTTAAAACCAGATTCTCAAACATAAACATAAAGACGGACAACACACTCATCACAGACAAGCTAGATGTAGCCAATTACTTAAACATTTTCTTCACAAACATAGCCACAACACTGGTAAACAAACTACCCTCCCACTCAGGGCATTATGGGGTAGAACACATAGTAGCTTACTACAAAAACCTAGGGGTCCGCAAAGACGACTTCAAACTGGAAATGGTAACAACAGATGAGGTACTCAAAAAACTGAGCGCCCTCCAACCAAACAAGGCCACTGGCCATGACAACATCCCCTCCAAATTCCTCAGAGACTCAGCAGCCGCCATCACCCCAGTCATCACACACATAATAAACCTCTCCATAAAACAGGCACACGTCCCCAAGGACTTCAAAATTGCGAGAGTGACCCCTCTGCACAAAAAGGGCAGTAAATTAGACCCAGGCAACTACCGCCCTGTTTCTATTCTTACCTCCATCTCGAAAGTCATGGAAAAAATAGTCTACGAACAGATTGAAAAGTACCTAGCGGAAAAAAATCTAATCTACGAATTCCAATCTGGCTTCAGAACATCCCACTCCACTGAATGAATGAATGATTGAAAACTTTATTAACAGATTGCAGAATGGGTACAGTACAGTACAGCTCAATACATACAATTGTTAAGGGGATGCAGACCAGAGAAAGACTTTCGTCTTGTTTACATCAGGGTCCCCCATTTTCAATTCATGGTAACATATATGCCATACTTGACATACAGATAGACAGTACTGCTACATCTATACATTTATGACATACCAGATTTACAAATACAGTACTGTTTGTGATACGAAAAGAGTCCAGAAAAAAGAGTATATACATTTGACGTAGAAACTGTACATTGGAGGAGGTTGGGTAGGTGGGGGTGGGGGGGACTGTACATTGGAGGTGGTTGGGTGGGTGGGGGGGGGGGGAGGTTGGGTAGGAGTGGGGGGGAGGTTCGGTAGGAGGGGTGGGTGGGGGACACTGTACAACTATACAAGCAAAACTGTACATTGGAATATTGACAAGACCATACTTGGTGATTTACTGTACATTGGAGGGGGTTGTGTTAGGACATTTACAGGGGCCAGTTTCGAATTGCAGTTTCCCGTAGGTGTTTTTTGAGAGTGTTTTTGAAAGTGGGTAGTGATTCACATTCCTTTACAGCTTTGGGTAGGGCGTTCCACATTAATGTGGCATAATTGCGAAACGTGTTTAGTCCCTTGTTTGAGCCGAATCTGGGTTTAACATGGTTTGTGGAGCTCCCTCTGGTGTTGTGATCGTGGTATTCACTGACCTTTGGGAAGTATTTTGACATGTACATGAGTACCTTAGTCGTGTAGTGTATCTTGTAGACCCTGGACATGTGCAGAGTGGGAGGGTAGTTTGTTTACCAGTGTTGTGGCTATGTTTGTGAAGAAACTGTTTAAGTAATTGGCTACATCCAGCTTGTCTGTGATGAGAATGTTGTCCGTCTTTATGTTTATGTTTGAGAATCTGGTTTTAAGTTTTTTACTGCAGCCTAGTTGGTTATAGATGGTGGACGTAAATGGTACCCTACCCCCCCCCCCCCCTCACAGTGAGCTGTGGTGTTCCACAAGGAAGCATACTAGGACCGCTACTGTTCCTAATTTATGCAAATGACATGTCGTCAGCTTGTGACTGCAACTTGTTCTTGTTCGCAGCCGACTCAGCCCTGCTGGTCTCTGACAAGAACAAGTTACAGGTTGAAAAAACCCTCAGCTCAGAACTAGGCAAAATCTGCATATGGCTCGCTGATAACAAACTATCATTACACATGGGCAAAACAGAGTCCATTCTCTTTGGTTCAAATAACAAACTCAGCAAGACCGACGGCTTCTCAGTTACAGTGGGTGACAATAGTGTCACAAGGAAAGATGAAATTACCTACCTGGGCTCCATCCTAGAGGCTAATCTTTCCTGTGACAAAATGGCATCCAATGTAATAAAAAAAGTCAACCAACGAACTCGATTCTTGTACCGGATCTCCTCTCTGGTAAACAAGAACACCCTGAAGACTCTGGTAGGAGCACTCATACTAGGGTACTACGACTATGCTTGCACCTCATGGTACCAAAGCACCTCAAATGCGCTAAAAACTAAATTACAAACATCTAAAAAAACTGTACATAGGAGGTGGGGGGGGGGGGGGGTAGGCGGGGTGGGGGTAACTGTACATTGGATTATCGACACAACCTTACTTGGTCCCAAGAAGAGGGTCTTGTGTATTATTGGGTTAGGACATTTACATTGGAGGGGGTTGAGTTAGGACATTTACAGGGGCCAGTTTCGAATTGCAGTCTCCAGTAGGTGCTCCTTGAGAGTGGTTTTAAAAGTGGGTAGTGATTCACATTCCTTTACAGCTGTGGGTAGGGCGTTCCACATTGATGTGGCATAATTGCGAAATGTGTTTAGTCCCTTGTTTGAGCCTAATCTGAGTTTACCATGAATTGTGGAGCTCCCTCTGGTGTTGTGGTCGTGGTATTCACTGACCTTTGGGAAGTATTTTGACATGTACATGGGTACCTTAGTCGTGTAGTGTATCTTGTAGACCCTGGACATGTGCATATGGGCAACAAGGTGCGAGATGAGGGTATGTATACCATCTGATATATTTGCCCTATACAATAAATAGTTACAATATATAATCCAATAATATAAATCTAATCTAATATATAATCTGAAAGAAAGAATTAAATGCTAAATATATGCAATATAATCTAATAACCCAATAATCTAAATCTAATCTATAATCTAAAATGCTAAATATATGATCTGATGAAGTATATTTCACATAAGGTGCGGTATGCATAAGGTAGTATATTGTCCTTTTACGTGAGAGTACTAGGTTCCTAGTAGTTGGATGTCTGGCAGCACTCCCTGCCCACTGTTGTGGAGCCTGATGGCCGCTGGTATGAAGGTCTGCTGAGGCGGTTAGTTGAGTGTCGGGGGGGCATGAGTCTGTGACTGAACGTGCTTCTCATCTTCACTAGCTCGTCGTAGATATAATAAATATTACAGCCAAACCGTATTGTGTAGGTTCATAATCTTTGACAGAGGCATAGATTATTTAATTTGTATACCATGGCCTGTGTGAATACTATTTGCTGATGCCTGGATCGCCATGGCATCAGCTAATTGCCATCCTTTAAATGATCAAATTCTTATTCATTATCTCTGCATTTGTTTTGTTTTCATTGAAACCATGAATAAAATGCACACATCATGAAAACTAGTGTTATAAAAGAAGTATAATCATGAGGATATAATACCAATAGTGTATTCTGTCTGTTGTTTTACCTATTTTGGTTTTGTAATGTCGTCCTCTCAGCTCTGCAGCATTTGCTCAAGACGGGTCTTCAAATGGTGAGGCTCATGGCTACTGTAGTAGTTAAAGATTCAATTGCATTAGGTACACAGTCTTGTAGCCATGACATTTTTCTTGTTTTTCTCAAATGAAGAAATGCAGATCTCATTTAATTGCTCAACTCTGCTCCCATCAGTCAGATCAATTGAATAAGTGGGTAGTTTGGGTAGTACAAAACCCAAAACAGGATTGGGATCACTTTTGATGTCCGATCGGATCAGGAAATCAAATCCAAGCTTTAATTTGGATCAAATCTTCAAAACGGGTTCAAAACAAAAACATATAGGATTGGGATAAATGTAATCCAAAAAAATTAAGATTACCTTGATCCCACTAGAGGGGTGGATTTATAGTGGATTACCAGAGCAAAATATACTATACAATAGAAATGTAATTTTGATTAATCCAAAAATATATTAACAAAATAGGCACAAGTCCATAGTCTGTGATCAACCTTCAAAAGTAATTGTGGACAATAGTATCTGGTATTGATCGACCACTCAGTCTCTCATTTGAAGGAAAATCTACAGGTAGTAATGTACAGGTGGGCCTGGAACACCAGCAGGAGCGTTGCCCTGTTAACCCACTAGACAGACCTAGGCACCACACGAAGGGCCTCACATTCTGTAATAGGGCCCCCAACCAATCACAATATTATATTAAAAAAACAAGTAGACAGGTTTCTTGTTTATAAACATACTATGTTCGAGCCAATCAGCAATACCCGCTGAGTTAACCCTATACTTGTGGCGCTAAAAAAGTACAACAGGCTCTGGAGAAACCATGGCACTCGTTGCCAAAGCAGCATGGCTCTGAGTGTGAGACTTTCACCTTTTACATATCTAGCTTTGGCATGGATTGATTGTTTAGATCACTAGCATGGCTAACAAATGCAAATATATTGTAATCTGCCCCCTTGTTCTGACCATTCTATAATACACACACACACACACACACATACACATACACATACACACATACATACATACATACATACATACATACATACATACATACATACATACATACATACATACAATATAATAAAATGTCAATCATGTCAAACAACATTTCAACCGAATGGAAAAGTGTCGAAATAGCGGTTTACTTCTGGTAAGGAGATTTGATTTAAGGTCAAATGCAAGGGCCCCCAAATTATCTTTTGCCTATGGCCCCCATTGAGGTCTAGGGATGGCTCTGCATTAACCACAATTTGTTACAGAACCATATTATCTTTTTTCTAACTGGACCAAGGTTGCTAATATTTGCTAAAAATTTTGTTAAGCCAGACCATACCATGTGTTATAATATGCTTATGTGGATGTGTTGGCAATTACTGTAAAGGTGTAGTAGTATTGTGGCAATTAGTTTACATTTCCCAAAAGTTTTACATAATTATATTTGTCCTCATCTCATGGGGGAAGGTTGCAGTCAGGATTACACAGCCAGAATGGAATAATTTGTGCATGTTTCTTTGTCATTGTAGGCGGTATAGGCTATAAGTGATTGACATTACATAACATCAAGTTCAAGTTTAGTTCCAAGCCCAAACTCTTATTAATTTATTTGCCTAACTGTAATTCCAATATACCACCCAGAAAGATACAAAAAACGGAGAAAAAAAACAGCCTAGTAAACGGAGCAGTCATTCCATTATATTATGGTTAGGAATGAAAGAGAAAAAGGGAGAGGAAAACGAGTTGAGGAAAAGACACTAGATCATGACTAAAAACAGATTGCAGATTTGTAATTTTGACATTTTATTTTCCATTGAATAATTTCAATTTTTTTCTTCTTTTTTTCCGGTGCCTTCAGACCAAGTAGTGAATCAGAAGGAACAAACAAGTCCCCTGATTTTGAGAGTGTACAATTTATGTCTTAAGAAGAGAGAAACAAAAGATACCATGGTCAATACATCTTATCAACCAACATTTGTTTACTTGTTATGGCATTTTATATACTGTTTAAATAGGAAATAATCTTAATAAGCAACATTCTTTAACATATATTAGTATCCTAATCTGAAACCAACCTTGGATAGAAGTTGCTCCCTGGGGTTCTGTGCATAAGGATCTTGAACAAGTGGCCAAAATAGAATGATGTTGTTGAAGCAAGATGGCCTCTAGGAGACTGGTTAAAGACAGTGATAGACAATTATTCTGTAATCCACACCCTTCTAAACCATTTAGTTATCTGCATACATGACTAAAATGCCTCTTCATGACCATTTAATTCACAGGTATTCAGAAAGCTATAATGGTTCTCATTTGCTGTAAATCCAGTGTAAAATTCATTGTCTATAAAAATATTGAGATTTACTTGAACATAACTTTTTGACTGTTATATTAAAAACTCCAGATGTCCGTTGCAGTTGCACAGTGGGATGTACTGTATAAATATTGTATAAAATAAGGCAGTCTTTTCAGTAGGATAAACCAGATACAAAAAATTTCTGGGAGAAAGAATCGTTTCAAGTCCAAAATGTTTTCACATATTTCTCCTGTTATCGGATGTCAAGCGGTTTACAGCATTAAACCAAGAGTTGCAAGAGTAAGGGATTGCCGCAACGATGAACACACACACATACGTGTGTGTGTGTCTGTGTGTATGCACACACACACACACACACACACGCACACACACACACACACACACACACACACACTACACACACACCAGGTGATCGACAGCTTATTCTCCAATGCAACATCCCATCCATGGACAAATCACTGAGACGTAGACATTTCAAATATGGTTTACAGTGCAATACAAAGGTGTTCATTCAAACTGGTACTGTACGTTTGATAAGAAAATAAAAATGTTTATAATGTTAATGTTTTCATATGAATAACAATAATCATGGACAAGACGTGGAGAGTGATAGTATTATTCATCTTAAATCAGCTTTGGCTTTCTTCTTCTTCTTCTTCAATTTTGTTCTTATTTATTTATTAACTAATTCATTGATGTATTTTAGTATAGAAAATATGGAACATCTAAGACAAAATAAATACACCTAATCATCTGTAATTAGTTACCCATGGTCTTGATGCTGAGGTTTTTATCTCTCACAAGTGAAGTTCCACTCCCTGAACACCCGAGAACACATCCCCAGCCGGTTGCCTCTTAATGACATCCTCGTGTCGTTACACATCTTCCCTAGCCAGGATTAGTGGATGTGTTTCTGAAGGACATACAAACAAAAATATAGCAAAAAAACAAACAAAAAGAAAACAAGCGGTGTGGAGTGTAGTTCTGTGATGCGGTCTTCGGGGGCACAAGAGAGTAGTCCTGCATTGCCCTCAGCAGAGGGGTGGAGGTCTCATGTTTTACATGGTTCCACATGGATATGACACCTGGACCACCGGACCTCTCTGTGGAGCAGTACTACTGCAGCAACCAGTCAGTGTTTATTACTCTTATCAGTGAGCCTGCTGTTTTCAGTTGTCACTCAGACAGAAACATCTGCCACTCCGACACTAAATCCATGTGGTAACTAGGGGACGGATGCTTCGCCAGGTGGCCTCTGAGGAGTTTCTCTCAGTCATGTCACTTGACCAGCTACCCCGCATAAGGATGCCGTGTGTCCATTTAGCCGTCCCGTCTTTCCGTTGTCACTGTTCAATCTGACAAAACGTATAGGCCAGCGGCACTGATGCAGCTATCGGTCTGCCAGGATGTCCTTCTGTGTATCTATATGGACGGACATGTGGACGCTCAACGTGCTACAGGAGCAGGATTGTGAAGGCAGGGAGGCCCTGGGCGACTGGACTGGATCCCAGCGGGGAGTGGAGGGCCACTCTGGAGGACAGTGGCCCAGGGCTGGACCCACACATGGTGCACCTACTCTGGGGGAGGTCGCAGGCTATGCAGCTTCCTTTCATCCAGGCCTTTCCAGTACTTGAAGTTGTTGTCCAGATGCTGCATAAGGTTGGGCAGGTCTGCAAAAGCTGAAGGGAGACAACGCATAGTAGGAAGGCTCAGAATTAGGTTGAACAATCGGCACAGGGGGAACTGTGTTTCTACTACAGTGTTTGCATAATAGGTTGCAGGTATAGCAGACGATCTTACCATCCCAAGCATCAAACATGTCAGTGATGAAGTAATCTATGAAAGAGATCTGGGACTTGGGAATGCTACAGGTGTTTCTGTCAAACACAGGCATGACCACTGGCAGGCCCTGTCTCTTCTCCTCGTCCGTCTGTACAGGAGAAAACAACACACAATAACCACATACATACTAAATACACAAAACACACAAAATGCCTGAATCGGTGTTGGTTCATTCAAATAATCACCTGTGCAAAGTATTCCTCCGAGATGCGTCCGGCCCATTCTATGCAGAGCTCCAGAGGCCTGCATGGATTGGAGATGTCTGCGCACTTAATCAGCATCCGCTTGACAAGAATCCGGTTCTCGGGGGACGTTAGGATGCCTTTGACAGACTCCTCATCACCGTTTCCCTGACATCAAAGACAGAACCTCAACGTGAGAAACACATTTACCATAAGTTCTATTAGACAGCCGCACCAATGTCACAGGACAACTGAGCGACCTTGAAGCGCTCAGGCGGCGTGACCATGCATACACCACACTGGGGGACGCGAAGCGTGGCATCTGCAGCCGATAAGAATGTCTAGTTTGTAGTTTTCATTCCTTTCTAAAAATAGAGTAGTCAGTATACACTCTGAAAGAGTGAGGATAGACCGTTAAATGTGTGTGGTAGGCAAATCTGTTTAGAACCATTTTGGTAATATTTGGTGAAATTCTCTTTATATCCCAACAGCTACAAATAAATCAAATGCTAAAAAAAAGAAAGGAAAAAAAGGTCTCTGTCCCAGGCCCTGTAATCAAGACATTTCAAAATCTCTTGAGAAAAAATTACTTGAATCTTAACAACCAATCAGATTAACGTGGCCTGCCAAGTGGTCTTCCCAGGGTCATGTTGGAAAACTAACATCACTGTCGTGTTCTTCACTGAAAAGTACACAGAGGCCGGGAAATATTTTATTATTATCTTTAGAAGAATTTAGCTTGAATCTGCCTGTGCCTCTGGGAGTCTGTAGAAAACCTTTGTTGTGTGTGCATAACACACAGCGCCGAGCTCGACAAGTGACGCAGGGCTTGCTCTATTTCAGCTAGACATAGAAGCTCACTCTTGCCCATTTCTCCAAAATTGCCTATCCCACCTTTAACGTTAGATTCGATTTATTGTCATCATACAGCACAAGTACATTACAACGAAGAGAGGTTTGGCATCCAACCAAAGTGCAAATGTAACAGTAAAGTGCAATAGTAATATACAATATACTGTACATGTGATTAAACTGGATATAAAATATATAAATAAAATATATAAAAATACTACTGAGTGTAGTGCTAATCAGATGTATGTACATAGTTGTAATATTAATATGTACAGTGATACAGGTATACAGACAATAGGTAGTAGTCAGTCACAGCCATGTACAGATATAGATATAGTATCTACAGATATGTAAAATGATTATGTGCAGGTATGTACAGACAGATGTGGATATATATATACAGTAAGAATACAAATATATATACGGTATATACAGCTTTATTGTACATACCATCATACAGAGTGTATAAGTGGTGTATGTATAAGTAGTTGTATTATAGAAGGATTATATACACTTATACAGGTATATTCAGACAGATATGGATATATATATATGTGGTAAGTATAAATATATATATAAATGTATATATGCTGTATATACAGCACTATTGTACATGCTAGCATAGGGAGTTATATAGGTAGACTATAGTATGAGGTAGGTAGTTAAGATTACTATTATTACAGTGTAGGGGGGCAGTTGTACTGTAGGTAGGTACAAATTGAATATGGGCAACAGAGTTCAAAGTCGTACAGTATGGATGACAGAGCCTAGGGTGTAGGCAATGGAGTCAGAGTTCATATGGTATTTGGGGGGGGGGGGGGGGGGGGGGGTGTCAACGTGGTTCAGGGTTCAGGGAGACAACAGCGGAGGGAAATAAGCTGTTCCTGAGTCTGCTTGACTTGGAGTGGAGGTTCCTGTAGCGCCTCCCGGAGGGGTGGAGGGCAAACAGTCCATGATTGGGATGAGAAGTGTCCTTGACAATGCTGTGTGCCTTCCTCAGACACCGCTTGTGATGGATAGACTAAATTGCAGGGAGTGGTGTACCGATGATGCATTGGGTGGTTCTCACCACCCTGTGCAGTGCTTTCCGGTCTGAGGCAGTGCGGTTGCCATACCAGACTGTGATGCAGTTGGTGAGTATGCTTTCTATGGCACACTGGTAAAAGTTCACCAGAATCGGAGGAGATGTGGATGGTGGAGTGCGCGCTGGCTCTAGTCTTCCTGAAGTCAACGATGAGCTCCTTGGTTTTCTTGGTGTTGAGGGCCAGGTTGTTGTTGGCGCACCACACCACCAGGTGCTGGACCTCCTCCCTATGGACAGACTGTTTTTGATGAGGTCCACCAACGTTGTGTCGTCTGTAAATTTGATAATGGTGTTGGTGCCATGTATAGGAGTGCAGTCGTGGGTGAAGAGGGAGTAGAGAAGGGGGCTAAGCACACAGCCTTGTGGGATGCCGGTGTTCAGGGTGAGGGTGGAGGAGGTGAGATTGTCTATCCTAACAAACTGGGGGGTCTGTTAGTTAGGAAGTTGAGTATCCAGTTACAGACAGAGGGGTTAACGTCAAGTGATGACATGCAGTGATTTCTAAAAGTTTAACACAAATAAACAGCTATTTCCCAAGTGCTTGCATCTCCAAATATGAGCAAACTACATTCTGGTCTCAATTATATTCAGTAATGATTTACTTTAATTGGAGCTTCAGAATGCATTCATTACTCATCAATGAATGCATTTTGCCTGTGAAATAAATAAATAAATAACTGTCTTAACACATTCATGACACTTAACGATGAGTATTGGCTGAGCGTCCCGCTCAAGCCTATTAAGATACCCCTTATCTCCTTGTACCTAGTGTACCTTCTTGCTGTCTTGTCGTACAGAACTTGTAAGTCGCTTTGGATAAAAGCGTCAGCTAAATGACTAAATGTAAATGTGTACACCACCACGAACAATTTATGCACCCACACCTGACCGGGTCCCGCCTCTATGGAGGCGTAGCCTATAAGACCATGGTACTGGCCTTTGCTATCGCAGCCCCTGAACTGTGGAACAGCATCCCCACCTCCATTAGGCTCGCCCCCTCGATAGATGCCTTCAAATCGAGGCTCAAAACCCACTTCTACCTACTAGCCTTTCCCGTCCACTGACTCATGCCCTGTTTTTCTATGTGTTTGCCTGTGTGCCCTCCCATAAAACGGAGTGTGATTGTTGTCTATATGTATCTTGTGTATCTACCCTCTGTACAGCACTTTGGTTGACACGCGTCATGTGAAATGTGCTTTATAAATAAATTTGATTGATTGATTGACTGGTCACCAAACACCCTTCCTCGCCAAAATCCCGTTCCAGTAAAAGATCCCTCAAAAAGGGAACTCAGGGCCGCTTAGAGCGGGACGCTCAGCCAATACTCATATAACATCGTTATATTTCGTATGGCTATCGCGTCCCGCTCAAGCCTATTGAGATATGGGTTAGAGCGGACGCGAGACCCGACAGATGTACCCCCTGAGGACCCGTAAGCCCACATCAAGGGGTGCGGGGAGCCCTGTCACCCCATCCTTCCTTTTTTTGATCCACTTTTTCTCCCATTTTTCTATATTTTCTCCCATCCCAATTTCGTATCATCCAATTCAACCCTCCCCTGTCACGAACGCTGTTTCTTGCCTCCCACAAGCCGGCTGCAATGTGGACTAAGTCATACATAGCACAAGTCCCCTCCGGTACTTGAGGTAACAGCAGTCGCATCTTTTCACCTGCGCAGCTCGATCTCTCAGTGTCGAGGAGTAACGCGTGGGAGGCTCACGCTGCCCCCGACACTTCCTGATTCTACTGCGCAGGCGCACCAACCGACTTGTAGGAGTCGCTTGTTCACAACGCCCGATCCCCACCCTTCAGTTTCCCTCCCCGTAATACGGCCAATGTGTATTACTGCGGACGACCAGCTAAACTGAAAACAATGTGGAGAGCTGGATTCGAACACGCGAATCCTAGCGTCTCCACACTGGTGGCGAGTGCCTTGCCCACTACACCACCTAGCCGCCCTCACCCCATCCTTCCTAACGAAGGGGGGGCGCAGTCAACTCCACCTGAGTGCGAACAAGAGGGAACTAGAACCCCTTGAACACACAGCACAGGCAGAACCACGTGTGACCTAACACACTGTGGCCCATACCCACACACTCCTGCTACCCTACCAACGGACGGGAAGCAGGAAAGGCCACAGACCCCAGAACCGCCTGGGAGACAGAATCCCCGGTCATGTCCATGAGGTAAAACCTTGCAAAGGGGCCCGGGGAGGACCATGATCCTCCACCGAAGCCCCACCCAGGAGAGCGACAGAGGCAGCCCACACATCCAGGGGGCAGGAGACTGGGTCCCGGCCCCCCGCCTTACACCACACTTGGAACATACGTCATCTGCCCACGTTAGCGCGACAGTGGAGGGAGCATGCGCATTCCGGATGGTAACACCATCAGGATCAAGAACCTGCACCCCTCAACGTACCCGTCCCAACAACTGACCTAACAGATGTATGGGGAAGAATCCCAGGCGGCACGGCATCGGTCCCAGACCTGCCTGGCTATGTCCGGACGTAATCCCCACCCGTCAGGATGAGGACCGCCCCGCGACAGTACACCTGTACCCACATTCTCCCTGCCGGGGATGTGGGGAGCCCTCAGGCCACGCAGATGGAGGACGCCCATAGCCAGCCGCCCGCCGCCTGGTGCAGACGGGGGGAGCGTACTCCAACCTGTCTGTCGATACACGACACTGACGTCGTAACGTCCGTCCTGATCAACACCGTTTGAGGACCAGAAGGACCGCTTTCAACACCAACACATTGAACGTAGCGCAGACCGGGCAGCATGGTTTGCCAGCTGCCCCCTACTGCGTTGGCCCGACGCGTCACCAGCGAGGGAGGCGTCTGTGAAAAACGTGACGTGAGACAGCGCCGTAACCGTCCTAGGACGGAACCTCCGAGCGTGTTGACAACACGCTCTGAGAGGGATGCCCATAGCCCTCCAACCGTTGACTGGGAAGAGGAGTACTCTACTTCCAGTCTACAGCAACCCCAGGCTGGTAGGGACCTGCCTGGTACGAGACCTGACAATCCACCTTGACCGCGAAGGACCAGAACGTCGTCAGGGCAGAATACACTCCGTAACCCCTGACGACGCAGAGGCCCCAGTGCGGCCTCCACGCACTTGGTGAAGATGCGGGGAGCCAGAGAAAACCGAACGGCAGCCTCTGGTACTCATACGCTAACCCTGCAAAGGAAGCGTAGGTAAGCCCTAGGATGGAAGATCGGAGATGCGCATACGCATCCTACAGGTCTATGGAGGAGAACCAGAGCCCCACCTGACAGTGTTCAACAGGTAGGAGACGATCCAAAAAATGCTGAACCTTCCCATGGGACAGGTCCAGCCTGGGTCTGACACCCCCCCCTCCCGATTTCTCAGGCACCAGAGAACACCGGGAGGAGAACGCCACGACGATGGCTTGCTTCGTCCACAGAGATTGGATCTCGTTGACCAGAGCTGTCACTGCTGGAGACCCTGACAATAGGGTCTGTACCAAACCCGAAAACGGGTGGGGTTGTGTAAACACAAGTCCCCGCCTCAGCGTTCTCTCCATCCACCTCGACATATGGTACTGCCGTAGTCATATGTGAAGACACTCCCAACGCACCCGCCGCCATGTGGTGCAGGTCCGCCAGGAACTGTAGATAGTTGGCCCGGTCCCCCCGCTGTGCGTAGCCAACCCTGGAACCGTGCGAGCAGAGCGTTCTGTGTCGGGACATCTGACCCTGACACCACCCATGAGGCAATCGCACCCAAGGGGGGACCCCGACAAAAAGGGCCGGTTTGATACGGGGGGCTTTCTAGGTGAAAAAAGCCCCCCCACTGAACACCCCTCCAGAACATGCTGAGGAGTTGTTCTGCAGCCGGACATGCAAGGTGTAAGGACCCCATGGGTTCCTACACACCGTAGCCCTGCAGTGATATTACTACCACCCAAATCACGCGTGCCTGCGAGACCACTGCCAATATTTCAGGAGTGTGAGGCACCAACATGATACCTGGCCTGGCGAAGGCGAGGCCGGGGAAGCCCGCACTGTGTGCCTCAAAAGGTTTCGAGCCCCCCTGCTGACAACACTTATAGTTGACAGACGTAACACCAGGCTCAACCAACACAGCTTATGGTGTGGGAGCCGCTTGACAGCACAACATTCTCACGGACAGACCCAGGCTCAGCCATCAACTGGGTGTCAGCCCCTGTCCCCATGAGAAGCGAAAAGTGGGGCCGCCCGCGCTCCAATGAAGGCACGCGGCCCGCAGCCAAAGGAAACAATCAGAGCCCACTTTTTCCGCTGGTGTTGGGGGAGGGAGTGATCGGAGAACGGGCTGCTCGCGGCAGGACGGTGACGGCTTGTTGTTCAAGCCGAACCCATCCAACATGGCCGATCCCTCGGCCGCCAAGGCTGTCGGCCTTGTGGACACCTGTCGATTCAACGCCCAGGATACCTCCGGCGGAGGAAAACATGGCCGCCTGTCGAGGGCCTCGTCATCGCCGCTGACAAGGCCATACTCTCTCTTCTTCTGGCTGCGCGGTGTGAGGCGGTGTGGGGCCTAGGACAATACCGCCCGCGCTCCAGCAGAAGACCAAAATCCCCTGCGGAGAGGGGAACCCTGAGCGGTTATAGCTTGCGGCTGGGTCAAAGCTAATAACGTCAACAACCTCGCGCGATGTGTCGACGTCGGCTGGCCCTCAAGGCCCCGCCACCAGACACCATTTTTTTTATAGAAAAAACAGCAATTCGAACACAGTTCTAATCGCTGCCAATTCCATACCGTGGCGGTACAGGCTTTAGCAGCCCACCAGCCACTTGCCAGGCCGACCCACCCATGGCGTCGGCCGGGCGGGGCACTGTTTCAATATGTTAAAAGCAAAGGACTGATGTTAACACGGAGCACCATTGGTGGTTGCAAACAGCAACCTCCACTGTGGTGTGCACCATGAAAGGGTTAAATGAATAAAAGAACTAGACCACAAAACTGTAGAATGAGCAAACCCATATACACAACGTTAAGGGGAACAACAACAAACCAGAACAAACTAGGCCCGCCTTCATTCAAAATATTCACAACAGCACACCAGCCCTAGCTTAGCCCATTTACCAAAAAAGGTAAACAAAGCCCCCCCCGCATACTCCCCCAATAGACACCGATTGACCTTCAGCATGAATGGTTGAAAGGAGAGAAAGCTGTAGCATAGACAGACCTTCTCATAGCAGAGTGACAGAACAAAACAGTCCCACTACACTACTACAGCTTAGCGTGAGGCGATGTGGAACCCAGATCAACAACCGCCTGCGCACAACACGCAACATGTTTACAATGTCGGCTGGACCCATAGCCCCACTACCCGACGCCAATGTGGATAGGAACTAGCCAGCTGAGCCCTAACCCGCCGTTAAGTCCCATCCTGCAGTAGTATAGCTCTACTGCTACACCGCCGAGCTCACGCATCGGCTCCCAGATGGGGACACCGTTCAACAGACCCCGCCGGAACACAAAGGTAACGTACCTGGCTAGGCTACCTAGCCACGGCCTACCCTGTTGTCAACCCATTTACCCGTAAAAGGTAAATAGGACTCAGCAAAACCCCCACATCAGCTACCGACTGACCTTCATTGATGAACCGGGCAAGAGGAGGGAGAAGTGACAACATCTCACGGCGGAGACATTAGAACAGCGTAGCAGTAGAGTTCAGCATGTAGCATTAGTATTAGCATGTAGCTAGCATTAGTTGTTTAACAGCACGCTTGCAGGACCATTTGGAACCCGTTCACCGCAGTGAACGTTCACCAAACCATCCCCCCCTGGCGCCAACACACAACATGGTTGTGTAACAACCCAGCATTACTAACACTAATACCCGTGCCTAATGACACAGGGCTCACCGTTGTACAACCCGGCTCGATAGCCAACGTTGTACGCTGCACCTTGATCTGGCTGCAATCTTTTTCATACTACTAGTTACATAAGGTGCATTGCATCCAGTATGATGGAACGAAAATAGAGGAAGGGTGTTTGGTGACCAGTACCATGGTCTTATAGGCTACGCCTCCATAGAGGCGGGACCCGGTCAGGTGTGGGTGCATAAATTGTTCGTGGTGGTGTACACTAGGTACAAGGAGATAAGGGGTATCTCAATAGGCTTGAGCGGGACGCAATAGCCATACGAAATATAACTGAATGATGTACTGCTGAGGGGGGTGGGTACACTACAACACCACCTGGTAATTAGGATGATAGGTGGGTACACTACAACACCACCTGGTAATTAGGATGATAGGTGGGTACACTACAACACCACCTGGTATTTAGGATGATCGGTGGGTACACCAGAGGAAGAGGTGGGTATACATTGTATTTCTGTGCATACCCGCCGTGACTACACTATTGGCTGATGACTGTGTTATTTCACAAGCATAATGAATTTGCAGAAGATGAGTGGTCTAATGAAAGTGTTCCGACACTCAAATCAAAATCGCTAGCAATTATTATTTTGTGGTACTGTATGGATGGATGGATGGAATATATATAGGTGGCTAAGCTATATATATTGGCTATTTGAGAAATTCAGCTGAAATCTGAGACATAAAACCAGTGTTGGACCATCACTCTTCTGGTGAGATGGATCAATGGAGCTTCCTCATAAGCATGGATCAATTTTAGTTTAGATCCTTTTGTTTCTTGGGACTACATCTTTCTATTGAACTTGATGGGTAAATTATTTCTTGTCCGTTTTGAAGATCCTTAACAGGCGATTGATGATTTGCTTTGATATCTCAGACACTTGCAGCTATACTTTCCCAGTGGCACGGTGGTATAGTGGTTAACACTGTCGCCTCACAGCAAGAAGGTCCAGGGTTCGATTCCCGCTTGGGGACCAGGTTTCCATGATGCCAGGTACCCAGGTGGGGTATCTCCCAGGCCTTTCTGTGTGGAGTTTGCATGTTCTCCCCGTGCTCGCAAGGGTTCCCCCCCCCCGATAAGATAAACCCAATGGAAAAACATGCACAACAACAGATCGCTAAAGCTGTGGCGTCCTTGACGAAGACGGACAGGAGCACTTGGATTGGTCCCCTGGCGCGGCTCACGTTGACGCCTGTCTGCTCCCGGCTGCCCTTGGGGGGGAAGGACGACGGGATGGGTTAATCGCAGAGACTAATCGCATCTGCGATTCTAAAGAGACAATACATGCGTGTGTGTTCCGGTGTGTGTGCTAAAAAAAAAACGAACCGCTGTGTGTACCGCTAAAACATTGAGTGTCGTTGCATGCCGAATAAAGACCTCTGCAACAGGTCCTGCATTATTATTATTATTATTATTATTATTATTATTATTATTATTATTATTATTATTATTATTATTATTATTATTATTATTATTATTATTATTATTATTATTATTATTATTATATTCAATAAATCAAATCAAATCAAATTTATTTATAGGGCCCGACAACACACGTTAATGTCCCCATGGGCCGTACAGGTCTTCTTTAAACAAGTCAAGAAGACAACATAACAATAAGTCAAGAACAGAACAAGAACACCATAGGGTCCAAACATTTTTTAGATGAATGCAAATAAATGAAAGAATGCAAGCACTCCCAGACATACCCCACGCGAAGGTAAGGAAAAACTCACTAAAACCTAACAATAGGGAAAAAAAGCTCCACAGGCAATGTGGAGGAGAGAAACCTTAGAAGGGCCGTTCAAGGGGGGATCTCCCTTCTTAGATGTCGGTGATAGTAGTGTTGCAGACGGACAGTTGGTAAGCATGCACTCATGTGTGTGGTGAGACACAGATGAGTGCATGCAATAGCAATACTATTCCATACCATGCAATGAAGCATTTGATGGGTATGTTTATGGGTTGTAGACATGGTTGAATTAAGCCACTAGAGGGCCTCTGGCCAAGAAACTGCTATGCCTCGGGGGACAAACATAACTAGGGGGGTCTGGGGGCTTGCTTCCCCATGATGAAAATGTTTTGAAAAACAGCTCTGTAATACTAATTTGTAGGGTCTCTCTCTCTCCACCCCACCAGCAGTCTGTTCTCTCTGCTGTCGTCAGGCAAATGCTACTGCAGCCTCAAGGCCAGCACTGAGAGGCTCAAGAGAGGCTTCTATCCCCAGGCCATCTGGATCCATAGCAATAACGCCAACTTGGAAAATCCATACACCATCCGCGGATCCTAAATCTGGACTCTGTACGTATGGGTTTCCACCTTTAATTTGCACAACTTATGTATATGTCATATCCATAGACTATATACCCTACCCATACTGATAATTCTGACATGCAACGCTTGTGTTAACGCATTTCTTGCACCAGACAGTGTTTTAAGACTTGTGATATATATATATATATATATATATATAAAGATTTTTGCATGTTATTAAATTATTCTATTTAGGGTGTTTTCTTTTACTGAGCAGCGCTGCTCTACCATTTCATTTTTATCTTACCATGGACAAGGGGAGGGGAAGCATTTCACTGCAATGTACGTGACAAATAAACGTGAAACTTGAATTAAAGTGATCTGTATGTTCTCTTTTCAGCTGCTGTATCATTTGAGATCAAGAGGAGACAAGTAGGTTACTATAGAGCCAAAATCCACACAGTTCCTTTTTAAACTCACTATATGTTTCATATTTAGATTCCATAAAAAAAAGCTAGCAAAGCTGGTCTGGTTTCCAACATACAGTACTCCGTCTCTGAAAGATTATTAATGCACGGAAACACTTTTGAAAGTAGAACTTGTTTTTTCCAACACAGAAATCCAGAGAAAGGTGTGCTAGTGCCCCTATCATTTATTCCTATCATTGCCACTTTAAAAAGGCCAGACATCTTTTAAAAGGGCTGTGCTGAGCATTCCACACAGAGATGAGAAAGGTGGTACCGATCTGTCAAATTCTCTCCTCACGCAGAGGTCTGTGTCCACGTTATGACAGGCTTAACGTCCTATCTTTCAAACCACTAACCACCAACGCTATTGGTGCTCTATCAGTGCTATTGAGTAATAGTGTCTGTCAGAAGGAAATATATTGGGAATGTATGGTAAGTTATGTCTGTATGTTCCTGTCCTTCACTCGATAGCTCTAGTGCAACACAGCCTACTGTATACATCTTATAAAATAACTGACCACCCCTCTTAACAATGATATACAGTAATATCAGACATTTAGAGGATTTGAAGGATGATCTAATATAAATGTAAACAAATAAGTTACATTACACTACTGAACAGTGAGTTCCTGATACAAGGATAGACTGTATGGATATGTTTGTAAACCTTTAAAAAGAAATTGTAAAAACAACAACCACTGTATTTTGAGTTATAATTGTAATGATGCCCCTGCATGTAGAACTCTGAATAATAACACATCATAACGTACATCATTGTCAGATTAGTTGGGATACCCTAACAACTGAACTAAGATCCCCTGCCCCTCCGCCGCACATCTCTTGCATCATCACAACCCTCAAGGCCCTTACAAAGACTGTATATCCTGTAAAGCAGAGATATTCTTTCCAGCCCTGCAAGAACTCTGTATCTTCTACATATTACGCTCCTGTTACGGTATATTCTGTACAGCAGTGACCCTTCGCCCCACTGCACCCTAACCCTCAACACCCCCATCACGTCTCTGTATATACTTCCACTTGTTTCATATTTTGAACTTCAAATGTACTTTTATTTTCATATCTAGATGTCTGCTTTGTGTGAGCAGAACCAAGTTAAATGTGCAACGTACTTTGCAATAAACATGATCCTGAATCCGATACTTTGGTGTAACTACTATAGACAAATCAAACCGTTGCCGAGATGACAGTATAGGAGAATGCTCACATTAAGACCAGATTTAGCTTCCTGGTAAATGGTGCATTTATATAGAGCTTTTATCCAAAGCGCTTTACAATTTCTGTTGCTCACATTCACCCATTCACTCAGACATTCACACACCGACGGCGGAGGCAACCATGCAAGGTGCCAACCTGCTCATCGGGAGCAATTAGGGGTTAAGTGTCTTGCTCAAGGACACTTTGACACGCTGCCAGGAGGAGCCAGAATTGTACCGGGAACCTTCCGATTAACAGACGACTGCTCTACGCTCTTTCTTTCTCCCCGCCCCCTGGCAGCACCCCACATGGATTTGTTTTGCAGAAGCAAGGAAAGGGTTAACAGCTTTCGCTAACCGTGAATGTGAAGTTGTTTTTATTGGTGGAGAAAGTTTTGCTTGGAAAGGCGTAACGTTTGTGGCGTAACGCAGTTCAGCGTAACTCCTGCGGTACAAATACAATGTGGAGGCTACCAGCGGTCTCATCGTGTTCTCCTGGTAATCCTCCTACCAAGGATTATAAATACAAAATACATCTCAACATGTGTTCTTCACTCCGTCTTACCCCGTTCTCCTCCAGAGCAGCCAGTGGCTTGTTGATGCTGTTGACAAATTTGTTGACATGTTCAAAGTGTTTCGTCATCTCCGTTGCTAGGACCATGTCAATGATGGCCTGGCGCAGAGTACGATACTCATTCCTAGAGAGAGAGAGAGAGAGAGAGAGAGAGAGAGAGAGAGAGAGAGAGAGAGAGAGAGAGAGAGAGAGAGAGAGAGAGAGAGATGAGATCAAGAGGGCAGGGATGAGAAGAGAGAAAGGGGAGGGAGGGAGAAGGGTTAGAGAGTGAGATGAGAGCGTGGTGTGACTGCAGTAACAGTGGGGATGAATGGCTGCATTGTTCATCTTCTCCTCTCCGAGGGGAACAGTGCATGTGAGCTGCTCCGCTTTGGGGACTCAAGTCACATTACTACCCCACTGCTGTCAACACACACGCACGCAAACACACACACACACACACACACATACAACCACACACACACACACACACACACACACACACACACACACACACCTGCTCTGATCTCCAAAATTATTTAGGCTATTTTGTTTTGAGAAGTTATGATGAAAGTTGATGAACACCACAAGTTATTAAAACATTTCTGGTTTGCATGTGTGTGTGTGTGTGTGTGTGTGGGGGGGGGGGGGGGGTATTTATTATTAGCATGCAGAAGTAATTTTCTTTGACCTAAAGAAACACTCCGTATGTCTTGGTATTACCCACATAACCACTTAAGCCAATGTTTCACTTACGTATAATTGCTTTCAAGTGTCACTTGAGCTCTATAAAACTCCCTTTCCGACACATTCTTATCTTGCAGGGCATTTCGTAATCCCTTAAACCTGAATCATATTGTTCTGTTGTGAGGAGGACATGTGATAATGGGTTATAAAACATATTGTTCTGTTGTGAGGAGGACATGTAATAATGTGTTATAAAACATATTGTTCTGTGAGGAGGACATGTGATAATGGGTTATGAAACATATCTACACGACACGTTCCATGTCTCCAGAGCTTGGCCGCATCGGCTCCCCAAGAAACTCTGCTGGATGACGGCACCTGGAGGAGAGCAGACCTCTAGTTTGAAGAAATTGACCAAATACAAATAGTATCTACAAGTTCACTAGAGGTCTGCTGTCTAGGTGACGTCATGTGGCTGATTTTCTCAGGGGTGCAACCAAGTTCTCAAGGACATGTTAGTACTTTTTACAGTATATCCAATTATTACATGCAAATCCTTATCCACTACATTGCTTTTAATTTAGATTGATCATAATCATCTTTATTTATATAGCACATTTACAACAGTTGTGACTGTACCAAAGTGCTTCACAGATAAAAGCATAGAGCAAAAAATACATATACAGTACTGTGACGAGCCTGGTGGTGTTCAGACTTGTCACGGTTAAAAAACAAACTAATTCAAATGTCCACACAAGTGCAATATCAATCAATACAAATATTTATTGATTACAGGCAGAATATAGTTCAATGGGCAAATAGAATGGTCGTAATACAGTCCGATGGTCAAAACACAAAAACAGGCTCTCGTACAAAAAAGGGATTGTTCAATACTCCAGTACACAATGAACACCTTCTTGCCTTCACCTCTCCTCTCACTACCGCTCACCTCGCAAAACTCCGTTATATATCTCTCTCAATACAACAACTCCAACCTCACCTCCACTCAACTCAACTCTCTCTATCGTAGTGTATTTGTAGTGTGTGTGTCTGGGGTGTGTGCGTGTGGGATGTGGGTGAACTAATGATGCACAGGTGTGTTCTATCAGTACTAATCAGCTACCTAATTGTTTCCACTCCTTCCGTGGCAGTAATATCTCCCGTCCTTCACATATCCATGAGAGGCGGGGTGATATCTGCCACAGTACATACTAAACGTGCACACAAAAAGTGCAAATACAAATAAGTGCAAGGGTTCAGATAGAAAAAATTAAATAAAAAATTTGATAAAAGAAAGAAAAGTGCAGCAAATGACAAAATAAGACATAAAGGGACTAAAAGTAGCGACCTAGGAGGCAGGCTCAGTTTACGTCAGCATGACCCTGAACTAGAAGCTCCCCCACTCTTAAGCAAATACCTAAAGGTAATAACATATCACACAATGTGCAGGTGAGGAACAGCTCCTACCTTTCCATGTTCTTGAAGATGTTGCACTTCTCATCTCGCGTGGTGATCTGAAAGGCCAGCGCTGCGTGGTGGCTCTCTAGCACCGCCGTGTCATTGTAAAGAATGGCCAGCTCACTTCCTGCGTTACAAAGGAAGCTGTTGGTGCGACCGGGGTGATCCACGTCATGGACAGTAGCAGCGATCAGGGCAGCCACCTCATCAATGGGGTCTAGACTTTGCTGTTACAACAAATAATGTTGGGGAAATTAAAAACAAAATATGAGATTTTTTCCATGAGGACAACAAAGCACATCATGCATAGATTTGTCTAAAGCATTTGATACAGTTGGTCATCCCTTGCTCTTACAAAGATTACCTATAGTATTGGGTTGGATAGAAAGGCGTGTGATTGGTTTCAGAATAATTGAGAGGCGACAGTGTGTGAAGTCGGAAAATGGTGTGCCACAAGGTTCAGTTTTTGGTCCTGTCCTCTTCACCATTTATATCAATGATATGTCTCTTCCTTGAATGGTTGTCAATGCCATCTTTATGCTGATGACACTATTGCATATTGTATTGCTGATTCTGTACAACTGCCCATTGAGAATTAGCTATTTTCCTTTAACACCCTTCAGGTTAATCTTAAATTGGTGCTTAATGCAAGTAAAACAAAGTACATGCTTGTGTGCATGCTCATGTTCATGTTTATTAGAGCCAGAAATATTCAGTTTAGTGGTTTGCATATATACACTGTGAGTGGTTCTAGCATTGAGAGTCATTGAGGATAAATATCTTGGCATCTGGCTTGATGAGACATTTACATTTAAATACCACTTAGACAACCTTGCCAGCAAGCTGCGACAGAAAATCAGAAACAGAACCAGCTTTCTTTTGATGAGGATTGAAAAGGATTGTTGAAGCAGTTTTCTTGTCAGCTTTGGACTATGGTGATGTAATTTATAGACATGCTGCTGTTTTTATCTTGTTGTGTTACTGCTTTTAATTTTCTCTCATTTATTTTAACTGTTACTCATCATCATTGGAAGTGAGGGCAACCTGAATGATTTTACCAACAATTAATTTAAAGAGATATACAATTATAGCAAATAATCAAACTCCTCATTTAATTCTCATTTAATGTTCCATGTTTATATCTTTTTTCATGTTTTGTTTTGTATTATCCGTCTAGGGAATAAAGATGAAAAACAGACTATAATAAATTGCAGTACAGCCCATATAAAAGCAATCACATTATTTTGATCAGCACAATGTAATAATTATGTAACAATTATGCTGTTTAATGACCTTTCCTTTGTCTGTCTAAGCCAGAATATTTGACTTTTGTTTGTGTGCCAAGTCTTGGGTGACCACCTCCCAGTCCATTGGCTACGCCAAAGAAAGATCACTTATCTGAGGTAAATTCTCAGAAATAAAACATTTGGTAATCAGCTTATCCAATACACCCACTTAAGTTATTGTTATTAAGTTATTGGGCCACTGACATACTTGGACCAAGCTACCTCTACCTTGAAAAAGACACGTTCTTCGATTAGATTAGATTAGATTAGATTCTTTAATGACCACCCAGCCAGGCTGGTGGAATTTGTTTTCAGTGCAGTTACAGCATTGTTCCAACATAGAACATAGAACATATAACATCACTTACAATACATACATACATACTACATGCAGTTAAATACATAAATACTGTACATAATTACAAAGACCACAATATCATAGTTTATGTCCATGTCCGTAGCAACAGAGGTAGGGGGGTTACAGGGGGGGGGGGGTTGCTACAGGGAGTTCAGTGTCCGTATGGCAGTGGGGAAGAAGCTGTTTTTAAAGCGGGATGTTTTGGTGGTCAGGGATCTGTAGCGTCTCCCGGAGGGCAGCAGCTGGAAGATGTGGTGTGCTGGGTGAGTGGGGTCAGAGATTCCTTGCTCTTCTTATTGTGCTTTGGCGGTGGAGTGATTCGAGTGATGGGAGGGGGGTGCGGATTATTTTGGAGGATTTATTGATTACTCTTTGCAGTTTGTTTTTGGAGTGAATGTCCAGACTGCTGTACCAAACTGTTATGGAGAAGGTGAGGATGCTTTGAATGATGGCCTGGTAAAAACGGAGCAGGAGGTGTTTTCTGATTCTGTATTTTTTGAGCTGGCGGAGGAAGAAGAGTCTTTGATTGGCTTTTTTGTGGATGTGGTCTGTGTTGGTTTTCCATTTGAGGTTGTTGCTTATGTGGGTGCCGAGAAATTTGAAGGAGTCTGTCCGACAGGGTGGCTGACACCTAAGATACACATATAGTCCCTATATAGCCATTGCTGACTGCCGATAGTCTAATATATGAATAGGCATTTAACCATACTGGTGTTTTGATAAATGCAAATGGCTCTGGGAGGCAAGGGTTGTCATGTGACCTGCACAGTAAAACCCTAGCAGCAGCTTGTGTTGTGTTGTGCAGCTTGTCTGAACCTGAACAAGCGTGCGTGTTTGTATCGCCACTTGAGCGTGACATAAGAGCAAAATGGCCACTGTGTGAATATGGTCAATGGAGTTGTGTGTGTCCCCCCCCCCCCCCCCCAAAGGCAGCCAAGGGACCATTTACCTTGACCCTCTCCTTGCAGAGGAAATAGGCAGTGGCATGCAGCACATCGGCTGCGTGGCTAGAATTGTGGTAGGAGTTACTGGAGTGGTAGTTGGCCTCGATCAGCTGTAACCAGGAACGCAGTGTTCCCTCTGGGCAGGCCAGGAACTCGCACACCCCGAAGCGAGAGAACGTCTTCAGACCCAAGTAGGTCAAAGGCCTGCGGGGGGATTTAGTATGATAGTGATTTAACCTCTCCTCACACGAAATCCCTACTGGTTGGCTCAATCTACAGACCGCCAGATCATAGTGGCTTTTATGATACACTTGACGGGTGTTTAGCTGGAGTTGAGGATGTAGACAAAATTCTTATTGGAGACTGGAACACGGATATGCAACGAAAAGATGCACCCGTCTTCAAGTCATTCAGTAGGTTTTGTGATCTGCACGGCCTCAGCCAGCTAATCACCCAACCCACACGTGTATGTGAGTCAACTCAGACTACCATTGACCTCATTCTGACCTCCGACAAGTCCAAGATCTCCAATAAAGGGGTTATAGCATGCGGGTTAAGTGATCATTATATGATATTCTGTACCCGCAAAAAGCTAAAACAAAAGGCTGGCTGCCACAAAACAGTCACATCTAGAGACCTCAAAACCTACTCTAGCGAGGCCTTTAACCTTGAACTGGAGAGTCTGGACTGGTCAGATGAGCTCAATGGTACACTGGTTGAAGAAACATGGCTTGGTTTCAAAACCAAATTTTCAACAATACTAAACGACATGGCCCCCCTAAGAACCACCAGGGTAATAAATTGCGCTGAGCCGTGGATGCACTCCGAAATACTGGCCGCTATGAAAGCCAGAGACAAAAAATGCTCTGAGTTTCGTAAAAGTCAGTCAAAGCTTACCAAAAGCACGAGCAGTGAACTCCAAGCCCACGTGACTGAAATCAAACTGGAAAGAAACAGACTAAGAAACGACGTAAACTCCATGATCAAAACTGCAAAAAAGAATTTCATCAATGACAAAACTGAGGAAAACAAAAACAAACCATGTGAACTTTGGAAATTACTCAATAATCAACTAGGCTGCAGTAAAAAACTTAAAACCAGATTCTCAAACATAAACATAAAAACGGACAACACGCTCATCACAGACAAGCTGGATGTAGCCAATTACTTAAACATTTTCTTCACAAACATAGCCAAAACACTGGTAAACAAACTACCCTCCCACTCAAGGCATTATGGGGTAGAACACATAGTAGCTTACTACAAAAACCTAGGGGTCCGCAAGGACGACTTCAAGCTGGAAATGGTAACAACAGATGAGGTACTCAAAAAACTGAGCGCCCTCCAACCAAACAAGGCCACTGGCCATGACAACATCCCCTCCAAATTCCTCAGAGACTCAGCAGCCGCCATCACCCCAATCATCGCACACATAATAAACCTGTCCATAAAACAGGGACACGTCCCCTCAAAATTGCGAGGGTGACCCCTCTGCACAAAAAGGGCAGCAAATTAGACCCAGGCAATTACCGCCCTGTTTCTATTCTTACCTCCATCTCGAAAGTCATGGAAAAAATAGTCTACGAAAAAAATCTAATCTACGAATTCCAATCTGGCTTCAGAACATCCCACTCCACTGACACATGCCTTCTCTATTTGAACGACCACATCAAACAAGAGGTGGACGCGGGCAAATACTGCGGCATGGTCATGCTGGACCTACAAAAAAGGCCTTCGACGCTGTCAATCACTCCATTCTGATTGACAAGCTAAAAGCAATTGGTTTTGATAGTCTATCAGTGAGCTGGATGCAATCCTACCTTGAGGGGAGGGAACAGATGGTGGAGGTAAATGGTACCCTACCCCCCCCCCCCCCTCCCAGTGAGCTGTGGTGTTCCACAAGGAAGCATACTAGGACCGCTACTGTTCCTAATTTATGCAAATGACATGTCGTCAGCTTGTGACTGCAACTTGTTCCTGTTTGCGGAAGACTCAGCCCTGCTGGTCTCTGACAAGAACAAGTTACAGGTTGAAAAAACCTTCAGCTCGGAACTAGGCAAAATCTGCATATGGCTCGCTGATAACAAACTATCATTACACATGGGCAAAACAGAGTCCATTCTCTTCGGTTCAAATAACAAACTCAGCAAGACCGACGGCTTCTCAGTTACAGTGGGTGACAATATTGTCACAAGGAAAGATGAAATTACCTACCTGGGTTCCATCCTAGAGGCTAATCTTTCCTGTGACAAAATGGCATCCAATGTAATAAAAAAAAGTCAACCAACGAACTCGATTCTTGTACCGGATCTCCTCTCTGGTAAACAGGAATACCCTGAAGACTCTGGCAGGAGCACTCATTCAAGGGTACTACGACTATGCTTGCACCTCATGGTACCAAAGCACCTCAAAGGCGCTAAAAACTAAATTACAAACATCTCAAAACAAACTGGTCAGACTACTGCTTGACCTTACTCCTAGAACCCACCTCACCCCTGCCCACTTTGACAACCTAGGATGGCTTAGAGTAGACGACAGAGTACAGCAACTTGCAATGGGCCTGGTACGACCAAGGTACCCATGTACATGTCAAAATACTTCCCAAAGGTCAGTGAATACCACGATCACAACACCAGAGGGAGCTCCACAAATCATGTTAAACCCAGATTCGGCTCAAACAAGGGACTAAACACGTTTCGCAATTATGCCACATCAATGTGGAACGCCCTACCTAAAGCTGTAAAGGAATGTGAATCACTACCCACTTTCAAAACCACTCTCAAAGAACACCTACGGGAGACTGCAATTCGAAACTGGCCCCTGTAAATGTCCTAACCCAACCCCCTCCAATGTACAGTAAATTACCTAGTATGGTTGTCAATATTCCAATGTACAGTTTTGCTTGTTTGTACAGTGTTTCCCCCCCCCAACCCCCTCCAATGTACAGTAAATTACCTAGTATGGTTGTCAATATTCCAATGTACAGTTTTGCTTGTACAGTGTTTCCCCCCCACAACCCCTCCTACCCAACCCCCCCCCCCCCACCCAACCCCACCCAACCTCCTCCAATGTACAGTTTTTACGTCAAATGTATATACTCCCTTTTCTGGACTCTTTTTGTATCACAAACAGTACTGTATTTGCAAATCTGGTATGTCATAAATGTATAGATGTAGCAGTACTGTCTATCTGTATGTCATGTATGTCATATACTGTATGTCCTGATGAATTGAAAATGGGGGACCCTGATGTAAACAAGACGAAAGTCTTTCTCTGGTCTGCATCCCCTTAACAATTGTGTGTATTGAGCTGTACTGTATTGTCCCCATTCTGCAATCTGTTAATAACGTTTTCAATCAATCAATCAATCACACAGTCCATTTTGTTGATTTCCAGATCAACCTGAAAGCTAACCACTACAGTAGCACTTCCTCACCGTTTCATCGTGGCAGACTCCAGGTTGAAGACGTCAAAGTCCCAGGAGTCCTCGTTCTCCATGGTTTGGGCTATACGGGGTGGGATGTCGGCTAAGGACAGAGGGGTGGCCAGTTGGCTGGGGAGGTGATGGGGCTCTGTGTGAAAGAGAGCAATAGAGACAGAGGCATTGCAGAGAAAAAGCGGAAGGAAGGCGAGGAAGAAACAGAAGGCAAGAAAGGGGAGACATCTTTAATAATTCACACATAGCTATTTTTGAATGTTCCCTCATGACAAAAGTAATATCTTGAATTTCAGATGTATGCCAGAAATATCAAATATCATCCCTGCAGTGTTCTCTGTCTACTTACGTTTTGTGGAAAAGATGTATTCGTTTCCTGACAATCTGCGTAAGCCATCCTGTGAAAGAGAAAGATGAAGAGAGTGAGCAAATGTGGAGGAGGGGGGGGGGGGTCTCGGGGGCATTTTTTATACATGAGCTACTGTAGCACTCATCTTTTGGAGTAGGCACAGGATAGATGACAGGTATTGTTTTTTCTTATTTTTTATAGATGTCACCATTAGCATCACATTGGTTACTAAACCCAAGTCCCTCTCAAGAGAAGTCTGCTCACTCTGGTTCCCATGTTGACAACGATGGCAACCAGAGGATATATCCTGCGACATCTCCAGATTCTCCACTGTGTTTTTCTTTTCACATTCTAGTTCAGTCACTTCATCCAGCCAGTATCTCTCTATGCTGCAACATGACGCTTCGTTAAATTCCACACTTGACCAAAGACTTTGTTGTCTGCCTCCGGATGCCACACACACACAAGGTTCTGACCCAGTTTCAAAGGGCAATGACCACGCAGATAGTGCCGCCAAACAGGCAGCATTGTCCCCGGTTCTTACGGTATCCCAATACCCAACCCTGACTGACTAATCAGTCTTTTCTCTCTCCCTCCGTTTCTATTAATGATGTCCTGAGTCATCAAGCCTAGCAGGCTGACAAGAAGGAACAGGAGTGTGTCCATCTTTCCTATTACCAGTGTAGGTCCCCCTGGCTCACGTAAGACACATGAATCAAAACATTTAACGAGCAGCTGTATTCCATCCTAGTGGTTTGCACAGGGAGTGACCGCAGCAAACAACAAGTCATGTAGACGGAAGCATGATTTGCGCTCAAAACAGAAGAGACAAAGGAGAGGGTAAGAAAGACCATCTTCCTGTACCATCAAGAAAATATGCAAATAGGTTTTTCTTCCATGCCTTCTTACTCTTAAAAGAACAGGCCAACTTTTTGGGAAATTAGCTTATTTGCCACCAGAGACAACACCACCGGAGACAACACCACCAGAGACAACACCACCAGAGCAGTGTTAATTTTGTCAACGAAAATAATGACTAAATATGGTCGTCAACAAAGCTTTTTCCCCCGACGACAACGAGATGTGACGTCATGTTAATGTAGATCATGTGACACTAACGTGACTAAATTATTTATGCATTATAGTTGACTACATCCGAGGACACAAAAATTTACTTTACAAAAACCATGACGAATTCTCTCTTAATTTATGTTGACTAAAACAAGATGAGACAAAATAATTATAACTTTTAGAATAATTCACATTATTATTTCAGCATTTCCCATTTCCGTTTCTGGACCCTACTAGTATAAGTTGTTAATGAATCCCTTTAGCACTTGAAGTGCACTAAAACATCGTAATGACTTCTTATTTTTCATATAATGTTGGGTACATGCTCAGTAGAGTTAGAATGCTCCCAGTCTTAGGGGCTGTGATATTTTGTTACCACACTTTATGCACATAGAAGTGCGGTGGCAGGTTCGCTAAGCTAATGTTGTTAGCCGAATGCGCTGATGGAGGCCGCCATTTTAAGTTTTAACTTTAAAGTGACGTCAGCGATCTTCGGTTGTACTCGACGGACAACAGGGAATGTGTGTGCGACGTGTGTGAAATTTGTACAGTAGGTCCCAGTGAGAATTGCAATCAGTGTGTACTGTGTATTTACACTATCCTAATGTTGCTTTGTTGGTAAAAACCCCCAGAGACAACACCAACAGAGACAACACCACCAGAGACAACACCAACAGAGACAACACCACCAGAGACAACACCACCAGAGACAACACCACCAGAGACAACACCACCAGAGACAACAGAGACAACATGACATGACAACCATGACAATATCCCCTCCAAATTCCTCAGAGACTCAGCAGCCGCCATCACCCCAGTCATCACACACATAATAAACCTCTCCATAAAACAGGGACACGTACCCAAAGACTTCAAAATTGTGAGAGTAACACCCCTGCACAAAAAGGGCAGCAAATTAGATCCAGGCAATTACCGCCCTGTTTCTATTCTTACCTCCATCTCGAAAGTCATGGAAAAAATAGTATACGAACAGGTCGAAAAGTCCCTTGCGGAAAAAAATCGAATCTACGAATTCCAATCTGGCTTCAGAACATCCCACTCCACTGACACGTGACATGCCTTCTCTATTTGAATGACCACATCAAACAAGAGGTGGACGCGGGCAAATACTGCGGCATGGTCATTCTGGACCTACAAAAGGCCTTCAACACTGTCAATCACTCCCTTCTGATTGACAAGCTAAAAGCAATTGGTTTTGATAGTCTATTAGTGAGCTGGATGCAATCCTACCTTGAGGAGAGGGAACAGATGGTGGAGGTAAACGGTACCCTATCCCCCCCCCCTCACAGTGAGGGGGGGGGGATAGGCTTCCACAGTGTTCCACAAGGAAGCATACTAGGACCGCTACTATTCCTAATTTATGCAAATGACTGATTGATTGATTGAATAGTTTATTGATTTAGAATGGAAAATCACATATACATTTGATCACAATTATGAACAGGTATACATTTCTCCATTTACCAATAGGATTCCAATAAACACAATAAAGCCATAGGCTTGTTTCCATTGTGGTCCTTCATCATTGGTGTCAGTGGATTTATGTACTGGTGTGTGGACGTGGGTGTTTGTAGTGTCTGTATGTCAGGATGTGTGGTATAAAAACAAAAAATACATACAATAATATTCCATTTTATAGACAATAAAAGAATAAAAAGGAATAACACTTATTAAAAACCCTTTGTTCACTACTCCCAGCTTGTCGTCAGCTTGTGACTGCAACTTGTTCCTGTTCGCGGACGATTCAGCCCTGCTGGTCTCTGACAAGAACAAGTTACAGGTTGAAAAAACCCTCAGCTCTGAACTAGGCAAAATCTGCACCTGGCTCGCTGATAACAAACTATCATTACACCTGGGTAAAACAGAGTCCATTCTCTTCGGTTCAAATAACAAACTCAGCAAGACCGACGGCTTCTCTGTTACAGTGGGTGACAATATTGTCACAAGGAAAGATGAAATTACATACCTAGGTTCCATCCTAGAGGTAAATCTTTCCTGTGACAAAATGGCATCCAATGTAATAAAAAAAATCAACCAACGAACTAGATTCTTGTACCGGATCTCCTCTCTGGTAAACAAGAATACCCTGAAGACTCTGGCAGGAGCACTCATTCAAGGGTACTACGACTATGCTTGCACCTCATGGTACCAAAGCACCTCAAAGGCGCTAAAAACAAAATTACAAACATCACAAAACAAACTGGTCAGACTACTGTTTGACCTTACTTCTAGAACCCACCTCACCCCTGCCCACTTTGACAACCTAGGATGGCTTAGAGTAGACGAGTACAGCAACTTGCAATCGGCCTGGTCTACAAGATACACTACACGACTAAGGTACCCATGTACATGTCAAAACACTTCCCAAAGGTCAGTGAATACTAGGGCTGTCCCCGACTAAGGATTTGTATAGTCGACTTGTAGTCGCCGAAATTAGCCGATAGTCGACTATGAAAAATAAAATAAAAAAAAAAATAATTTTTTTTTGTATCATTCCATTTGGGCTGTGGGGGGTCTGAAGGAGTCGACGGAAGGCTTCTTGTTCTCTGCGAAAGCATGCAATTGGTCCACTGATGGATACATCTTGATATTTGTCTAGTCTAGTGTATTCATTAGATGGGTGAAATCCTCTTTCAGTGCCTCTGTGCTCTGTGCCTATTTTCTTAGGCAGTTAGCATCTGGTATGCGTGCCATTAGCGTTAGCCACGCTTCTAGGCTCTTTGCTTTTGGAAAGAATGATAAAAAAAAAATTATAAGAATTTCTTTTAATTTTTGCATTAGACTAAGAGGTTGGCAGTCGACTACGGCTCCTTTCGATCGATTACTCGACTATTCGACTAATGGGGGTCAGCCCTAGTGAATACCATGACCACAACACCAGAGGGAGCTCCACAAATCATGTTAAACCCAGATTCGGCTCAAACAAGGGACTAAACACGTTTCGCAATTATGCCACAACAATGTGGAACGCCCTACTCACAGCTGTAAAGGAATGTGAATCACTACCCACTTTCAAAACCACTCTGAAAGAGCACCTACGAGAGACTGCAATTTGAAACTGGCCCCTGTAAATATCCTAACGCAACCCCCTCCAATGTACAATAAATGTCCTATTAAACCCAATAATACACGAGACCCTCTTCTTGGGACCAAGTAAGGTTTTGTCGATAATCCAATGTACAGTTACCCCCCCCCCCCGCCTACCCCGCCTACCCCCCCCCCCCCCCCCACCACCTCCAATGTACAGTTTCCTCCCCCACCCCCCCCTACCCAACCCCCTCCACCCCACCTACCAACCTCCTCCAATGTACAGTTTCTTCAATATCTATATGCCTCTGGTGTCCTATGGACATGCTTTCCCCAACACATGGTTCCCATCACATCTTCTCAACATCCCACTATACAATACCTAAACACCTAACACTTATGCCTACCACCGCGACAACCCCAACTTCATAATTTGGAATGACAGACAAATTAACCACTTTACAGGCTTATGGCTCCTCCTGTTCAAAGATACTCTATCCCTCTTGCACTACCTCAAAGGACTTGAAAAGCCATACCCCCTTTTGTCAACTCTTGAGATCGAGGGGAATCGCTTTAGCTGGCAGCTGCAAAACGGGCTGCACAGTAATCACACAGGGCATTCGTGCACGTTCAAAGTACATCCATTGGAAAGTCTCAAGTTTCTAACTCAGTGTTACTAGAGTTAGAATGAATGATTGGAGCACTATGTCGCTAGGTAGAACGTATGTGAATGATTTTATTTAGATAATTTCATATAGAATTTTGTATTTAATTTTATTGTTTTGTTGGAACAAAAAGGGAGGATTGATCAGCATACACTTGGTACTTTCTTATTACACAGCCCTCACCTCTCCCATACCAATTTACATCTGTCTACGTTACTCACCCATTCCTATCCATCTACATCACTTACCCCATATCTCTCATACAGTCTGTATGTTCTCATCTCACCTCTCCTCTACGTTACCGACCCCATAGCTGTACAAAGCACCCACTTAGTTTTGTCTACTGCCTGTATAAATACTTTGTTAGCTCGCCATTCTAGGGAGATCCAAGGTTATGCATTCTTTGCTGTACTCCATCTCTCCATGCTGCAACATGATGCTTCATTAAAACTCCACCCTCAACCAAAGACCCTGTTGTCTGCTTCCATGAATAATCTGTTTAGGTTTAACTAGATTATTCCCCATCAGTAATCAATCAAATCAAATCAGATCACAGTAATAACTTTGATAGAAATATTCATGTCTAAAGTGAATTTTCAAAAGAGATTTCAGTCATTTAAATTTTTTGTCATTTTTATTACTTGCTCCTTAAAGGCATACTGTACTGAGTAGAATTATCCTATGTATAGACTCAAACATAATCCCTCTCAATCATCACTTGACAGTTTGATCTGAACTTAGTTTGATGGTACAGCGTATCCTATGTAAGCACTGCATTGTTTTTGTATCACATGCTGGTGCTCTTGTGACATCTAGTGGCTGGATCCTACTCATTATGCCTTTAAGGACATTTGTTTAACATTTTGAGAAATGCTCCCTCGCGTGCAGCCAGACCAAGCCTTTTAATTAAATTAATGTCCTGGTTAGAAAACAATTAGCATATTCATGAACTGTACCAGCTGGGTCAAAAATTACACCATTGAAATGAATGTGCATATGCCAGTCAATCCACAGAAAATCAATCCAATATGGAATTAGTATCCCTCTTCTTCTCGTGGCTGCAGTGCAGTGGCATCATGCCCATTCAACTACTCCTAGCCCCCCCCAGAGTCTTGGCTAGCATGCAATAATGCACGTTATTAAATGGGGTTTAATGCTAGGCTTATAGAACAGGCCGAACTGTATCCCAAACTTGGATATCAGTATAAACCCTTTATTGCCTCCAGAGACAGGATTAATGCTGTAATTATGTTAACTGTATTGTATACTATGTAATGCATAGCCTACCATACTTTTGTTTGCACAAATGTGTGTATGTCTGTGCATACTGTTTATGTGAATGAAGATGCCAATAGGTTAATTGCTCTGGGAAATGGAAACATCCTGTACATCTATACAAAGATATAGGCTAATTGGCCAGGGAAATGGAAACATCCAATACACCTATACAAAGATAAGAGGTCTCACTAAGGTTTGGCTCTCAAACTATAATTGTGACAAAACGCTTACATCTCATCCTCATTCATATGGTAGTTTATGAGCAAGCCGCCATTTTGTACAGGCAAGTTTTTTACACACACACAAGAGTCAAGGACGTGCATTGCGTGGGATCATCCCTATGTTCCCCGGGTCCTATGTTCCCCGGGTTCTATGTTCCCCGCTTTGATTGATTAATAGATTGAAAATTTTATACATTTTTATAATTTAATTAATTATTAATGTCCGCCTTGTTTCGAACGGTTAAGCTTAGGCCCTCTTTCGAACTGGTTAAGGTTAGAGTTTGGAATCAGGGCTGGTGGTCTAAAATGTTCAATCAATCAATCAATCAAAGCAGGGAACATAGAACCCGGGGAACATAGGACCCGGGGAACATAGACATGCTCCCCATTGCAATGCGCTTTTTTGTTGTGACATTGCATAAAGATGGAAGTCCAAACGACTCATTTAAAAGGCACAGTTTAAAAGTGTCATCCTTGCTTCAGTGTCATTTTGACTATGCGAGTGCAGCATGGTACAGTGGTCTGTTGACTAAATAAAAAAATAAACGTCAGGTGATGCAAAACAACACTATTCGGTACATACTAGGTGTGCCTCCCAGAACGCATGTAGGAAGATGCCGAATTCATAAAGGTGGGAGTGCTACCAGTGCACCTCAGGGTTAAACAGATGAAACTGAACCACCTGTTCAACATAGTAAATGGTACAGCCCCAAGCTATCTGAAGTCTCAGATCGATATGGTCCATACGCAGCATGGACACAATACCAGGGCCAGTGTTCGCTCTTGTAAGGTGCAGCGGGTCAAGTCTATGGCTCACAGCTAATTTTTCTACACCGGGATCTCAACGTGGAACAGCCTTCCACTTAGGATAAAACTGTCAGGATCTAGAGGTATATTTAAAGGTCAGGTTCGCTCATATCTCCGGGGTAAAGTGGCCGGATAGCCGTCAGGTCATACTTGGATTGTTGTTTTAATGATGGTATAAGAAATGCGCTATTTTATGGTATTTGGTCAGGATGTTTTTTTTTTTTGATCCACTTTTTCTCCCATTTTTCTATATTTTCTCCCATCCCAATTTCGTATCATCCAATTCAACCCTCCCCTGTCACGAACGCTGTTTCTTGCCTCCCACAAGCCGGCTGCAATGTGGACTAAGTCATACATAGCACAAGTCCCCTCCGGTACTTGAGGTAACAGCAGTCGCATCTTTTCACCTGCGCAGCTCGATCTCTCAGTGTCGAGGAGTAACGCGTGGGAGGCTCACGCTGCCCCCGACACTTCCTGATTCTACTGCGCAGGCGCACCAACCGACTTGTAGGAGTCGCTTGTTCACAACGTTCGATCCCCACCCTTCAGTTTTCCCTCCCCGTAATACGGCCAATGTGTATTACTGCGGACGACCAGCTAAACTGAAAACAATGTGGAGAGCTGGATTCGAACACGCGAATCCTAGCGTCTCCACACTGGTGGCGAGTGCCTTGCCCACTACACCACCTAGCCGCCCCTAGTATTTGGTCAGGATGTTATTGACTTGTTTTTAGATATGTAGAATATGGATTTGTTGTATTGGACTTTTGCTCTATGTGTTTTATATGTTATTTGTGTATTAAGTCCTTTGGTCAGAACATCTGGGACCATGCTGGAAATAAGTGTTGTCACTTTTGCATGTCATCCCTTGGATTTGTCGTGTCTTTGGATCCATAAATAAAATCAATCAATCAACAGTTTTGGAATACGGGCTGGGTGCAAAATCGGACTGGCTCGTCTTATTTGAAAGTTTGAGTGTTAGTGTCGGAGACCAAGCACTGAAAGAATTCAGCCTTCCAAAGAGCACCTTGCCACACACACACACACACACACACACACACACACACACACACACACACACACACACACACACACACACACACACACACACACACACACACACACACACACACACACACACACACACACACACACACACACACACACACACACACACACACACACACACACACACACACACACACACACACACACACACACACACACATTCTGTATAGAGAAATTCCTTTCTCCAAGATGCCTGGTTCGATGAATGTGAGTATTTTAAACGTTAACCCACATACTGTATCTGATGCCCCCACCACGCTAGTGCACGTGTGTCTCAGTGTTTACTTCACGGATTGAGAGCGGAAGAGGAGACGCTCATCTTTGACCTGAGCATTGTCTCCTCTCATGCTGCCTCTGTACACACCAGCTATTTTAGGACGTTCTCCCCCAGAAACATGACAGTGCCTCTCTTGAACGCTCACTGCACCTACTAAGCATGCGCACATGCACACGCACACACACACACACACACACGATCTACCTCAGAATACTAAGCTGGAGCCCAGAGAATAAATAAGCAACCCAGCACTTCCTAAACAGATAAAATTCTAACATACATAATCTCTGACTGGACCCACCCACCCATTCACTCACTACATGGCTCTCTGGTTTCATACGTCCCTCTCTCTCCCCCTCTGTTCCTCTCTAGTTCTAATCTATCTGTCTGGTTGTCTCTATTTGTATCCGTCTGGTTGTCTCTATTTCTCTATCTGTCTGGTTGTCTCTATTTGTATCCATCTGGTTGTCTCTATTTATCTGGTTGTCTCTATTTCTCCATCTATAGTATATATATGGAAACATCCTGTACATCTCTATATATATATATTTCTCTCTCCGTCTGGTTCTTTCTCTTACACACCCCTAAAGAAGGTCCAGCAGCAGCTCCTCTCAGCAGATCTCTGGGTCTGGGTCTATCTAGAGTGCAGCTAGTCTATAGAGTGCAGCTAGTCTATAGAGTGCAGCTAGTCTATAGAGTGCAGCTTGTCTATAGAGTGCAGCTAGTCTATAGAGTGCAGCTAGTCTATAGAGTGCAGCTAGTCTATAGAGTGCAGCTTGTCTATAGAGTGCAGCTAGTCTATAGAGTGCAGCTTGTCTATAGAGTGCAGCTAGTCTATAGAGTGCAGCTAGTCTATAGAGTGCAGCTAGTCTATAGAGTGCAGCTTGTCTATAGAGTGCAGCTAGTCTATAGAGTGCAGCTAGTCTATAGAGTGCAGCTAGTCTATAGAGTGCAGCTTGTCTATAGAGTGCAGCTAGTCTATAGAGTGCAGCTAGTCTATAGAGTGCAGCTAGTCTATATCTAAGTGCAGTCATGCTTATTCGTCTGATCCACAGGACAGGATGTTACCAGACCTGGAGCTAAGAGGAAGAGAGAGAGCGAGAGAGAGAGAAAGAGAGTGTGTGTGTGTTGAGAGAGTATCTCTCAGTGTGTGTGTGTTGAGAGAGTATCTCTCTGTGTGTGTGTGTGTGTGTGTGTGTGTGTGTGTGTGTGTATGTGTGGTTGAGGGAGATACATACAGTAGAGAGAGCGACATGAAGTCAGAGAGAGGAGAGACTGTACTGTAGAGAGAAGAGACATATAATGAGAGAGAGAGATAAGAGACATACTGTAAAAAGAGTCATAGAGAGAGTTAGAAGAGACATACGAGAGAGAGAGAGAGAGAGAGAGAGAGAGAGAGAGAGAGAGAGAGAGAGAGAGAGAGAAGAGAGAGAGAGGGCTTTCCTCTCCAGCCTACAGGAGCACAAAGGACAATCTAACACTTCCTCTGGGGTCACTGCCAAGACTGCCAACTTGGCACTCTCTCTCCCTCTCTCTCTCCCTCTCGCTCTCTCCCTCTCTCCCTCTCTCTCTCTCCCTCTCTCTCTCCCTCTCTCCATCTCCCTCTCTCTCTCTCTCTCCCTCTCTCTCTCCCTCACACACAGGCATTCCTGACTTTCCACTCCTCTGGTTTCACACATGATACATCACAGAGGTATATAGTCTACCGCATGATGATAGTGGATGTCTAAGTAGACATGGGTGTTTGTTCATTGCACGGTATCTCCACAGAGCTCACGTTTCTCTGAGAGCAGTGAAGCTCAAATACTTTTCCACCACTGTCTGTTCTCCATATAACATGAATGCTATCTCCCGTAAGGCCTCATTATCTAGAAGATAACAAAGGATTATCACATGGGATCAACATTTCTCTGTTCTGAAACTCTCCTATACAGTATCATGTCATCGTCTGGATACACACAATGGAGGCCTTACTTGTGGACTTCTCTTTTCTTCCCGTATAGACGACTGCACTTCCGCGTTACATTGAGCTCATGGAGGAGAGAGAGCGGGGGGAGAAAATGAATGAATGTGGATGAGAGCCTTGACATTAAGTGGTTGTAGCTACGGCTGTGGGAGTGCTGGAGACCTGATCCAATAGACGTTTATATACGCATGAGTCTCCTGAACACGGAGCAACCAATCCAAAGTCGATCGGCATTTTCTCCACCGAGCTGTAGTCACTTTTTCGAACCTACTCACGAACTACGCATGCACAGATTGATGAACCTAGACTCCGTGGGCAATCTGCGCATGCATAGTTCTGGAGTAGATGCAGAAAAGTGACTATAGCTCGGCATCGACTCCGTCGCTCCTCCGTGTTCAGGAGATTCAGGCGTATAAAAGTATATTGGATCATATCTCCAGCACCCCCACAGCCATAGCTAAAACCACTTAATGTCAAGGCTCTCATCCACATTCATTCATTTTCTCCCCCCGCTCTCTCTCCCATGATTTCAGAATACCGGAAGTGTTGCAGTGGTCTATGGCTGCCTGTAACCATTGGTAACCACTTTCAAAAGAAAATGCCTAATTTCTGTGCAGTGGTAGAGTCATTATCCTACGCAGAGAGTTGGTCGACATTCCACTGTCAAACATCTCTGCCCAAAGAGGAAGTAAACTAACCGGTTCTACCTATACTCGCATTCTTTTTCATATTGAATATTATTAACATATTGAATAAATAATATTATGTTATTGTTCCCCCCCTATATCTTTTTGTCTCTTTTATAAATAAAAACAAAAAATATGTTGGAAAAAAGTTGACGTTCACAGCGTCTGTGCAACCTCGTCTCCATGGAAATGACGATGAACGCAGCCATAAAGGTATGGTTTCCTTACGCAGAAAATACATAAACTTTTCTGAAAATGACACTGCATAACTCATTAATGTTCAGAGAAGCTTAATCTTTTGTCATTTGTGATACTCTCCAATGTATACATCCAATTCAAAGTTATAGCCTCATTTTCTTTTAAACAAATTTGGTCGCGGAGGTCCAGATTTGGTACAGATTTTGGCTCTTTTGGGCAGAGGTGTTTAGCAGGCTGTGGTAAAGTAGGTAAAACACTGAAAGCATGCTATTACTGTTCCACTGTGGCCTGTTTACAAGATCCAGTCATAAGACACCAAATGTCTATGTTTTCTGTTGATATATTTCTCATATATCAGCACATAGCAAGTTATTTTTGCACATAGCACATGCTATGTACAAATCAATGGTTGCTATAATACAAGCAGCCATGTT
Organism: Notolepis coatsorum; assembly: GCF_963971535.1. Lineage (NCBI taxonomy): Eukaryota > Metazoa > Chordata > Actinopteri > Aulopiformes > Paralepididae > Notolepis > Notolepis coatsorum. The sequence continues at coordinate 26,825,298 of NC_140184.1, forward strand.
GGAAGACAAATAACTACAAAAACACTCTGTGTACGGCCTCTATTATATCCAACTTTCACTTTTAAAGAATGTAAATTAATGTAAAATAAATGTAAATGTTATTATTATTTACAAACGTTTCACCACGTGTTTTTCGATGTTGTGATTCCTGTTTGACTATAGCAGATCTATTTGAGGATGATATGGGTTTGCAAACTTGTCTACGGTCCACTGTGCCCAGTAGTGGCGTGGGGGTCTGCCCTCACCATCATCAGCCCCCCCACAAGGTCATTGGTGTGGGGGTCCTCATCCTTGGTGCCCAGCTGTGGGGAGTAGAGCTCTGTGGTCCTCAGGATCTCTAATACCCGGTCCAAGGCCTCTGCCACCGGCATGGGACTGCTCTCCTGGGCTGCGTTGATGATGTTAATCACCTGGATGGTGAGACGGAAGAAGAAGAAGAGGAGAAGAAGAAGCTTGAGAAGGAGGAGGAGGAGGAAGAGGAGGCAGAAGAGGAGGTGGGGGAGAGACACATACTTGAGTGCAGTTCATTCCCACTATTGCCCACTCTCTCATGTGGCTCTCTCTTATCATTTTCAGTCACACTGGCCCCCTTTTCAGCTTTGGAAAGAGGGGAACGCTTTCTAACCATACCTTGATTATTTCTCCATCTCTACTCCGAATACACATAGAAATACAGCCACTGTAAAGTGGTACATTCCCGGACACATCAACGCTCTGAGCTGAGGTAAACATGAATCACAGGGACACATGCTCATACACACACAACACACACAACATGCGTGCCAACACACACACACACACACACCAATATCAACAGTTCCATCAGTAACTTTATTCTGAGGAGGAAGATGCCTACAGGGCCTGATAGCATAGTCAAATGATACAACTGAGCAACTGCAGCATGTCATATGATCTGCTTCCGACAAGTCGGGCTGCTCTATACATACTCCGCTGAACAGGGGCGTAGATGTGGGGGAAGTGGAACTGACGACCCAGGGCCCCAAGCTGGGGGAGTCTTGACTAAAAGCTTTGTTTTAAAAGGTTGTTTTAAATGTTATTTATTGAGCCTATTGCATTTGTTTGATTATCCGCAGGAGGTATGAGTCATGTATGGGAACGGGGGCCCAGAGACACATCATGTGTCGAGGGCCCAGAATATCTTGCTACGCCTCTGGCACTGTCATTCTGATCCCACATGCTTTGTTGGTCTTTTCCATGAAATACAGTTACAGACTTAAAAGTTTAGTTGTGTGATGGAGCCAACAATAAAATCTGATATCATGTGATGGAGGCCAGGAGGGAGTGTGGAGGAAGGAGAGGAACCAACCTTAGTGATGGGAGCTTCTATGGTCATGGAGTGGATCCTGGCCATGGAGGAGTGCCTTCGCTGGGAGCTTCCTGGAAGGGTAATGGAAGCTCACTATATATGCTTGGTCTTTCGTTCAATCAGAATTCTCAAAAGGTGGACATTTGTTAAAATTCACTAAAGAAGGGCGGCTAGGTGGTGTAGTGGGCAAGGTGCTCGCCACCAATGCAGGAAACGCTGGGTTCGAGCCCAGCTCTCCACATTGCTATCAGCTTGGCTGGTCGGTCATACTAACACAATTGGCAGTGTTAGGGGTGGGAAAGCTGATGGGTGGGTCCTGGTCGTTGTAAACAGTGACTCCTACAGTTCGGTCGGGGCGCCTGCTCAGCAAGGATAGGATCTAAGGGGGGTAGTGTGATCCTTCCACACGTTACACCCTCTCAGTGAAAGTCCGCGCTGCCAGGTGAAAAGAAGCGGTTGATTGGCTAGACGTGTGTCGGAGGAAGCACGTGGTAGCCTCCACTCTCCCAGACCGACTGTGGGGGGTAAGTGCGCAGCGACCAGGAAGGGGATTGGGAATTGGCATAACGACTAACATTGGGATGGGAGAAAATCGGAGGAAAAAAGAGGGGGAAAAAGACCAAAAAAAAAAAAAACAATAGCTGATAATACATTTCCCAAATGATAAATCCCCATACAGGTGGACTGCGCGGGAAACTAAAGTGACGTACACAGACTACACCTCCCTATAGACAGGAAGACAATTGACCAGATATCAAACCCTGACCTCTTTTCTTGATCCTCCAATCACAACTGTTGTCAAATGTATGAACAAATGTGACTGGGTCCAGCGGCAAGAGACTCGTGTCTGGAAGTCAGATTGCGAGAAAATCAATGAAATGTTTTAATAATTTTTTTTACATTATCACAGTTTGAATGTAACATATTGACTGTAACAGCTAACAGTTATAGTATCTCTAAATAGTAAAAACCTTTGTATAAAAAAGGCAGTTTGTGACACCTAGTATATCTGACTGCCAAGGTGTCAAAAATGCAGCCAAACTTTAGATTGGATTTTTCTCTGCTCTGAGACTTGAGGTTTAACTAGATTCAAATAAGCACATCTCCTTCAAATATTTTCAAGACACATTATTTGAAAGCTTACATACTTTCATAATCTGTACAAATCTGAAAAATTACAGAGGGAGACTTGTGCCATGAACCGCCGGGCTCGGTCACAAATATGTACGTGTTTATTTAGGGAAAACACATCCTTTATCATTCTTTTTATTTAACCCTTGAGTCAACCTTAAAAAAAAACACTACCTGTCTCCCTAGTGAGCAAAACTGCGATCTCAGTAAAACATATCTTTTTCATGTATTGTTCCAATTTTCTTTCATGAATATCATTATTAACTTCAGTCCTCACCATACATAGAGAATATTTATTCATTTTCAGGATTTTAACCATTTCTTAAATTAGGGTTAGCGTTATGGTTGGGGTTAGGGTTTGGGTTAGGGTTAGGGTAACCCTAACCCTAACCTGTCCAGTTCTGCGACTAGTGTGAAAGGTGTGACACTTGTTCACGCGCTTAACACTTTGAATGCCCATAACGAATATTCTCGTTCGTGTGTCGGAGAAAGCACGTGATAGCCTCCACTCTCCCAGACCGACCGTAGGGGGTAGGTGCGCAGCGACCAGGAAGGGGATTGGGAATTGGCATAACGACTAACATTGGGATGGGAGAAAAACGAAGGGAAAAGGAGGGGGAAAAAAAAGATTAAAAAAAAAGAAAAAAAAAGAAAATCAGCTGTGTGCGTGTGTGTGTGTGTGTGTGTGTGTGTGCGTGCTCAGAGTTTCCACTATCTATCTCCCTCCCGTCTCACCGTCGCTCCCTCGGGACGTGGTGGATCTGACGTCCAGAGAGCCTTTCCTTCGATCCCTGTATCTGCTGGACTGGATGTCTGAGGAGAGGACCACACTATGTGTTAAAAACACACACACACACACACACACACACACACACACACACACACACACACACACACACACACACACACACACACACACACACACACACACACACACACACACACACACACACACACACACACACACACACACACACACACACACACACACACACACACACACACACACACACACACACACACACACACACACACACACACACACACACACACACACACACACACACACGACTGGATGGGAGATTCTGCAGAAACCTGGTCTATACACATCTGGAGGGATGCACCAAATGTTCACTGCCGATAGCGGTTCTGGGTCATATGATCGGATCCATTCCTTTGGACTGACCAGTATAGACTTCACCCCTGAAACAGACAGGATGCAGTACGCGTCCACAGTGGACACACCCAGCAAAGAAGCTCCCTGCATGTGGGTGGGGTAAAAAATCTAATTTTAAAGCTCATTTTCTTGCTACAGTATGTCAGATGTGGCCTCCATAGAAATACACTGGGAGATTCACTCCCAGCGCCTCAAGACTGTGTTCAGAAACCCGGTGCTTGATGTGTCTGCTCTGGCGCCAACGTATGCCTCTTGCATTCCGGGCCATTGACCCTATATTCACATGGTGGCCATTTTACACTGCTTTTCTCCCAAGGTGGGAACAGAGTGGAAAGGAATCCCATCCTGAGCAAAATGGCTGCCGTGTGAATATGGCCAATTCTGCTTCCAGTCAGTTTCAGGGGTTAGGCCATTGGACAAAACGTATTGAGAGACATAATCCAATTTCTCCATTAGAGACGTTCAACATCTTGAAACTGCATTAATAAAAAAAAATGTATAAAATCTAAAACAAAATCGCTTTGCTTTGATTTCTGAAATGTTACAAATGGCTCTTTGTGCCCAACTTCAGCGCCAGGGAGATTCTCCCGATACCCACCCTATTTTAGCTTGGTATCGGCGTCATATTTGATACTGGTATTGGCGCATCCTGTACGGGTATCCAAAGTAGTCGAGGAGGCTTTTAGGGAGGGGTTTGGGGGGAGTATAGAGAACATGTGACACAGGTCCTACCTGTCTGAGACTCTGCCTGCACGCGCTCACCGGACTTGTCATTCTGCAAGGAAGACAGAAAACATCTCCATGTATCTGGGTCAGAAAACACCAGTCTTTCATTTATTTTGTTTTGTAATGACCTCGTGAGCGTGACTCTTACCTTCTTATTATCGTTTAAAGGCCAGTTGATAGACACATAGTGTCTGATTTTTCTGTAAATGAACGGAAAGTATTAATAAGTAAATGAAAAGAAAAAGGGATAGAAAAATAACAAATAAAGTGATACGACACACTGTGTCCAAAGAAGTGGAATAAAGTGATACGACACACTGTGTCCAAAGAAGTGGAATAAAGTGATACGACACACTGTGTGGGAGGAAGTGGAATAACGTGATACGACACACTGTGTGGGAAGAAGTGGAATAAAGTGATACGACACACTGTGTGGGAAGAAGTGGAATAACGTGATACGACACACTGTGTGGGAAGAAGTGGAATAAAGTGATACGACATTGTGTGGGAGGAAGTGGAATAACGTGATACGACACACTGTGTGGGAAGAAGTGGAATAAAGTGATACGACACACTGTGTGGGAAGAAGTGGGTCCCAGAAATGATTCTCTCTCACTTCCAAGCAGTGGAAAAGTAGGATACATTTTATTTGTTTAGCTCACACAATAATCTGCCGAATAAATGTTGGGTCTAAAGAATGTTTATTCTGAAAATGTGGGTTCCCCGAAAACCACTGCACTAACTGTAGGGCAATCCACAATGGAGGACAAATCCAGATTAGGAATGGATGAGACAAAACAAACGAGCCATCACTCGCACTCCTACACAGTTAGACGACGTCAAACATCTCTTCCCAAAGAGGAAGTCAACTAACGGGTCCTAGTTGGACTCATATTATTTGACCTTAACATTATTGAATATAAATAATATTATATTAATTGTTCTCCCTATCTTTTTAGTCTACTTTATAAATAAGAAAAAAAAACAGTTCTGTTTATTCACTGTGGCCATGAGAATGATGATGAATGCGAAAGTTACCACCATCACCTTTTCTTTTAAACTAATTTGGTCATGGAGGTCAGTTTTTGTTACAGTGACTGAGCTGTTTCAGGCTGTGTGATGTACAGGCAACTCTCCGTAGGAGTGTGATAGGATGAGCTAAGCCGATCAATCTGTCACTCACCCTCCCTGTCCAATCACAGGTGTGATCTTCACATTTTGTTGAATGTTGTCTCCATTCTTCTTTTTGGCATAATAAATCCCCTGCCACTCCTGGAACACACCAAGGCAGAGCCAAACGAGAGGCAGTGAGACATACAACAGTGAGACACACATAGGATCACATTCAGGAACAAGGACACACAGGGGAAAATACACAAATAATGGATTGCGCGGTGCTAATTGCACCCTTAATTAACATGCGGGCAGAAAAGTGGCCATTTTTGTTTTCGTTTTTGAGGACTGCATACCTTTTTTGCAAACCAAAATACTATACTTTATACTCATAGCACATGCATGAAAGATAACATTCTGAGGTTTATGATACAATTTAGTGCTAATGAAATAGAGTAACATAGGTCTGAACTTGAGTTGTAGAAAAACTTGTTACTCAAGTTTTTCTGTAGTAGTTAGTAGTCCAGAAGTAGTATTTCCCCAGAAATTCGTATGGCTTAAAAAACTCCCGTAGAAAGATCCATAGCCTGAAGCCTTATGTAGCACATGTCCAAATTTCATAAAGATCCGCTCCGCTTGGTAAACTGTGTACAAAAGAAAAGCTCAGTTTTCTCATAGACTTCAATTAATTCAGCGTTTTTTCGCTTGTGAGTTCTTCACCTAGATCCCTGATTCGTACATTCCCACGTGGGGTATCGTTGGAAAGCCACACTCATTGGCTACAACCCTGTCCAATAATTTTCGAGATCGCCAAATGATTGACGGAACTAGAGCCCCAAGAGTCAGGAGTGGTATATTGCGCAATACCGTGTACTTTGCACAAGCCTCAAATATCGGCATGTAACTCGAGAACCGCTGAACGGATTTTGTCACCTGAAAGGGCTCTCGACAGGCAACAAATGGGGCTTTAATTCGATCTATATATATTGTATTACAAAATATGCACACCCGAGCCACTAGTGGTCGCCAAAGTGCCGGGGGCAAATCGTCCTAAAAAGGGCCCACATGTGGGCCCTTGCAGCTTAAGAGGCTAACTGCGTGAGTTTAGCGCGCGGTATCTGATCCATCTTTGCGCATTATTCACTAAAGACATTGTGCGGATGAGATAGTAGCGCAAACATGCCCATATGTGTGCAGTTTGCTCCTGATTTGCTCCAGTGCAGTTTGCTCGCCGGAGCAGTTTGCACCCGACAGCGCTGTTGGCAGATATCAGGAAGGGGAAAAATAAACCCGAAATAACAATGCTTCCATTGTTATGAATGAGAGAACCCACACAGCAGGAGATTTTCGAGCGACAATCGCGCAGCAAGGTCACAATGAGGAAATAACATGACTTCTACTTATCATTTGTAATATAAATAAATTGATCAATACATTCATTGATCAATAACCTACATATTATTACCATGCTATTTAAGTTAGTTATTAATTAACTAAGTTAGTTTGTCATTTATATGTGCTGCTTAACACTTTGAGTGCCGACGACGTGTATTGTCGTCTTATCATGCCCCCCGTTGAGTGCCGACAACGTGAATTGTCGTTAGATTTTTTTATTAGCGATCTCAATTCATATTTCATCAACCGAGTCTTCCGTTGGTACAGCAGACCGTCTAGGAGCTCAGATGGGAAAATACCGCCCCCTATTATCCCTGTGTAACTGCAGGCCATTCGATTATACTGGGAGATCCCTGTGGGGGGAGCCTACTGGCTCAATTATGCTGGCGATGGATCTGATGATGAGGGAAGTGATCGTGAGTTGGAAAGCAGCGTGGAATATATATTTACAGCAGCCAATAATCAATCAATAAACGCGATCGATATTTGGAATGGCAATCAGGAATTGGAATAATCTTTTTGGAGAACATCTGATCTAAGGTAAGGAGTCTATGTTACCAGTTTTAGGATAATCAGAGCTGTATTCACTGAGATATCAGCATGTGCCGTGTGTGTGTGTGTGTGTGTGATGTTGAGGAAATTAGAGAATAGATTTTTCAGCCCGCTTCTATAGCGTGCATAAGTACACATATACTATCGATAATCTAGCGTTTATTTGAAAACGATTCATAAATAGGCCGAAAAATTACAACGTGTTTGTGTATTCCAGAATATTCCAGTAAATGCCTTTTATCACGGAATCTTTATATTTTCCTTGAAAACGAGGGCTTTTCAAAATGCTATAAAACAATCCGTTTCAACCATGTTGACTGCAAACAAGTCATTGATAAACGACGGGCAGATTAGACACATAGCCATAATTTAAGACAGAGATTATGCGTTCACAACGCTATCATTGAAGTCGGTGGTGGCATTTAACCATGCTTTACCATGTTAATGGCCGGCACTGAAAGTGTTAATAGAAGAGCTAGAGAAAGGGGGCGGTGCATCAAAGAGCTGCTTTAATGGAAAAGGTGACACACTCCTTGTGTACAGTATGCTTGTTTCATGTCCAGCGATCCCCTAGACCGCTGCGCCGGCGTTAAAGGCCCCTCCCCCGTGGCTCCTCGGTCTGCTAGTGACCTTCCCTCTCTCTGTAGTGACATCACAGCAACACATGAAACAGAGCTGCTCTGTGTCCGTCACACAGGCCAACAGCGAACAGCGTGCTCTTCGCAGACACCAACTTCAGCAGGTTTGTAAGAAAATAAATGACACGTTTGCAAAGAATATAAAGTATTGGCTTCGGCCACCGTGGCGTGCAACCGCTTGCTCTGCGAACCGGTCCGACGTTCCACGTTGCCGGCTCCCGTGGCTACGTGTGGTCATCTAGGCTGTTGTGGCTACGTGTGGTCATCTCGGCTGTTGTGGCTACGTGTGGTCATCTCGGCTGTTGTGGCTACGTGTGGTCATCTAGGCTGTTGTGGCTACGTGTGGTCATCTCGGCTGTTGTGGCTACGTGTGGTCATCTCGGCTGTTGTGGCTATGTGTGGTCATCTCGGCTGTTGTGGCTACGTGTGGTCATCTCGGCTGTTGTGGCTACGTGTGGTCATCTCGGCTGTTGTGGCTACGTGTGGTCATCTCGGCTGTTGTGGCTACGTGTGGTCATCTCGGCTGTTGTGGCTACGTGTGGTCATCTCGGCTGCCGTGCCGCACGGAGTACATCGGCGGCAATGTACAGTATTTGACTTTTTATTCTAGGCCGAGTTCTGCAGTAAATCACACAACTACAGATTGGTCTGGCGACGCAAATGAACCACAATGAAAACAGCAGAAAACAAACAAACAACAACAAGACAAAACAACAAAGACATTGTAAAAGGTTTACCTTTCCTTTCCGTATGCAGGAGTTTATTGTTTCAAGGAGATCAGGCTTATTCTTCTCACTTTTAGGCACTTCTATAATTTCCTTCCCTAGTAGCTCGCCTTGCTGGTAGCCCATGATGGACTCGTAGGCAGGGTTCACGTACTGTAAGGAGAGAGGGGAGCCAGAGGTCAGACTCTCTCTGACAAACATCTGTTCTCCCAGAGATTACACTAAGCTGAGGTCAGCTGTGGTGCTGTCCAATAGCTTGTCTTTGGGGTTAGATGTGGTGATGACCGCTACCAGCATCTGAGCTCTCTGAGCCTATTCACTCATCAAGCCTTCATAGCGCTCACACACCAAAAAAAACATGACAGTATCGCCTAAAATGCTCTGTGGCACGGAGGACAAGAGCGACCATTCAGAGGAGCACAGAGAACACAAATATCATCTGAGAACAGGGATCACAAGACACCAGCAGGCGCTAAAACAAGAACAAGGAGAGAGAGACAGATATAGAGAGAGGGAGAGAGAGAGACAATGTTCAGCAGTGAGAACAGTCACCTGAATGACTTGATCTTCAGAAGTGATCTCTATGGCCTCTTGACTTTGTTCCAGAGCAGTGAAGATGGCGTTGCCGGCCCTTAGATGAAGAGAGAAAGAGCTTGAAGACAGAGGCGTTCATTCTGAACACATGCACCGATGAAACACAGAACACAAGCTAAGAATACATTTCATACCATCTATCCAGCATGTTCTTCCACATACCTTTGGGAATATCAAAGTGACGTGTATTTATTTCGTCACCATGAAAATAATGGGTAACAGCATTGGCACAGCAAATTACATTTTGACCATAACAGACATCCTATAATGTACTTTACTGCTACCGCTGTATGAGGTTAATCGATGCGGTTACTCACCTCAGTTTGAACTGCGCCCGCACTTCTCCATACTCCAACTGCAGCAGCTCATTGTAGCAAGCCATCAAGTTAGCATTCTCTACATATCTCTGATGGTAAGAGGGCAAAACAAGGTAACATCAATCAATCAGTCAGACTGGGAATAACAAACACACATACAGGCATAAGTGCGAGCATGTGTACACTAGGGCTGACCCCTATTAGTCGATTAGTCGACTAATCGGTCGAAAGGAGCCGTAGTCGACTAACCAACCTCTTAGTCCAGGGGTCAGCAACCTTTACTATCAAAAGAGCCACTTTTCCCCCGTCCCACAAAATAAAATGCTCAGGGAGCCGCACAACCTATTTACCCTTAAAAAGAAGATAACACAGTGTATAACGTTTTATATATCCCCAAGCATACCCCACATTTAGCATAAAACGCCTGACAATTGCATACCCAAAGTAATTTGCGATTTATTATACTTTATACTTATAGCACACAGTTTGTTGCATTAATGGGATTATAAAGCAACAAAAAGAAAAAAAATTACTTTTTAATTGCTGTTTTTACCTGTTATAACAAAGGAAAACCTCAAACTCTTATGAAGAGGAGAAAACATACTGGCTGTGTAGACCTATTTTTTAATAAAACACAGAAGAGGAGAAAAAACACTGGCATCTGTAGACCTACTTTGAAATAAAACCCTGAACTATGCAGCTTTATTAGAGTCCTTCCCTTATTTGTGTAAAATCTATAAAATAAAAAGTAAATTTTTCGTTGTTCGCAAATTTCGCACCACATATCAGGCATACAGGTAAGCCTTTTGTTGACTAAATATCTTAGTTGATGAAATATTTTTTCATTTCAGTGTCACAGTATGACAGCGATCTCCAAAACAATAAAAAAAATTAAATAAAAAAAGTTTAAATTTTTATTTATTTTTTGCCAGCTGATTGGCTAAAGAGCCGCATGCGGCCTCGCATGCGGCCTCGAGGCCGCAGGTTGCCGACCCCTTTAGTCGAATAGTAAAAATATATATATATATATTATTTTTTTAATAATTTTTTTATCAATCTTTCCAAAAGAAAAGAGGCCTAGAAGCGTGGCTAACGCTAATGGCACGCATACCAGAGGCTAACTGCCTACGAAAACAGGCACAGAGGCACTGAAAGAAAATTTCACCCATCTAATGAACACACTAGACTAGACAAATATCAAGATGTATCCATCAGTGGACCAATTGCATGCTTTTGCAGAGGACAAGAAGCCTTCAGTCGACTCCTTCAGACATTAAGCACCCCCCACAGCCCAAATGGAATGATAAAAAATTATAATAATAAAAAAAAAATTATATTATATATATATATTTTTTTTTGTCGACCAATAGTCGACTAACGGCAAATTTTGGCCAATCATAGTCGACCATCCAAATCCTTAGTCGGGGACAGCCCTAGTGTACACACACACACACACCCACACACACAAAGAAAAACTCACCCTATTAAATCCAGCATTGATTAGAGGCATCACAGAGGCTTCCTCCCTGTCTGGCCTTCAAAGAGAACACATGTTAGCACCCAACCATCCCCACACCACACTGTTGAGAGAAGGTCCTCAGACAGGTAGCAGGCCTCTAGGCCTTTAACCCTTTCACTGCCACACGACAGCCGGTTAACCCTTTCACTGTGACAATACAGAAGGTTAGCCCTTTACTATCACACAACCGACGGTGATGCTCCATCATTAGCATCATTAGCTCCGCATTTGCGGAGCTAATGATGCTAATGATGGAGCATCGCCGTCGGTTGTGTGATAGTAAAGGGTTAACCTTCTGTCGTGTGGCAGTGAAAGGGTTAATGTGCACCCTAATAATCCTAATCAGACTGGTAGTAAAACTGGCCTTTAGTGTGGACCCTAATAATCCTAATCAGATAACAGGAGCATGTAAATAGAGAGAGAGAGAGAGGGTCAGGGAGTTGTGGACGTACCTTTTCACAACGGCGACTATCACAGTGTTTTCTGAGGAGTTGACCGCTCTAATTGACCTGCATGTAAACAGAGGGAGCCATTTAGCCAGCAGGCAGGCTGGTGGAAAAGCCCATGGCATCAAATCAATGTAGTTTTGAGTTTTTCACGCTCCGATTCTCCCAGGCAGGCAGAGCCCAGTGGTGGAGCTCCGTGAGGAGGCCTAGGCCTCTGAAAGAATGCAGTGTACAGGGCCGCTCATCCGCCCGTGGTTTCCCCAGCCAGTGGCCATAAAGGCCCCTTAGTTCTGCACTGGGGGCTGTGCGTGTACACTGAATGTATGGATTGGCCAAAATGAATAGGGTTAACATACACACCGGGCAGGGTAAATGAATGTTTGTAAACGTGTTTTTGGTTTGGGCACAGCTAAAGATAGAGAGTGGTGTGGGCAGGCATGGCTCTCAGCGACGTGACTTCACTAGGTAGCATGTGAGCGAGTCGGGCCGCCATCCACAAGCCCCTCGGCAGAGGGAGGGGAAACCTTACCTACAGGCTAAACCGAGGTCCAGTTACTTCAGATCTGGATTGTGGCATTAGCCTTAGCCGACATTAATAACATGGCCATAAGCCCAAGTGTTCGGATTCGTCCTTCCGTCGTGTAAGCGAGGTATGTCTTGATCGACCTACCGGCATAGTGCTTCAGCGTCAAAGTGTCTGGAATGTCGGTGGTCGATGATGACCAGGTCATGCTGCTTCTCCATGAAACATTCCAGAGCCGCCTCGGGCGTCCGCGCCACGCTGCACCTGAAGTTGGCCTTCTCACATGCCCAGCAGAAGCCATTGCTCTGACTATCTTCTTTGGCAAATACTATAAGTACCTAAAAGAGGCAGACAAGGGTTAGAATGTGAATGGACTGCATTTATATAACAGCTTTTTATCCAAAGTGCTTTACACCTTGTGCCTCACATTCATTCACCCATTCACTCACACGCCGATGCTGCCGGGGGGCGGGTGGGGGTTAAGTGTCTTGCTTGAGGAGCTGGAATCGAACTGGGAACCTTTCCAAATACCAGACACCCGCTCTACCTCCTGAGCGCCACCGTGCGACTCATGTGTCATGAAAATTGAAAACAAAACATGACACTGTATATGCTCTCCGACATGCACCTTTAATGTTGGTATTTAAACAGTTCACTCCGTCATGGATCTTTGGCCTGGTCTTGGATCTTTGTCCTCTTCCTCAGTCGACTACAAACCTTGTTCCAGCACCCAGGAACAGGATGAATTATTAGCCGTGGCTCGGTATGCGTTCGTCTCCCCCCATTGACGTTGTACAACGTCATACCTTTGTTGGAAAATGAAGTTTAATACACTACTGAACAAAGGATACCTGAGAACCATGCAGTATAGGGTGTACTCTGTGCGAGATCAATCTGTTGGGTGTAAGCGATATAACCTCCTCCTGTGAACGGTACAGTCAGTTCACATAGAGCCAGAGAGCAGACAAAACACAAAGAGGTTATTGGTTGAGCTTATCCGTTCATTTTAGTAGTAGTTTTATAGCTATAAGTTTTAATGTTTATAGGTGTCTAGAATTTAGCCTGTGCTCACAGCTGTAATCAGGCTGTAATGTGGGCTTGACTGTGACCTCAGCCCTCCAGCAGACAGACAAGCTGGTCTGGGTCAGTCAGACCCAGCTCCTCCCAGAGTGCTGGACCCTCCATTGTCCACTGGCTTGATCTACGACACTATTGGTCCAGCTGGCCTTGATTGGACATAGCCCCTCCCACTGGGCTGACAAGGCTGTGGCAGTAGGCACTGACTGCAGCTATCGTCAGACCAGCCTTTGAGTGCACACTCTCGCTGCCAGCATACTTTCATATAACCCCTTACTTGCGTAAATACAGGACCAGAGATTTAGGCCCGCCTCCAAGAGTGCAGCAGCACTAAGAGCAGATTCATGAGTCACTCTCTCAAACAGACGTCATCTCCAACCGTTGGCAGGGAGCAGAATGAACGTAAAGAAGGGAAAGTTTGTTCAGCAGTCTTAGGTTTGCATCACAACTGTAAAATTTTGTTAGGTTACAAAGACATGGCTCTGTTCAGAGATCCCAAGCCAGTGGCCTGCACACAATAATCTGGATAGAGGATTTGTGGTTGAACAATTATCCTTTTGATTCATCCTGATGATTTGTCTGGCCTTAGTCAAAGCCCTTACTTAATGAAAAGCAAAAGCCACCCTGTGGCCTACATGAGAGAGCCGTTTGGCTGTGAGGCATGGTGCTAATACAAACCATACTCCACTTAAGACCATTATCGTTACAACAGCAGAAAATGCCCAGGTTGTAAATATATCATCATCACTGAGTCCTTCATCTATGTTTGGTATGTGTGGGGAATTAGATCAGAATTCCACATCGGTAGAAAAGTCAACATTCCGGCAGAGGTGGAGGAATAGGCCGATATGGGCCCAGACCAGGTCTTATTCAGGTTCTAACAAGGGGGACTAGACAGAGATGTCTCTGTGTGCCGCTTCTGCAACCAGGTACAACCACCCAGGTACAACCAATGAGATACAATGTCAAACATGCAGTGGGAACTACTGTATGTAACAAGAATGTTGTGTTTCTGATGTTTCCGAAGATTATCAGATACTATTAATAATCTGATATGTGTGAGTGAGTGAGTGAGTGAGTGAGTGAGTGAGTGAGTGAGTGAGTGAGTGAGTGAGTGAGTGAGTGAGTGAGTGAGTGAGAAGAGAGAGAGATTCTTAGGGGGGTAGTAACCAGCTCTTTGGCAGGGCCTGACTGGGTCACAGTCTAGAAAACATCATTGTTGAAAACAGAAGGTCTGGCCAGATTCTGTGAGCCAAGAGAGGAGATGAGGAGAGGAGAGAAGAGAGGAGAGGAGGAGGGCATGACACGATCAGCTGTGAGTGACAAAAACAGGAAGGGGATATCTCTCTGCCTCATTTTCCTACTCCGCTCAGCCTGAAGCCGGGCAGGGCTGCCTGGGACGACGGCAAAGTCCTTGCACTGACGCAGTACTGTGACAGCTCCTTGAATTACTTTAAAGCTACAATATGTAGATTTTCTTTTATTCCCCCCCCCCTCTTTTTCCATATCAATATATGTATATATTGTCAAATAAACTTTGAGAGCAGTACAATTACTATAAAAAAACACATTTATTTTTAGACCATTCCTGATAAAAGGGATTGATTAAATTATTGTTAGTCAGTGTTTCAAAAAATTAAAATAAGACTACATTTCCCACCAACCCCTCTCACTTCCTATCACAAAACGAGGATGCTGCCAGTTTCCTCTCTCCTCGTGGTGATGTTTACATTTGAGCTGAGTGAAGAAGGGAGACGGCAGGAGAGACTGTTATTTGAATTTGTAGAGACGGTTTCAACTCGACAAAAACAAACACTGCAACGGGAATAAATCAACTGTAGTCCAAGCTGTTTGCAACACTTGAGGCACACTATTGATGTTAAGGGCTAGGTGGTGGATGTGTGCTAATGTAAAGCTCTATGAAGGCAGAATAACATAAGGCAATCAGGCAGAATTCCTGCCAAAACTGCCAAGAGACACGAATCCATCAAGATAATCTCTAGAGTGAAATTAATCTTTTAACACCAAGCTATCAATATTAATTTGACAATGATACATAAATGTTAGAATTCTAGAAGGATAATACTGGCATGATTCCGTCTTTGCATTCATTATGTTAGTTTATGTGAACGCCTGCTCATCATTATTTCAGTTTGTGCAAAGGCTGTGCTCACTTTGCAACTTTGATCAAAAGAGTCTCTAAATGTGGGCGGCTAGGTGGTGTAGTGGGCAAGGCGCTCGCCACCAAAACAGGAGACGCTGGGTTCGAGCCCAGCTCTCCGCATTGCTATCAGCTTGGCTGGTCGTTCATACTAACACAATTGGCAGTGTTAGGGGTGGGAAAGCTGATGGGTGGGGATCGGACGTTGTGGACAGTAGGGCTGACCTTCGAAGCTTTTTTTGGCAATCGAAGCTTCGGGGCCGAGCTTCGATTTTAATTCGAAGCTTAAAAAAATGATCTTATGTTGTGGGACTTGTACAGCACTTTGGTAAACGTTGTTGTTTTTAAATGTGCTCTATAAATAAAGTGGATTGGATTAATTAATTAAGTAGCCCCTTTCATGACTGTGACGTAGCCAACAAGGTTTCACTCGGCTGTGTGATTTAATTCAAGGTGGATCGCTGTTGTCATTTGAACAACTTCAGATTTCATGGGAACTACCAATCCCCCAAATCAAGAATGTTTAAGATGAATGAAGTAAGATTTTGATTATTTGAAATATGGCCTGTGTAGACTAAACTATGCACAGAATTATCAGTCAGTCTACAAGGTCCGGATTCTACATGGTCCGGCAATGTAGACCTTGTAGACTCCACTACATACCAATTATCAGTGAATGTTCATGCATTTTTAAGAAGGGCTACTTCCACAAAAAAAAACAAAGAACTCACCAAAACATCTCAGTAGCACCTTATCTAAATGTTCTATTTCATATATTGAGATTCATATTTATTTATGTATTGCATGCATCTCTACATTTTATTTCCTATTTTGTTTATTCATCCCAGTATCTTTCTTTCTTATGTGTGGAATTCTACAAGGCAAGTCAAGTCAAGAGTTTTATTTGTCACGGCATACAAGTATACAATGAAATGCGGGTGGTCTTGCCCGCAACGATGTGCAATACAGTGGTACAACATATAATAGAATCCAATAAAAACAACATTGTGCAATAAACAGGTAACAGGTAACATGGTGTGACATCTCGGTATCTGTACATAGTTATTTACAGAGCATATAGGACATGCTAGGTAGCTTTGGTAGTGCAATACACTGTTACTGTTATACTAATTTAAAGTGGCCTTTCCTTTTGGCCATAAGTGGGTGTGTGCGGCATGAGTGTGTGCCCGCTCATGTTAAAGTGTTAAAGTGGCTGCTAGTGTGTGAGCGTGCACAGCGTGCGTGTCGTGTGTGTGCTCATGTGTGCTTGTGTGTGGATAGTTCAGTGTTCTGTGGCACTCAATGTTCATTGTTCAAGGCTCTGATGGCCTGGGGGAAGAAGCTGAGCCTAAGCCTCTCTGTCCTAGTAGCTGGGGTTCGCAGGCGTCTGACCTCAGCAGCTGGAACAGGCTGTTATTGGGGTGGTGGGGGTCTTTCATTATTCTGCAGGCTCTGGATTTGCACCTCTTGTTGTATAGAACCTGCAGGGGAGGTAGTGCAATACCCGTGGTACGCTCGGCTGAGCGCACCACTCTCTGTAGGGCCTTCTTGTCCTGTGCCGTGCTGTTTCCATACCAGGCAGTGATGTTTCCGGTCAAGATGCTCTCTACAGCTCCTGAGTAGAAGGACTGGAGTATCTTCCCCAATACTCTGAACTTCCTTAACTGTCTCAGGTGGTAGAGGCGCTGCTTCGCCTTCTTTACTACTGTGTCTATGTGTGTTGACCATGTCAGATCCTCTGAGATGTGGACCCCCAGGTACTTAAAGCTGCTCACCCTGTCCACGGTAGCCCCGTTAATCATCAGTGGTGTGTGTGTCTCCTGCTGTCCTCTCCTATAATCCACGATCAGCTCCTTGGTTTTACCAATGTTCAGGAGCAGGCTGTTGTCCTGGCACCAGCGTTCCAGTACCTCAACCTCCTCCCGGTAGGCCTTCTCGTCGTTGTCCGAGATCAGCCCCACCACCACCGTGTCGTCTGTAAACTTCACTATGGAGTTGGAGCTGAACTTGGCCACACAGTCGTGTGTGTATAGTGAGTACAGCAGGGGGCTCAGAACACAGCCCTGGGGGGACCCGATGCTCAGGGTGATGGTGTTGGAGGTCTGACCCCCCACCCTAACCGCCTGGGGTCTTTCACTCAGAAAGTCCAGTACCCAGGCGCTCAGGGCGGAGCTCAGACCCAGCTCGATCAGCTTGTCCACCAGTCTGGTGGGGACTATGGTGTTGAACGCTGAGCTGTAGTCAATGAACAACAGTCTCACATAGCCCCCCTTCTGACGGTCCAGGTGAGAGAGGGTGCTGTGCAGTACTTGGGAGACCGCATCGTCAGTGGACCTGTTTGGCCTGTATGCAAATTGCATAGGGTCCATATCGCTGGGGAGGGAGGCACAAATGTGATCCTTGACCAGCCTCTCGAAACATTTCATGGCCACAGAGGTGAGTGCCACCGGTCTGTAGTCATTGAGACCTGCTGGGGAGGGTTTCTTTGGTACCGGGATAATGGTAGACATCTTGAAGCAGGCAGGGACCACTGACTCCTTCAGGGATCGATTAAATATGGTGGTGAACACAGGGGCTAGCTGGTTAGCACAGGACTTGAGTATGCGTCCTGTTATTCCATCTGGGCCAGCAGCCTTCCTGGTGTTCACCTGCATAAATGCTCTTCTCACACTGTGTACCGTCAATGAGAGAGCGTCCCCGCCCCCCCGCGGATGCCCCCCCCCCTCCACAACAGCCGGCGCACCAGTGACGTCACTAGCCGTTGGGCTAGCAGTGCCACTGTTTGCACCAAACCGCGCGTAGAAGGTGTTGAGCTGGTCCGCAAGGGAGGCGTCGTCGCTCCCCATTGAGGGGGCGCTGACTTTGTAGTCAGTTATAGCCCTCAGTCCTTGCCATAAGCCTCTTGTGTCATTCTGTGCCATTTGTGCCTCCATCTTGTCGGCATACGTCCTCTTAGCAAGTTTAACAGCCTTGCGCAGAGTGTAGACTGTTGTCTTGTACTCTTCCATGTTTCCTGACTCTCTGCCCAGGTTATAAGCAGTGGTGCGAGAGTTCAGGGCTGCTCTGATAGTACTGTCCACCCATGGTTTCTGGTTTGGGAACACCCTCGCCTTTTTTGTGGGGACAATACTATCAGCCAGCGTTGTTATGAATGACACCACAGCGTCTGTGAACTCGCTGACGTCACTGGTGCTCCTCTCGAACATTCCCCAGTCGGCGACGTCTAGTGTGTCCTGAAGCGTGGCCTCTGATTGGTCGTCCCATTTTTTTACCTCACGTGACACGACGGCGTCATGTGATCTCTGTTTGTAAGCGGGGACCAACAAGATGGCGGCATGATCCGACGTGTTCGTTGCTCCCGCTAATGGTGGGGCCGGTACAGCCTTGTATCCGGCTCTGAACGGGGTGTAGCAGTGGTCGAGTGTATTTCCTCCCCTTGTGGAGCAGACGATGTGCTGAAAGAAAGACGGCATGACTTTTTTCAGATTCGCCTGATTGAAATCGCCGGCTACAATCATGGCTGCGTCTGGGTGCTTGTAGGTGTATATGTGTTTGAGGATGATATCGTTCAAACAGGCAATAGTGATGATATAATTTGGGCAGTGCTGAGCTGGGTTACTTTCCTCCAGTGTATTTGTCCCCCGGCCCCACCCAATGGCCCCATGCACACACGCACACGCACACACACACACACACACACATCGAAGTAAAAAATAAAAATTGATATATTTTTTTTTACTTCGATTTTTTTTTTATGTTCGAAGCTTGTGCCATCGAACGAAGCTTCGAAGCTTCGAAGTATTTAAGACAGCCCTAGTGGACAGAGACTCCTACAGGTCGGTTGGTGCGCCTGCGCAGCAGAATCAGGAAGCGACGGGGGCGGCGTGTCCCTCCCAAGCAGACCCCCGCCGCTGAGAGATTGCGCTGTGCAGGTGAAAAGATGCGACGGCTGCCTCCTCGAGTACCGGAGGGGACACGTGATGCAAGGCTTCGTCCACATTGCAGCCGGCTTGTGGGAGGCATGGCCAAACAGCGTTCGAGACAGGGGAGGGTAGAATTGGACGATACGAAATTGGGATTGGAGAAAAAATAGAAAAATGGGAGAAAAAGTTGAAAAAGAAAATAGTCTCTAAATTCCTTTCAAAACACCATGAAGTCACTTCAGGTTTGTTTGTATGTCATAATTCCTTCATGGCAAACCATGTGTTATAGATCCTGTCTCTGTAAACAACAATGACCTCTCCAGGAACAGTGTGGATGAAACCATGCAACGTCCAACGTCTGTACATTCGGTTACCTTCGCCGAGTCAATCGCTTTTGTACACAATGTCCCTGGAGTCTCTCCCCACGGAAAGACAGAATGACAGAGTGCAATAAAAGGGCATTCAAAACCAACTGCACCATGAATGAGAGAATGAGAGACATGGAGGCGCCACTAAATGACGTATTTCACGCTTTGAGAGCTATATCAGGAGTTCAAGTTTTGCCTCCAGCATGACATTGATGGAAAACAACAGATGTGATTGGAGGATCAAGAAAAAAGGGCAGAGTTTGAAATAGGTCAATTGAATTGGTCTAAATGGCACTCTCATTCCACATTATTTGTATTTGTATCAGTCCTTGATTTTGTCTGGTGTGTATTGGATTCCAGTGGGTATAAGGGGAGGGGTTGCTACTGCTGGCCACACCTCAAGCTCTGGCTGCCAAGAGAGGTCAGTGTAATAAGTTACTAAACTCCAACCCACACGTCGGACCAAAACAAAAAACTAAACAAAGCGCAATACCAAGCAGGGCTCTTTTGCCTACAGGTCGCCGTTTGTGATTATACCTGAGTGGTCGTTCCTGCTAACAGGAGATTGTCACTGTGTACACAGTGTATGTTTCAGTAGATCTCAGCCTACCTACTAGAAGCCATGCACACTGCCATTGATGTTGAAGGGGTGGGAAAATGCAGCCTTGTGAATACCACAGCACCTTTTACCCTCCGCTAACGTCACTGTATTACTCTACTGCCACATTCACAAGGGTGAACTAGAAGGATACCCAGAGTGAAGCCTACCCATCCATCCGGGTAACCTCAGCTATGTACACCATGTGTTATTAGGCTATATTTCATTCATAACAATTAGGGATGCACCGATCCAACTTTTTCAGTCCCGATACCGATACCTGGGCTTTGGGTATTGGCCGATGTGGAAGAGACTGGGATCATTATTTTGTGCAAGGCAACATCAGGCTAGACTTTCCAAATTAACACATCGATATAAATGTACTGAATTGTTATTTATAATTTTATTTATTATTATATTATATTATTATAAAAAAAAAAAAAAAAATCAGATTTATTTTTTATTTTTTATAAATTTATTTTCGATACCCTGATCCAGCTATTTTAGTCATATCGGGGCCAATATCCAATATCAATATCGGATCGGTGCATCCCTAATAACAATCTCCTGATTTGGATTCTCTCCTTCCCCAGAGACTGACTGTGTAGAATAGTGCAATGAGAAAGAAACGTGACTTCTGACTTCTGAGACAGAAGTCGCTGTTGCAATGACTAGGACTCATATCCCAGCCACGAACACTGCCTATTTTGTTCATAGGGACGACTGACCAAGCCAAAGTTGCTGCTGGCGGGAATTTAACCCGGGTCTCTGCGGTAGTAGGTGGGTGCTTACACAATCCTAATGTAATTAAGAGATTTGCAGGAAACAATTACTGATCTTGTGCGTAGATCACTCGATTTATCAACTTAAAATACAAAAAAAGGACACTTTAAGAAAATAACTTGTTGTGATTGTTGTATAGTATAGTTAGTAACAGCAAGTATACTGTAGCATAGGGACATAGAAGAAAAACTGCACATTGTATAGGAATGTATATAGGATCCAGTGCCTTTAAGCGATTTATTAACATATCTATTTACCATGTCTATTCTAGTTATCTTTTTATTATTATTACTATTGTTTTATTGCACAATCGTAGCAGGCATGGCCAACCACATTTCACTGTATGATGTAAAAATATAGATTCTGATTCTGTCAGGTGGTTTCAAATACAATTTGAATTCAAGTAAAATACTTGTCGTTTTCTAAAATAGGTCAGCCTATGTGCTACGTTTCATCCAAATCGGACTGGAGGAGTTATTGCAACTGCAGGAGTTATGGCCGATACGGACACACAGACAAGACAGAACCACACACCAACACACGGACAGGAGTGAGTGTGAAACCCCCCTCGCACCTAGGGTGACAGCCCCGCATTTTAGCCCTTTGTCACGCATGCTGCAACAGAAGAGAATGTTCCACATTTCAATAAACGCACATATTAAATATATAAATTCTCATTTTTATGTATAGTTATTAATCACCAACTATGCACCGATGCCTCACAAGTAGCCTATAAACCGGCGACTCCCTATGTGCCAGTGCCTTGTCTTGCTGGGACAGAGAAAGGCTCTGCAGGCTACTGCAGTCGTGTTGTCGCACGCAGTTGGAGTAGTCTACATCCTGGCACTTTCAGTTTCACTGACCTCTGCCAATGCACTCTATGGCAAGTTTTATATCAGCCTGCCACGTCAAAGGGAAGTGGAGATGGGAGCAACTGTAGTGAAGTTGGGAATGCTGCTGAAGGACATCCAGCTGGTCCCCTTCCTAAATGCCTCCGAGGAGAAGAATCCTCCCTTGTGACCCAGTGCATAGACGGACCGGAGAAATAGATACATGTGTGTAGCTCGTGAAGAGCAAGATTCTAGTCCAAGTTTCTCTCTGACATGCTAAGAGTTTTATAAACATGCTCTTCATCAGAAGGCTCCAAGCAGTGTAGTCTAGCAAGAAGACCTGGATGGCACACTGTGCACTGCACTCTCCATGGTGCTGAAACCTTTGTCTCAGATTGACCAAATTATGACCTTAAGGTGCCCAGTAACAACTATGAAGAGATTATGAGAGAAGAGAACTTGTGTTCTGTTTCTGCTGCTTCGCCATTTGCCCTATTTGGACAATTAAATCATATCATACATATCTTCAAAAGTCCAACCATTACAAATATCAAACCCCAAACATAGAATAATAAAAATTGGCTATAGGCTAATAAATAGACTAAGCAATTTACATTTAGCAAATGTCCCACAAAATCGGCATGCTGTCCTGCATTTGGAGCATGTTGACGTGATGTTTTTTTATGAGTCATCCAGCACGTATACAAATTTTGCGAATTTTGTATATCTCTTTCCCAAAGGAAGTCGGGGGTCAGGGACTACAGCCCCCTCAGCATCGATGGGGCACAGGTTGAGAGAGTGAACAGTTTTAAGTACCTCGGAGTCCACATATCCGAGGACTTGACATGGACCACACACATTGACAGTGTTATCAAGAAGGCACGACAACGCCTCTACTTCCTTAGGCGCTTAAGGAAGTTCAACGTGAGTCAGAAGATCCTCAAGAACTTCTACTTATGCACAATAGAGAGCATCCTGACTGGCAATATCACCTCCTGGTTTGGGAATAGCACTGCACAAGACCGCAGCAGACTACAGAGAGTGGCCCGTTCAGCCGGGCTTCCCACTCTCCAAGGCATTTACAACAAGCGGTGCATGGGCAAGGCTAAGAGAATAATCAAAGACTCCAGCCACCCAAACAACTGCCTCTTTGAACTGCTGCGGTCAGGCAAGCGATACCGGAGTCTCATGGCAAGCACAGAGAGACTCAGAAGGAGCTTCTATCCCCAGGCCATCAGGATGATCAATGAACAATGATTGCTCAATGAACAATGATTGAACAATGAACAATAACAGGGCAGCAACACACCCACAGCACACACACACTCACTTTAAAGAAACAACACACTGTAGCACCCACTTTATCACACTTTACACGTTATATTTATATTATTGGTAAGGGAACTGCACATCTCTCATCCCTTATTGCACCTCACCACCACAATGGTGGCACCACAAGCTAAGCTATACGTCACAATTTTTGTACCAGATGTACATACTGTATATAGAGGTATACTGAATAATTGTTGTTTACACTTGTGTTTACTTGACTTCTTGACTTTCTATTTTTTACTTATTATACTTATTTATACTATCTAACTATTATCTAGCACACTCTCAGGAGCTAAACAGAAAGAAACATTTCATGCAAAGTATTCTGTATTTCTGTATGACAAATAATAAAGAAACTTGAAACTTGAACTTGTTGCCAACCTATGTTGCTAACATTAGCTTGCTAGCTAATGGGTTGACCGTAATGCACATTCAGCACTATTGTCATGATGTCATGTATGTCATAAATGTCACTATGAATTGAAAATGGGGGACCCTGATGTAAACAAGACAAACGTCTTTCTCTGGTCTGCATCCCCTTAACAATTGTGTGTATTGAGCCGTACTGTATTGTACCCATTCTGCAATCTATTAAATAAAGTTTTCATTCATTCATTCATTCATTCATTCATTCATTCATTCATTCATTCATTCATTCATTCATTCATTCATTCATTCATTCATTCATTCATTCATTCAGCTTCCTGTTTTTACAGGAAACACATAAATATGTGGAATCAAATAGCATTCGGAATATGTGGAATCAAATAGCATTCTGCTAGCCGTTTCATGGGGATTTTAAGTGTACAGTGGACTCATCAGAATACTCAAACACAGTATGGGATATAGAGTTGACTTCCGAGTGTTATGTTGTCCTGTTCCTGGGGGTTCAAAATAAACAATAATCATCAGAAACCTTAACACACCATATTTAATCTATTTTATTTATTTTTGATCCACTTTTTCTCCTCTTTTTCAATTTTTCTCCCATCCCAATTTCGCTGTGCCAATTCTCTCCTCAATGTACATGTTTTTAAATAAAATTAATGTTTATATGGTCATTATGGGTTGACCAAGTATAAACATTGTACATGTTCAATCATTCAGGCATATCAATTTAAAAATAAGATTGTTCCTCTTCCCTGAAAAGTTTACTTCAATGGAGATAATAAGGTTTTCAGCTGCAGCAGTGTCACATGTTAAAGGAACAAACGTGGTAGGCCATAACGTGGTATAATGAACCGCTTAATGTCGATTTACGGTACGACGCAGATCCATGGCCCCTCTGTGCAGCTCTCCTATAACATACATTGTTCATTATTGTAGGCTATGTTCATGGTCATCAATGTTTGGCCTTGTTGCCAAGACAACCCAAGGGTACATCGAACACACAATACATCCATTAACAGTTTTCTTTCTCCTCTTTGAGTGTTTGAATGGTGAATTGTCTTCTTAAAGCTATTAGTGGGTGTGGTATTCAAACTGCAAACATACCGTGATACAATTATTATTTTTTAAACAGTAATTGTAGAAAATATAAAACATATAAACCAAAAACAATTAGCAACAATTCATTTTAAAATCAAGTTGATCAATTTAAATGTTCCTACGACATAAAGCAGGCTATGTGAGTAACTAACTAACAACAATGGTTTATTCTCATTCATATTCAAAGTATTGGACTAGTATTTAAAACTAAGGACAGTTTATTGCACCTCAGTTCCCAAGGATAGCAGTTCTCGTGACCTTTTTCAATGACCCCAACATGTTTCCACATTAGGCTGAGGACATCATTCGATGAGACTGTGTCCTATTTGATAAGATCTTTGTTGTTATGACAATTGATCCATCTCAAACCCAGACCTCTTTTCTGGATTCTACAATTACAACTGTTGCTCCAAGGGTTGTGATTGGAGGATGAAGATAGGTAAAATACACAGAAGCAGTGGCATTAGAGTAATGGCGGGCAGCATTTAGACATTAAGCAGTGTTACTGTACCTGAAGCTGGTCTTTGAATAACTTCATTGGTCCAAACTGCACCTCTGTTAATGTGGTCTGGAAATCAGAAGGAAGACAGGAGTTTAGAAAGAAAGCTAGCCCAAATAGTTACGTCACAAATTCAGTTCCATTCAGAATGCAAATCCAATTTTCTATCTAATAAATGAGACATTGTATTCACTGGAAATTATTAATTCACTCTTGCTATTTAATATTATTATTATTATTATTTCTTTTACTGTATCCAAATAAAATACAATTAAACACTGTGTTTTATACACTAAGCTATTGTGAACCTCTCAAAGGTCAAAGAAACAATAAATCGTGTACATTTTTGTAATCTATAAACCAAGTGACTATAGAGCTATGAAAAAAAGAAAGAAAGAAACCATGTTCACTAATTACAAGAGGCATTTTCAACTCATCATCTTTGCCTACATGAGAGAGAGAGAGTTCTCTTTTCTGTCTGCAAATAATTTAGCTTCCTTCCTGCTAAATGGAACCCAGCGCAGGGGTTAGTAACCATAGTAACCAAGCCCCTTGTGGACCGCCATCCCTCTAGAATTCCCCTTCTCCGTAAACAATCTACACACGTGAGGAGGAGCACACACAGACAGGAATCTCAGAGCACGCTGGGCAGCAGCAAAGATCGCCTCTTGCTAAATTATAAGAGTTCTGAGTGAGCAGCGGCCTCATTGACGTCACTGCGATGCTGGGCTCCATTTGCGGCCGTGTCCACAAACAATGTGTATGACATCAGGATGGCTAGCGGTTGATGGGCTGTGTGATAATCTGATCGTTCACAGACACAAGGGTCTGGTCGCATGATAGGCCCATGTGTGCTGCACAGCCGGTAGGCGTTGTGTGCAAGTGCCTGTATGTGGTAATGAAGAGGGACCACCATATGGTAATGCAAACAAACCAACCTGTGTTATTCCAAGAGGGCCTGACACTGCACCACATCCAGTTGTTGTTACTGTCAAGACTTGATTGTAATTACTTCAACCGCTGTACATCATAATAACGTATAAACTCAACGCTCGTTCGTATCAACTCTGATTTGTGGTTTATTTTAATATTTCATGTAGCTGTGGAACCTAAACAAAATGTTCTTTCTCCTATAGAATACTGGCAAACAGATCTGGGTAAATAGCCCACATGGAATGCATGCGCGCACACATCACCCATCATATGTTTCCTATGCGAAAGCATTTGCTAGAGCAGTCGTTGAGGTCAGGAGTTTTGGCCACAGGGCCTGTAGCTAGCGGAGGCCGCCTAGCAGAGCAGAACACAGCGCTCTGTCTCAAACCAGGGAGACTTCCCTCTCTAATTGACGCTGACACATCCAATGCAACTGCAGCTGAGTTGTGTAACTGGAACAGCCAGCCTGCTGCACACACACACACACACACACACACAGCCAAGCCAGTCTCCCAGCCACCCCGGGCAACATGCTCTTCTTGTACAGTACAGTAAACACACACACACTATGAATCACTCACCCAAGCATTTGCATCCCTCAAACACCATGCTGGCACTCAACCAGGGGCAAACAAAGCAGGGGAGGTGAGTGAGCAGGCAGACACACAGCCCTCCCTCCTGCTAGGACTATGAGCTGTGCTGTACCAGTCACACTCACACACACACACACACACACACACACACACACACACACACACACACACACACACACACACACACACACACACACACACACACACACACACACACACACACACACACACACACACACACACACACACACACACACACACACACACACACACACACACACACACACACACACACACACACACACACACACACACACACACACACACACACACACACACACACACACACACACACACAGGCCTGATTTACGCAGGGCTTGTGAGTTGATAATTGTAAATGACAGGACTGTTTAGCTGGGCAAAGACTTTACAGCAGACACACTTTTGTTCTGCGAAAACACTGAATGGGAGTCTGTGAGCTCAACACAATGCATTCTGGTCCTTGTGGTTTTTCTTAACTTGTGAATTGGTCATGATGAGTCATAGGCAATACTGTAACTTTCAATGGCTCAAGAACAAATTGCATTGACATGTAGTCAGGGAGGAATTGAAAATCACTTGACTTAACACTGTTACAAATCAATCTCACGCCCACAAACAAAGTGAGCTATAGGCCTATTATTATTATTATTATTATTATTATTATTATACCATGGCATGGGACCATTTGGGTTATCGTTTCACTAGTTGAGTAGGTGGTAATATAATCACTGAGTCCTCGTGCCCCTGTCCCTAATGTGACGGACTACAGGCCTCCTTCGCCGAGATGAAGCCCAGAGGTGATCTAGTCGTGTCAGAGCTGCTCTATATTCCGTCTTCAGTCCCTCCAGGCTGCAGCTCCCATTCTACACACCTAATGTATTTACATAGCAGCGCTGCCTCTGACCCCATATCCTGCCCCCTGTGCATCCGGCCCTATGGATCTCCTCCTCTACTCTGGCCTACCAGCTCCTCTCGCTCTCACACACTCATATACATACACACACACGCCGCACCATACACACTGGGAGAGTGGCTTTCCACTAAAGTGAAAAACAGGAAATTGGATGACATTGTTCGCTGCGCAGACGTCAGCAGAGAGAGATAGAAAGAGTAAACAGCTTCCTCCTGCCCAGAGCAGCCACCAGGAAGACGTCAGCAGAGAGAGATAGAAAGAGTAAACAGCTTCCTCCTGCCCAGAGCAGCCACCAGGAAGCAGGGAATCTTGGGATGTCTGCCCTGCTCATGCTTCTTAGGAAAACGTGCATGATGGCCGCCTGGTCAACTTACTAATTCTCTCTCTCTCTGCATTTCAAGCAGTTCATTCAGCAGACGTTCAGACTTTACTGAACAAAAGTAATAAGGACAAATAAGGAATGAATTGAACAATTGACCAACATCAAGGCCAACACCGCTAGTAGCAGGCTGGCTACACTGCCACATACTTGTGAAGAACCTCGTGTTGGTGCCGTCGTGCCGGTGGTGGCATGCGTCTCTAGTGTGACTTTGTTCTAGAGGGTCTAGGTCTGTGGCCTGTCTGACAGTGTGGACCAAATGGAGATGAATCAATGTTCCTCATTAGGGCTGATTAGGGCTCAGTTCCAGCCACATTTTGAGCCGTACATTATGTACCAGACAGACATGCACGTGTGCACACACACACACACGCACACACACCTAAATGGCATTGAGTGACACTTCAACCCCACCACAAACTGTGCCAGTCAGACAGCGGTATAAGCTGGCATGTTACCTCAAAGAGAATAATTCACATTGATGTGTGGCCACTGCTGCCCTTAGCTGCACTAAAGTAATCAATAACAACAATGGGGTTTCAAACCTGCAACTAACTAAAAAACGAGCCCCTAGGGCCAGAAAAAAATATTGAAAAGCCTAGTGTATACTGTACTATCCACAGATACAGCGTGGCACCATCTAAAAATAGGACTATGCTTATACTAAGCAATTATAAGGATATTGTAGAACACATTTTATGATGAAGCGCTTCTATGACACTGTCTCCTTGTTAACAAACCAAACTATAATAATATACTCTGTACCTCAAAATAATAACAATACAATGATTATTGGTAAGACAAATGGTCCTTCACACAATAAAGCAGGCATTTCATTCATTTTCATTGAAAAAAATTACAATTATACCATTGATTGATTGATTGATTGATTGATTGATTGAAAACTTTATTAACAGATTGCAGAATGGGTACAGTACAGTACAGCTCAATACATACAATTGTTAAGGGGATGCAGACCAGAGAAAGACTTTCGTCTTGTTTACATCAGGGTCCCCCATTTTCAATTCATCGTAACATATATGACATACATGACATACAGATAGACAGTACTGCTACATCTATATATTTATGACATACCATATTTGTAAATACAGTACTGTTTGTGATACAAAGAGAGCCCAGAAAAAAAAAAGTATATACATTTGCCGTAGAAACTGTACATTGGATTGGGTAGGTGGGGGGGGGGGGGGGACTGTACATTGGAGGTGGTTGGGTGGGGGGGGGGGCGGGGGGGGTTGGGTAGGAGGGGTGGGTGGGTGACACTGTACCAAACAAAGATGTTTTCCGATGTGACAATTAGCTTCATTTAGAATGGTATTTTGACACATTTAGCCTTTATCAAATATAGCAGTGACCTGGATGTTGCAATATCGATACAGATTTGATTAACTGTTTCAGCACTAATACAGAGGCATTACCAAAGCATGGCTTTTGCAAACTGTCGCAACCCGGATAGCTATGGAAACGTGCCAATGTCAATATCAAGCTGAACAACAGAAACAAGGGTAATGGTGGCTAATAATATCAGGGTTTCTATATATCTGTATGTCCTTTTGTTTCCTAAAGCTTTAATATTGTTGCTATAGATCAGGAAAAAGACTCATCAACTGAGAGAGTGCCCCCCCCCCCCCTCAATAATTAATGTAATTATTGCAGTTCATCCATTTAGAAAAATAACAGCAACAGTGTGTGTACGTGTGTGTGTGTATCCTGGCCCTGTCCACATGCATTATCTACGATGACCAAGCCCACAGTCAGCCGAGCAGAAGACGTTAGGTGAGTCATCGGCAACACTGAGGAAAACTAGGCCACCGTGGGTGTGTGTCCCAGAACGTCCCTCGCACTCACCCTCTCACTCTCTCCCTCACTCTCTTCCCATCTTTCTCTCAGCCCCCCCCCCCCCCCCATCTCCTTTGCTCTCTTTCTCTCCTTATCTCTCTCTTTATTCGTCTCCGTCTCTCTGTTGGAACATGCTAAAGAGGAAAGACCAGCCCCCCATGGAACAAACACACAACTACAGATTACCAAAGTAATGCATGGATAAAACGTTTTTAAATTGATGATGAAAAGGCTAAGAAAGTGCGAAAAGGAAAGAGATGTGAAAATCTGACCACCTGTACAGTAACAGCTGATTAGCTCTAGTGTCTCTCCTCCCATGTTAACTTGTACAGTAGTAGGGGTGTAACGATGCGACCTCACAACGATTAATTTCGATTACGATTATTCAGGCAACGATTCAATGCATCATGAAATCTCTTCATTTGACAACGATTCGATTCGATTAATGTTCGATTCATTTTCTATCAGTTAATTCCCCAAAAAAATTGTAATACACAAATGTGGCTTGGGGAATTGATTCACTCAGCATGAATGGACTATAGGTCAATAAAAACAATACACACAACAAAGAAAAACATAAAAGATTAAAAATGTATTTAAATTTTTTTTTAAATTTCGATTATAATCGATTCTAACATTTTCAAATCTATGCAGTTGAATCGTCACATTAGAATCGATGGACTTCGGGGGCGGCTAAGTGGCGCAGTGGGCAAGGCGCTCGCCACTAACGCAGGAGATGCTGGGTTCGAGCCCAGCTCTCGGCGTTGCTTCCGGCTTGGCTGGTCGTTCATACTAATACAATTGGTAGTGTTAGAGGGTGGGAAAGCCGGTGGGTGGGGATCGGACGTTGTGGACAGCGACTCCTACAGGTCGGTTGGTGCGCCTGTACAGCAGAATCAGGAAGTATCGGGGGCAGCGTGAGCCTCCCACGCGTTACTCCTCGCCACTGAGAGTTTGCGCTGTACAGGTGAAAAGATGCGACGGCTGCCTCCTTGTGTACCGGAGGGGACACGTGATGCAAGGCTTCGTCCACATTGCAGCCGACCAGTGGGAGGCATGGTCTAACAACGTTCGAGACAGGGAAGGGTAGAATTGGATAATACGAAATTGGGATGGGAGAAAAATTTAAAATGGGGAGAAAAAGTAGACAAAAAAAAAGAATCGATGCATTTCGATTAATCAATGCATCGTTATACCCCTACTGTACAGTAACAGCTGATTAGCTCCAGTGTCTCTCATCATATGTTAACCTGTACAGTAACAGCTAGGGATGTCCGATATTATCGACCTACCGATATGATCGGCCGATATCGGCATTAAAATGTGATATCGGAAAACATTGGTATTGGTTTAAAAAAAAAGAAAAAAAATATATTCTTTTATTTTTTTTACATTTCTATAACCTTTATTTACCCAGGCAAGCAAGTAAGAACTAATTCTGGGGGAGCTCCAGTAGCTCACCGCGTACCTCGGACGCTATTTCGACGTCGGGGACAACCGTGCGCGTCACGGATCTGGGGTACACGAGTTCGACTCCCGGACTCGCCGTATTTTCTCAGAGTGTCTTTCCCCCGATCTATACCCCATTCAACCTGTCTCTGTCGGTCATGCTTGACCAGAAAAAGCAATAAACGCTAAAAGAACCAGCTGACTGGTCAAAGTTTAAAAAAAAAAAGAAATAATTCTGATTTTATTTATTGTCAAAAGTATGCATAATGTTGTGTTAATTCCACAACAAGAGATATGTTGAAATGATTCCATTTTTTGGGGGGGGGGGAACCCTGCATATATCGGTATCGGTTGATATCGGTATCGGAAATTAAGAGTTGGACAATATCGGTATAGGTAAAAAAGCCAATATCGAGCATCCCTAGTAACAGCTGATTCGCTCTAGTGTCTCTCCTCACATGTTAACCTGTACAGTAACAGCTGATTCGCTCTAGTGTCTCTCCTCACATGTTAACCTGTACAGTAACAGCTGATTCGCTCTAGTGTCTCTCCTCACATGTTAACCTGTACAGTAACAGCTGATTAGCTCTAGTGTCTCTCCTCACATGTTAACCTGTACAGTAACAGCTGATTCGCTCTAGTGTCTCTCCTCGCATGTTAACCTGTACAGTAACAGCTGATTCGCTCTAGTGTCTCTCCTCACATGTTAACCTGTACAGTAACAGCTGATTCGCTCTAGTGTCTCTCCTCACATGTTAACCTGTACAGTAACAGCTGATTAGCTCTAGTTTCTCTCCTCACATGTTAACCTGTACAGTAACAGCTGAGAGTCTAGTGTCTCTCCTCACATGTTAACCTGTACAGTAACAGCTGATTAGCTCTAGTGTCTCTCCTCGCATGTTAACCTGTACAGTAACAGCTGATTAGCTCTAGTGTCTCTCCTCACATGTTAACCTGTACAGTAACAGCTGATTCGCTCTAGTGTCTCTCCTCACATGTTAACCTGTACAGTAACAGCTGAGAGTCTAGTGTCTCTCCTCACATGTTAACCTGTACAGTAACAGCTGATTAGCTCTAGTGTCTCTCCTCGCATGTTAACCTGTACAGTAACAGCTGATTAGCTCTAGTGTCTCTCCTCACATGTTAACCTGTACAGTAACAGCTGATTCGCTCTAGTGTCTCTCCTCACATGTTAACCTGTACAGTAACAGCTGATTAGCTCTAGTGTCTCTCCTCACATGTTAACCTGTACAGTAACAGCTGATTCGCTCTAGTGTCTCTCCTCACATGTTATTAAATAACAATTGTGTTCAGTTCAACTCATGACCATACAAGACAAGACACGTTGTCTATAATGTTGGTAATACTTCTACATATTATGTAGTCACTCAGAAACATTTACAACAGAGCTTGTTTCCCTTAGTGTATGAAAACAAACAATCAACATATCTTGCCGTTAATATTGCACACCGACTTTTCTCTCCACTTAGATAGGGCAGTTTCTCTGAGGATCAGGGAGATGGTTAAACTCGAGGGAGATGGTATTTACTTTGTCAAAGAAGAAAGTCTCTCTTAAATCATTATATCTCTCAGAGTACAGTAAGAAGTGCGATTCTGTCTCAGTTTCTCACTGGTGACAACATGGACACAGCTTGGCCTCTTTGGGCAGCCAGTTCTGCCTGTGACAGCCTGTTTCCATGGCCAGGCTGTGTCCATTCAGTCTGTACATTGTCAACATTTTCCTTAGCTCTCTATCAGTCATGGCGGTCAGGTACTCTCCTACCGCATATTCTCTGTTTAGGGTCAA
The DNA here is from genome assembly GCF_963971535.1 of Notolepis coatsorum. Taxonomy (NCBI): domain Eukaryota; kingdom Metazoa; phylum Chordata; class Actinopteri; order Aulopiformes; family Paralepididae; genus Notolepis; species Notolepis coatsorum. The sequence goes on from NC_140184.1 coordinate 26,858,516, forward strand.
ATACAATTTTAATTTACTTTATAGTTTTGTTCCAATAAAATATAATAATTAAATTTTGAGATTATTTGCTTGATTGGTGGCTGTCCTTAACCCATTCAGTGCCATTCATGAGAATTCTCGTTTCTGGGCCTAACACCCCTTCCTGACATAGAGCGACGCGAGCGAGAAAAAGTTATTAAAATGTATTCGTTTCAATCAGACTATCCTGACCTGCCGCGAGCGACAGCGAACTGAGCAGCGATGTCGTTTACCCCTCAAATATTCGCTCGCTGTGTCTCTAGTTGAGCGATTACGCGGCCGAGTCCCGCCCCCTAAACACTTTTTATTGGTCGAGAATCGCAGGCTGCTTTCAGAGCCATAGAAGACACACACAGACACACTCGGACACGCGCCGCCTCATATCAGGACAGTGTCGCACGCGATATCGTCTCCAGTTTGCTCGCTCGCTGCCTGTCAGGAACCGGTGTAAGTCGTTCAGTGCCATAAACAAAGATTCTCGTTTCTGGGTCGTTTTTCCTAATACCCTATTCAATGTCAGGGAGCTGTATTTTGCCTGTAAAAGGCATACTGGGACTCCAAAGGTGCAGTACCGGCCGCATCCTACCAGGCGGCGGTATCGAGCACCATTTGAAACCTTGTGTATTGGGCTGTGCGTCGATTATATGGGTCCGGGCGGACTTTTCTTTGTCGGGCAGGGCGAGCGTTTATAACGCGAGCTCGGATTGAGAAGAAACAATTACTCCCGATCCGTGTTCTGTGGTGGATTATGTTGGCGAAACGATGGACATCAATACTTGGAATGGCGATCAGATAATTGGAATATTCTTTTCTTTCCTAGTCAAGGTAAGGGCTATATGATATCAATCTTGCGTTGATCCAAGAATGTTGTCATTGCGATCCGAGCATACTGTATGTGTGTAACGCTAGTCCATAACGTATTCTGTTGGTGACGATCAAAGCATCAAAAAACGACCCCTCCCCCCCTTTCATGCATTCATGATGAAACATACCTATTATGCATTTGATTTTTTTTATTGTAGCGTGTGTAGGGACAAAAGTTACAAAACGCCAATGGATTTAGTATAATACACATTGCAGCTTATAACCAGCCTCCCAGGAATTATCCCGGATCATTCCGAAATAACACTCATATTCACCACGGCAGGGTTAGAAAAAAAAGTAAAATTCATGGCTTTTTTTGCCCCCCCCCCCTTAATTGATTTTCGGGGGCTTTTTTTTTCTTTCGGGGGCACAGAATTTTTATGATGAAAATTAACAGATTATAAAACATTGTCGACACTATTTTTTACAGTCTTCGTCCCTATGTTTGATAACGTAATGTTAACACATTGTCTGCCACGCAGTATGCCCATCCTTATGCCCAGTCTGCCAGTGCTGCCTGTAACCCTATGGAGATGTTTACCTTCTTTGCAGGGCTATAACTTTTTAAATATTATAGCTATATCGACATTACAATGGCCCATTCAACATCGGGTATCTATCGTTCCGGATGTGGGAACGTTATATTTTTTCATTCATACATTGTTGTGTTAATACCGTCGAGAATATAAGTATGTTTTTAAGGTTTTCTGTAGTAATTCCTAAAACGTTATAGGCCCCGACGCTTATGATAGATTATCGATTGGCGTTTCTTTCCTATACACGCTATATTAAAAAATTCAAATGTATATGATCGGTATACATTATGCTTCGTCATGCGTGAAGGAAAGGGGGGGGGGGGGGGGGTCGTTTATAATTCCTTGATCGTCAGTAACTGCTTTATTTAGTATGGGTTGATATGTTGATCAGATGGATTGCCGTGAAATGAATAAACAATCGGGCTGAAAATAACGTTATATTCCTCTTACCGTTCGCCGATGAGACTGGAGGAAAAATATTCCAATTATTTGACGTTGATCTGCTAAATCCATTTCCCGTTTGTATGATGCAATAAACGCCGAAATCATATTGATTATTGCGTTTCGAAGGCGATCCCATGCACTCGAGTGTGTATCTAGACCCACGTTACAAGATATTACTGCCGGAGGAATTTCCTCGATGCACCGAACGCCACTTCCGGTTTGGCTTAGAGTGTAACTTGCCCGACATCCACCAGGCGGCGGTATTGAGGCGTTGCAATATCAGACAGGGTCCAGCTGCAGTCCCGGAGGGAGGCTGGATGAATTATGAATGCCATGGCAAAAAAATTAAATATTGATCACAAAAACGAGTTAACTCGTTTCTGGCGCACAACGCAGTATACTCGTTTTTGGCGTCCAATGTGTTAATGTCTCCATATATAGGGCTCTACGCTAACCTTTTCCCCAAGGAGCACATGTCAGATAGTTGCAAGTACATGCAATCTGAGTATTTAGAAGGTCAATACAGAAGAAACAACCTGGTCATTGATGGCATAGCTGAGTTGCCTGGAGAAACCTGGGCAGACACAGAAGAGAAGGTGAGGAGCGTCATGGTGGACAAGCTCCAGCTACAGAGGGACATTGAGATGTGAGAGGGTGCACCGAACAGGGAAACCTGGGGAGGGACGCGAGAGACCAAGACCCATTGTGGTGACATTTTCAAAACACAAGGACAGATCAGCGGTTCTTCAGAGAGCCAAAGACCTCAAAGGAACAAACATTTACATAAACGAGGACTACACAGACGCTGTCCGTCTGAAAAGAAAATAACTGTTGCCCAAAATGAGAGCTGCTCGTGAGTGAGGAGAGATCGCCTTTCTGAGGTATGACAGACTGATAATCCGACCCCGAAGTAGCACCCCAAAGCAGCCGAGGGACAGTTGAATGGTTGTTGCCCTTGCCACACATACCGACATTATGAATATAGTATACTATGCCAATTAATACTAACCTACCCAAAAAGATGGCACATATAAATATCTGTAGCATAAGAAACAAGCTAGCTGAGATATCAGAGATTTTACTATCAGACCATTTCCATATCTTAGCTATATCAGAAACACACCTTGATTCTACATTTGAGGATGGGGCATTGCAAATTGATGGATACAACATTTTTAGGAAGGACAGGAATGCATTTGGGGGAGGGGTTGCTTTTTATATTCAGAATCTTATTCCAGTGAAGATTAGGGAAGATTTTATGAATAATGAAATTGAAACATTATGGCTGCAAGTGCACTTGCCTCATTTGAAGCCTATGTTGATCGGTTGCTGTTATAGACCACCTAGTGCAAATAATGTGTATCTAGAACAAATATGTGACATGTTGGACCAAGTGTGTGATTTGAGTAATGAGATTTATTTTATGGGTGACCTTAAAGGAAAACTCCAACATTTTGGGAAATTAGCTTATTTAACATCTTCCCTGGAGTTAGACAAGAAGATGCATACCTTTTTTGTCTCTGTGCGTGCATTTAGCTTAGGGAACAGTCGCTCTGTTAGCGTAGCTTAGCTTCATCACTGGAAGTGGGGGAGGGTTTGAGCCTGACGTTCCCTACAGTGCCCTACAGTCACGAAATACACTCCAAATACAACTCCAAAACGTTCCTGTAAACATGTTGTGACCTATGTATTTACCACGTGGAGAAATTAAAAATAATTGAATTCGACAATTATGTTTTCTAAGCAGATATACTCTGAACTATTTTTTGCCGAACGACTCCTCTCTGAGCGCAGTCAGTGATTTCTACGTGAAGCCGTGTTTGTTTACATTCTCATTCATTCAAAGGATCCGAACCGATTGAAGTTTATGGATACCATGACTTAAAATCCTCTTACCTTGACGATTAAAAGCCTCCCCAATTTAGAAAACAGTAATCCAATGGCTGGTATTGATATACTACTAACTACTGCACGCTAACGGAGCTAACCGGACACTCAAGCAGATAACGAGAGCAATGACTTCCTTTCTGGGGGGTTTCAAAATAAAAGAGCGACGTCTATAGCAGCGGAATACGTTTATTTTGTACATTATCTAACGTTAACACGAACCTAAACTAACGTTACAACTAACCTAAAGTTAGTTTAGGTTCGTGTTAACGTTAGATAATGTACAAAATAAACGTATTCCGCTGCTATAGACGTCGCTCTTTTATTTTGAAACCCCCCAGAAAGGAAGTCATTTCTCTCGTTATCTGCTTGAGTGTCCGGTTAGCTCCGTTAGCGTGCAGTAGTTAGTAGTATATCAATACCAGCCATTGGATTACTGTTTTCTAAATTGGGGAGGCTTTTAATCGTCAAGGTAAGAGGATTTTAAGTCATGGTATCCATAAACTTCAATCGGTTCGGATCCTTTGAATGAATGAGAATGTAAACAAACACGACTTCACGTAGAAATCACTGACTGCGCTCAGAGAGGAGTCGTTCGGCAAAAGATTGTTCAGAGTATATCTGCTTAGAAAACATAATTGTCGAATTCAATTATTTTTAATTTCTCCACGTGGTAAATACATAGGTCACAACATGTTTACAGGAACGTTTTGGAGTTGTATTTGGAGTGTATTTCGTGACTGTAGGGCACTGTAGGGAACGTCAGGCTCAAACCCTCCCCCACTTCCAGTGATGAAGCTAAGCTATGCTAACGGCGCGTCTGTTCCCAAAGCTAAATGCACGCACAGAGACAAAAAAGGTATGTATCTTCTTGTCTAATTCCAGGGAAGATGTTAAATAAGCTAATTTCCCAAAATGTTGGAGTTATCCTTTAACAGCGGAGCTGTTTTGTAATCTTCACTCGCACACTGCGAGTAAATGATTTTTCCAGTTAGCACACACATATTATTAGGGGCCGAGTGAAATGCTCGCACTGTAGAGCATATATATAATTATATATATAATTAGTAAACTGTCAGGGGCTTTTCTTGCCCCCCTTAACTGATTTTCGAGGGCATTTGGTCAATTTTCAAGGGCATTTTGCCCCAAGCCTCCGTTAATTTCGAACCCTGCACCACGGTATAAAACTGGAGCGTATGGATGGAATATTTTTTTCTTTTTTGCATCTTGACCGGAAGAAACTCAAGTGTGAAATTACAATAGTATTGTATCCATAGCTATAATATAGAATATAGTTATTTATAGCTCTACAAACAAGGTGACGGACTCCATTAGTTTAATGTGTGGCCTCGCATAGCCTTCGCCCGAAAGCAGCGTGGCACAGAATGTGTTAAAGGAACGCACCAACTTTTTGGGAAATTTGCTTATTTGCCATCTACCCTGGAGTTAGACAAGCAGATACCCTTTTCTTCTCTGTGCATGCATTAGGCTTAGGGAACAGCCGCACCATTAGCCTAGCTTAGCGTCATTCACTGGAAGTAGGTGTGCCAGTGTAGCCTAGTTCCCAACAGTCACGAAATACACTCCAAATACAACTCTAAAAGGTTCCTGTAAACATGTTGTGACCTAGGGCGGCTGGGTGGCACAGTGGACAATGCGCTCGTCACCAACGCAAAAGACACTGGTATCGAATGCAGCTGTCAGCGTTGCTTCCGGCTTGGCCGGCCGTCATACTGGCTCGATTGGCAGAGTCAGCGGGAGGGAAGCCAGTGTGTGGGTCTTGATCGTTGTGGACAGCGACTCCTACAGTGCGGTCGGGGGCGCCTGCACAGCGAGGGAAGGATCAAAGAGAGGTAGTGTGACCTTCCACACGTTACACTCTCTCAGTGAGAGTCCGCGCTGCCAGGTGAAAAGAAGTGGTGGGCTGGGTACACATGTGTCGGAGGAAGCATGTGATAGTCTCCGCCCTCCCAGACCGACGGTAGGGGTAGAGTGCGCAACGACCAGGAAGGGGATTGGGAATTGGCATAACAACTAACATTGGGAGGGGAGAAAAACGGAAAAAAAGGGAGGAAAAAGATTATTAAAAAGAAGAAAAAAAACATGTTGTGACCTGTGTATTTACCACATGGAGAAATATATATATTTTTTTAAATTTCGTTTTGTAAGCAGATAATACTTTTCCTACCAATGCTGCCTGGGCACATTTCATCACCTCAAAAGCCTGGTTGCCTTTTTTTTTTTTTTTTTTTTTTTTAAGTTAGGCAAAAAAATTATTCGAGTATATATCTGCTTAGAAAATGTCAAAAAATTATAATTTTATTTCTCCACATGGTAAATACACAAGTCACAACATGTTTACAGGAACAATTTGGAGTGTATTTCGTGACTGTTGGGAACTAGGCTACACTGGCACAACTACTTCCAGTGAATGACGCTAAGCTAGGCTAACGGAGCGGCTGTTCCCTAAGCCTAATGCATGCACAGAGAAGAAAAGGGTATCTGCTTGTCTAACTCCAGGGAAGATGGCAAATAAGCGAATTTCCCAAAAAGTTGGCGTGTTCCTTTAAGCCCTGGTGGGCACTGGCAGAGCTTCAGGACCAGTGTGTGTGTCTCTCTCTCTCTTTTTCTTTCTTTCTTTCTTTCTTTCTTTCTTTCTTTCTTTCTTTCTTTCTTTCTTTCTTTCTTTCTTTCTTTCTTTCTTTCTTTCTTTCTTTCTTTCTTTCTTTCTTTCTTTCTTTCTTTCTTTCTTTCTTTCTTTCTTTCTTTCTTTCTTTCTTTCTTTCTTTCTTTCTTTCTCTCTCTGAGTGTATAGTGTGTGTGTGTCTCTTTCTTTCTTTCTTTCTCTCTCTGAGTGTATAGTGTGTGTGTGTGTCTCTTTCTTTCTTTCTTTCTTTCTCTGAGTGTAGAGTGTGTGTGTGTGTGTGTGTGTGTGTGTCTCTCTTTCTTTCTTTCTCTCTCTGAGTGTATAGTGTGTGTGTGTCTCTCTTTCCCTCTCTCTCTCTCTCTGAGTGTATAGTGTGTGTGTGTGTGTGTGTGTCTCATTCTGACCCTGGTCACAGTATTGTGAGGGCAGCTGGAGAACACAGTGACCCCCATTCTGTCTGCGGCGCCATCTCTTACCTCACCAGATAACAGAACACACACACACACAAAGAGGGAAGACACCCAGTAACTCCCAGGATATTGAAGGCATCCTTGTCCTGGAATTCAGGCCTAAATGCCCCTGTATGACGCCCATGGTGTAAAAACACAGATTTAGCACACACAAAAAAAATATATATAAAAAAAATAAAAATAAAAAATAAAATGAATAACTAAAATGATTAGATTACTTTATCCCTGAAATATCTGTCTCTGTTTCTCTCTGCCATAGCCTACCCAAGCTTTCAAGCATCACTTGGCTGGTGACAGAATATCTGCAAATATGTGAACCATCAATCCAACAGGAAGTTCTGTGTCACTGTCACATTCGAACGGAGGAAGCCGAATGAGGAATTGGAGTTGAGCTCACACAGTGTGTACACACACACACACACACACACACACACACACACACACACACACACACACACACACACACACACACACACACACACACACACACACACACACACACACACACACACACACACACACACACACACACACACACACACACACACACACACACACACACACACACACACACACACACACACACACACACACACACACACACCTGAAAATGTCAAATAATGTATTCACCTCCATTTCTTTCGCTTGGGATACATTACCACACTGGCAACATTTTGTTCAATGCTGCATATCATACAGTACTCTCAAAATTGAAATGTCAAACACATCAGAAGATTGTGTTTAGGGGCTTTGCTTTGAACAATATTTTTTCCCCCAATTTGTTTGGTAATGCTAATACTAACTGGATGTTCATAATGCAGTCATTACTGGTCCATGACTGCATTATGCTTGTGAAATAACAGTGTCACATTCATTATACATAACTAAATGATGTACTGCTGAGGGAGGTGGATATACTTCATATGTATATTTCACTTTTATTTAACCTTGATTTAACCAGTTAGTCTCATTGAGATCAAGAATCTCTTTGGCAAGAGAACCCTGGCAAAGACAGCAGCATTTAAAACATACATTAAGGTTACAGATGCTACAACATAAAACAAATGCAGGATAAATAACATAGAATAAAACCATACAAAAAAAAGTGTTTCAGGGCCAGGCTTAAAGCAAGTGAGATATTTAGAAACGCAAACATCTGCCCTCCGTTTCCAGTTCTTGCATTACTATTTTAAAAGTAATCAGGTTTTCTAGGTGCAAGTTAGCTTGTAGTGTATTCCAGGAAGAGGGAGTGGAATACTATAGAAGCCAACTCACCTAGTTCTGTGTGGACCCTGAGGTACAGATCAGGTCAGACGAGCGTAGGCTATAGCTGCCAATGTTGTGTGATATGAAAGTGCACAGATATATGAGGGGAGCATACCAAGAATGAACTTATAAATAAATGTGAGCCAATGGGTGTTGCCTCCACATACTGTAGACAAAGAGGGCCAATTAGCCTTGGTGTACACAGGGTACGGTGGTGTGTGAGAGCTTTACAGCCAGTCACAAACCTCAATGCACTATGGCAGACAGTATCTAACATAATGTAAACACTGAAACACTGGGAAGATGCATTCATATGAAGCAGGTTCCCATAATTTAGCAAAGGTAAAAATGTAGAGACAACCAATCTCTTCCTAGATTCAATAGAAAAACATTTATGGACATTGCTTGAAACCAACTTGAAAGAATGCTACAATGTTGCATTTATCCATGATGTCCAAAACTACAACTGCAGCAGTTGCAACAGAAAATACATCCAGTATGTGAAAATGTACTTGTTCTTGTTGTGACACTATGGTGATGTCTCCGTTTACCGAGACAAAAAAAACAAAAAACGTGGGTCCCTGGAACACAGTTTGAAGCCAGAAAGCTACCTGGAAATGTACTGTTCCACTGTGTTTGCTTACCATGGCAACACAAATAATAATGTTTTTTTACAAACACATTTACTATTATCAAAGATGCTCTAATAATGGAAGATAACACATCAGCTTTCCTTTCATTGGTAGGAAGAGAGGTGTTGAAGCAGTTTTCAGTCTTCGACTACGGTGATGTAATTTATAGGCTGCGGCCTCAACCCTTCAATCCCTGGACTCTTGTCTATCACTGTGTCTTCAGATTCATCACTAATGATAGATACGACACTCATCACTGTGTCCTTTATGAGAAGGTTGGTTGGCCCTCTCTGATGGAGAGGGGCAACAAACACTGATATTTGTTCTTTTATCATTATTGGAATGGAATTTTGGAACCTATGGAACCCGTTCTAGTGACTGGCTAGTCCTTAAGGTCCCTCGAGTTTGGGTAAATCTGCATTTTGCTATGATGCCCCTAGCTCACGGAATGAACTCCAACAGTCTTTAAAGCTTGAGATTCTCCCCTCTGTTGCTGAGTTTAAAACCTTGAACTCCAACCTTTGTCAATCAAGTGTTTTACGTGTTTTAATTGATTTGTTATCCTTGCTTTTTGCCTCGCCTTGTTGTCTTATTGTTATGATTTCATATGCTGTGTGATTTTATATGCTTTTCTTTCTTGTTTTTGCTTATTTCTGTATGTACACTCGACGTGCCTGTAAATGAGGGAAACCTCAGTGGCCTTTCGAGTTTAAATAAAGGTTTGAAATTAAATCAACTAAAAAGCAGGCGCCAATGGGATGATAATGTAACAGTTCTGTTTTTCACTGGATCAACATTTTTAAGATACGGTATAATATTTACCTCGATTTCTATGGTGAAAAAAATGCCATATTCTGCCTCATATGACGCATTCCAGGAAGTAAGTAATACAACAGTTGGTTCTGATCAAGGAATTTAATTTGCCAGGAGGCATTCCATGGGTGGTGATATACAGCACACTCCTATACACAGAGAGTTGGAAAGAGGAAATAAACTAACCAGTGCCTGCCAACTACAGTATACTACTCATATTATTTACACTTAACATATTGAATAAATAATCTTATATTAATTGTTCCACCTATCCCAGTTCAAATTATTTCTGTTATTACGGTTCAAGTTTATTCCCTGTGTCCATGGAAACAATGACCATAAAGGTATGGTTCCCTTCCATGGAAAAGATAGTCCGTTTACTTTTCTGATAACTGCATCACTGCATAAGTGCATACATGTTAAGACAAGTATGTATTGTTTATACATGCAATTCAAAGTTATTACTTTTTGGCACGTTGGAACTATGGGGCACACAGAGCCCTACGCCTGGACACCGGAGCCTGAAACAGCTCTGCCCCAGTGTGTTATTAATGTGGCCAAAACTGACCTCTGCAACCAAATTAGTTTGAAAGAAAATGAGGCAATACATTTGTATTACATGTATACATAGTATCACAACCAAATATTAAGCTCGTCTGAACATCCATGAGTTATGCAGTAATACAGTTATCAGCAAAGTAAACTCTATTTCTGCGGAAGGAAACAATACTTTTATGCAGGGTGTGATTTTCCACGGGGGATGGGGGGGGTTTCCATATGTCTGCTTTTCACATCCCTACCTCAGGCTACACTGCTCCTGCTCGTCTCAACTGCTGCTGTGAGTTGTGTTGCTGTTGCACTCAGTTTGTTTCACTGACCTGTACACTACAGTTGAAGAGGCTCTGTACTACAACTGTATATACTGCTCTGTGCTACAGTAGATATACTGCTCTGTGCTACAGTAGATATGTTGCTCTGTGCTACAGTAGATATGTTGCTCTGTGCTACAGTAGATATGTTGCTCTGTGCTACAGTAGATATGTTGCTCTGTGCTACAGTAGATATGTTGCTCTGTGCTACAGCTGTATATGTTGCTCTGTACTACAGTAGATATGTTGCTCTGTGCTACAGTAGATATGTTGCTCTGTGCTACAGTAGATATGTTGCTCTGTGCTACAGTAGATATGTTGCTCTGTACTACAGCTGTATATACTGCTCTGTGCTACAGTAGATATGTTGCTCTGTGCTACAGTAGATATGTTGCTCTGTGCTACAGTAGATATGTTGCTCTGTGCTACAGTAGATATGTTGCTCTGTGCTACAGTAGATATGTTGCTCTGTACTACAGCTGTATATACTGCTCTGTGCTACAGTAGATATGTTGCTCTGTACTACAGTAGATATGTTGCTCTGTGCTACAGTAGATATGTTGCTCTGTGCTACAGTAGATATGTTGCTCTGTGCTACAGTAGATATGTTGCTCTGTGCTACAGTAGATATGTTGCTCTGTGCTACAGTCGATATGTTGCTCTGTACTACAACTGTATATACTGCTCTGTGCTACAGTAGATATGTTGCTCTGTGCTACAGTAGATATGTTGCTCTGTACTACAGTAGATATGTTGCTCTGTGCTACAGTAGATATGTTGCTCTGTGCTACAGTAGATATGTTGCTCTGTGCTACAGTAGATATGTTGCTCTGTGCTACAGTAGATATGTTGCTCTGTGCTACAGCTGGATATTGTGACGAGCCTGGTGGTGTTCTGACTCGTCACGGTTAAAAAACAAACAAATTCAAATGTCCACACAAGTGCAATATCAATCAATAATAATATGTATTGATTTACAGGCAGAATAATAGTATGTTGGGCAGATAGACTGGTCGTAATACAGTCCGATGGTCAAAACACAAAAATAGGCTCTCGTACAAAAAAGGGATTGTTCAATACTCAAGAGTAGTCGTCTGGTCCAGGGTCAGTACACAAGGGGGTTTCTCAGCCAGTCTAGGGTCCAGTACACAATGAACACCTTCTCGCCTTCACCTCTCCTCTCACTACCTCTCACCTCGCAAAACTCCGTACACAACAATCTCTCTCTCAATACAATAACTCCAACCTCACCTCCACTCAACTCTCTCTATCCAAGTGTATTTGTAGTGTGTGTGTCTGGGGTGTGTGCGTGTGAGATGTGGGTGAACTAATGATGCACAGGTGTGTTCTATCAGTACTAATCAGCTACCTAATTGTTTCCACTCCTTCCGTGGCAGTAATATCTCCCGTCCTTCACATATCCATGAGAGGCGGGGTGATATCTGCCACAATATGCTACTCTGTGCTACAGCTGGAAATGCTACTCTGTGCTACAGCTATAGATGCTACTCTGTGCTACAGCTATAGATGCTACTCTGTGCTACAGCTGGAGATGCTACTCTGTGCTACAGCTAGAGATGCTACTCTGTGCTACAGCTATAGATGCTACTCTGTGCTACAGCTAGAGATGCTACTCTGTGCTACAGCTGGAGATGCTACTCTGTGCTACAGCTGGAGATGCTACTCTGTGCTACAGCTATAGATGCTACTCTGTGCTACAGTTAGAGATGCTACTCTGTGCTACAGCTAGAGATGCTACTCTGTGCTACAGCTGGAGATGCTACTCTGTGCTACAGCTATAGATGCTACTCTGTGCTACAGTTAGAGATGCTGCTCTGTGCTACAGCTATAGATGCTACTCTGTGCTACAGCTGGAGATGCTACTCTGTGCTACAGCTATAGATGCTACTCTGTGCTACAGCTAGAGGTGCTACTCTGTGCTACAGCTGGAGATGCTACTCTGTGCTACAGCTAGAGATGCTACTCTGTGCTACAGCTAGAGGTGCTACTCTGTGCTACAGCTAGAGGTGCTGCTCTGTGCTACAGTTAGAGATGCTACTCTGTGCTACAGTTAGAGATGCTACTCTGTGCTACAGCTAGAGATGCTACTCTGTGCTACAGCTATAGATGCTACTCTGTGCTACAGCTAGAGATGCTACTCTGTGCTACAGCTAGAGATGCTACTCTGTGCTACAGCTAGAGATGCTACTCTGTGCTACAGTTAGAGATGCTACTCTGTGCTACAGCTAGAGGTGCTACTCTGTGCTACAGCTATAGATGCTACTCTGTGCTACAGCTAGAGATGCTACTCTGTGCTACAGCTAGAGGTGCTGCTCTGTGCTACAGTTAGAGATGCTACTCTGTGCTACTACAGCTCAAGTTCAAGTTCTTTAATAGTTGTCATACAGAAGTACAGAATACTTTCATACAAAATGCTTCTTACTGTTACGCTCCAGAGACTGTGCTAGACAAGATAGTATCAAATAACATAATATAGCATGTAATTTAGAAGAAGAAAATGAGGTCACAGTGTTCGGTATAGACATATGTACAATGTTCTGAGTTACCATATAATATACAATACTATGCAGTGTACTAATGTACAGTACTATCTAGTGCAAAGCAGAAATGGGATGAGGTACAATTTAGGTACAATTTACAGTAAGGTGTACGAGTTGTAGTGCAATCCTTCATCAATAAATATAAAGTGTGGGGAGTGGGTGCTACAGTGTGTTTGTTTAAAGTGGGTGTGTGCTATAAAGTGTGTGGAGTGGGTGCTACAGTGTGTTTGTTTAAAGTGAGTGTGTGCGTGTGGATGTGTGTGCTATGTGCGTTTGGTGGTTGTTGTTGTGTAGTGTTCATTCATTGTTCGTTTAGCAGCCTGATGGCCTGGGGATAGAAGCTTCTTCTGAGTCTTTCTGTGCTCGCCTTGAGACTCCGGTATCGCTTGCCTGACCGCAGCAGTTCAAAGAGGCAGTTGTTCGGGTGACTGGAGTCTTTAATGATTCTCTTAGCCTTGCCCTTGCAACGCTTGTTGTAAATGTTCTGGAGGGTGGGGAGCCCCCCTCCAATTGTGCGTTCGGCTGAACGTGTCACTCTTTGTAGTCTGCTTCGGTCTTGTGCAGTGCTATTCCCAAACCAGGAGGTGATGTTGCCGGTCAAGATGCTCTCTATTGTACATGAGTAGAAGTTCTTAAGGATCTTCTGACTGACTTGGAACTTCCTTAGGCGCCTGAGGAAGTAGAGGCGTTGTCGTGCCTTCTTCACAACACTGTCAATGTGTGTGGTCCATGTCAAGTCCTCGGATATGTAGGCTCCGAGGTACTTAAAGCTGTTGACTCTCTCAACCGGTGCCCCGTCGATGCTGAGGGGGCTGTAGTCCTTGACCCCCGACCTCCTGAAGTCCACAATCATCTCCTTTGTTTTGCTGACGTTCAGGGAGAGGCTGTTTTCCTGGCACCATCCCGCCAGGACCTTGACCTCTTCCAGGTAGGCCCTCTCGTCGTTGGCAGAGATCAGGCCCACCACCACTGTGTCGTCAGCAAATTTGATGATTGTATTGCTACTCCGCTGAGCCACACAGTCGTGTGTGTACAGGGGGTAGAGGAGGGGACTCAGAACACAGCCCTGGGGGGCCCCTATGTTGAGGGTGATGGATGAGGAGGTGCAGTTGCCTGCTCTCACCACCTGGGGTCTGCCAGTCAGGAAGTCCAAGACCCACTGGCAGAGGTCATAGTTCAAGCCCAGGTCCCTGAGCTTGGCTATGAGTATGGAGGGGACTATGGTATTGAATGCCGAGCTGTAGTCGATGAATAGCATTCTCACATAGTTCCCCTGCCTCTTGTCCAGGTGTGATGCTGCTGTGTGCAGCACATGGGCTATGGCGTCCTCCGTGGACCTGTTGGGGCGGTATGCAAATTGCAGGGGGTCCATGTTGATGGGGAGGGAGGAGCAGATGTAGCCCTTTACTAGCTTCTCAAAGCACTTCATGGCTATGGAGGTGAGAGCTACAGGGCGGTAGTCGTTGAGGCAAGCAGGCTTGGATTTTTTGGGTACAGGGATAATAGTGGACTTTATAGATAGATGCTACTCTGTGCTACAGCTATAGATGCTACTCTGTGCTACAGCTATAGATGCTACTCTGTGTTACAGCTATAGATGCTACTCTGTGCTACAGCTATAGATGCTACTCTGTGCTACAGCTAGAGATGCTACTCTGTGCTACAGTTAGAGATGCTACTCTGTGCTACAGTTTGAGATGCTACTCTGTGCTACAGTTAGAGATGCTACTCTGGGGGCGGTCGGATGGCATAGCGGAGATTGCGCTCGTCACCAATGCAAGAGGCTGCGGTCTCGACTCCCGGAGTCAGCATTGCCCTGCGGCTTGGGCCGATCGTCATACTAACTCGTTTGGCTGAGTTAGCGGGAGGGAAGTCGAGGGTGGTAATCTGGCGTTGTGGACAGCGACGCCTACAGGTCAGGTCTGGGCGCCTGCTCAGCGAAAGGCAGGAAGTGGTGAAGGCAGCGTGACCTCCCACGCGTTACGCTTCACCAATGAGAGTCCTCGCTGCCAGGTGAGAAGAGAGCCGCTGGCTGTCTCCACATGTGTCGGAGGAAGCATGTGGTGGACTTCAGGGTTCACTTGTACCGACCAGTAGGAGGAACATGCGCACAACAAACAGGTAGGGGAGGGGGGGAATTGGCATAACGACTAAATTGGGATGGGGAGAAAAAATTGAAAATCAGGCGGAGAAAAAGAGAATAACAAAAAGAATAAAAAAAAGAGATGCTACTCTGTGCTACAGTTAGAGAGGCTGCTTTCCCTCATGACCAGTACGTGAACGGCCGTTTTTGCACCACCCTCTCCATGGTGCTGAATATGCTGTTGCGGATTTACTAAACTTGTGTTTTGGGAGAGGTAAGTGCCCAGTAACAGCTATGATGACATAATTTCTATGTTGTGTTCTGCAGTGTTTCTGCTGCTTAGCCATTGACCTACTTAGTCTACTGCTTTAATTAGTAATACTTATATTTAGATCAAATGCTTTATACATTATGTAAACCTTATTCTTAAATATTGTAGTATCCATGTTTGTTTTCATTGATTGCTAAGAACATTCACGTCCAAACACGAGTCGGGTAATTCCGACACACACACACACACACACACACACACACACACACACACACACACACACACACACACACACACACACACACACACACACACACACACACACACACACACACACACACACACACACACACACACACACACACAGATACCATTTTCAAGTCATTCAGTAATGGGCTACATTTTATCAAAGCATCAACAAATCAAATGTGTAATCTTTTTCTTTTCATTATTAACAGTCACTATGGCGTTCATCAATATGAAGTCTGGTCATAGCTAGAAAGACAAGTATTGCTCAGAACCCCTAGATCTACAGATCATGTTCAAATTACATATCATATGAAATGATGCAGGATTTTAAGCAAGTGTAGCATATTATGAAGGAAAGGAAGAGAATACTAGACCAACTAGACTAACTCTATCATTTAAATCATACTTTCACAAAAAAGGAAAGCATAATATTTCCTTTCCACTTTGATAGAATAGAGTACTCTGCATTGAACACATTCTGAAATTAGTCCATAGTGCAATAAAAAAACGTGGCGTTTCCATGATCTGGACTGGTGCCTGGACTGTATGTCTGTGTGGTGGTGTGTCTGTGTGTGTAGATTAAGATTTCCAAAGTGCAGAGCAGGGAGGACAACATGAGTTCACCTCACTGTATGCTGTGTGTGCAGCATGCCGAGTGTGTTTGACGTCAGAGGAGACGCCGCGTGTCACTGTGCTGAGACGTGCCCGCATACCCCGTCTGTATTTGCGCCAGTGTGTACGTGTGTGTGGTCTGTGCGTCACCGTGCCGACGAGAGCAACCGAGGCCTCGCTCTGCTGCATTTCCTGCCGACAGAACATGTGATGAGGGTTAGAGAGACCGACTGGGAAAGAGAGCCCTGCTCAGAGCCCTAAAACACTCTGCAGGGACACAACGGAGAGAGAGAAAGAGAGAGAGAGAGGAAGAGAGAGAGAGAGAGTGGGAGGGGGAGAGAAAGTGGGAGAGACAGCGGAAAGAGAAGAAGAAAGAATGAGGTGGAGAGAGATAAAGCAAAAAAGACAGAGAGAAAGAGAGAGAAAGGGAGGGGAGAAGAGGGGGAGAGTGAGAGAGGGGGGACGAGGGGGAGAGAAAGAGGGGGGGGGGGAGGAGAGAGAGAAAGAGGGAAAGAGAGAGGGAAGCATGCATGCACTTTCACTTATTGGTGCCAATGGATGAGAGACAGGTAGGCAAGCACATCCATGAGTCAACTCATCACATTACTGCAGATACTATATATATATATATATATGACAGACTCTATGCAACTACAAAGGACAGGCAACATTACAACCTCCTCCTGTAAATAAATGCATGCAAACACAGGCCAAAGGCCAGAACATGTACAACTGAAGATAAAACGGAAAACCCATTTCTCAACACTGAGTGGCAAAAAGCAGAGAAGATGGTGTAAATTAATTAAACAAATGAATGAAGTGTGTGAACAGACACGCGGGGAGCGGAGCATTCACTTCGCTGTTCACCTTCAAAGTATTTCTGTCTTTATCCAGATTACCCTGAAATCCCCATCTAATACCAGGACAATCCTAAGCCCCGGGGCAGCCCTCTCACTAAAACCTCTCTATGCTCTTACACCTTTCTTCCATTTATTCCTCTGTCTCTCCAACCAGCCCCCCCCCCCCCCCCTCCATCCAGCCAAACACAAGTTTACTTTCTACTTCCGTTTCACTTTTTAGTTCACTCAGTCGATCCGACTCCTGCTCACATGCACCTCGAATATACTGCCCGCCGTGAGCCGTCTCACCTCTTCCCTCTCGCTCCAACAGCCACCCTAAACCCCTTAACTGTATCCATCTCCATCTGCGCATGTTGCCCCGTCGCTATTGCACTATGATACATGATCTGCTGTTCGCCGGGCATGAGCCGGCACTCGTCTACCCTCTCTCCTTCCTCGCCCCGGCTCCTTCCAGGTAAGGTCAGGGGCCACCGAGGCAAGAGAGACGACACGCTATTTCAGTCTAATTGGGACAAATCCCACTCCTATGACACTGCGGCATAATCTTACCGGAGAACCTTCCATGGCGATCCGCCCCCCACTCCTCTTCGGGCCTTCTTCCCAAGACATCACAGCGAGGCAGGTGGAGTACGGATACGACGGCGCACATTGAGATAAGTTTGGCCTCGACGGGAGACCACTGGTGTCTATTTTAAATCAAACAGGCTGCCGGACCCATGCCCTGCTGAATAATCTCAATAATCACACCTGCTCTCCAGCCTAAAGAGAGGATTAGTATTAGTAATATGCTCATTGCACACGCACCGGCCAATTCCAGCTACACTGCTACTACTCCAGTCCGTTCATCTGGTCCTGAGCAGCTTACTGTAGATCTATTGAGAAAACCAGGAGTGGACTCTGGGCTCCGTCCTGAGCTGGCCATGAGACACAGCATTGGACAGCCCTCCCTGGACAACCTTCCATGGACAGCCCTCCTTGGACTTCCCCGCCTCTTCATCTGCTAAAAGTGGAGCACTGATGTCACCGTCGCATGAGGGATCAGTGAGTGACATGAGCTGAAGTACTAGGCTAGGTTTTGGCACACAATCAAACATCTCACACAGACACAGACACGTGTGCTCGCACACACACACACACACACACACACGCACACGTCGCACACGCACACACACACACACACACACACACACCTCTCTACTCTTTAAATCCTCCAAGAAGGCCTGATGTCTTCCAGGAAAAGTCTGTTCTGACTGACCATTGTTAGAAAGAATGAGAAGACCAATGCAACGTTGTTTACACACAACATAATCAAAAGGTAGAATGTGTAATGTCATCAAACATTTGGTATTGCACTTTGTTTACATTTTTTGTTTTGGTCTGGGTTGGAGTTGAGTGGGGATAGGGGGGGGGGGTTGCTATTGCAGGCCATACCTCGGGCTTTGCCAAGAGAGAAATTCACAGTATAATAAGATATCATTTAGCTATAAATATAGCTATAGTAGTAACTTATAGTAGACATTTCTCCAGACCGCTCTTGGCTGAACATGAGGTGTGGCCAGCAATAGCAACCCCCCCCCCCCCCTATCCCCACTCAACTCCAACCCACATATTAGACCAAAACAAAAATGTAAACAAAGTGTTCCTGAAAAACACATTTTCTTTAAATGGTGAGGTCCACACTGTCTTTCAGATTACAGGATTTTTACCAATTTCATCACCAGAGTTTCAGATTACAATATCCTAATTTGAAAGTAAACATTTAACATTTAAACTCAGCACAATAGCAAATTCTTTTATTTTTTTTACTTTTTTTTTTTTTTGAATGGAAAATAGTTCAGTTTAATTTTTTTTTTACTTTGGTTGATTGGTTAGATAGATAGGTTAATAGAGTTTTGCTCAAAAACATATCTTAATGTGGCCATACTTTAAGAATATTGATAGCAACAGTGCAGATATATTCCTTTCTAAAGAGACACTCCCCCTTCTAAACAATCAGAGAAGCTCAGAGGACATTTAGTTGGAATAAGCACTTTGTGGTTAAATCTACATGGTCCTCATTCAACACAGTCCGGCAATGAGGACCATGTAGAGTAGACTAACACTAAGCACTACATGTTGTGCTTATTCCAACTACATTCCCCTTGAGCTCCTCTGATTGGTTAGAAGGGGGAGCCTCTCTGTGAAACGTTAGAATGGAATATCTCTGCACTGCTGCTACACTGATCAATGAAACTCACTCACAGTAGACTTCTAGAATTCTAACGCAAACAATCTTACACATTGTAGCTGTAATATCAAAGGGCTTTGGTGCAGCAAAGATTGTGATGGATTGAGAGACTGACTGCCACATCTATTTCCAATGTACCATTCAATTCACCCTTCTACACCTGCCCTGTATCTTTCTAGTTTTACGAGCATGTTATTGCTTGAATATGACCTTTTTGCAATACTCTTAACATTAGAATTAAATTGTCAAGTACTCTAAATTAGCCAGATTCCAGGAAAAGTGTTGGAGTCAATGTTGGAGAGTTACTTTGGCCAGTTAGGAACAACACTAAACCTTAGAAGGCTTTGTGAATATAGGGCAGGTTTATCCATTTCATTTTGTTAAGCTCAAGTACAGCCCCAGAAGTATCGCGTATTAAGCGCTTTGAGATACCTAATGTAAAGGCGCTATATAAAATCAATTTATTATTATTATTATTATTATCGTTACTGCTTTCAAAATGCTTTCAAATGACCAATTTACCAATCAATCAGTTGGTTTAGGTGACATTTTTAACCTTAAAAGGATCTGTGGACATACAGTACCTGCAGGTTTAAAATGATCTGTGGACATACCTGCAGCTTTAGTGTTTCAGAATCCTGTACTGTTAATAGCAGTTCCATAGTGTGCTCTTGCTGCTTAGAGACAGTAGTGTAATGAAGCGTGAAAAGGGCCAAAGTACTCCAGTAAGCACAGGCTTTTTAGAGGGTTACAATTGTGCGTCAGACATACTCACTGTCACAGCTGTGACGCTCCAGTACTAACCCCGTCTACCCCTCCCCCTAGTCACTCCTCTTGTGTTTCCACCCAGGTCCTGCAGATGTCCTCATGTGTCTCCCACGTGTGTTCCTGTCTCCAAGTCCTACACCAGCTGTTTGTTATCTGTCATCACCCCAGCTGTTGTCTATTAGTCATTCCATTCCATTCCCCCAGTCAGTCTTTGCTCGTACTGTACTTCAATCTGTTTTTGTGTAGTTCTGTCTTCCTGTCTATTTGTTAGTGTAGTCAGCCTGTTGTCTTCTTGTATCTGCTGGCTGCCCTACATTAAATATACCCCTTGGATTTTACTTGTCATCTGCCTGCACTTACTGTACGAGCCATGACAGACCCAGTGGACATGGCCCAGTGACTCCAGCTCATCTCTACCCCTCCAGCTGGTCATGCCGTTTGGACTCACCAACGCACCTGCAGTGTTCCAGGTTGTTGTAAATGATGTACTCTGTGACAAGCTCGACTGTTTTATGTTTGTCTACTTAAACGACAGCCTGCTATTTTCCAGGTCCCAGCATGAAGCATGTGAAGCATGTGAAATAAGTTCTCTATTGGCTGCTGGAGAACCAGATGTTTGTGAAAGCAGATAAATGTGAGTTCCATGTGTCAAAGTGGTGGTGGACTGGCCAGTCCCACCCACCTTCTCTGAAACAGTTACATTGGTGTCTGGGTGTTTGCCAAATCCAGCGCTTCATCTGGAACTACAGCTCTATAGTGGCCCCTCCGACTGCCCTCACCTCCCTCTTTCATCTGGACCCCTGAAGCTGAAAAGACTTTTCGCAAGCTTAAACATTGGTTCACCTATGCCTCCATTCTGGTTCATCCTGACCCATCTCTCCCCTTCATTGTGTAAGCCAACACATCAGATGTGGGGGTGGGAGCCATCCTGTATTAGCACTCATCCAAAGATCACAAACCCCACCCTTGTGCCTTTTACTCTCATCGCCTGTCCCAACGTTGATAAAAGGGAGTTGCTGGCCGTCAATTTGGCCTTGGAGGAATGTAGACACTGGAGGGAGCTGAGCAGCCATTCATGGTTTGGACAGACTACAAGTACCTGGCCTACATCCCGACGGCTAAGCGGCTAAATTCCCTTCAAGCTAGGCCATGCCATTAATGGACCTGCTGGTCGCTTGTTTGTGCCCGACTCTGTCCATCCCCATGTCCTCCAGTGGGGCCACTCATCCAACTTCACCCGTCACCCTGGCATCACCCGCACACTGTCATTCCTGCGCCAGCGGTTCTGGTAGCCCACCATGGAAAAATACACCTAATAATTAATCTCTGCCTGTCCTGTCTATGTACCAAACAAGACCCCCCACCATCCTCCCTCTGGTCTCCTGCAGCCCACTCCTGTCCCTCATCGTCCCTGGTCCCATATCTCCCTGGACTTTGTGACAGGTCTGCCCCCCTCCGACAGAAACACAACCATCCTGACTGTCGTCAACCGGTCTTCCACGTTTGCCCACTTTGTCCCTCTGCCCAAACTGCCATCTGCCAACGAAACTGCACAGCCCATGGTCCTACATGTCTTCTGGCCCCATCGTCTCCCTGCTGACGGTCTCTGATCAGGGCCCCTAGTTCATCTTCCAGTTCTGGAAGGCCTTCTGCTCCCTCATCGGTTCCTCAGTCAGCCCGTCATCCGGTTTCGACCCTCAGACCAGCCAGTCAGAGCGGGTCAACCAGGATTTGGAGACCTCTCTGCACTGTCCCGCTTCTTCCAACCCTACAGTACCACCTGGAGCAGACAGTTGATCTGGGTGGCATACGCCCACAATACTCTCCCCTGTTCCGCCACTGGTCTGTCCCCATTTCAATGTTCAGGCTTCCAGGTATTGGTTGCAGGCTGACCACCACCATGTTCCTGCCCCTCACCACCACCCTGGTCAAAGAGCCTGGCTCTCTACCTGTGACCTGCCCCTCACTACCACCCTGGTCAAAGAGCCTGGCTCTCTACCTGTGACCTGCCCCTCACCACCACCCTGGTCAAAGAGTCTGGCTCTCTACCTGTGACCTGCCCCTCACCACCACCCTGGTCAAAGAGCCTGGCTCTCTACCTGAGACCTGCCCCTCACCACCACCCTGGTCAAAGAGTCTGGCTCTCTACCTGAGACCTGCCCCTCACCACCACCCTGGTCAAAGAGCCTGGCTCTCTACCTGTGACCTGCCCCTCACTACCACCCTGGTCAAAGAGTCTGGCTCTCTACCTGAGACCTGCCCCTCACTACCACCCTGGTCAAAGAGCCTGGCGCTCTACCTGTGACCTGCCCCTCACCACCACCCTGGTCAAAGAGTCTGGCTCTCTACCTGAGACCTGCCCCTCACTACCACCCTGGTCAAAGAGCCTGGCTCTCTACCTGTGAACCTGTGGTTCTTACACTCACAGCAGGCCTCAATCACTACACAAGGCTCTACAATGGAAGGAAATCAAATGTGCTTCAATATGATATTATGAAAGAAGAGGTTCCTCGAACAGCTCAAATTGGTACAAACTCATAAGCAAGAGAACATCAATACACATCAAGTGTTTTGACACAAAAAAAGCACAACCTATGGTTCCTTTTTTTGCCACCAATAGTGAAAATGTATGGTGTTTTCTTCACCCGTCTACCAGTAGCCGAATTCTGTCCTATATACAGTACTGCATTTAGGGTGAGAGGTAAAGTGACATTTTACAGAAGGATTATATGTTTTTCCAACTAGCCAAATCCATATCCACTAAATGACTGGATGTTGGAATTTCATTACGCCCCCACTATGAGAATGCGCTGGAGCAGGTGACAATGGGTGACCTGAGATGCAATGCTAAGATAGTTTTGGCTAGCAATTTTTTCTTTTTTTAAACTGCCGCTTCTAAATTCTAAATCCCCTACCTTAGAAGAGAGAGGAATCAATATTTGAAGATGTTGTTCAAAGTAAAGAGCCAATGTGAATCACAGACAAAGCTAGTTTAATAACCCATACATGTTTCCCATGCCAAAGGGAAAATTAATGCCCTCCCTTATTTGGGCAGAAAGATTATGACACCCATGAGAGATCTATATTACTAACAACTATGAAGTAAAGTGTGGGATTAGAATCGATTTTAATTCGAAGCTTCGAAATAAAAATAAAAATAAAAAAAGTATTAATATTATTATTATTATTATTATTATTATTATTATTATTATTATTATTATTATTATTATTATTATTATTATTATTTATTTATTTATATGTTGTGGGACTTGTACAGCACTTTGTTCAACTGTGTCAGTGCTGTAAAGTTTTTTTTTATCTACTTTTTTCTCCCATTTTCTATTTTTCTCCCATCCCAATTTCGTATCGTCCAATTCTACCCTCCCCTGTCTCGAACGCTGTTAGGCCATGCCTCCCACAAGCCGGCTGCAATGTGGACAAAGCCTTACATCACGTGTCCCCTCCGGTACTCGAGGAAGCAGCCGTCGCATCTTTTCACCTGCACAGCGCGATCTCTCAGCGGCGGGGGTCTGCGTGGGAGGGACACGCCGCCCCCGTCGCTTCCTGATTCTGCTGCGCAGGCGCACCAACCGACCTGTAGGAGTCGCTGTCCACAACGTCCGATCCCCACCCACCAGCTTCCCACCCCCTAATACTGCCAATTGTATTAGTATGAACGACCAGCCAAGCTGGTAGCAATGCAGAGAGCTGGGCTCGAAACCAGCGTCTCCTGCATTAGTGGCGAGCGCCTTGCCCACTGCGCCACTTAGCCGCCCTAGTGCTGTAAAGTTTAAACCTTTTTAAATCTTAGACAAACTAAACACTTTGCTTTCATGAACTATTTAAGCCGTCATTTGAGGCTTTATAAAAGCAGCACAATGAACACAAATCTGTCAGTGCCGAGTCCGACCTAATCTTAAATAACAAACAGCATTGTTTGTTGTGATTAACAAAGAGAGGCAGAGTTGATTTAGCAAAACAATTAAAATAAAAAATTAAATAAAATATTCATATTATATATTTTTTTTTGCATAATCGAATTTTATTTTCATATTCGAATCCCATGCCCATCGAACGAAGCTTCGAAGCTTCGAAGTATTTAAGACAGCCCTACTCTCCAGTCATGGTGACGGCACACTCACTTCTTCATCTCAACTGTTAAAATCCTGCCTTCTTAATATATACCGTTAGGTCAGGACCCGAATTGGGTCATGGGCCAACTCCTGCTGCGTACCCACGTTACAAGAGTAGTAAAGGTTTTAATGAACCCAGGTCCCAGCGTGAGAGACTTGATTTCTCATTTTGGGTCACAACTCACAAGTAAAATGGTAAAGGTTTTAAAGTAATACTCCACATTTCAGTCCTTCCACAAAGCACTTACAACAGTGTTTTGGTGTCTCAGATACTAAAGCACTTATACCAGGTGTTTCGGTGTTTCCGATACTAAAGCATTTACACCAGTGTTTGTGTTTCAGATACTAAAGCACTTACACCAGTGTTTTGGTGTTTCAGATACTAAAGCATCCTCTGTTTGTTTTTTATCTGTCCCCTGTATTGGTTTTAAATATTGGGTCATTGTTATTTGGTGAGGTCTCTATTGATGTGAAGTATTGTTTTTGTTTTTATATATTGCATCTTGTTTATGTTCCCCGCACACACACACACACGCTCACATAATGCACACTTACATTCACTTCACAAGGACTACAATGGAAACAAGCTCTAGGGCTTTATTGTGTTTTTATCCTTTTGATCAATATTCTTTGTATTGTATTGCACAATCCTTGTTTTATTGCTTCAATAAAGACATCAATCAATCAAAAAGGGCATGTTCTGTTTCGTAATGGCTCTCGCTCGGCGTCACTCTCTGCACTGTACCTCGCTCGTGCACGCGCACTGAATAAAAAATTCCACAATGTACCTTTACATCCCAACATCCGTCTGGCCACACCCCTATCAGCTCACCTACATAAGCAGGGGTGGGGCCACATACTCGCCTCCTTCTTCGCTTTCACCACAAGGAAGTGCCTTCGGTAGATCCCCACTTGACGAGGTTGTTAGTAGAAGAAAGTTGGAAAACAAGAGATACGTTGACATCATATCTTTATTTTCTCTCTCACTATTTTCGAGAAAATACGGCAATATTGTCTTTGTTACTGGAGTGTCTGGAAGATGATGATCATTCTACACCTCCACCGTTTTTTTCGTATTAGGAGTTCACGCCGCTGACATGCCTCCCAACTGCAATCCTCCTTGCTGCGGCTGGATGGGGTAAGATCCTCCAGCAACACAGCTGGACTGTAGGACGCACCGCTGTTGTGAGAAGCGGTGGGTTCCAGGTTTGGTGAGTAATGTTTGCTTGCGAGCACCACTTGTCTGTTAGTGCTATGGGGGCTAGCTGACAATGTTTACGAAAACCGGCCCCAGATTAGGGTCCTTTGTTCAGCCTTTTTAGGCGACGGCGGAGGATCTTGGTTTGAAGCCCATTATAGTCAACTAGTGGGCCACGACCAGTAACTGGTGATCCCAGGATTCTCTGGACGAGTGGATACTTCTCTGTCACCGTATAGGCCCCATCTGTCATATGCAAATGAGAGTATACCCTAAACGAGGAAATGTGGGCATGGATGTTCGTTATCGGAAGATCCATGTTCAAGTCGGCTACAGCCCAGATGGGACTTGTGCTGGCTCCGCCGGATGTATGGTAAAATCACTGTTGTAAACTGTGTTGACATCTCGTTTCTCTTCTCTCTTAAAAGGTGAGGAGGGTTTCAGAACGGCGGCCTGTCTGAGTGTGGCTTGTTATATCGTTGTGTACAAGTTCAGGTGATAGCTGCTTAGCTTGCGTGCTAGTTGTGCCCTACCTGTTAGCCAGTCAGCTGTTAGCTGCGGCGCTAGCCTGTTGTGTCACTAGGCTAGGAAACGTTAGCTTGCTGCTATCGGCCGAGAGCGGCTGTTAGCTTGATGCTACACTGTGGAACATTGCTATGACTATAACATGCCTTGAAACACTGACTACGACGTCATCTTTGACAGAGGATGTTAGTCGAACCTACCCGGAGCCGGCCGGCGAGGACTGCGTCAACAAGGAGAACCGTAGCGGCGGGATGGAGCAGCGACGCTGCCCGTGTCGTCAACACAGATGCTGTGTTTACTATCGGTGCCTTGTTAGAGACTGCAGTTCGCTTGATCTGCGCTCACGGTAGGAAAGGTCCTGACCAGACCTTGAACACTTCTTCTTTCTTTCCCTTCTAAATGTTTTGTAAATAACGATGTTTTCCAAAACGAGTGTTGCTGCACTACATTTAGGATACGACGCGAGTTATGTGTGAATCGTCTTGTCACTGGTATTAGCTTCTCCATGCAAATCGGGTTGTTTGTTACAGATGTGAAAATGATCTGGTTTGTTGTGTTGAGAAACATCATGTGTGTTCATGTACCGTGTACTCACAACTAAGGGGGTTAAACTAACCTATGAAGCTATGCTTAGTGACATATGAGTGAAGAATGAATTCTTTCTCAGCCTGTAATGACAATGAACAGTGTGTTCACATATTAACAGGTTTACCTGTTCAACTGGCCGTATTAAGGGTAAGGTAGGAGGGGTGTTTTCCCCACGGTTCCCTGGGGACTTCCTCACCCTCCTCTCAGACATGTTGTTACAATATATTGTGTCACTGTGTGGTGGGATACGATGTAACCCTTAGCTTGATTGCTGGGGTTGTGCTAAAACTGCTTGAGGAACTGTATTTTCCTAAAAGAAAAGATTGTTTGGTCACTTTTCGTGTGTGCTTAGCAAGGCCTGTGGCCGATACTAATCGAGAATTGTGTATTCTCTCATTATGGAAAAACGGCGTTCCTCTGTAGAGTGTATTGCCATTTTTTGTGGCGGTAAAGGGTTGTGTGTATCTTGTGATCTACAACTGGGTTGGGTTGGCCACAGAAGCACATGTGTAAGTCTGGTACCGGGGCTCTTAAGGGGGCCCTCTCTATTCTGTGTTTTTTCCTTAGTAAAAATCAGATAGCAAGTTAGCACATGAGCTGTGTGAAGCTGTTAGACGCTTCATGTAGCTGACTATGACTGTGTCACTCTTTTTTGTCATTACATCGTATCATGGGTGTGGGGTCGTAAAGGGGTGTACTGGTAATCCTTTCCTCCCCTTTTCTGATTGGTCAGGGGTTAAAACCTCCTGTCCTTCAAGGTTCCTGTCACGTTGCTGTTCGGCATGTTACAGGGTAAGAGGGGGGGGGGGGGGGGGGGGAGTTTCCTGGTCCCACGCCCTGGAATATTGGGCGTGTGCACCGCAGAAATTCCCCCGCCATAGAGTACGTCACTGTGCGCGTCTCTGTTGGTAAGACTTCCGTGTGCTGTTCAGGTCCATATGATGGATCTGTTTCAGGGAGTGGTCAGGGCTCCTCCTCACGAAGCTCCTACTCGGGCCGTCTGTGAGTTAGGACTCTCCTTCCCTGTGAGGGAGCCTCCTCAGAGTTCAGAGCCTCCTCCTCAGATTGTCAAGATGAGTAGAACTTCGAAAAGGAGTTCTGCTCTATTGTGTGTGTATTCGATTCAATTTGATTCGGAGAGCCCTAATCCAAATATTACATAGCTCAATGTTGCAATATATTCTTTTCAATCTATACAGCTCGTGTGGGAAGTCTCTCTGGGGATTTCCGTCTCCTCCCTATGGGAGGGTGGTGGGATGTAAAAATGTAAAAAAAAATTACCCTCAGCCTGCGTCACGAGGGATTCATGTCAGTCTGTGTTCTTTCTTTTTTGAATAAAAAGAGGAAGGTACATGAAGCACGACGGCTCCGTGTCGTTCTCCCAGGCGACTTGGAGGAACAATGTTTGGCGTCTTGATAGACTATCCATTGTCCATGTCTCGACGCATACATAGTGCTGGCTCGGTGTGTTCTGTTCAGGGTCACACAGGGGCTAAGTGCGCCTTGGTTGCTTGTTAAAACAGCGTTTTTATAGGGCAACTGGGATGGAGTTTTGTCTCTTCCGAGCGCCAGTTTACTAGGTTGTCTCGATGAATTCTCGTTCATATCTGGGGGATGTTAACGGAATAGATCTGAACATAGGTAGAGGGGTCTCACGCCCTTGGGGTGGGCCACTGAGCACGGTCTAAATGAGGACCGTCTGGGTGGCGCCCTCTTTTCATGTTTTAGATCGACAGGCATACCTACCCCCTCTCCTGGAGTGGGCAGGTCGGCGTGGTTAGGACACAGGACTGGCCTGGTCACGCTGGTCCAGGTCAGTTAACCCGTTGTCCGCCAGGGATGCAGATCTGCTGTTCTAGTACCCTGAGGGACTTGTGCTTTTTTCGGGGGGGAAAATGCCAGGTCGGTCCGGGTGTCACAGGGTTAGGCGCTATGGAGACCCTTGTTGGGTACATATTGTACTCTGCACTACCGTAATGGCTTACGGCCATGCCAACCTGTACACGCCCGATCTCGTCAGATCTCGGCCGCTATGCAGGTTCGGTCCTGGTTAGTACTTGGTTGGGAGACCTCCTGGGAATACCAAGTGCGGTGTGCTTAGGGCTGGTTCTCCATTCTTTTCGCTCCTCTCTCACGTGTGGCGAAGAGGGGCCTGTTGGGGTGGTCTTGGACCTCCTCTGGTAACCCTGTGCTTCCCGTGCCGCCGGGCCCGGTCCGAAGTAATGTTCGTCGACCCGTAGGCCTGGAATAACCCTTTTTTGAAAACTGAAACACTTGTACTGCGGTATAGCCAGTATGTACCCGCAGGTGTGTTTGAGTTTTTTCTTGAGGGGTTATAGGAACAACCACCGCATTGGGTAACGACAAGGTGGTTGATTCCCTGGTGTGTTGGAGCAGTGTCAACTCCCGGGTTACCCGGTTGAGAGTGTCCCTGCACGTTCATGACGTCTGCCAATCATGTCAGCCTTCTCTGCCTCAACCCCTCTGGGTGGGTTTTTTTTTAAATGGAGGCTTGGTCATGCAACAACGCCAGCATACGCCCCTTCCGCCGGGGGGGGCTGTTCTCAGCTGACTCCTTTGGCGCCTGTCTCGTCCGCAGTGCTCCAGGCTCAGGTTACAGCCTGTTGCCTGGTTTTCCCCGGTGCGCTGCCTGCTTCCGTTGGTTAACCTTTTTTGTGTGCTTACGGCCATGCTGACTGCCTGTTCTGCAGGGTCAGTGTGCCAGGCGGTGTGCTATTGGGGGGAAAGGGCCCGCTCTTGGAGGGGCCTTATCCGAATACGCTGGCGATGTGGGGGGCGGTGTCACTAAGTGACCGCCTGGTGGGGTCTTGATGCCTGGCGTCATTGACCTCTCCGGGCCCCCGTTTTCCAGGGGATCCAGTCCCTTCAGTGGGTCTGGGTCTTCCTTCGCGCTCCGCTGCTACGGCCTTGCCACAGGGTTGGGTTTGCTCTTGACCCCGTGATTCTGGGGGCAGTAACGAGGTTGTTCCTTCCGTTCGTTCCCGGGTGGCATGCGGGTTGTGCGTGTGTGTAGTCGTGGGGTCAGGCCACGGTCTGCTCACCCTGTGCGTTGAGTTGCTTGAGTGCCTCTTCGCACGGTCGGATCCGTCGCCCTCCCATGATCCTCCAATAGGGGGGGTGCCCTCCATTAGGGGGGGTCGGGGGGGCTCGGTCCTCCCTGATCTGATGGTTGTGGGGGGCCTCAGCGGGGTACATTTGTCGGCCGATGGCTCTCGCTCTGCCTCCCTTGTGCAGAGAGTGACGCCGAGCGAGAGCCATTACGAAACAGAACGATAGGTTATAACTATAACCAAGTTCTGTGAGTAATGGTGACGCTCGGCGTCCGACGCCACTGCAGCCCTTGATCTCACCTTGTGGTGAAAGCTTGGGAAGGAGGCGAGTATGTGGCCCCACCCCTGCTTATGTAGGTGAGCTGATAGGGGTGTGGCCAGACGGATGTTGGGATGTAAAGGTACATTGTGGAATTTTTTATTCAGTGCACGAGCGAGGTACAGTGCAGAGAGTGACGCCGAGCGTCACCATTACTCACAGAACTTGGTTATAGTTATAACCTATCGTTTTCTCTCTCAACACAGTCCTTGCTGTTCTTCATACTGGACCTGCATCTCCGGACAGTTAGTCAGTTAAATAAATTAGGCAGTGCAACTAAAGTAAGTTTCAGTATCCAGTATGAAGAACAGTATGGATTAGATAGATCTATGCTGAGAAAGGGTTCTACCAATCGACCGATCATTGTAATTTTTTAATGTCAAGTTTGTAACAAATCGGATAGGCTTCTTAAAACATGGTTTAAGAAGCCCTGATCTAGGTGTACTGGTGAAAGTTCCATTCCAAACACAGGTAGGACCCCAGGCTGTGGCCCCAGCTGAAGCCTAGAGGCCTGAGCCCAGCCAATGCAGCAGCCATGGAGGAGCTGTCTGAAGGGCACTAATAGTCTGAGCCCAGTCACATCCACATTCCTGGGAGCTTCTGATAAGGAAAACAGAGTTTGGCTATAAAGTAAACACTTGCAGTATCTTTTTTCGAAGAATACCATTTCAACAATCTTATAAAGCTATCGCATGCCAACCTTATGATCCCAAGTTCCTAACCTTGAGGGGGAATAGCACACACTTTAAATCCAGCCTTATTTGTGAAGGCTATTTAAAAAACAATTGGAAGGTTTGTTCCAAATAGCACGCTCACCGAAGCCGATCATAAGTGAACAATCTCTTGGAGCTAAAATAAGAGTCTGAGCAGTGAGCACACTCTACATCCAAGATGCAATAATGCTCATCATTTGTTAAATAAGTCAGCTTTTGCTCAATAATGCATGTGCGTGTCTGGGCTCAAACGTCATGTTTCGGATACAGAACTGGAAAGGGCTGTGATCAGTTCAATATCAGAGGCAATGGTATAATTTTTTCATTCATTTATTAAATCCAGATCAAACATAACCGACGGTCAGGAGTGGCCAGTAAAATTGTGTTCAGTTTGACATTTGCTGATGTTAAATGACAAAATCGAAGACAAAACAATATCCCATTTTCTCAAGTTCTATTTTCAACTTCAGAACAAAATGTCAGATTTTTTAAAATTTGTATTCTAAATCGGATATGAGATCATTGAATTATACACGGATACAAAAGGGATACCTATTTCCAACACAACCATGGTCCTCCAGCATTTCAGATTCAGCTATCATTAGGCACTATTTTGTTTCTAGAAAAAAGACAGTGTATTTACGTGCTGGAACCTGCAGTCTATCTGCTGTTTCAAAATGCTGGAGGACTGTCGTTTTTTGGGGGGAATGGGTAACACTTTGCCTGCATGTTGTGGTGTGGATTAAAACTTTTGGTTTTGTGAACCCGTTTCTACCGTTTGCTGCCTGTCTAAAGCTCCTCAGTTCGCTCAAAACCCGGCCAGACCTCAGTAAGTAAGCTTTGCATTGGATACACTCCTAGAAAGTATTTCATACAATTTCCAAAAATCCGAACTATTTCTTTAATCTCCCATAGTGCAAGCACTTTATAAGTCTATAGACCTCTCACGGGTGAAATATTTCCGGCTGCTCCCGTCTCTCCAGAATCTCCTGCAGCTATAGGAAAATGAATGGGCTATTAATAGATCGCTCCTAGCTTCGTCTGTGTTCATGCAGGCTGTGGTTCCAGTGAACAAGGCCTTCTAATAGACATTTCTCTCTGATAAGGCAATTTTGAATTTTGAAGCAGCAGTTAAACGTGCTAGCCAAAACTAGCTTAGCATTGCAGATTAGGTCACCCAATGTCACCAGTGTCACTGCATTCTCTGCAACATCCAGTAATTTGTGTGTGCACTGCAAATTGCAGTGTTAGCAATTTGGCTTTTAGAAATTGGAAAATCCTTTGGTGAAACGCAATTTCCCCATTAACCCCAGATGCAGCATCAAGGACAATATTGCTGGCAAACAGGAAATTAAAACACTGTTCATTTTCACCATAGACCACCACAACATTTCCGGTATTCTGAAATCATGGGAGAGAGAGTGGGGGAGAAAATGAATGAATGTGGATGATAGCCTTGACATTAAGTGGTTGTAGCTACGGCTGTGGGGGTGCTGGAGACATGATCCAATAGTCTTTTATACGCCTGAGTCTCCTGAACACGGAGCGACCAATTCCAAGCCGATCTGCACTTTTCCGCACCTACTACCTAACTCTGCATGTGCAGATTGCCCACGGAGTCTCTCTGGATTGTCCAGTGATCTAGGTTCATCAATCTGCACATCCGTAGTTCGGGAGTAGGTGCGAAAACAGTCCCGAAAGGGACTGTAAATCACGCCAACATCATTGGACGAGCTATGCTCTCCGTGAATCAACAGTCCCTTCTACAATGATGTAAAAATCCTACAATTATTAAGTCTGTTGCGCTGTTCTGCAACAAAACGCTCCTCATACAAGTGTCGCACAGACATTTCAAATTTTCAAAGGTACTCACAGTTGCACAAGGGTTTCGGACAGACGCTAGGGTTTGAAAGCTTGGCAGTGCTAATAATAAATAATACAAATAATTTTTATAAACTTGTCAACACTGCTCAAAACGCTGTTACTTCGGGCTTTGGCTGCCTGGTGCGCCTGCGCTGTGATCATTTTAAAATTATTTAAAATCTCTCAATGCGTGATGTCAGTAAGATCACGAGTTCTGATTCTCTCTCTCACACACACACACACACACACACACACACACACACACACACACACACACACACACACACACACACACACACACACACACACACACACACACACACACACACACACACACACACACACACACACACACACACACACACACACACACACACACACACACACACACACACACACACACACACACACACACACACACACACACACACACACACACACACACACACACACACACACACACACACACACACACACACACACACACACACACACACACACACACACACACACACACACACACACACACACACACACACACACACACACACACACACACACACACGACCTCCATGGCCAATGTCAGCCTCCTAGGACGAAACATGTGGCGAAAAGCTTAAGAGGCAAGCTCACAGAATGGGGAGGTCCTTGGTTCTTCTCCTGACCAGAGAAGCCAAGTCCTCTACTAAACTCCTGAACCTAAATTTGTATTTGATTAGGCAGTCGGATGGCGTAGCGGAGATTGCGCTCGTCACCAATGCAAGAGGCTGCGGTCTCGACTCCCGGAGTCAGCATTGCCTTGCGGCTTGGGCCGATCGTCATACTAACTCGTTTGGCTGAGTTAGCGGGAGGGAAGTCATGGGTGGTAATCTGGCGTTGTGGACAGCGACTCCTACAGGTCAGGTCTGGGCGCCTGCTCAGCGAAAGGCAGGAAATGTGCTGGAAGGCAGCGTGACCTCCCACGCGTTACACTTCACCAATGAGAGTCCTCGCTGCCAGGTGAGAAGAGAGCCACTGGCTGTCTCCACATGTGTCGGAGGAAGCATGTGGTAGACTTCAGGGTTCCCTTGTACCGACCAGTAGGAGGAACATGTGCACAACAACCAGGTAAGGGAGGGGGGGAATTGGCATAACGACTAAATTGGGATGGGGAGAAAAATAGAAAATCAGGCGGAGAAAAAGAGGATTAAAAAAATAAAATTGTATTTGATTAGTAATGATTTAACAATAGATTTTTAGGGGCGGCCTCATGGCGCACCGCATAGTGCCTCGCACACCTACGCGGCCGTCCCGGGTTCGCCTCCCGCTCCCGTCGCATGTCTTCCCCACTCTTCTCCCGTTCACCCTCTCCTTTGTCGGTCATGTCTGACCAGAAAAAAAAGAAGCTGGAAAAATACTAATAAAAAAAGAAATAAAAAGAAAATAAATAGATTTTTATCAACCATGAAGATTTGACCATGTGCATAATTAACCTCTCCAGTTCCACCACAATGACCTATTGAGCTGATGGTTGCAGCTAAAAAAAAAAGGGATGCATGATGATCTATTTGTAAGAGCAGATATAGCCAACAGCTATTTATAACAGCAGATATAGCCTTCTGGTTATCAGAAATGTAAGCAAATCGAAGTCAATAACCTCCAATGAGTAGAGCAAGAAGAAGAGCTGAGTGACTCTCCCAGACAGTCACTGTGTCCTCTACTCTCTGGGACCCCCAGCCTAGTAGACAGTCACTGTGTCCTCTACTCTCTGGGACCCCCAGCCTAGTAGACAGTCACTGTGTCCTCTACTCTCTGGGACCCCCAGACTAGTAGACAGTCACTGTGTCCTCTACTCTCTGGGACCCCCAGCCTAGTAGACAGTCACTGTGTCCTCTACTCTCTGGGACCCCCAGCCTAGTAGACAGTCACTGTGTCCTCTACTCTCTGGGACCCCCAGCCTAGTAGACAGTCACTGTGTCCTCTACTCTCTGGGACCCCCAGCCTAGTAGACAGTCACTGTGTCCTCTACTCTCTGGGACCCCCAGCCTAGTAGACAGTCACTGTGTCCTCTACTCTCTGGGACCCCCAGCCTAGTAGACAGTCACTGTGTCCTCTACTCTCTGGGACCCCCAGCCTAGTAGACAGTCACTGTGTCCTCTACTCTCTGGGACCCCCAGCCTAGTAGGCAGTCACTGTGTCCTCTACTCTCTGGGACCCCCAGACTAGTAGACAGTCACTGTGTCCTCTACTCTCTGGGACCCCCAGACTAGTAGACAGTCACTGTGTCCTCTACTCTCTGGGACCCCCAGCCTAGTAGACAGTCACTGTGTCCTCTACTCTCTGGGACCCCCAGCCTAGTAGGCAGTCACTGTGTCCTCTACTCTCTGGGACCCCCAGCCTAGTAGACAGTCACTGTGTCCTCTACTCTCTGGGACCCCCAGCCTAGTAGACAGTCACTGTGTCCTCTACTCTCTGGGACCCCCAGCCTAGTAGGCAGTCACTGTGTCCTCTACTCTCTGGGACCCCCAGCCTAGTAGACAGTCACTGTGTCCTCTACTCTCTGGGACCCCCAGCCTAGTAGACAGTCACTGTGTCCTCTACTCTCTGGGACCCCCAGCCTAGTAGACAGTCACTGTGTCCTCTACTCTCTGGGACCCCCAGCCTAGTAGACAGTCACTGTGTCCTCTACTCTCTGGGACCCCCAGCCTAGTAGACAGTCACTGTGTCCTCTACTCTCTGGGACCCCCAGACTAGTAGACAGTCACTGTGTCCTCTACTCTCTGGGACCCCCAGCCTAGTAGACAGTCACTGTGTCCTCTACTCTCTGGGACCCCCAGCCTAGTAGGCAGTCACTGTGTCCTCTGCGTTTTGGGACCCCCAGCCTAGTAGACACTAGACAGTCACTGTGTCCTCTGCGTTCTGGGACCCCCAACCTAGTAGACACTAGACACGTCACTGTGTCCTCTATTCTCTGGGACCCCCAGCCTAGTAGACAGTCACTGTATCCTCTTTGCACTGGGCCTCTTCTTGCTTCCTCTCCTCATGGCCTTCAGTGTATGTGCCAGGCCGCCAGCAGAGATAAAGAACCAAGAATGACATGGCAAAATGAAATCGCCCGCTCACTGCCACAGGAGATATAGCCCTGACAGGAAGGGAAGCACAGCATCACGTGTGCCCACTCTACACTTTGTGAACATAAAACACACACCGCGTACAGCTAAAACTGATGTGTAAACAGGTGTGGCCAGCAGAGCGGAGAGACAGGGAGAGAAAGAGAGAGATTGATTTTGAAGTGATTCTGTCATTTCAAATTAATTGAAAAACAAAAATAGAGCTCCACAACCTCAGTGATTAAGCATCGTGTTCAAAAGTAAAATTGTCTGCCAGCATCACACAGAAAGCACTTCTACAACAAGCTGCATTAAAACAAGATCCAAAGGTTTTCCCGTCATACTGTACAGAGTACTGTACATGTACATAAACAAGCGGAATCCTATCCGCAGCTGTTGGAACTTTGACAAAAGCAGGACCACTGAGGTCAACTGAAAGCTAGTATTTCTCTGGGTGTACAGAATTAGAACACTGCTATTATGCATTCCATCATATAGGAGACAGTGGCGATAAGGAGTGTCAATGTAAGGGGGAGATAGGCATTCACTTGCAGTGAATAGGGTGATGTCAAAAAGAAAAAACAAGGGGCTCGTTATGAGAGAAGAACAACACAAAGAGAGGCAGAGGAGCACAGAAACAGAGAGAAAGTGTAATAGAGGGAGAGAGAGAGAGAGCCAATATCAGTCTCCCTCCACTCGGCCAGTAGAAAAAGCACAGTGGATTAATTCATCACCATGCTAAGCCTTTGCCTTCCTCTGGAATAAATTACCCAATGGCTCTCAACTTAGACTAAACACACACACACACGCACACGCACACACACACAATCTCTACTCCACCGGCCAGAGGGCTCAAAAGAGCACACACCAGAAGAGAAAAGTAAGGGACAGAAAACTGTGAGAAGAAAAGTTGCCCAGGTCCCACAGGAAAAGAATATCTCCCGCTATACTGTTTAAAATTTAAATCCCCAATCACTGTTTTGTTTTGAGTTTTTTTTACCATATAATGTGAGATATATTCACATTATATTATTTAAGCATTGGCGTGTAGATGGGGAAATATGTTGTTTGTGTAGACACCTGAATATGTCTAACAATAATTCAATGTGTCTAACCTAATTCCTTGTACTCTACTGTGCTCACTGCTGTGTTCAGGATAACGTTGTGTAAACTCACTGACCCTTCTGATTCTCCACCTCCTAACATTGACATTTAATAGTGGGACATGATACTGGACTGCCGCTAGGGGGAGCTGGTGCGACGTTGGGCAGGGGAGACAACAGGTGAAGAAGTGGCTGGGTGAAGGTGGAACTCTTACAGCGGGACTTCCTCTTCATCGTTTTTCCACAGAAGCAAGCGGTCGCGTAGAGCCGGAGCTCTAGACATTAAGCATGCGGAATATAAACCCAGTCACGAGGCGGGTTAGTAATGTAGTATGCGATAGCTTAGCTTCCAGTTAATGCTAAAGAGACATTGTGAACAAAGAAGCAGACGTGTTACAGCCGGAGAGCGCTGTAGATATTGCACACGTTGCGTTTTAGTTAAAGTATAAGCGACAGGACAGGGGGTCGTCCCGACCCACAGCTTAGCTTCAGTTAGGCCTAGCACCACAGTTTAGCCCGCGTGTCGCTCCACCTCTCCAGGCCAGCAGCGGACCCCTCAACGGACGTCGCCGGACTGCACGCACCTCCAGCCCCTCCGAGCCGTCGACCTACAGCAGTCACCTGCCTAACGTCAACCCAGCCCGCCTCCTGCTATCACGGGACTGTTCGACGGCCATCTCACAACACGGACGTTCGGTGTGAGAGCAGGCCAGCACTTGGGTGTTGCACTCAAGCCAGGTACAGTTAGCGTTCCGAGCGCTGGAACTTTATCGGCGAACATTCTCCTGTTCGAGAGCGTGCCCTTTAAGGGCGAAGAGAATAGATACTTTGAGCCACTGGTACCAGTGACTAGGGGCGCCCCGACGTTTGTTATTTTGGGGAATGCCGGCTTAGATAGGACTTTTGTTTTGATTGTGGGCTCACTGTATTTTTGGTTAAATGTGTTGTGCATTAAAGGTGTGTAGACCGCACGTGTGTGTAATAATAACAAATCCCATTGAATAGCTCGCAGAGCTCGCCAGTTCTCGCTCTCTCTCTCTCTCGCTCTCTCTCTCTCTCTCCCTCTCTCTCCCTCTCTCCCTCTCTCTCTCTCCCTCTCTCTCTCTCTCTCTCCCTCTCTCCCTGGGGACGAGTGTCAAGCATATTAACCCTTCCATGAGTAGGATCTAAGTGCTATATATGCTAAAACATATAAAAGAGAGGCATATAAATGGGATCACTGTGTGCGTGTCCGTTAATGTGTCGTCTTGTTTAACCCCTTCCTTTCGGGTAAGGTATATTATTGTTTAACCCCTTCTTACCCACGGCCTATGCATCATTGGGACAGGTCTCTGCTCGTCAACAAGGAAAGGTACTGCTTTGGGGAAAAAGAATATCATCCATCACTACTGCCACCGGGTGTGGGAGGGTGCGGGAAGTATTAGGGGAAGTGTGGGTGTGTGGGGAATTACTGCGAGTCGCCCTGGAGGGCAAGAAGGACCAGCACACCACCCCTAGGTTAGTAAATCCTAGGCCCCATCCACTCCCTCTGCTAAATCCCAACTCTAATACTCCTACACTACAGTCGGGGACTCAGCCGGACCCAGATCTGATGTGTTCCCACTACCTGGTGACAGTGTACATCTACTCTCATAAAGTAGGGATAATACACCCTTCTACATTTGGAACTTTCTTATCCCATTGTAAAATCGTTAGATCTGTTTTTGCTCCAGTGTTCACAAACATCACCAAAGTAAACAAACCTTTTACACTTTGAGCGCAAGGGGTCGCTATGGGTGTTGGGCCGTTGTGTGCCAGCACTCTGTTCAATGGGAATAAGTTCCGGTCTTTGCAGTGCTAAACCTATATTAAATATTATAGCTATGGATCTAATAACCACGTCGATTGTCAGGGAGTTTCTTCCGGTCAACATGCAAGAAACAGATAATTTTTTCATCCATACATTTCCGTTTTATACCGTGGTGATACGAGTATAGTTTTAGAGTGATCCTGTGTAATCCCAGAAAACTCCAGCAAACAGCGCTTCAATGAATTTCATTCGAAATCGTGCCATTTCTCGCTTGATTATTGAATCAATCTGAAATCAACGCTAGATTATCGGTATTATGTTTCATCATGCATGCACAAAAGGGGGGGGGGGAAAGCCGGCCCTCCGTGCTTTGATCGCAGCCAACGGGACACGGCACACACACACACAGGCTGCGATCGCGGTAGAAAAATCATCGGATCAACGCAAGATTGATAAAATATAGTCCTTACCTCGTCTATGATGTACTGCAAAAAGAATAATCCAATTATCTGATCGCCATTCCAAATATTGATCGTGGTCGTGTGTCCAACGTTATCCACCAAAACACATGAATCCACGGTGCTCGAGTCTCCCCAATCCATGTGTTATAAACGTTACTCATGCCGGAGAAGGACAACCTGGACCGTACTTCTTAGATCGATGCACAGCCCAAACCAGAGGGATTCCAATGATGTGCAATACCGGCCACAAGGCGTTAGGCGGCGGTATTGGCCGTTTGCGATCTCAGAGCCATTCCCAATAATAACATCAGGCTGGATGGATGAATTATGAATGGATATAGCGAATAAAAGAAATAACGATTAATACCCGACTTTTCTCGGGTTTGGCGCTCAAGCGATGGCGAGTTAACCCGCCTTATCTCGGGTCTGGCGTCCAATGTGTTAACAGCCACAATGTAAATAAAATACAATTAAACTCATATTTAGGCCTACTTGTTGTCTAGTGTTAGGCCATGTTTCAAGAGCTCAGTTAATCAACTAGAGAATGAAAACATGTCTCCATTCTTTTGGTGGTGGGTTGGGTAGGGTGGGGTGGGCATCAGGGTATTTGAAGAACAAACCTTTTAGATTCTGTCTTCCAAGATAATCTTCTTAAGAACTTTAGATTTAAACGTTCTCATGATCGTAGAACTGCAAATCATTAGCTTGCTAAATCCTACAGATTGCCAAGATTAGCCAAGCAGAAGGACTCACAGAATATATATTATGAATGTCAAATTGCCTAGATAATCATGATGAATCAAGAAACCATTTTAAATCATGCCCCCAAGAATTGAAATCAAATTGTGATCAAATTGTGAGATTCTCAAAAGATTCCAACCCCTAGTGGTGGGGTTTAAGGAATGTGGATGACAGTCTAGTAGTAGTGTGACTAATGGTAAGAACTTGCCGTGGCGAACCGCGCTGTCAAACCGAGCTCACAGGTTCCAACATTTTTTCCATGATAAACAGAGAGGTTCT
This sequence comes from Notolepis coatsorum, assembly GCF_963971535.1. Lineage (NCBI taxonomy): Eukaryota > Metazoa > Chordata > Actinopteri > Aulopiformes > Paralepididae > Notolepis > Notolepis coatsorum. Next base: position 26,898,465 of record NC_140184.1, read on the forward strand.
ACATGAGGTTCTCAGAGCTTCATTTTGGAGCAGGAGTTCCACTCAGGAGGTGAAACTAAACGTGAGTTCCATGAACACTGGAGCTAGCAGTGCTCTCCATTGATGTGACATGTAAATCCCAGCTTTAAATATCACATTACCAATGTGGACTACTGTCAGGACATATAGGTACAACAAGAGCCTCTTCCATGTTTGCTTACTGCGCCACGAGCCAAATGACGTAGGCACCGCTAACGTCATACCATGCCCACACTTCCACAAACCTTCGTGGTTCTTGAATTACAGTGGAAAAATAAACAAGAACCCGTCTCAGAACTTTCAGATGTTCTGAAAGGTTCCTTTAGAGAACATTCCTCAAGTTCCTTTGACAATGGAAAAGCGGCATATGATACTCAGGGCCTTCTCCTGTTTGTTATAGTGTTAGGACACATGATGCAAGTAACCATGTTGCTCAGTATTTCCTGAGAGGGGATTATGTCAGAAGATTGACCATGAGTGCCTGTTCACCTCCAGGGATGGAAAAATGTTTCACAGCAGTGATGCAGTGGTAAAAACAAAAAGGGTATTCTATGACATCCAGGGGCGATTTTACCCCTGGGGCACCAGGGGCATGTGCCCCTGCTTAAATCTCAGGTGCCCCTGAGGTGCCACCCCAGTTTTAAATTTCTTTTTTTTAATATTTTTTTTTATAAAAAAATATAACCCTAACTAACCTTACTGTCATCATGCACTTGTCCTAATATACTAACCTACACTGTAGCACTCAACACTTTGATGTTACTCAGCTGATAAGAGTTGTGCCCTTCCTGATGACTTGTCGTACAGAACTTGTAAGTTGCTTTGGATAAAAGCGTCAGCTAAATGACTAAATGTATGTGCCCCTGCCCATATTGGCACAAGCTGATGCAAATTTAAACCAGTCCGTAGCACTCTGGTTAGTTACACAGGGGACTATAATTCGCCAGCGCGGAAGGATACATAACCTCTCAAGTTCAACATGGGTTCTTCTGAACCGGTCACAGCTGATGTTGAAATGATTGAAATGATTGCAATTTGGAAGTGCAACGACTGAGAAGCCGGGTGCACTGCAGAATAACTTCAAGAAGACAAACTTACCTGACTGCTTTCATGTTCAACCCAGATTCGGCTCAAACAAGGGACTAAACACGTTTCACAATTATGCCACATTAATGTGGAACGCCCTACCCACAGCTGTAAAAAAATGTGAATCCCACCTTCAAAACCGCTCTCAAAAGACAAAGAGGACCTACGGGAGGCTGCAATTTGAAACTGGCCCCTGTAAATGTCCAAATCCCCCCTCCCACCCACCCACCCCCTCCTAAATAATGTACAGTTTCCTCCCCCTCATATGTATATATTTTCTGTTAGGATCTCTGTTTAACAGTACTGTATATTTGCATATCTTGTATGTCACAAATGTAACAGTACTGTATATATGTATGTCATGTATGTCATAAATGTCATGATATATATCTGTATATCTGTATGTTGTCGTGTATGTCATAAATGTCATTATGAATTGAAAATGGGGGACCCTGATGTAAACAAGACGAAAGTCTTTCTCTGGTCTGCCTCCCCTTAACACATTGAGTGCCAGCAATGTCATATCTCGTTTTATTAGCCCCCCCACTGAGTGCTGACGACGATTATTATCGTTTATTTTTTTTATTAGCGGTCTGAATTCATATTTCATCAACCGAGTCTCCCGTTGGTACACCAGCCCCTACAGGAGCTCAGATTGGAAAAAAGCCTATTGTCTATCCCTGTGTAACTGCAGATCAGTCGCTTAGACTGACCTGGGATCTGTAGATCTGTAGAGGTGGAGCCAACTGGCTCCTTGTGCTGGCGAGCAGTCTGCTCAAGAGGGATCTGATCACGGGACGGAAATCAGCCTGGAATATATATTTACAGCAGCCAATAATCAATCAATAAGCGTGATCGATATTTGGAATGGCGATCAGGAATTGGAATAATCTTTTTGGAGAACATCTGATCTAAGGTAAGGAGTCTATGTTACCAGTCTTGGGGTAATCGGAGCTGTATTCGCTGAGATAACGGCGTGTCCCCTATGTGTGATGTGGCTGTTTGGCTGCGATCGCTGATGAGGAAATAAGAGAATCGATTTTTCAGCTTGCGTCTATAGCGTGCATACGTACACATATACTATCGATAATCTAGCGTTTATTTGAAAACTATTCATAAATAGGCCGAAAAATTACAATGTTTTTGTGTATTCTAGAATATTCCAGTAAATGTCTTTTATCACGGAATCTTTATATTTTCCTTGAAAACAAGGGCTTTTCAAAATGCTATAAAACGAAAATGAACCGATAAAAAAACAATCAGTTTCGACAATGTTGACTGCAAACAAGTCATTGATAAGCGACGGGCAGATTAGACACATAGCCATAATTTAAAACATAGATTAGGCGTTTTTAACGCTAACATTGAAGTGGGTGGCGGCATTCAAGGAGGTTCCGGGGCACCGAGCTCCGGCACGGAAAGTGTTAACAATTGTGTGTATTGAGCCGTACTGTATTGTACCCATTCTGCAATCTGTTAATAAAGTTTTCAATCAATCAATCAAAAAAGGTCAGAGCTGGACATCAAAGAGTCAATTATAGGTTGCTATACATGCCTGTATAGCAATATACAGAAGATATGTATATATGCCTGTATAATTAATAATAATGTATAATGCAAATTTAAACCAGTCCGCGTAGCACTCTGGTTAGTTACACAGGGGACTAACGGAAGTATACATTACGTAAGGTTATTCTATAACCCTAGTTATATGAGTATAGCGAGCGCTCTGCTCTTAGTGGAACTATCCCTTTATCCAATCTAATAATGAATAATTTTCTCCACATGCACACACCCATCCGCCTGGCCACACCCACATCCGCTCCTCTACATAAGCGGGGTCGTGGCCACACCATCAGCTCCTTCCCAAATCTTTCACCACCGAAGGCGAAGACCACGGGGTCCTCAGTGAGTCAGAGCAGAGCGCTTGCTATACTCATAACTAGGGTTATAGAATAACCTTACGTTATATATCATATAGCTTACGCTCTTCTCTTAGTGGAACACAGGAGCTGAGCAGAGCGGAAGCTCGACAAATGTACCCGCTGAGACCCCCCACAACCATCAGAACCGGGGAGGACCCGAGCCCCCTGGACCCCCCTAGAGGAGGACGGGAGGGAATCGGATCAGACTGTGCGAAGAGGGTTTAGCACCTCAAAACGCACAGGGTGAGTAGACCGTGGGACTTACCTTCACTCAGAAGGACCTGCGACCACTCAGGCGCGCATCCCACATGCCATCAGGGAACGGACGGGAAGCAAAACACCTCCGTCACAGCCCCCAACATCACAGGGTCAAAGGTCAAGAACCCAACCCGTGGCAAGGCCGTAGCAGCAGAGCGCGGAGGCGGTCCCAGCCCTAGGAACAACCTGAGGGCCAGGACCCCCCGAAAAAAGGGGGCCCGGTGAGGCCAACAATGCCTCAGCATCGGGACCCCACCAGACGGTCACTGGTGACACCACCCCCCACATCGCCAGCGTATCGGACAGGGCCCAAATCAAGAGCAGGCCCTTCCACCCTTGGCACGCCGCTCTGAAGCACTCCACAAGAGGCTACACCCCCATAACACTGTGGGGCCAGTCGGCGTGCCGGGGAGACAACCCCCAAGGAGGTTGATCTCTCAATCCAGGCAACAGGCCCCAAGAGCATAACTCGACCTGCGCCCGGAGCACTGTGGACTAGACAGGCGCCTAAAGGGTTAACCCAGGCCAACAGGTCGACGAGAACGAGTTCGGAACGGGGCCCGGCGGACCGGGACCTACACAGGGATGCCTAGAGGGGTTAACAAAAAAAAACTCCTTGACAGCCCCCTCCCATCCCCGCCCAGCAGGGGGAGGGAGGGGTGAAAACAAATGGAGAAGGACCAGGCCCCCTAACACAGCGCAAGGTACAACACAGTATGGACCAAGCACGTCACTGTGAAGGGCAACTCGTAGTGGCATACACATGACACACACATCCATGATATCAATCCCTGCGACGCCCAGGCCGACCCGGCATTTTCCCCCCAAAAAAGCACAAAGTCCTTCGGGGTACCAGAACAGTAGATCTGCGCCCCGGCGGACAACGGGTTAACTGACCTGGTCCGGCGCGACCAGAACGAGTCCCGCGTCCTAGTCACGCCGCCATCCCCAGTCCTAAGAGGATCCAAAACATCACAGAGGGCGCCACCAAGATGGTCAGCACGCGAATGCACTGCTCCTGGTGGCCCACCCCACGGGCGTGAGACCCCTCCGCCCATGTATTGATCTACCCCGCCATCTCCCCCCGGAGATGTACGTGAGCCGTCGAGTCTAACCTAGTACACTGGCGCTCAGTAGAGATAAAAAAATCTCCTTCCCAGCCGCCCGCATAAAAAACGCTGTTTCTATAAAATGGGCAACCAAGGCACGCCAGCCCATAACGTGGTTTCACATCGAAAGCACCCAGGGCCAGCGCTATGTACACGTCGAGACCCAAAAAACACATCAATGGTGAATTCTAATAAGAAAACCAGACAACGTTCCCTCCATGCTGTCTGGGACGAGCAGCAGGAAGCCGGTCAATAAGACACAGATATGGGTCTCATACGACGCGTCTGAGGGTAAACCCTGTCAATACCGCTCTGTACACAAGAGGGAAAGACAGAGAATCCCCCAGAGAGACCTCTACGTGAGTAACAATTGAAAAAGATATATGTAATTATTGAGCCAAGTGACCAAAGGCCCAATACACATTTCAATAGAGCGCAGAGCAGAAAACAAACCGTTCTCAATGCATCGCATCACCCAACCTTGACAATGACAGTGGTCCGTAGTACGGAGCCTGAAAAAACTCACGGAAGTCTCATGGCCAATAGAACCGCGCCCAGTGACGTATTCCATGGCCGGGGAAATCCTGTGACCCACTTATCCTAATATGGCGTGGGACCAGGGAACCCCCCCCCCCCCCCTACCCCCCTTTCCCCTCCCTGTGATGCGCTGACCCCACAGCTCGACCGGGAGACCGACGTATAGGAGGTCCAACCCCCTGGCCAATCAGTAAAAAGGGGGGAGGGGTTTATCAGTTCACCCCCTATGACCCCACACCCCGGAAACGATGCAATAACAAGCAGCGCATGACACCAGTTGTCTAGCATGTTACATGAAAAGTGCATATACCTGCTAGGGTAAAAGCTTTATAGTTTGCACGCCAGCCACAGACGATAAACTCGTTTGTGTAAAAAAAACTGGCTTTTATACAAGGCTTAGGCTCATGTGCGAAAAGATTCGCCACCCGCATTTTTACACCTTTACCAAGTAAAGAAAAAACAACAGACGTTAAAGAGAGGGTCCAAAGACCTCGGTACAATAGCTACATGTGTGACCACTTCTGTAGGCTCAACCTAGTTATGGACTCGTTGCCACGTTTCCTAAACGTAACATGAATACACACAACCCCCTCAGATAATAAAAAAGCTAAAGTTCACTCTTACTACTGCAAGAAGAACGCCGTCTTTTATAGGGTTGCCACCCGTCCCTTAAAATACGGAATCGTCCCGTAATTGGAAACTAAAAGACGCGTTCCGTATTGAACTGATACGGGACGCCCTTTGTCCCGTATTTTAAGGTTGCCAGTTTAGTGAGAGAAATGAGCCAGCCGACCTACAAAAACAAGCAAAAGTGTGTCCAAAAGTTGCGGAAAATAAACAGACATGGCAACTCGGGTATGGTGGGCGTGCGCTCAGCAGCTCACCGACCAATGAGAATTAGCGCTTTCACGTTGCTAGGAAGAGTTCTGTGCCGTTGTGCCAATCAGAGAGTCTGTGCGCTGCGTGATTTATTTTCGAAGTCGCTTTGAAATGATTGTCTACAGCAGACACTACTCCACCGCGTCCTAAAAAGACAAAACGCCTCCAGAAGTACAGACCTGAGTGGGACGAGGCAAACCTCTGGCGTGATAGTCAGTGGAGATGTTTACAAAGCAAACTGTAAAGTATGTAGGTAGGCGTGTGTTTTATGTGGCGCATGGTGGACTGACTGACATCAGACAGCATGCATCAGGAGGAGAACAACATTCCCGAAATATCAGAACGCAAAGGACACAAGCACAGGTTTCACAGTTCTTCATGACTTCATCTCCTGAGATTGATTCGGTATGGGATATTACATCTTATTTATCTGGTTGTGTTTTTAACTAGATGTCAGTATTTCTATTTACCTGCCCTGGCAGCCCGGAGCCTATACTCTTCTTTGCACTTTATTTTTTATTAATCTTTTAATTTGGGTCACACAAGTGTTTCATTGTATTATTGTCCTCTTTGAGTAAAAGTGTTCCCAGGCTTAGTTTTTACAGCACTTTATATGCATACAGTATTATGCTCACGTTGAGGCTATAGTTCAGCCAATTTATTTAAACAATGTTAAATGCAAATAAAGCACTTTAAACTTTAAGTATGACTAAATGCTTTCTTGACTATATATAGTAACTGTTCCAAAATGCATAGATTTATATGTATTTTAGGGGTTTGGGGGGCTAGCTCTTTTTAATATAAATGTCATAGATTGTTTTATTTAGATTTCATAGATTTCTATGCATTTCAGGAGTTTGGGGGGCTGGCTCCCCAAAATAATTAAATAACATAACCCTAACCCTAACCCTAAAACCGAAATTAAAAAAAAAAAAAAGTGACAAAATCCGGCAATTTTTGCCCAAAAAAACGCCCCAAAACCACCCAAAAAAAAATGTCGCGCGCGCTACGCGCACGCTCGATGATAGGTGTCCCTTATTTCTACTGGTCAAAGGTGGCAACCCTAGTCTTTTATGATGAGAGAAGACAAAGTCTTTCGACCGAGTGCTAGCCACAGACCTTGCTAAGCACACATATAATAGCGACCAAAAAACTATTTTCAGAGAAAACTGCCCCACTCCCTATCCCTAAGCAAGCACACAACCCCAACAGTAGGTGAGGGTTTTACATCGTATCCCCAATATATAGTGAATAAACACACGTTTTGTAACAAAAAATTCCCTCACCAGGAGGGACTTTTTATTTAATAACAAAATTATATGTTGGGGGGGGGGGCAAGTAGCGGAGTCACTAGTCACTGGGGAGTCTCCTGGTCACGTCGATCCCTACCATTCCCTCCGGGCGTGGGACGACTGACTGCAGCGGTCACGGCACTCCCTCCACTCCTGGCCTTCTTGGCGGAAGGCCCAGCAGCGGCGGCGGTGATGGTGGCAACAGCCGCAGGCCTCTGCCGGCGTTGCTTCCTCCGGACATCACCGGTGGCACCGGGTCGGGGGAAATGGGGCTGGAGCACGGAGCGCTCCTCCTCCATCTCCCTGCAGGCTGCCGTCATCTGCTGCATGGCCGACCCGAAGAGTCCAGCATCGGAGAGGGGGGCCGTGAGCAGCGGAATCCTCCTCTGGTCCGGCACCCGCGCCTGCTCCAGCCAAAGGTGGCGCTGGATGAGAGTGGCCAGGGCGCGCTCCTTCCCGGCGGCTATCGCCTGCAGCTGGGTTAGGTGCAGGATGGCTCCAGCCGCCTGGGCGTGAAGGTACTGTTGATGGTCATCTAGTACCGTCCCGCCCGCCATCAGCCCCGACATGTAGCGCGCCAGCTGCGCGATGTTGGAGGTCGCAGCCAGGCTTTGTGTCGAGGCGATGTACACCTGGTACACGACGCCAACTGCCTAGCCGACTTCCCCTGGGGAACCGGCTTTCTTAACGGCTCCCACACCATTTCAGGGCAAAGTATGGCTGCCATCGGGCTATCAAGCCGAGGCACCCCGTCCTTTAGCCCCTGGACCAAACCCACCTCCCGCGTGACTGGCACGTAGGTGGGGGTAAGGCCAACGATGCAGGATATTACCTGTCCCTGTGCCACGTAAGCCTCCATTGCTGGGAAGAATGGGCAGACAACGCCTGTCTCTCTCACAGGACGACGTTGCCAGAGATGACCTATCATGTCATCAGGAACAGGTGCCGGCAGTTTACGCCACGCCATTAGCGGCTGCCGCCATGAGCTCGGGGAACAAGGCAAGCAACTCCCCTTGCATACCTTCTTCCACGTCACTCGCGTCCCTCGCGTACGGGAGGCTGCACCGGGCGCCATCGTCCGACGCGGCAGATAGCTGGGTATCTCGTCTCGGGGGTGGAGGTTTTAACCCAGTCCCAGAGTACAAGGAACCCCAGGGAGATGTAGCACTCCCTGCCACTCCCTGAGGGGGAGAGTGACACGTCTCCGCTGGGCCTTCGAACAAGAGAGCTCCCGACCCCTCTTCGAACAAGAGAGCTCCCAGTTCCCATCGGAAATGGAGAAGAGGCGAGAGAACTCTCGCTCGGCTCCAGCACAACACTAAAACCAGGCCGTTCACCCCCGCTGCTCGCCGTCTTACGACGAGAGCGAGCCGAGGCGAAGAGTCTGCGACGCAAATCCTCGGCCACCAGAGGAACTGTCGGCCTTTCGGCCGACTGTCCCCTGGCGGGGGAACCAGGGCCGGAACCCGGACACCTCACAGGAGATCGGGGCTCAACGGCCCCTCGGCGAAGCACACTCTCCTCTGGGCGCCACCCAGGCGCACCTGGCTGCCACGACCGTGGAACCAGAGACGCCCCATGACGCACAGAGGACGCCGCGATAGTGAAGCTCTGGTGGAGGGTAGCGTTGTAACCGTCTAGACCAGGGGTCTCAAACTCGCGGCCAATTGCGGCCCGAGGGATGATATTTTGCGACCCCCTACTTGACATCAAAGTTTAGTGTTAATGCGGCCCGCACGCAACTGTTTGCCGAGTCGTTGCGCGAGAGTTGGACGTTTTATTTATTTTATCACTTGTAGGCTACCATAGCGCAGGCTCATGACAGCAACGTTATGTTAGTGACTTGGTTGAAACGTGATTCCGGAGTGATATCAAGTAAAGTGGAAGGCAAATGCATCCTTGCTATCTCCTCTGACTGCGAGCAGTGCTCTGCATGTCCGGCTGCACTGCCACTGTCTGTGTCTGTGTCTGTGTACGGGTCTGGTCCAATCACATTCAGCATCCCGTTAGCGTTTTCCCCCCTCACCCACAGTCTGCGAATCAGATGCAGAGTAGGGGAGTAGGGCGGGTCTTCACGGAATGCAAGTCATCTCTCTCTTTCAGTCCGAGTCAGTTGACAGCGCATCTACAGTAAACTCGCTCCAAGTTTTATCTCTGTGAGATAAATGTAGCTACTAGCCTAGTTTCGCCAGCAGGCAGCCAGCAGAAAAATATGGCATTTTCAAAGATAGTCAGTAAAAGAAAAGTCGACTGCAATTCAAAGGTGAATGGACTGAAAAATATGCATTCATCCTGAGTCCCAGCACCAAACCAATGTGACTATATGCCAAGAAATGGTAGCTCTTGTGAAGGGTGGCAATTTGAAAATAATGTATGACTGAGTGATGGAGACCATGTTTGAAGGCAAACAAAAGCAAATCCCCCTCAGATCGCACAGCAACCAGAATAACTGAAATACTGGCTGGTGATTTGATTAAACAGCTTTGTGATGCATAGTGCATTTCCATAGCTGTGGATGAGTCCACTGACACCACTGAGAAGCCTATGTTCTGAAGAACCATTCATGTTCTGAAGAACTGTTCATGTTCTGAAATGTTATTGCTAAGGATTGAGAAGATTGGATCAGTTGTACTTTTTTTTGAATACTTGAAACCCTTTTTTTGTGGAATATTTGATGCGGCCCAGCCTCACCCAGACTCTACCTCCAGCGGCCCCCAGGTAAATTGAGTTTGAGACCCCTGATCTAAACCCTCCGACGGTGAAGACATTATCTCTTTGCTTTTTCTGAAATTTGCGAGAGAGAAAAAACAAAGATACAATGTCAACGTAGCTCCTTTCCAACAACTATTTTGGCACTAAACTCTAAAGTGGTGTGTTACAGACACTTTTTCGGTGGTGAAAATAGGGAAGGAGCTGATGGTGTGGCCACGACCCCGCTTATGTAGAGGAGCGGATGTGGGTGTGGCCAGGCGGATGGGTGTGTGCATGTGGAGAAAATTATTCATTATTAGATTGGATAAAGGGATAGTTCCACTAAGAGCAGAGTGTAAGCTATACGATATATAACCTCACTTTTTTTTGTATCTACTTTTTCTCCTCCTTTTTCTGTGATTTTTCTCCCCATCCCAATTTACCTCTCGTGCCAATTCTCCCTCCCCTGTCCTGATTGTTGCTCGCATATGCCCCCCACTGGCCGGTTGTAAGGAGGATAGAAGCCTTGCATCACATGTCCCCTCCGATACATGTGGAGGCAGCCTGTCACACCTTTTCACCTGCCAGCGCGGACTCTCATTTGGCGAGGAGTAACGTGTAGGAGGCTCACACTGCCCCCGCCATTTTCCTGACTTTGCTGTGCAGGCGCCCCAACCGACCTGTAGGAGTCGCTGTTCACAACGATCAGACTACCACCCTTCGACTTCCACCCGCTAACTCTGCCAATTGAGTTAGTATGACGGCCGGCCCAAGCCGGAGGCAACGCCGACAGCCGGATTCGAACCTGGTGTCTCTTGCGTTGGTGACAAGCGCAATGTCCGCTGCGCCACCCAGCCTCCCTGGATACATAACCTCTCAAGTTCAATGTGGGTTCTTCTGAACCGACCAGTCACAGCTGATGGCGAAATTATTGACAACCATTGTAGCCAAGGAGCTCATTTTAACTGCTTCAGAAGCAACCCTTGACAACTCGAGCGCTGATTGCAAGTGCAACGACAGACAGAGAAGGGTGTGCACTCAGACTGCAGAAGAACAACTTCATCAAGAAGACAAATTTTGTTAATTTACCTCACTGGAGTCACTGCTTTTAAGTTTTATGGTAAGTTGAACAATGTTCTGACACACTTGAAACCTTGATATTGAAATGTTTGCAATTGGTATTTTTAATTCGTGTCCAAAATAAATATGTGCAACACGATAGCATCATGCCTGTAATAATATTCAAAATATGGTTTTAGCTTCAACATTTTTGTTTTGACAAACAAGTTCTGACGTTGTGTACAATGCTCTGACACACTTGAATCCTGATATTGAAATGTTTGCAATTGGTATTTAAAATATTTTATTCTGAAAAGTGATCTGCTAATGAGTGGTCATTTATGTTAATACTTGGAGAAGTAAATAGTTGTCCGACAGCAGTGGAGGCAATACAATATTATTTATGAACCAATGTATGTACCTTGCATTCATGCAAATACTTGAATCCCTTTCATGTCATGGGGCAACTTGATAATTGAGTCAGAAAACACTTGTTTAAAATACTTTTTGTTTGATTTGTAACCAGTTGTATAAATGTAAATAAGCACAGCACTGGAGGCAATACAATATTTGAAACAATGCATGTACCTTTCACTCACATGCAAATACTTTAATTAATATGAATGAATAATTTTATGCCATGGCCCATGGGGCAACTTGATAGAGTGATACAATTAATTGAGTTTATTATTAATTGAATTTATTGAGTGATAAAAGACTTTAAAATACTTCTACAGCACTACAATGGCTAATGTGTTTTAGGTTGGTTAATAGTAGACAGCCCTTGGGTGAACAATTATTGTTGTAATTAGGAATGTCTTTTGTAATGCCTGGGAATATAATAACATTTTTATATTCCGTTTTAATTTTATTTATTCTATTTTATCTCTATTGTCTTGTCATTATTGTAATAAGTTACTGTCCTGTGATGTCTTATGTATTATTTATTATTATTATTGTGTTGCGTCTTTCATGTGAAAAAAAAGAGACTTGTACAGCAGTGGTGCCAATAAAATATGAACCCCAATGGCTGAAAAGAGTTGTCTGATCTGCTATTGGTAAAATAATGTAACCTAATATACATTACTTACCTTTATACCTTACCTGCTACACTTAGGCTACCTGTAAACCCAACTTACTTTATACTTACCAGTCATACTTAAAAGAAAAGAATTTAATAATAATATTGCATGAAAAAAAACATCTTTTTACTTCCGTTTATTTATGTTGTGCCCCTCCATACTAGCTCTTGCCCCCCCTGTGCCCCCTTGTTTAAAAATTCCTAAAATCGCCACTGATGACACCATGTTACGTAGGGCTGCACGATTAATCGGAAATAAATTGCGATCTTGATTCATAGACCTATGGGATCTCATTTCTAAATTATGACGATTAAAAAAATCATCGTTTTATCTTTTTTACTTAACTTTTTTTAAATGATGACGAAAAATAAGAATGGTGTGAGAGAATCGTGATCTCAATTCTTAGAGAGAGAAATCGTGACGCACATTTCCTGGGATATCTGCACATTGCCTGCCAGTAAATTTGAGAGGAAAACGTGCCACACCCACACAAGGATCCTTTAATTACCCTCCTGCGAGTGTGTCCATGGGTGCGTAAAAATACGTGGTGAATTTAATCAGATTAGGACATAAACCCGTCAAGTGTTCATTGTATTAGAGCCATATTAACAGAATACTGGCCTCAAAAATCTCACATTTACCTACCTGACAAGGAATGTACATATATCAGGAGGAAATGTGCAAAATGAGATTACCGGTAGATTCAAATGTATCGTCATCGTACAGTACAGTGAAAAGAAGTTGACATCTCCAGAGTGCAAGGTAACAGTAAAGTGCATAACATTAAACAGGACAGGTGTGTAATATGCAGTGTATATATATTACACACCATGTTCCCACATTTACTGTGACATACTGTATGTGCTCTTTTCCAGAAAACCATCATTTTGGTTTTATTTCTTCAAAATGCCCCTATTCTATGTAATTTGCATCAATCCAATACCAGTATCATCTCTATTGTGTACTATGAATTTATATACATTTACAAAAGGTGGGTAAACTAGGTTTAGGTGGCGTTACCATACTACATTACATGTTGTAACTGTGTGAGTAAGCGACTCCACCATGTGTTAAAGGAACATGCCAACTTTTTGGGAAATTTGCGTATTTGCCATCTACCCTGGAGTTAGACAAGCAGATACATACCCTTTTCTTCTCTGTGCATGCATTAGGCTTAGGGAACAGCCGCACCGTTAGCCTAGCTTAGCATCATTCACTGGAAGTAGTTGTGCCAGTGTAGCCTAGTTCCCAACAGTCACCTAATACACTCCAAATATAACTCCAAAACGTAAACATGTTGTGACCTGTGTATTTACCACGTGAAGAAATAAAAAAAAATTAATTTGACATTTTCGTTTTCTAAGCAGACAATTTTGTTGCCGAACCACTGCTACCTGGGCGCAGTGATTTCATCACCTCAAAAGCAACTAGGCTACACTGGCACACCTACTTCCAGTGAATGACGCTAAGCTACAGTAGGCTAACAGTGCGGCTGTTCCCTAAGCCCAATGCATGCACAGAGAAGAAAAGGGTATGTATAGCTTGTCTAACTCCAGGTAGATGGCAAATAAGCTAATTTCCCCAAAAGTTGCTGTGTTCCTTTAATGCACATCAAGTGAGCGGGGCAAAGAGCAAGTAGGATGGTGTTACTCTCCAGATGTTGGCCTTAGGGTCGTTCCTGCGAGGGGTTACAGTAAAGTGGATTCTAGGTTTGTTGTTCTGAGGCAGCTACTTGACTTTCCTAAGTGGGACCGTGTGAGTCAAGGCCAGATAAATGCCACGGTGTTTAGCCGAATTCTCACACTGTCTGTTTGTCCCTGCAACCCATGGCGAGAAATGCACTTCCCAGACTAACACCACGATCACAAGACCTTGTGCTTTGAGCCTCATCATAGCCGGAGCAGTGCAGATGGTAACGTATCCGTGACACCAGGGATTATCATTTTTACTCCGATTTCCTATTTCAATATTTGGGAACAAGATGCTTGTATTCGGCAAAAGTGTAGGGATTCTGCTAAGCAATTTTCTGTAGTTTATTGAACATTTTTGGTGGATAAATCATACCAAACTAATTGTTATTGTTATTTAATATACAAAATGTTTAAAGTGTTAAAAACACATGTGGAGGGTAGGTAAACAAGGTAAATTATAAATAAAGTATTTATGTTAAAAGTATTTATGTCCCATACAAATAAATAGCCTTAAAATAAGCACCATGTCAGATAAATAAACATGTCAAGGCATGTTCTATTTAATCTATTAGAACAAAAACATGGAACACCACACCAGTGGCACCTATGCCGATAACAATCTATTGGTAAAAGGCTGCTATGGGCCGATAATATTGGCAGACTGATATCTGTCTAGCCCTACTTGACACTGCCTCACATCACATTCCCAGACTCGGGAATTAACAGGAATATAGGAATTGACGGGAATAAATGGAAATATAGGGGTTATTTCCACAGGCTGTATTTCCCATGTCATACTTGAAGTCCCTGGTAAGTCCCTGTATAGTCGCTGGCAATACAGGATGGTTAAGATGGTCAAAAAGGGGGCACCCAAGTGGTGACCCATGTAACGCGCTGCGTCGCGAAGCGGCCGAACCGGGTTCGATTCCCGGACCCAGCGTCCTTTGCCAAATGTCTTCCCCCCGCTCTGTCTCCCGTTCTTCCTCTCTCCCTCTACCGGACTGCCAGGTAGTACAAACAAATAAAAGAATCTACCAAAAACATAATTTAAACAAAAGATGGTCAAAAAGGACAGGAGTCTTAAAGGAACACGCCAACATTATTGGAAGTACGCAAACTATCTACTCCAGAGTCAGACAATAAGATAGATACCAATTAAACATCTTTTCACTTTTTTTTTTTTTTTTTTTATCTTTCTTCCCCTCCTTTTTTTCCCGATTTTTCTCCCATCCCACCCTTCCTGGTTGTTGCGTACTTTCCCCTACTGTTGGTCCGGGAGACCGGAGACTGTCACATGCTTTCCTCCGACGCATGTGCAGCCTGGGGCAGGCCAACCTGGCCGCGCAGGTTCTCACCGGGGAGAGTGTAGCGTGTGGGAGGCCACACTATCTCTCCTCAGTTCCAACCCTCGCTGAGCAGGCGCCCCGACCGAACTGTAGGGGTCGCTGTCCACAACGCCCAGGACCCACCCTTCAGCTTTCCCACCCCCTGATACAGCCAATTGTATCAGTGCGAGAGGCCAGCCAAGCTGATAGCAACGCCGGGAGCTGGATTCGAACAGGCGAATCCTAGTGTCTCCCGGTGTTGGTGACAAACGTAATCTCCGTGCGCCACCTGCCCCCCATCTTTTCACTTTTAATAATTTTCTCTGAATATGTTTATTTTGTTTTGTCGTTGCCGCCATCTTGAGTGTTTCCCCATTAAAATGACCCCAGTGATCCATCTCATTATATAGACTGTCTGGATGCTGGCAATTAACTGTACATGTGATGGAGGAGTGTGAAGGCACGTTGAATGCACAGTGCAAATGAACTGCATTTTCATTAAATGGGGATATTTCAAACAGAACATGACCTACTATTGTCTTTTTATTGAAATTGGTTAAAACTGGCAAAATTCCAGAATTTCCAACCCTTTGCAGCCCTACTATTAAAACCGTCTGAATTGACTGGGAGATGTGATGCAAGTACTGACAGTTTTAATTGAAGATTATTCAATTTTGTAAGCAAGTAAAAGTGTGCGCCTGGAGATGTGCCAATGGTGTGGAGTGTTCCTATTGTGTGTGTGCGTGTGCGTGTGTGTGTGTGTGTAAGGATAGAGAAGCCATTCTCATGTTCCACAATTATAAATACACATTGATCAACCTACAAACCTAATTGTTGACCAATTGTACTTATTTTTGAAAGTGTACTTAGTTATATAAAATATCTGTGGCCTAATAATACACATTTATTAGCAAACTGATAACAGAGGACAAAGGACACAGAGTCATGAATGTGAAGCATGCATGGTGCTATGCCTGTGCCATGCCACTAGAGGCAGAGTGGCTAATTGTGAGCGAATTACCAAATGAATGAATGAGCGAGTCATTGACACTGCCCGGTCAAAATGGTGCATCACAAAAAAGAAAACGACAAAATACCAACCGAATACTCAATTATCCGTTCGGAGCGAGCTTGGGATGATTGACCTTGAGATACTGTGTAGGCTAGTTGGGCAGGATCCCTCATAGTAATAATGTAGTACAGTATAGACTACAGAGAAGGCTGAGGATGGATGACACCTCACACAATAGGGCTTAACCGTCTCCAGTTGAGGGAGATTTGTATGCCATTAGTCTAACTCAATCAGAGGACTAATTCAATCAGGGGCACAGTGTGCATCTGTCACAATGTCGTCTCAATGAGTCCAGTGGTGACATTTGGCCACAAAATTCAGCTTGACAGAGGCCCTCAAATAGCCTGCGGTCTGTCAAACAAATACACACATACTCATGAAAGCTTACACTACCATGCACGTGCGCAAACATGTGCTCACGCACACATTACATTCATAAAATTGTACATTTGCATGTTGTTTGTGCTCATAGGCATGTTATTGTATGTACACACAAATTCTCTCTCTTTTTCTATCCATGTGTGTGTCTGTCTCTCTCTCTCACTCTGGAAATGAACAAATAAAAATGAAGTACAAGCTCTCTCTGTTACATAGTGAAATTCCTAACATTCTCTCTCACTTACTTTCTCATTATCTTATTTATTATTATATATTATTCTCTAGCTCATTAGCTAACTGGCACATTTACATTGATGTGGAAACTGAAGATATTGATTAATGTCCACTGTCCCTGGGTAAAATCTTTATAAATAAACAAAAAAACGTAGTGAATTTAACGAAAATTATCCATCTGAAGTCAACATTGTGTATATTTCACGATTTTGGGGTTAATTATACGGCAGTAGGGATGAGGTTGTTTGTCAGTGCACAAATGGAAATTGGAAATACTAATACTCTATATTATCTACTGATACCAGTATAGGCATTATGAGAGCCAGTGATGAGAGCATTATCATCAAGTCTCCTGCAGAAATTGGATTTTTTGGAATTCGAAGCTTCGGGCCGAGATTCGATTTTAATTCGAAGCTTCGAAATAAAATAAAATGAATTTAAAAAAAATTATTACTTTTTTTTAATATTTTTTTTTCATTTTTTTTTTTATGTTGTGGGACGTGTACAGCACTTTGTTCAACTTTGTCAGTGCTGTAAAGTTTAAACCTTTTTAAATCTTAGACAGACTAAACACTTTGCTTTCATGAAATATTGTAAGCCGTCATTTGAGGCTTTATAAAAGCAGCACAATGAACACAAATCTGTCAGTGCCGAGTCCGACCTCATCTTAAATAACAAACAGCATTGCTTGTTGTAATTAACAAAGAGAGGCAGAGTTGATTTAGCAAAAAAAAAAAAATCATATTATTATTATTATTATTTTTTTTTTTACATAATCAAATTTTATTTTCATATTCGAATCCCATGCCCATCGAACGAAGCTTCGAAGCTTTGAAGTATTTAAGACAGCCCTAGTTTGTACTGTCATCTACAGCTGATATTGTCAGACCGCATTTCAAGACCCTGGAGTCAAGCTGACCTATAGAAAAAGCACCATGTATAAAATGTATGGGTATCAATGAGAAAGTTCTTTCCTCAATTGACCTATCTCAAACCCTGCCCTCTTTGATTTATCCTCCAATCACAACTGTAGCTTCCCTCTGGGAAACAAAGCAATAGTTGTGATTGGAGGATCAAAAAAAGAAGACAGGATTTGAGATGACGGTCAATTCATGAAAAGTTGTCTCTTTGGACACATGATGTGTTTAAATAGAATATTGATCAGGTTATGTGTATGTATTGTATGCTGATATAATGTCTCAACAGGCCACACAACAAGCAGGCCTTCTGTCAACCGTGTATGTCTGCTACAGCCTTCAAAGGCCTCAATATTGACATAAACTGTTCCATAGGATTAGATCACTGAGGACATTCATGATGCGCCGCCGTCAGGCCTTGTCCGTTTCCTGTAGTTCTAATGTAGTCCGTTTCCTGTAGTTCTAATGAGGACTCAACACATGCTGCTTCTAAAGGGGCCTTGCAGTCCGTTTCCTGTAGTTCTAATGAGGACTCAACACATGCTGCTTCTAAAGGGGCCTTGTAGTCCGTTTCCTGTAGTTCTAATGAGGACTCAACACATGCTGCTTCTAAAGGGGCCTTGCAGTCTGTTTCCTGTAGTTCTTCTAATGAGGACTCAACACATGCTGCTTCTAAGGTGGCCTTGTAGTCTGCTTCCTGTAGTTCTAACGAGGACTCAACACATGCTGCTTCCTGCTTCTAAAGGGGTCTTGCAGTCTGTTTCCTGTAGTTCTAATGAGGACTCAACACATGCTGCTTCTAAAGGGGCCTTGTAGTCTGCTTCCTGTAGTTCTAATGAGGACTCAACACATGCTGCTTCTAAAGGGGCCTTGTAGTCTGCTTCCTGTAGTTCTAATGAGGACTCAACACATGCTGCTTCCTGCTTCTAAAGGGGTCTTGCAGTCTGTTTCCTGTAGTTCTAATGAAGACTCAACACATGCTGCTTCTAAAGGGGCCTTGTAGTCTGCTTCCTGTAGTTCTAATGAGGACTCAACACATGCTGCTTCTAAAGGGGCCTTGTAGTCTGTTTCCTGTAGTTCTAATGAGGACTCAACATGCTGCTTCTAAAGGGGCCTTGCGCGGTAAAGCAGGGATGGGGCCTTGCTGATACTGATTCAGTATAGGTTTCGCTGATATATAGAGTACAGACACTAACCATTACTTTTCTATAACAGTGTAAACTTAGACCAATAGTTTGATGTAACTGGACTAATATAAATCATAATTAGAGAGATCTAACATCTTTCCATGTGTTTTTCTTTTTTTTTTTACAAACTGAAACCCTGTTTTAGCCTGGTATTGGCCGATGCCAGTATTAGTATGTAATGTATCTAATCTATCTACTGTGAATAACTGATAAAGCCTGAGCAGGTGACAGCAGTTACAGAGCAAACAATGGCAAATATTGATTCCCAATTGCAGGCAGATATGGAAATCAGATTTCCCTCCATCACTGGGCAGCTTGAAAATAAATGCACAGCTGTCCATATTGCAGACTTCAAAATGATGATGAAACAAAAACGTCTGATATACCACATACCACTTTAACATAACCTTTAGAGGTCAATTGTTCAAGGTTTGAATGCTCCCAAGCACAAGAACATCGTAATATGTACTTTTACCTTTGATATGTAAGTATTTCTACTGTCTGCAGATATACACTGACTGTCTGCAGATATACTGACTGTCTGCAGATATACACTGACTGTCTGTAGATATACTGACTGTCTGCAGATATACACCGACTGTCTGCAGATATACTGACTGTCTGCAGATATACACCGACTGTCTGCAGATATACTGACTGTCTGCAGATATACACTGACTGTCTGCAGATATACACCGACTGTCTGCAGATATACTGACTGTCTGCAGATATACACCGACTGTCTGCAGATATACTGACTGTCTGCAGATATACACTGACTGTCTGCAGATATACACTGACTGTCTGCAGATATATACTGACTGTCTGCAGATATACTGACTGTCTGCAGATATACACTGACTGTCTGCAGATATACACCGACTGTCTGCAGATATACTGACTGTCTGCAGATATACACTGACTGTCTGCAGATATACTGACTGTCTGCAGATATACACTGACTGTCTGCAGATATACACTGACTGTCTGCAGATATATACTGACTGTCTGCAGATATATACTGACTGTCTGCAGATATACACTGACTGTCTGCAGATCCACTGACTGTCTGCAGATATGTACTGACTGTCTGCAGATCCACTGACTGTCTGCAGATATACACTGACTGTCTGCAGATCCACTGACTGTCTGCAGATATGTACTGACTGTCTGCAGATCCACTGACTGTCTGCAGATATACACTGACTGTCTGCAGATCCACTGACTGTCTGCAGATCTTATACTGACTGTCTGCAGATCCACTGACTGTCTGCAGATATACACTGACTGTCTGCAGATCCACTGACTGTCTGCAGATATAGTGGTGCTCCCTCTCTGATGCGTTACAACCACATCATGTGAATGATTCCAGGGAAAGATGGAATTCTAAAAAGGTTTCTGCTGCTATGCTGCTGTACAATACTTTTATTCTGAAGTAGAAGGATGTTTCACTGCCATTTGTATTGAGTAAAGACTACCCATGCATTGTAAAATAACATTTCATGATGCTGATTATTATTATTACCATTATTATTATTATTATTATAATAATAGTAGTAGTAGTATCATTACTAATAATATTGAAATGTAATATAATAGGCAGTTGACTGGTGTCTGAATGCAATAAAGATCGAGATTGAGGCCTTTGAGATGGAGCATCCCTTTAGAAAATAGAAGGGCCTAACTGGGGATCATGTGCGTTCGTTAGGCATGATGAGTCAACTGAAGAACATATTGTCTTCTAACCTGCGAGTGGCCTAATATGCACTATCCTCACTGTGGCTGTACACTAGAGTCTATGGCGGAGAACACTACCTGCAGGTTAGTGTACAGGCCTTTTGACCCCAAGACCCAACACTGGGTGTGTATCATTGCCAGGGCTTTCACTACTTTTGAAAACATGGCCAATAGCTAATAAAGTTATTTTAAGTATTCATAGACTTTGTTATTAGTCAATGTGAAACGTTTCGGAGACATGGGGATCACAGCTGCCTTGTTGCACAATATGACAACATGAAATACATAAAGGTCTCTCTCATGTCTCGTGTGTACTCTCTCTCCCTCATATCTGACTGAATGTAGGTCTCTCCATCTCATTCTCTCATCTCTGACTGAATGTAGGTCTCTCCATCTCATTCTCTCATCTCTGACTGAGTGTAGGTCTATCTCTCTCATCTCTCGAGGGTGTGTAGGTCAATCTCTCTCTCTCATCTCAGACTGAGTGTAGGTCTATCTCTCTCATTCTCTCATCTCAGACTGGGTGAATCTCTCTCATATCTGACTGAATGTAGGTCTCTCCATCTCATTCTCTCATCTCTGACTGAGTGTAGGTCTATCTCTCTCATCTCTGACTGAGTGTAGGTCTATCTCTCTCATATCTGACTGAGTGTAGGTCTATCTCTCTCGTCTCTCGAGGGTGTGTAGGTCAATCTCTCTCTCTCATCTCAGACTGAGTGTAGGTCTATCTCTCTCATTCTCTCATCTCAGACTGGGTGAATCTCTCTCATATCTGACTGAGTGTAGGTCTATCTCTCTCGTCTCTCGAGGGTGTGTAGGTCAATCTCTCTCTCTCATCTCAGACTGGGTGAATCTCTCTCTCTCTCATCTCAGACTGGGTGAATCTCTCTCTCTCTCATATCTGACTGAGTGTAGGTCTATCTCTCTCGTCTCTCGAGGGTGTGTAGGTCAATCTCTCTCTCTCATCTCAGACTGGGTGAATCTCTCTCTCTCTCATATCTGACTGAGTGTAGGTCTATCTCTCTCGTCTCTCGAGGGTGTAGGTCAATCTCTCTCTCTCATCTCAGACTGGGTGAATCTCTCTCATCTCTGACTGAGTGTAGGTCTATCTCTCTCGTCTCTCGAGGGTGTAGGACCAGGTCAATCTCTCTCTCATGATCATCTCTTGACTGGGTGTGTATACTGTAGGTCCTCACCTTGCAACTGGCGGGTTTTATCGGTAGTCCCGTGGCAGGATGTCCTTGATGCTGAGTGGTGTTGGTCTGCTGGGGTGAGTGGGAATCCTCAGACTCTTTTCCACTGTGGTACACCACCCTGTCAGAGATATGGATACTTGAAGCACAGCCCATGCTTCACACCACTTCAGCCGTTTTTATTTCGCGCAAGTGCTTTACTTGTTACCGACTGTCATTCGTCCTCTATCCTTGTATTCCGGGGTACCCTCTCTCCCTCTCTCTCTCTCTCTCTTTTAAGCCAATTTCGTTGTATATTCGCCAGGCTAATACGGGACGGTTTATCCAGTTCCCCCCCCCTAACACAAAGCATGAATAATATATATATCTTTCACCCCCCCCACCCACCCACCCACCCCCCGACCAGGAAGCCGATTTCCTCTCTCTGTTTTTCACATGAAGTTAATTGAAGATGTTTGATCAAAACACTGTCTTGTCCTCGCAAACATGAACACCGTTGTTGTTATTCCTCACTTCGGCTGTTTCAAATTCCATTGAACGATTTATCCCTCACTCCGCTCCTGATCGCCTTCGTACCACATCATCATTTTTCAACTTTGCTGTTATCAAGTATAGGCCAACAACGTCCTCTTCAGCTCATGGAATAGTTTGATCCATGTTTGTCCAAGAGGATCCTGCTGAAGCCGTCACCCCCACACCCAAACCGTGGAGTTGTATTGGGGATCTGTGGCAATCTGGTTCGATTCAAGACATTGGCCACAAACCGGTTCTCCCGACAGTTCGCTCCCGTCCTGAGCCGCTCATCATCGTCAACAGGCTAAAAGATTCAACAACCCGCATAGTGTTCCTCTCGTCAGTAGTGGCTCCGATGCTGAGACTCCACCACCGTGCAACATCATGCAGTTGATTCCGACCAAACACTCCATTTAGCTGGCGATTAAATGTACCAATTAAGAAGAAACACAGAAATCTTGCGGGATACCTTTCAGATCTTCATTCAGACAGATCCGCTGCAGCCCGGGTGAAGATGATCCGTGAGAGATACATGGTCGCGGCGGGTACAACGGGCTACAATGTATCATCAGGCCCACGATTTTTTTTTGCTCATTGTGAAAAAAGATGTAGAGGCTGCTGTCAGATTGTAATGTGCGGTGTGGTACCACCTCTGGAGAATGCGATCGCTTGAGAAAAAAAAAAAAAACGAAAAAAAAAAAAAAAATACTGCTCCTCCGCGTCCCCAAGTTTCGAGTATGAAAAATAAAGACAAATGATTGATGTTTATAAGCGCAAAGGCGGAAATTTGCTACATAATGATGACATCTGTTAGTCTTTCTCTGCCTTTCTACTAGCGTTTGCCCTTCCAGTTCTTCAGCACTGCTTGACAGCAGCACATCCAATAAAAGCACCCGCAAGGATTGACCTCCAGCCTTTACTGACGTTAATGCAAATGAGCTCCGTGCAGCTAATCAGCGGCGGCCTCTGCGCGGCGGGGTGGACCCCTGTTTCCGTGGGAACTTTGAAAAGAACAAATATTATATTATACAGCAGACGGCATAGAAAGCTGATCGGATGTCTTGGGTTTTGCGCGAATGCCTTTTGTGGAAAGAGTAAGTAAATCGGATGTATTACGTGGACCTGCTAAAATAATATGTATCCTACACACGTGATTTAGTTCAACGCATGCGTTTATCCATCCCTACCTCATTTGAGCATTTTAGCCTTTTGGTTGCATTTTGTACCTCATTTTGTACTTTAGTTTGTATATTGTATATTTTGTATAGTGTTTGGTCTTTATTCTTTTTACCTTTGTTTACTGTATGAAGCACAATACCAGGGGGCTCATACAGAACCAAGCATTTCACTGTAATGTATACATGTGTGACAAATAAAACAAAACTTGAACTTGAATCATGAATATAGATTAGAACAGATGTGCCTTTGAGATAATTCGACCTATCCTGAAGATAGAGCTATAGCCTATGTTGACATTGTTTATGATTAAAGGGAAAATGCACCCTAAAACATAATTTACACGAGACTAGTGCCATTCCCATGACCTGTAAATTAACATCTATGAATACAGACAACTGCTTGACTAAAAAGATCATCAGAGCACAAAGACTTGAACATGTGATGTCATTAAGTGACACATTTTGGAGTTGGTTTATTGAGTGAATATGAGTGACCATAGAATAGCTCATAGAATAGTTGTTTGATGTATTAGACTACATCCAAATTAGTTTAGTCTAAACTCACAGCTCCAAATCATAAAATGTATACGTCCCAATAGAGTCACAGAGGGTGCTGTGACAGTGACCTAGGACGATGTCACTATCACTATACTCTGGTGAAACTTCATATTCACAAATCGGAACAGAACTGGACATTATTTTGGAAATTAGTTATTTGAATTGTACTTTAGGGGGGATTTCCCCTTTCAGCATATTACGAGGGCCAAGATATGCCCCCCTATATTCAATATAAGTTCAATTCAGAATCACCTTAAAGCTCCAATGCTGAAGTTGATCTAAATACAAATGTTGGGTATAGCTATGTTCTTGAAGTTTGACTTTGAGATGAAGTTTTCCTAACCCGTCGTAGCTCAAAATACAGGTACATTTTACCCCAGTGATTTCAAACATTATTTCACATACAAACTAAAAAGCAAATAAAATGCAGTACAGGTTTAGCTGTCATACAAAAGTCCATGTATCAAGAACTCACTAATTAATGTTGAAAGTAAAACAAATACAAATAAGAAAAATAAGAAAGAAATAAGAAAGAGAAAACTCCAATAGACCTGGATTATTGCCCACTCAATATTTGCCCATGTCTCCAAAAACTGGCAACTGTTTATCATAAAGGCATTGATAAATGCCATATTTAGACTCAAATGCTAGGTTGGGCTACATTAGACTACAATATCTGTGTAATAAGTTTGAGGTCTTATCCAGTGGTGTACTAGTAGCCGGAGAGGTTGGTATAATGTTATCCTGGTATCCCACCTTCATATACGGTATATTTCACTAATAATTAATTAATTAATTAATTAATTAATTAATTAGGTTAATAAGTGTGTATTTATATGACAAACTGGTAAACTATTGGCACAAATAGAGTCTGATTATGAGACTGGTTAGTATAATCTAATTGCCATAAAAAGAGATGGGTGGCCTATACCCCATGTATATACATACCCTTATTAAAGGTGGGGTAGGCAATTTCTGAGAAATGAGCAAGTGTGAGCTTACATGTCAACCAGAAACAGAGCAACAGACTGCCAGAGGCACCGGCTTAAAACTTATTTTAAATAATAGAAAATATTTCCTGGCCTGCGATCAGCAGAACGTTTTGCACACATGTGTACTTTCCGACTAGTAACAGGATGGAGGTGTTCATTTTCTGTCACAACCAGAACACTGCGTGGCAGACCAAAGACATCTGATTGGTTGTTAAGATTCAGGCCACCCTGAGATTTTGGAGTGGCTGATTACAGAGCCTGGGGCAGTCACAGAGCCTGGGGCAGTGGGGCAGTCACAGAGCCTGGGGCAGTGGGGCAGTCACAGAGCCTGGGGCAGTGGGGCAGTCACAGAGCCTGGGGCAGTGGGGCAGTGGGGCAGTCACAGAGCCTGGGGCAGTGGGGCAGTGGGGCAGTCACAGAGCCTGGGGCAGTGGGGCAGTCACAGAGCCTGGGGCAGTCACAGAGCCTGGGGCAGTGGGGCAGTCACAGAGCCTGGGGCAGTGGGGCAGTCACAGAGCCTGGTGCAGTGGGGCAGTCACAGATCCTGGGGCAGTGGGGCAGTCACAGAGCCTGGGGCAGTGGGGCAGTCACAGAGCCTGGTGCAGTGGGGCAGTCACAGAGCCTGGGGCAGTGGGGCAGTCACAGAGCCTGCGGCAGTCACAGAGCCTGGGGGGCAGTCACAGAGCCTGGGGCAGTCACAGAGCCTGGGGCAGTGGGGCAGTCACAGAGCCTGCTGCAGTCACAGAGCCTGGGGCAGTCACAGAGCCTGGGGCAGTCACAGAGCCTGGGGCAGTCACAGAGCCTGGGGCAGTGGGGCAGTCACAGAGCCTGGGGCAGTCACAGAGCCTGGGGCAGTCACAGAGCCTGGGGCAGTCACAGAGCCTGCGGCAGTCACAGAGCCTGGGGGGCAGTCACAGAGCCTGGGGGGCAGTCACAGAGCCTGCGGCAGTCACAGAGCCTGGGGCAGTCACAGAGCCTGCGGCAGTCACAGAGCCTGGGGCAGTCACAGAGCCTGGGGCAGTGGGGCAGTCACAGAGCCTGGGGCAGTGGGGCAGTCACAGAGCCTGCGGCAGTCACAGAGAATTTCACCAAATATTACCAAAATGATTCGTAAATAAATTGCCTACCCCACCTTTAACTACACTACTGGTCTTATTAGACAGTAAAGCATTATCCTGTTTTGACATAACACAGAAATAGCTTTTAGTATAGATGGAAGCCATATTTGAGATGCATTTAAGCAACGTTCATGGGTACCATTCATGCCCTTGTTTTATGCATTTTAAATAGAGAAATATGCCTATTATTATATACGGTATGTAATTACATTTCAGTGACATATAAACTCTTTAATTTTCTCATTTTATAAAAACAAAACATGAAATGAATGAACATATTTCAATACTGATTCATTTGTAATATTAATGTAAAAGGTAAGAGTAAATTAATGAGCAATTACAACCAATACCATCTTCACTTGTGTATGGCAGCTATAGCATTACAGTATTATTACACATGAGAACATCTGATTCTCAAGGTTTGCTACCTTGGTGATGTCCAATATGATGTAGTATTGGCTGCACTTTTAGATTTTGATATATGTTTTATACATCTGATGCCATCTGATACCATCAAAATTCTATTGAATTCCTTCAAACAGTATGCCCATTATGGCATGTATGTTAGGTCATTACGTATATAGTAGCTGCCTAAAAATAAGTGCAAATTCGTGGAAAAGACTTGTTCCATGAAGAAATGCTGAATAACCAACATAAACAATCATTATTGAATTATGTTATCACTGTGTAATAAACTGGATAACCTGATTTATCAATAACAAGATATTTCCAGATTGTTATTGTGATATAATTTCTCAGACCTGCACAGTTTAAATTGAAAAGTTAAACACGTAGAAGTTATACCCCACAGGGTAATGAAAAAGATAAATTAAGTAATATAGGTGGCAGTATTGTAACAGCATGGGTATGTTTACCAAACATTTATAAAAATTAATAAATAATAATATTACTAATAATACAAATTCATCTCACATGTCATATTCACTTTAATCAATTTGCTATGTTATCATTGGTGTAAAATGTACTGAACTCTGCTATTTTGAGAGACTGCAACCAATGTTAATAATGTTATAGGGTGAGTTGTTCATGTTAAACAGTATTAGAATTACCTTCATATTCTCTTTCCTCAATAAAGAGATTACTAGTTTTGTTGATATGCATCGGACTTAACTGCGGTGGTCTAGAAGTGATATACACTAGTAACATTACATGCTTTGGTAGTGTTGCCATTCAAAGCCACACTGTATTTATTATGCAGTATTTTCAGTGTGTTGTTCATATTACTTACCAGGAGGTGACAGTAGAGTTCAGACATCAGAACACATGGCAGCAGACTGCGTTGTAACTCCAGCGTCTGCTTCCTCCACTGTTCATAATGTTAATGTTAGTGCCTTTATAAAAATACATCATATTGACAACTTTGGAGAGATTGCTGTTGATGTTAGTCAAACCTTATAAATCTTACCTCATTCATTTCTAATAGTATCCACATTTTAAGCTTGTCATGCTTTTAAACCACCAAAAATAAGAAATAAGAAAGGAGAGAAACATGTTCTGTACACATTAAAAAAAAAAAAAAAAAACTCTTTACCAACGATTTAGTTATTCATCGCATTAAAACAGAAAAATAAACTCTGATTTAATCCACTGAAAAAAAGGTGTTCCAACTACCACTATGCATATATATAGGGAGGTGTAGTGGTTACGTCATTGCCATTTTTTCATGTTCCACCCTCTGTCCGACTCCAACCCAATGCATTTCCCCATTGCCCGTTTCTAAATTGTCTCGTTTAAAAACAAATAAAGCATTAACATTGGCATGGTGTACCTTTCTGTGCTTATTCATTCATCTATAGCTCAACATGAAAATATTCGCAATTAATCATTAAAAAAAATCGCAGAATTTTATTTCAATAAAAAATGCTTAAACAATAATGTTAGTGATAGAAGGGAATTTCTTTTTTGCAAAAGTGGAAAGTTTTTCAAATCCCATGCGGCAGAATTGTTACAATAGCCGATAATCCATTTTCTCAATGATAAATCCCTATAGGCTACGGGTGGAACAACCAGTGACGTCAGACTACACCTCCCTATTTGCACATTATTTTAATGAAACATTAGTACCTCTCCTTAAAATGAATGGTAGCCATTTAAAATGCAAATAAAGACAGCATTTGTATACCCTTCAACTTACGGAGCTTTAATATGAAAATAGATAGATAGCCTACATCACAGCTCCATGTGGCCTACATCACAGCTCCATGTGGCTCCATGTGGCCTACATCACAGCTCCATGTGGCTCCATGTGGCCTACATCACAGCCCCATGTGGCTCCATGTGGCCTACATCACAGCTCCATGTGGCTCCATGTGGTCTACATCACAGCCCCATGTGGCTCCATGTGGCCTACATCACAGCTCCATGTGGCTCCATGTGGCCTACATCACAGCTCCATGTGGCTCCATGTGGCCTACATCACAGCTCCATGTGGCCTACATCACAGCTCCATGTGGCCCCATGTGGCCTACATCACAGCTCCATGTGGCTCCACGTGGCCTACATCACAGCTCCATGTGGCCTACATCACAGCTCCATGTGGCCTACATCACAGCTCCATGTGGCCTACATCACAGCTCCATGTGGCCTACATCACAGCTCCATGTGGCCTACATCACAGCTCCATGTGGCCTACATCACAGCTCCATGTGGCCTACATCACAGCTCCATGTGGCTCCATGTGGCCTACATCACAGCTCCATGTGGCTCCATGTGGCCTACATCACAGCTCCATGTGGCCTACATCACAGCTCCATGTGGCCCCATGTGGCCTACATCACAGCTCCATGTGGCCTACATCACAGCTCCATGTGGCCTACATCACAGCTCCATGTGGCCCCATGTGGCCTACATCACAGCTCCATGTGGCCTACATCACAGCTCTATGTGGCTCCATGTGGCCTACATCACAGCTCTATGTGGCTCCATGTGGCCTACATCACAGCTCCATGTGGCTCCATGTGGCCTACATCACAGCTCCATGTGGCCCCATGTGGCCTACATCACAGCTCCATGTGGCCTACATCACAGCGTAGGCCACATGGGGCCACATGGAGCTGTGATGTAGGCCACATGGAGCCACATGGAGCTGTGATGTAGGCCACATGGAGCCACATGGAGCTGTGATGTAGGCCACATGGAGCTGTGATGTAGGCCACATGGAGCTGTGATGTAGGCCACATGGGGCCACATGGAGCTGTGATGTAGGCCACGTGGAGCCACATGGAGCTGTGATGTAGGCCACGTGGAGCTGTGATGTAGGCCACGTGGAGCTGTGATGTAGGCCACATGGGGCCACATAGAGCTGTGATGTAGGCCACGTGGAGCCACATGGAGCTGTGATGTAGGCCACGTGGAGCTGTGATGTAGGCCACGTGGAGCCACATACTCCCTGTACACACACGACTGTGTGGCTCAGCGGAGTAGCAATACAATCGTCAAATTTGCTGACGACACAGTGGTGGTGGGCCTGATCTCTGCCAACGACGAGAGGGCCTACCTGGAAGAGGTCAAGGTCCTGGCGGGATGGTGCCAGGAAAACAGCCTCTCCCTGAACGTCAGCAAAACAAAGGAGATGATTGTGGACTTCAGGAGGTCGGGGGTCAAGGACTACAGCCCCCTCAGCATCGACGGGGCACCGGTTGAGAGAGTCAACAGCTTCAAGTACCTCGGAGCCCACATATCCGAGGACTTGAAATGGACCATACACATTAACAGTGTGGTGAAGAAGGCACGACAACGCCTCTACTTCCTCAGGCGCCTAAGGAAGTTCCAAGTCAGCCAGAAGATCCTTAAGAACTTCTACTCATGTACAATAGAGAGCATCTTGACCGGCAACATCACCTCCTGGTTTGGGAATAGCACTGCAAAAGACCAAAGCAGACTACAAAGAGTGACACGTTCAGCCGAACGCACAATTGGAGGGGGGCTCCCCACCCTCCAGAACATTTACTACAAGCGTTGCAAGGGGAAGGCTAAGAAAATTATTAAGGACTCGAGCCACCCGAACAACTGCCTCTTTGAACTGCTGCCGTCAGGCAAGCGATACAGGAGTCTCAAGGCGAGCACAGAAAGACTCAGAAGTAGCTTCTATCCCCAGGCCATCAGGCTGCTAAACGAACAATGAATGAACACTACACAACAACAACCACCAAACACACATAGCACACACATCCACACGCACACACTCACTTTAAACAAACACACTGTAGCACCCACTACACACACTTTATAGCACACACCCACTTTAAACAAACACACTGTAGCACCCACTCCCCACACTTTATATTTATGGATGAAGGATTGCACTACAACTCGTACACCTTACTGTAAATTGTACCTAAAATTGTACCTCATCCCATTTCTGCTTTGCACTAGATAGTACTGTACATTAGTACACTGCATAGTTGTGTATTGTATATTATATGGTAACTCAGAACATTGTACATATGTCTATACCGAACAACTGTGACCTCATTTTCTTCTTCTAAATTCATGCTATATTATGTTATTATGTTATTTGATACTATCTTGTCTAGCACAGTCTCTGGAGCGTAACAGTAAGAAGCATTTTGTATGAAAGTATTCTGTACTTCTGTATGACAACTATTAAAGAACTTGAACTTGAACATGGAGCTGTGATGTAGGCCACATGGAGCTGTGATGTAGGCCACATGGGGCCACATGGAGCTGTGATGTAGGCCACATGGGGCCACATGGAGCTGTGATGTAGGCCACATGGGGCCACATGGAGCTGTGATGTAGGCCACATGGAGCTGTGATGTAGGCCACGTGGAGCCACATGGAGCTGTGATGTAGGCCACATGGGGCCACATGGAGCTGTGATGTAGGCCACGTGGAGCCACATGGAGCTGTGATGTAGGCCACATGGGGCCACATGGAGCTGTGATGTAGGCCACATGGGGCCACATGGAGCTGTGATGTAGGCCACATGGAGCTGTGATGTAGGCCACATGGGGCCACATGGAGCTGTGATGTAGGCCACATGGAGCTGTGATGTAGGCCACATGGAGCTGTGATGTAGGCCACATAGAGCTGTGATGTAGGCCGCATGGAGGAATGAATGATCAAAGAGGAAGCTAGCAGGTTATTATAAAGGTCCCAGATTACAGATTGGTATAAGGGAAAAAAGCATGTTGACTGTGTGGGCATTGGATAAAGAAGTCAAGAATGTGATAGATACTGCAGATAGATAGATAGATAGATAGATAGATAGATAGATAGATAGATAGATAGATAGATAGATAGATAGATAGATAGATAGATAGATAGATAGATAGATAGATAGATAGATAGATAGATAGATAGATAGATAGATAGATAGATAGATAGATAGATAGATAGATAGATAGATAGATAGATAGATAGATAGATAGATACTGCAGATAGATAGATAGATAGATAGATAGATAGATAGATAGATAGATAGATAGATAGATAGATAGATAGATAGATAGATAGATAGATAGATAGATAGATAGATAGATAGATAGATAGATAGATAGATAGATAGATAGATAGATAGATAGATAGATAGATAGATAGATAGATAGATAGATAGATAGATAGATAGATAGATAGATAGATAGATAGATAGATAGATAGATAGATAGATAGATAGATAGATAGATAGATAGATACTGCAGATAGATAGATAGATAGATAGATAGATAGATAGATAGATAGATAGATAGATAGATAGATAGATAGATAGATAGATAGATAGATAGATAGATAGATAGATAGATAGATAGATAGATAGATAGATAGATAGATACATGCTTATGAGAGCTGTGTCTGTGCACCTTTGTCTTTGCGTCCAGTACCTGTAGTGTACAGTAGTTCAACCTTCAAAAACGTGCTGTAATATGTAATTGTCCTCCATGACATAATCAGTCATGTTAATATTTGCCTGATATGAATATATCAGTAAGACAAACAATAGGCCACAATGATATCATTCACTAGATGGAACACATTCAAACCTCAGAGAGGTTTCTGGACAAAGTGCACAAAATGAAATACGGACCTCTGTACATATACGTATCAGCATTAAAACTGTGGCCCTGTAAAACTTTTACACCCAAATGAGGTATAATGTCTGATTCAGATCTGTTAGCAATATAACTTCAACCTTGTTTGGATGTGAGAAGAACTCAACTTAACATTTTATGGCTCCACAAAGTCAATGCCCCATTCATTGTCCATGTAGCCCAGACTTCACATCCAGGTAACATCACAAATTCACAGATTCAAAGTTTCTTTCTGTTATTTCTAGCTTTAAGAGAAAGTGGTTTATGGTCACATATATTAAAGAACTCTTTGGTTCGCATTCACTGAGCTCTCCTGGGGCACAGGCATAACATACCTTTAATTGCTGCTAGGCCTGGCCATGACGAGGCAAATTGTACATGATCCTGAACGTGTTTGCTGATTTCCTCCTCAGAGGAATTTAGTTTCCACAGCCTGTACACACAAAAACAATTAAAGAACATCAATCCAACACAAAAAAAAAACACAGCCACAGGGAACACAGTGTAGTCACAAGAACACAAGTCCAGTACATGTTATTGCTACAGTTTGTTGAGGGCAGTCATGGCAGAGGACACAGAGCTCTTACTGTAGCGACCGTGCTTCATCTGCGGTCGGAGGGGAGTAGAGTGAAGCGTTCAGGGGGTGGCTGGGGTCGTGTGCTGTGGGGAGTACAGTGAAGCGTTCAGGGGGTGGCTGGGGTCATGTGCTGTGGGGAGTAGAGTGAAGCGTTCAGGGGGTGGCTGGGGTCGTGTGCTGTGGGGAGCAGAGTGAAGCGTTCAGGGGGTGGCTGGGGTCGTGTGCTGTGGGGAGTAGAGTGAAGCGTTCAGGGGGTGGCTGGGGTCGTGTGCTGTGGGGAGCAGAGTGAAGCGTTCAGGGGGTGGCTGGGGTCGTGTGCTGTGGGGAGCAGAGTGAAGCGTTCAGGGGGTGGCTGGGGTCGTGTGCTGTGGGGAGCAGAGTGAAGCGTTCAGGGGGTGGCTGGGGTCGTGTGCTGTGGGGAGCAGAGTGAAGCATGAGTTCAGGGCATGGCTGGGGTCTGATTGGGTGGTGAGTAATAATAATAATAATAATAATAGATTGAATTTTAAGAGAGAAGCGCCTTTCTCAGACTCAAGGACACTGTACAAGGAAAGGATGGAAAAAAAATAAAAGTAAGTAATAAAATTGAAAAAATATATATAATAAAATACATAAAAGATCTGTGTATAGTAACAACAAGAAAAACAAATAAGATAAGAGATAAAAATAAATAAAAAAAGGAGGCAAGTTCTGTCCAATTGGATGAAGTGGTTAAAATTAACAAACAAACAAACAACAAAACAAAACAAAACAACGGAATCTGTGGCTTAAAAAGAGTCAGGGGTGGGCTACTTGGGAGCGGGGCCGTGTTGCGTGAAGGCAAGTGTGAACAGGTGGGTTTTTAGCTTGGTTTTGAAGAGGTTGATGGTGTCAGAGCCTCGGATGAGGGGGGAGAGGGAGTTCCACAGTCTGGGGGCTGCTGCAGCGAAAGCTCGGTCTCCCAGTGTGGAACGCCTGGTGCGGGGGATGGTGAGGAGGTCGGAGTTGGAGGATCGGAGGCCTCGTGCTGGAGTGTAGGGGTGGAGTAGGTTGGTCAGGTAGGAAGGGGCCAACCCGTGCAGGGATTTGTAGGTGAGGAGGAGGATCTTGTAGGGGATTCGATAGTTGATGGGGAGCCAGTGGAGTTTTTGCAGGGTGGGGGTGATGTGCTGCCAGGGTTTGGTGCGCGTGAGGACCCTCGCAGCAGAGTTTTGGACGTACTGTAAACGATCCAGAACCTTCTTGGAGGCACCAAGAAGGACTCCGTTACAGTAGTCGAGGCGGGAAGTGATGAAGGCGTGAATGAGTACAGTAAAACATGAGTTCAGGGCGTGGCTGGGGTCTGATTGGGTGGTGAGTACAGTAAAACATGAGTTCAGGGCGTGGCTGGGGTCTGATTGGGTGGTGAGTACAGTGAAACGTGAGTTCAGGGCGTGGCTGGGGTCTGATTGGGTGGTGAGTACAGTGAAACGTGAGTTCAGGGCGTGGCTGGGGTCTGATTGGGTGGTGAGTACAGTAAAACATGAGTTCAGGGCGTGGCTGGGGTCTGATTGGGTGGTGAGTACAGTAAAACATGAGTTCAGGGCGTGGCTGGGGTCTGATTGGGTGGTGAGGGAGAGAATGAATGCTTTCTCGACTGCCACAGGAGGAACATGACCTGTTGTGCCTTTTCCATTAGGCAGAGATGCTGTCTTCCTGGTTGAATGTTCTGGTACTGGTGAAACTTGCAGGCTAAAGGAGTGGCTTTGTCGTGCATTTAAGGTAGGGCCTGATAGAGTCTCACCTGGAATCCTCTGAAACTATACTACTAACCTACCAGCTTGGTGTTTACCAGCATCTTTAACCACCAGCTTCAAGACATCTTCCATCATCCCTGTGTAAGTGATGAGGAGGGTGGCAGACACTAGGCTCTCAGACCTGACGAGTCAAAGTAATCCTGCTGGTAAAGACTTAAATGACAACAGACCAAATGTAGGCCTCAAATTAAAGTTGTGTTTAAAAATGTTTCATTGTGTACATGCTATACTTGACAGTTGCCTCTAAATGCAGTGTAGTATGTCATTCATTTTCATCTGTGGGAGCTATGTATTCCTGTACGCACTGGATACGAGTTTTCATGGTTTAATAGAGAGGCAGGAAACAACCCGTTTGTTCTCTTAAATGCTTAGCACTGATCAATGTGAGCTCAATTTGATGAAAACTAAGACATTACTCTCAACTTCACACACACAAATCCCATTGGCCTATGTGCTAGTATCCTAAATTCCCATTGGCCTACAGTATGTGCTATTGTCCTAAAGGTACAGTTACTGGTCACATTACATGTATTTGCTGATGTCGATTATTTGACTGAGCACTATTCAGAGGTATTGCTGGGTTTTCTGTGTTTGAATAGAATACATAAAACAAAAGCACTACTGTAGACCTGTACTGTATTTGATTTTATTTTATTTTATTTTATTTTATTAGACATTTTTAAAGATACAAGATTCCAGAAAAACGTCAAGGATGCTACACAAAAAAAGTCAGGACTTATTTCCATTGTGGTCCTTGGTCTCAGACAGACAAGCAATACAAGACAGGACCATAAATAACAATTTGACAAACTACATAGACATGAACATTTTAAAAGCAGTACAAATGTAGCCACAGGCAACAATGTATCAGACACCATTTTCATGCATTTTAAAATCTAGTTTTGGACATTGTCGAGGAGCCAAGATTAGACTTTTTTCTTAAAATTGTGTCGGCTACTGATGCATTTTAGCTGTGAAGGTAGCAAATTCCAATTTGTGGCTCCCCAGAATTTAAAAGAACATTTGCCCATTTGAACCTTGGAATGAATACACAGGAATACTGTAAGAGCCATTCAGACAGGTCATTTTTTAGCTCATATTCTCACAGAAGCAGAACTGTCACTGGAAGGACAGGGGCAATTGTAGATACAAATTTACACTTTGAAATACAGAGGTAAATCAGAAGGCTAAGTTTTCTGGTTTATTAACGTTATCCATGCTAATAGATACGTTCTGGGGCTTGGAACTGCTTCACTACAGTACCTTCCCCTCTACCTCACATGGTCTGTTCGCAGTACATGTGTCAAAGTACAAACAAATGAACAAATCGGCCACTAGGAAGGTCCTCAAGGATTTGTCAACTAATTGATTACTTGATTTCATTGACAAATCTGGGAAATTTGGGTTTCCTACCTACAATAATGCAGAGGGACCTGTTAATATCTAGTGCTTACCAGAGATGTACTCATAATTATTTCAGGAAATAACATATAGCATGGGAAAAATATATAAATATAAATATATAAATATTGACTAATCGACTAACGGAGTGTCAGACTGGTCTTGAAGAACAAGATTCAAGATTCAAGAGTTTATTCATCTCACATACATACAAGGGCATACAGTGAAATGCGGTTGGCCATGCCTGCTACGATTGTGCAATAAAACAATAGTAATAGTAATAATAATAAAAAGATAACTAGAATAGACATGGTAAATAGACATGTTAATAAATCGCTTAAAGGCACTGGATCCTATGTACACTCCTACACAATGTGCAGTTTTTCTTCTATGTCCCTATGCTATACTTGCTGTTACTAACTATACTATGCAACAATCACAACAAGTTATTTTCTTAAAGTGTCCTTTTCTTGTGTGTTTAAAGTGACCTATGGTGCGTTTGTGTGTGTGCGAGTGCAGAATGTTGTGTTGTGTGTGTATGTGTCTGTTGATGTGTGCTTGTGTGTGGAGAGATCAGTGTTCATTGTTCTGATGGTCTGAGGGAAGAAGCTGAGCCTTAGTCTCTCTGTTATTGTTGCGTGTATACGGAGGTGCTTGCCTGACCGCAGCAGCTTGAACAGGCTGTTGTTGGGGTGGTGAGGGTCCTTCATTATTCTGCAGGTTCTGGATTTGCACCTCCTATTGTATAAGTCCTGCAGGGGTGGTAGTGCAATACCGGTAGTCCATTCTGCTGAGTGCACCACTCTCTGTAGGGCCTTCCTATCCTGGGCCGTGCTGTTTCCAAACCAGGCAGTGATGTTCTCAGTCAGGATGCTCTCTACAGCCCTGGAATAGAAGGAGTGGAGTATCTTCCCTGATACTCTGAACTTCCTTAATTGTCTCAGGTGGTAGAGGTGCTGTTTAGCCTTTTTTACCACAGTGTCTATGTGAGTTGACCGTGTCAGGTCCTCTGTGATGTGGACTACCAGGTACTTAAAACTGCTCACCCTGTCTACGATAGCCACATTTATCCACAGTGGCTTGTGTGTCCCCTGCTGTATTCTCCTAAAATCCACGATCAGCTCCATGGTTTTACCAATGTTCAGGAGTAGGCTGTTATCTTGGCACCAACGTGCCAGTACATCAACCTCCTCCCGGTAGGCCTTCTCGTCATCGTGTCGTCCGCAAACTTCACTATGGAGTTGGAGCTGAACCTGGCCACACAGTCATGTGTGTACAGTGAGTACAGCAGGGGGCTGAGAACACAGCCCTGGGGGGACCCGATGCTCAGGGTGATTGAGTTGGAGGTGTGTCCACCCACTATGACCGCCTGGGGCCTGTCGGTCAGAAAGTCCAGGATCCAGGCGCTCAGGGCAGTGTTCAGACCCAGATCAATCAGCTTGTCAACCAGTCTGGTGGGGACTATGGTGTTGAAAGCTGAACTATAGTCAGAACAGCAATCTCACATATCCCCCATTCTGACTGTCAAGGTGAGTAAGGGTGTTGTGCAGTACCTGGGAGGCCGCGCCGTCAGTGGACCTGTTTGTCCTGTATGCAAACTGCAATAGATATAATAGAACAGGTGTGTCTATAGATATTAACTATACCTGTTAAAATAGAGTTGCACACTGATATATTCCAGTTCTGATATATGAGTCCTATGTTATTCTTGCCTTGAATTCATATATCAGAACTTTGTTTGATATGTGTTTCCATTGTAGAGATATTTGGGAACCATTTTGTGCAGATTCATCACTTTCAACCTTCAACATCTTGTAGCTGGCATGCTAACCTGTGGGTAAGGTATACACTGTTGACCTTTAAAGATGCTCCATTCTGCCATAGTCTAGCACAGTGTGTGTGTGTGTGCGTGCGTGCGTGCGTGCCTGCGTGCGTGTGTGCGTGCCTGCGTGCGTGCGTGCGTGCCTGCGTGCCTGCGTGCGTGCCTGCGTGCGTGTGTGCGTGCCTGCGTGCGTGCGTGCGTGCGTGCCTGCGTGCGTGTGTGCGTGCGTGCGTGCCTGCCTGCCTGCGTGCGTGTGTGCGTGCCTGCGTGCGTGTGTGCGTGCCTGCGTGCGTGCCTGCGTGCGTGCGTGTGTGCGTGCGTGTGTGTGTGTGTGTGTGCGTGCGTGTGTGTGTGTGTGTGTGTGTGTGTGTGTGTGTGTGTGTGTGTGTCTCACAACAAGAAGGACCTGGTTTTGATTCCTGCTTGGGGACCAGGTTGTCGGGTTGACAGATACGCAGGTTGGGTATCTTGCATGTTCTCCCCATGCTCGCAAGGGTTTCCCCTCCAGAAAAACAAATACATGGAAAAACATGCAGATCGCTAATACTGTCGCTAATACTGTCCCTGACAAAGACGGATAGGAGCACTTGGTTTGGCCCCCGGGCGCAGTCCATGCCGCAGCCCACATCTGCCCTTGGGGGAAAGGACAACAGGATGGGTCAAGTGCAGAGAGGAATTTCATCTGCGACCCTCCAAAAAATGCATGTGTGTGTTCCATGTGTGTGTTCCATGTGTGTCGCCCATGTGTGTGTTCGCTGCATGACAATGTAGCAATGTGTGCTACAAATAAAGACTTCTTCTAATAGTTTCAGCTACTAGTGTAGAGGCCTATTGTAGGAGCCGAAGATGGCGCCAGCCAAGCTCTCAGAATTGATGAGTGAGGACCGCAAGGTGGGCTTCTTGTCTAAAGAGTGACGTTGAGGTGAGGTCTACTCTGACAACAACATTATTATAGTCTCAAGTAGGAGATGAGAGGGCAATGAACCTATCTGAAGCCCTGACCTCTTTTCTTGATCCTCCAATCACAACTTGCTCTGAGGGAAGCAGCAGTTATGATTGGATGATCAATAAAAGAGGGCAGGGCTTGAGATAGGTAAATCAATAATGTCACAGCTAATGCAGGGTTGTGACCAGTGTGGATCTTGTTACCAACACATGAATAATGTTGGAAAACCATGTCACATTACAAGAGGAATACATTGTGGAAGTTGCATACTTATTTTTAATAAAAAAAAAAAAATTGTATTATCTTTTCCCCCTCCTTTTTCCATTTTTCTCCCCTCCCAATGTTAGTCGTTATGCCAATTCCCAATCCCCTTCCTGGTCGTTGGGCACTCTACCCCCTACCGTCGGTCTGGGAGGGCGGAGACTATCACATGCTTCCTCCGACACATGTGCAGCCAGCCCACCGCTTCTTTTCACCTGGCAGCGCGGACTCTCACTGGAGGAGTGTAACGTGTGGAAGGGTCACACTACCTCCCCCAGATTCTTCCCTCGCTGTGCAGGCGCCCCGACCGAACTGTAGGAGTCGCTGTTTACAACAACCAGGACCCACCCCACCGGCTTCCCCACCAAGCTGGAGGTACCGCAGCTGGATTCGATCCCACTGTCTCTGCGGTGGTAGACAGATGCTTAGTCCACTGTGCTACCCGGCCGCTCCACATACTTATTTTCTATATATAGCTTAATTACCTCTGTAAATGTGTGTGATCTTAATAATTAGTTCTCAGCAATAATGAGCAATTTTTTTTTTAATCCACTTTTTCTCCCATTTTCAATTTTTTCTCCCATCCCAATTTCGTATCATCCAATTCAACCCTCCCCTGTCACGAACGCTGTTTCTTGCCTCCCACAAGCCGGCTGCAATGTGGACTAAGTCATACATAGCACAAGTCCCCTCCGGTACTTGAGGTAACAGCAGTCGCATCTTTTCACCTGCGCAGCTCGATCTCTCAGTGGCGAGGAGTAACGCGTCGGAGGCTCACGCTGCCCCCGACACTTCCTGATTCTACTGCGCAGGCGCACCAACCGACCTGTAGGAGTCGCAGTCCACAACGCCCGATCCCCACCCATCAGTTTCCCACCCCCTAATACGGCCAATGTGTATTAGTATGAACGACCAGCTAAACTGAAAGCAATGTGGAGCGCTGGGCTCGAACAGGCAAGCCCAGCGTCTCCGTCATTCGTGGCGAGCGCCTTGCCCACTACGCCACGTAGCCGCCCCAATGAGCAATTATTAAACCCAAACCCCTCCTTTGTTCCCAACCACAAACATATTTGTGCAATTTACTGTAAAACAGTAATGTCTGTCTAATGATCACCTTAGCTTTCTGTCGCCTGGTTGCATCTGTTGTGACATTGCAGAAAAGCCCGTCTTCATGAGTGGAGGGCGGGTATACAGGTCGACGTGTTCTATAGCAAAGGGTGTTGAGTCTTTCTAAGTGCCATTCCTGTCGACAATGATTGGTAAGTGAGAGGAAAATTACATTGTGGGTTCATAATCACTTAACCTTCTCCTTCAGGATGAATTTATCAGAGCCAACATGGAGGAATGTTGTAGTTTTCACACTACTGATAAAGTAGTCTCACATAGGCAGACCTGTTAGTTCAGCACTTGTCATTTTATAGTGTTATTTTCCATTCAGCACCCCTAGTGTGAGGTAGTGAGTTTTATTTTTGTTCCTAAGCAAGGACCTCAACTTGGTGGGCAAGGCTACAATTGCTAATGGTGTAAATATCAGCCACATGTCATATGTCAGTTAGTGTCACTTATTAGCATAATATTATTAGTAGCCAGAGAACTAACAGCAGCAGAACTCGAGAACTATTAGGAATGTCTGATCACTACAGTAAGTGTGTCTGACTCTTACCATCTACTGTAAACTGCACGGACTACAACATATAACGTATGACGTATATCATGCCAGTTAGGGTACCTATGTATACTGCACCTGTGTATACTGTATACTTTATTACTCATAGTATACAGATTCTAAGTGTTTTATTGCTCATATTTATTGTAACATAATATAACTGATAGGGCACACAGACCCTCATCTGCACCTTTGAATACACTCCTTACTTGATCATATTCTTATATTCAGAGTTAATTATATTGTTTACACTGCTTATTTTTATCTTTACTATGGTTTCCTTGTCTATATTTATGCTGTATACTATTACCATGCCCCCCCCTGCTATGATGCCCTAATTTCCCCAAGGGGATCAATAAAGGAATATCTTATCTTATTGACTTACTTGACTTAATCCTCTTTACCCTGTTGGGGGGCATAGGGCGTTTTATCTTATTATCTTATATTATCTTTTCTTATCTAGGCTACATCAAATCAATACATTGTGCTATTAGACTATTATAGACCAAACCTGCTTGTCGCCTAATACACACAATAAAGACAATAAGACATGTATTGTTTGTAAACTGGCATTTATCTGTTTATTAATGTTGCACAAAACAAAGCATCATTGAGCCATCTATTAGCTCGACTCGATCTGTTGACTCAACACTGTAAAAGCATTCAAACGTTCTTCAAAACGTACACATCTACAATATCACATCATAGGCTAATGTATATGCAGGAATTCATGGAAATAAAATCTGAACAAAAATACATTCTTCGCACTTTGGACATTTTGAGCCATGCAAACTAAAGCAGCTAAGCAGTTTGAGAATGACTATTGCATATAACTGGGCAAGTTCTGGCAGGACACTTGTCATGTGTGGAGCTGTGACAGCCTACAGTAGTTCTGGCAGGACACTTGTCACGTGTGGAGCTGTGACAGCCTACAGTAGTTCTGGCAGGACACTTGTCACGTGTGGAGCTGTGACAGCCTACAGTAGTTCTGGCAGGACACTTGTCACGTGTGGAGCTGTGACAGCCTACAGTAGCTCACGCTCCATCGTCCCCTCCACTGATTTAGAGGTCTATTTAAAGACCTTCCCTTTTCACACACACTCTGTTCGCTGATGTTGTGCCAAGTGTCGCTGCTGCTGTAAGTAAGGTTTTCACCACCAGCACCCCCACCCCGGCCTCCACCTGCTTTGGTTCTACACTGTGTTGTATGCTACTACTCTAGTGTTGTACTCTGTAAGTTACATCCCCTATGGTGGGTTTGTGCACAGTGCTCCCTGCTGTTCAGTGTCAGTATGCTGTTATTCTTAATCTTCTGTGTAAATTGTGCTTTAACCTCTCTTGCAGCAGGGAACACCCCTATTAAGACTATACTATAAGAACAATACTGCCAAGACCAATTGCCATTGCCATTTATTCTGCATTAGAATAAATGGTTAAACTAATTCCTGACAGAATTGTGTGAAAACAAAAAGAGAAAACAGAAGAGGCGAAAGGTATACAATATCTGATGTGGACCTCAATATATATATGGATATGGATATGTATACTCAAATATATAGCAAATATATAAAAACACTAATTGTTGGGAAACAATGAAAACTATAAATAAAAATTTGCTTCCAAATTCCATTTGACAAAATAACGAACCTGAGATAAGAAATCAATATTATTTATGACCTACTTAACAACTTTTGTACACTTTTAGAAAAAAGAAAAGAAAAAGAAAAGTGATGTCAGTATGTAAGGTTCTAGTGTTTTCTGAGTTCTCAGAAGGAGGTAGTTTCTCCCCCGTGTCCAAATCTGATGACATAAAAAATGTACCCCGTCCTCATAATCATGGTTAGATGTTGTACGTGTTACCATTGATGGTTCATTTTCATGACAGCCAGGCCAGAAATACAGTTATTATTGAGATTATTGAAAAGAAAATTTAACAAAGAGATGCAAATTTTTTGCTACTGAGCATAGGTTTCTGAACAAAGCTGTTTGAGAAA
Source organism: Notolepis coatsorum (assembly GCF_963971535.1). Taxonomy (NCBI): domain Eukaryota; kingdom Metazoa; phylum Chordata; class Actinopteri; order Aulopiformes; family Paralepididae; genus Notolepis; species Notolepis coatsorum. Next base: position 26,941,007 of record NC_140184.1, read on the forward strand.
GGCACTGTAATGGACAGCACTGTCAAATCAACACAAGTCATACAGTACATATTAACTTGAGAGTTAAAGCCCCAATCCGGATTTGGAATATGGAATATATACCACCTGTGATGTCATTACCAGGGCTTTGTTTGTTTGCTTGATTGGTTTCAATATATCTTTTTCACTCAATTTGATTGAATGAGATTTTAATATATGCGACTGCTAAACATGCATTTAAAGGTTATTTTAAATCGTAAATGATGTGTAAAAAATATATATTCAAGAATCTATCTGCTGGGAAGATGGGTTCCATTCCCAAGTGATATCAGGTATCTGAAATGTATTACTCTATTAATAATAAGACTAATAATATAAATTTAAGCCTACTTAATATACCGTATTATTCAATATATATTTTTATTTATATATAAAGATATAATATTCCATCCTTAAGAAGTGTAATCTGAGTTATATAGGCTAATTTCAAATAATTGTACATTACATTACTGTTTCCCCAGCAGTCATTTCCTAAAGATACGCATTCCCCTCAACTGTTGTTTATGGTATTTCATTTGTGGAATGGAACTCTTCATCTACTCAACACAATTCCGGATTGAGGCGTTAAGATTACAGTTACAGACTCAATAAAAACTGCCTATTTCTGGCAAGGCTAGTAGAAGTAGGACTGCAGGGTACCGCGACGACGGACATCGGTTGTCCAGCAGTGGAAGCCTCCACCCAGAGAGTTGGCATGACGAATGTTCACCTTGATGGTTTTGATACCTGGTGTAAACAAAAACAAAAATATGTCCACCTGTCAATCATATCTACTCTAAAACTGGATGTTATATAGCATGAATGAGGCCTTTACTTCCTTCCAACATGGAAACAAAAGGCCACTGATCACATGTAAATACATATCCTCATCGTATCACCAATTACATGGATTATTATTCAATACCCAAAATATTCGTTGATGTCAATAAATACTGACTATACATTCAGGAATAGGTCTGATAAACTATACATTCAGGAATAGGTCTACTAAACTATACATTCAAGAGTAGGTCTAATAAACTATACATTCAAGAGTAGGTCTAATAAACTATACATTCAGGAGTAGGTCTACTAAAATATACATTCAGGAGTAGGTCTAATAAACTATACATTCAAGAGTAGGTCTAATAAACTATACATTCAGGAGTAGGTCTACTAAAGTATACATTCAGGAGTAGGTCTAATAAACTATACATTCAGGAGTAGGTCTACTAAAGTATACATTCAGGAGTAGGTCTAATAAACTATACATTCAGGAGTAGGTCTAATAAACTATACATTCAGGAGTAGGTCTAATAAACTATACATTCAGGAGTAGGTCTAATAAACTATACATTCAGGAGTAGGTCTAATAAACTATACATTCAGGAGTAGGTCTAATAAACTATACATTCAGGAGTAGGTCTAATAAACTATACATTCAGGAGTAGGTCTACTAAAGTATACATTCAGGAGTAGGTCTAATAAACTATACATTCAGGAGTAGGTCTAATAAACTATACATTCAGGAGTAGGTCTAATAAACTATACATTCAGGAGTAGGTCTAATAAACTATACATTCAGGAGTAGGTCTACTAAAGTATACATTCAAGAGTAGGTCTAATAAACTATACATTCAGGAGTAGGTCTAATAAACTATACATTCAGGAGTAGGTCTAATAAACTATACATTCAGGAGTAGGTCTACTAAAGTATACATTCAGGAGTAGGTCTAATAAACTATACATTCAGGAGTAGGTCTAATAAACTATACATTCAGGAGTAGGTCTACTAAAGTATACATTCAGGAGTAGGTCTAATAAACTATACATTCAGGAGTAGGTCTACTAAAGTATACATTCAGGAGTAGGTCTACTAAAGTATACATTCAGGAGTAGGTCTACTAAAGTATACATTCAGGAGTAGGTCTAATAAACTATACATTCAGGAGTAGGTCGGCCAAATAAACAGGGTGGAATTCTGTGTGTGTGTGTGTGGAAGGGGTGAACTCACCAAGATTCTCAAACATTTTCTGAATGGTGCCTTCATTGGCATCAACCATAACACGCTTCTCATCCAGCATTAAGACATTCATGGAGAGCCACTTGGAAGACATCCACAGTGGGTGGTCTAAAGAGAAAATAAGAGAGTTTTATTTCACTGAAGAAACTCAACAACTTTCTTTTGGCAGAATACTATAAAATGTGTTTGTTTGTGAGCATCATGTGTGTTACTACCTACCATCAGGAATCAGTGGGGTTGGAGGTTTCAAAATAGTCCAGCCAGCCTTCTCAAACATCTCGATCTGAGAGGCACAAAGCAGAGGTCTGCAGTGAGACTGAGTGGTAGCAGCATACCTATTACTGTTTCACCTCACTAGAGGGCAGCACAGGATTCCTGAAAAGGCTGAAAAAAGTCTCTCTCTCTCTTTCTCTCGCCTCCCTCTTTCTCTCGCCTCCCTCCCTCCCTCCCTCCCTCCCTCCCTCCCTCCCTCAAAGGAACCCCATCAGCCTAGTTCTTCCAGCCTCACCTGGCGACATGGACGCTCAGGATTGGACAGCACCAGTCCCGGCCCGATGATGTTAAAGGTGGCGTCGATGTGCATGGGGTTCGGGTCCTTGAAGGAGATGATGTGGACCTTGTAGTCTGGGGCCAGATGACGGCGCATCCACTCAATTCCCATGTAGTTTGTAACCTGCAAATTAAGAAACAGTCATTTATTTGAGATAGGTCAACTGATCCTCAGTCAGCACGCACACGCACACGCACACACCCACACAGACACAGACACAGACACAGACACACACACACACACACACACACACACACACACACACACACACACACACACACACACACACACACACACACACACACACACACACACACACACACACACACACACACACACACACACACACACACACACACACACACACACACACACACACACACACACACACACACACAAAGTGAGATGCTATTCTCTGCTGGAGCGCAGCACTGAAGGGTTCTGGGCATTGATGTAATTGTGATAATTACTGTGCAAATGGGTCTGGTCCAGGTCATTGGGGCATATTAGCACACTAGGACACTCAGTAGAACTCACAAAGGCAGTGAACTACTTTCACTGTTGTACAGCTATAGTGAAACGTTGCTTTATTGGGGTGCAACCCCTATTTTATCTGTTATTCTTGTTTTTGTCTGCTAGAAGTGTCTGAGACTCAGCAACCATAAGTCCTAGAGACCAACCAGGTTTGGTAGGTGGGTTCCTATGGCCCCCACTACTCAGGCACTACACATCACCTATGTTGGTCACTGGCCAGATAGTTGCACTATAACAAAAGGTCATGCTTAAAAGGCTCCCATACCATGAATCAGAACAAAAAACGTAATTGACCCATTCAGCTGAACGTGCTCTACAACATTACCACGCATGTCCGCCATACTTAATTGCTTTTCACAAGATTTTTCAATTGTTGTCCTATCAACACCAATGTTGTCAGACAGCATAAGATACACAATCTGAAGAAAGGGTTTTCTTGTATTAATAAACGGTATGGCCGCTGTCAACTGACAACTTCTTGAACTTCGACAAAGCAGAAGTCATCCATATTTTATACAAACATCATGGTATTCAGTAGATATGTTGGGCGAAGGTATACTGTATGATAATTACCACAAAACCATTTTAGAATCACTCCATAGCATAGTGTGTACTAAAACAGCCTCCCTGTGCATGAACATCTACAAAACGGTACACACAAGTCCAGTCCTATGCCAAACTAGGCATCCTCAAATGGGCCAATAGTTCTGATGGTGGCACTAACAGCAGCCTAAAGCTCAAATCAAGAGTATGTGCTAGAGGTCTGTAATCTTTTGAGGTTGTCCGCCGGAATGAGATGAAACTTTCATATGCATAAATATTACCTATGGTCAATTATGAAGTCTGTCACTCTGTATTTTTCAAAATATGTCAAAATCAATTAACATCTCCACAAGTCTTCATTCCGATGTTACCAACATTGACACACAGATTGTGCAGATGCTCGCTATCACCTGTGTCAAATGGTGTTCACATGAGACACAATGAGTCCGTAGTGACATGCAGTGTCTTGCTGTAATTACTACTGTATGCACAACAATTTCTATTTACTACTGTATGCACAACAATTTCTATTTACTACTGTATGCACAACATGTTCTATTTACTACTGTATGCACAACATGTTCTATTTACTACTGTATGCACAACATGTTCTATTTACTACTGTATGCACAACATGTTCTATTTACTACTGTATGCACAACATGTTCTATTTATTACTGTATGCACAACATGTTCTATTTACTACTGTATGCACAACATGTTCTATTTACTACTGTATGCACAACATGTTCTATTTATTACTGTATGCACAACTATTTCTATTTACTACTGTATGCACAACATGTTCTATTTACTACTGTATGCACAACATGTTCTATTTATTACTGTATGCACAACATGTTCTATTTACTACTGTATGCACAACATGTTCTATTTATTACTGTATGCACAACTATTTCTATTTACTACTGTATGCACAACATGTTCTATTTACTACTCTATGCACAACATGTTCTATTTATTACTGTATGCACAACATGTTCTATTTACTACTGTATGCACAACCATTTCTATTTCGCCAAATGTTTGATCAAACTTCACCAAGATATTGGACAATACACCTGATCACCAACACTTTAATTGTTGTGAGTGTTTTAAGTTTAAATATGTGATGTCATTGCCTGAAGTTGTAAGAAGGTGTGTGGAAAAGAATGTTTCCTCAGTAGTACAATGAGTAAATCAGTTTAGAAAATGTGTTGTCGGGACCTTAACAAAACGTGCCATAATCTAGTTCTATCTTCAACTAATAGTACATGTTTACTGTATGTATGCGTGTAATCTCAGTAACCATGACAAATTTGGTGCAATTTAGCCAATAGGTGGCACTGCAGTAACCTACTGACTCACAGCTCAGCCACTTCTCCACATCCATTCAGAATTTGCATATTCAGTTTTTCACAAAGGCTCCCCCCTCTATACATTTAAAAACCCCACCATGCCATAATTATGATGTCGCCCCAACTGTTCATAGCAAAACTAACTTAGGTTTCATAACATAGTCTCCCCAGACCATAAAAAACCCCTGAATATAATTTCTGTAATCCTTAGACCCTCATTAGATAACATAAATAGTAAGGTTCTTAAAATTGATTGCTAAAACTGATGAGAAAGATTAGGTTGCCTTGCAGGGCACATAGCTATTTAACCAGCTTATGCTACAGGTGAAAACCAGTCTTGCTCATTTAGCTGCCAGGTGGGCTGTTCCCCAGATGTTTCCCAATATCTTGACTCCAAAGTGTGGGAGTGAATGTTAGGTGGATAATCTTAGCAGTAGCTGCGATAAGCTTAAATTAACATTAAATGTTTTATCATAATATAACTTAAATTGCCAATCCCATTTAAATAATTAAATCATATTGAATGGTCATTTGGTTGGTACACCTTAAAATGGCCACCATAGAATGTGTGATAATGTCATGGAAATCAATTTGTTTATTTGGTGCATGAGAGTTGATGCAGTACTATGGAGTTGATGCAGTGCTATGGAGTTGATGCAGTGCGAGTGCTATGGAGTTGATGCAGTGATATGGAAAATGCATCAAATGCATGCAAAATACATACATGCGTTTTTGTTTTTTTCAAGTGCTTATTTTTTCCAGTTCAAGAGGCATAACATCAATACAAGTGATTTGGCTCCACCCTTGTATAGGCTGCTTGCAGCTATTCATTATTCTAATCTCGCTCTGTCTCTCTCTTTCCACTGAGTATAGCTAACCTTTGCATCAGACCATGTGGCGTAGCCTCTGATAAGATTAGAGAATTTGGCCTTGCCGGGTCACAGAGGAAGCAAGAGGCCCTTCCAGTGGAAAATGATTACCTGTGTCAAGGTACAGACACACATTTGCATGTTATATAATGTAAGAAAAAAACCCAAACCCACAGTCACCAACGCACCTGACTCCTCTGGACAAATAGGTCCCTCCCAGCTCTGATGAAGTCAGCAGCATCAAAGCAGGGCTCGTGCTCCGTGGTAACAAACTTCCCCTGGGCAGCCAGCTTGTGTCTGTCCTCTACTGTGCGGATGGGGTAGTCCTAAAGGAGGGGTGGGGGTTGTCATGGCAAGGATTATCTCTGGGCAATGTCATGTACAGACTCTTGCAAAAATACACTGTAATGAATGGCACAATGTAAAGGTTTAGTGGAAGTTAATTCTAAACTAAAAAGATTAATTGGTGTCTATAGGAATGAATGAGGAACTATAGGACCATACCAGGACCATTTGATTTTTAGTTCTCACCATTATCAGAGATGTCCCTGACTTAAAACAAATGTGGTGTTTCATAGGTGTGTGTTTTAGCTGATCTCAGTTTACGTTACAAAATGCTGTTGATGTTGAAAAGGGGTGGAAAATACTCCAGAGAAAGTTGCTAGGCACAGGTCATTCGTCGTTATGAAAACCATGGTGCTGTTTTACTTGTGTTAACACTGTTCTACAAGTCTAGCCAACTTCCACATTCAGATGGGTGTGCTTGTTATCGCTTGATGTGTCAAATTTTAATGGCTTACAGAAGAGTAATACAGTATACGTTAGTGAACGTAAAGGCATATTAACGGTTTTCACAAGAATTACCTATGCCTAGTGACTTTCAAGTCTCATGGAGTGTATTTCCACCCTTTTTCGATGGCAGTGTGAAAGGTATAGGCTGAGATCTATTTAAAGATATGCACTATGCACACAAATTCTGTTAAACACAGGGATCTCTGGCATCATCATCTACCATCAAGAGTTACATGAGGAGCAATAAAGAAAAGCTACCTCTGACCATCTGGCCAGGCGATTAAGAAGAGGAGGCAGATGGCTATGCAGAAGAGGAAGCATCCCTTTCTATATGGAATAGGGCCTCACCTGATCATACAGCTCGTCAGACATGGTGGGTTTGGGAGCAGTGGTCCACTTAGCACCTCTTCTGAAGTACTCCTTGATTAGAGGCCTGTAGGCCCGGTATTCAAAGAACCGAGCCCTCCAGGCCATGGGAGCCTCAATAATTTCATTGCCCACAACCATCAGGATGTCCCTGGGCATAGCAGCATACATGCCTGGGGACAATTTGAACACAAAACACACCTTGGTTTTTAGAGAACTATCAAACAGTGATCTATTTCCTGAGGATAATACAGCATAATAGGACTTAATGGCTTGATCATTTCAGTTTTATCATTGGGTTGTATAGTTTTATAGGCTCTATTTTTAAAGACATATTATTATATTTTGTTGTCCATTTATGAGTACACAACTGTGGGCTATCTTGCATCGTATTTTCATATTAATAATGTGAAAATGTGTTTTAGTTGCATTATATACTACATCTCGTTGATCTTCCACCAATTAAACAGCTTAACCCTTTCACTGCCACACTACAGAAGGTTAACCCTTTACTATCACTATATCTGTGGTAGTGAAAGGGTTAACCCTTTGGTGTGGCAGTGAAAGGGTTAACCTTCTGTATTGTCGCAGTGAAAGGGTTAACCATTTGGTAGTGCGGCAGTGAAAGGGTTAAATGAACTCTGACCTGGTGATGTGAAGTCTGGAGTCTTGTACACTAAGGACCAGTCGAGGGGCTCTGGCCTACGAACAGTAACCCCCTCCAGACGCAGAATATTGCACATTTCCTCAATCTCAGCAATAGCTTTCTTCAAGTGGTCCGCAGGAAAAGCTTGACCCCCATGCTTTTGGTAGAAGGGCCAATACTTCTCATATGTGTTCGCCTGTCAATACATTATCAATTATGACAAGCTTGTCAAGAGGGTATAAAGAAGACTGCAAACCTCATTCATATTTCTGCAGATTTGGTGTCCGCTTTTGCTGGGACACCTGTTCTACTATTAACTGTCTGGTACACACATAGACAGTAGTCCACTTGTGTGATTCATGAAATATTTCTTTTTTATGATCTCTTACCTTGACCTCCACGGTGAAGGGAGGCACGTGGGCATTTTCGGCGCGGCCCACGATGACCTCCTCAAGTGGGTCCCATTCATTGTACGCGCAGACAGGGCATTCCTGCGGCGTTGGTTCAGGAACAGCGTCCTCCTCCATGGTGGTAAGGCATGGCTGCGCGGCTGCTGCTGCAGCTGAGCTCGTGCTCTGGAACGCACCCTGCACCCACCTCCCGAACTGTGAGGGGCAAACAAAAACATCATGACTGTCTGACAACATGACAACATCACCAGAGAAGAGCGATTTAAAGGGATGCGTTGACTTTGAATTTTAGCCCGATACTTTCCCGTCACTTAGACTTTGTGACAATTTGAGGCCGGGGAGGTCGATCTATGTATTGTCATTTCAATTAATCAACAGAAATTATTAGTCTACCCATTTACTAAATATTACAAACATTTTTACCATTCATTCCTACTACAAATATATGGCTTTGTTAGCATGCTAATAATGAGCCATTTAGCTGAAGAACACAGAAACGTTTTTCCATAAATGTAACAAGTGCAAATAAAGCACTACAATTTGAAAATTAGCGAAATTTCCAAAGATGCTGGTAAAGAGAGCGTTTGGGAGTTGAAGGTTGAACGTCTTGCGTTCGAGAGATATTGGGTGACTTTTAATATAATAATACATCATGTAATTGCATATACCAGTCCCATGCAGCTTTGGTATTTTTACTTCGAAATATAAAGCTATAGGTTAGGAAAGAGTCAAAGAGCAGACCAGTTACAAGCCCAAATATGAAAACATGACAGGAGAAGAGGAGATGCATGAAACAATGCAGAAACCAGAATAATTATATTTCGAAATAGGTCACCTTATCTGTGGAGATTGGCTACAAATGTGCTGACACAAGCTATTGTTTATAGCAGCTGCGTCAAACAGCTGTCAACTGTCACTCATCGAAAACAGATCAGCTGGTGAACACGTTTAGCTTTTCACAGATGCAAAAAGAAAGGCCCGCCGTGACGTCTCTCAGTTGAAATAGTTGAATTATTTCAACAACCAGTCTATGCCTATAGGCTTTTCTTCAGGATTGTTGTTAAGATTCCTTTTTTTTGTGAAGTTGAAAAAAAGGCACTGGAATCAGTTAAAATCTGTTAAGCAAATGAAAAGCAAACTGACTGAAGTTAAGTCATAAAGTTCTCTTTTGCTAATCAGATTTGGTGAAACATTTATTTTGTTTTGTTTTTGATTGAAATGTGTCAAATTTGGTACAATACAAACAATACCAACCATAGCTCCGATCAGATGGGCAGCCTCTGCCCCCCTGCTACCTCCTCTCAGACACCTTACTCGCAGCATTGTCCAATGTATTAATTAAGGCTATAGAGATACTGTAATGTAACCAAACAGCTTCGCGGCAGCGCAAAATCCACTCGGCAGTTCTGAAAGGGAGTGAAGACTCCTCAGCCCTCACCCAACTTTATAGTATTGGACCTCGGATTACGTGCGACTCAAGTCATTGGTCAGTTACAAGTTGTGGCTCAACGTGACCTGAGGAAAATGCACCCTGAAACACTATCCCTTACGCCAGCACATTCTTATCAACTGCTCCTCGAGTTGTATCTGGCATTTTCATGTTCGTTGAATACCTATGAAATGTTGGAGCAACAATGCACTTTGCAACAACGAATTTGGTCAAATAAATTGACATTTTGGCAGTTGATAAATTTTTTTTTTTTAAAAGAATACATGAATACATAAAAAACTATGAAAAAGAATAATTCAATTTGGAAACATAAAGATGCACCTTGGGCAAAATATGTGTGCATATTATGTCTTATAGTGAGTTACTTATGCAGCTTGGCAGGATTAGCATTAGTAAACATGAACAACTCCCAAAACTATAGAAACCCCATTTGCGAGGTCATAAAGTATAAAGTCTGGAATGAATAGGGATAGATAACACTGAGATCACACAGGAGAAGGTTTTGAGTATAATGGGCACATGTTCTGCTGTTTCAGAACTGAACACCACAATAGAATAAAGCAAATTTTGGTATAAAAAAAGAAAACAAATATTCTGTGGATCCACAAAATCAGTCTTCCATTCTTGTCAGTGGAGCAGCTCCATAATTCATACTTGATGACATCACAAGTTTGAGACGTACTTCATGGTTTGTGGCTTTGAGAGTAGCTGAATGAATGAATGAATGAAAACTTTATTTAACAGATTGCAGAATGGGTACAATACAGTACGGCTCAATACATACAATTGTTAAGGGGATGCAGACCTGAGAAAGACGTTTGTCTTGTTTCCATCAGGGTCCCCCATTTTCAATTCATATAGACATATATGACATACATGACATACAGATAGTCAGTACTGCTACATCTATACATTTATGACATACCAGATTTGCAAATACAGTACTGTTTGTGATACAGAAGGAGTCAAGAAAAGGGAGTATATACATTTGACGTAGAAAACTGTACATTGGAGGAGGTTGGGTGGGGGGGGTTGGGTACATTGGGATATTGACAACCATACTGGGTAATTTACATTGGAGGTGGTTGGGGGGGGGGGGGGGGGCGGGGGGCACACTGTATAAACAAGTAACACTGTACATTGAGGGGGGGGGGGGGAGGAGACACTGTACAAACAAACACAATTGTACATTGAACTATTGACAAAACCATACTAGGTAAATGACTGTACATTGGAGGGGGTTGGGTTAGGATATTTACAGGGGCCAGTGTTGAATTGCAGTCTCCCGTAGGTGTCCCTTGAGAGAGGTTTTGAAAGTGGGTAGTGATCCACATTCCTTTACAGCTTTGGGTAGGGCGTTCCACATTGATGTGGCATAATTGCTAAACGTGTTTAGTCCCTTATTTGAGCCGAATCTGGGTTTAACATGATTTGTGGAGCTCCCTCTGGTGTTGTGATCGTGGTATTCACTGACCTTTGGGAAGTATTTTGACATGTACATGGGTACCTTGGTCGTGTAGTGTATCTTGTAGACCAGGCCCATTGCAAGTTGTTGTACTCTGTCGTCTACTCTAAGCCATCCTAGGTTGTCAAAGTGGGCAGGGGTGAGGTGGGTTCTAGGAGTAAGGTCAAGCAGTAGTCTGACCAGTTTGTTTTGAGATGTTTGTAATTTTGTTTTTAGCGCCTTTGAGGTGCTTTGGTACCATGAGGTGCAAGCATAGTCGTAGTACCCCTGAATGAGTGCTCCTGCCAGAGTCTTCAGGGTGTTCTTGTTTACCAGAGAGGAGATCCGGTACAAGAATCGAGTTCGTTGGTTGACTTTTTTTATTACATTGGATGCCATTTTGTCACAGGAGAGATTAGCCTCTAGGATGGAACCCAGGTAGGTAATTTCATCTTTCCTTGTGACAATATTGTCACCCACTGTAACTGAGAAGCCGTCGGTCTTGCTGAGTTTGTTATTTGAACCGAAGAGAATGGACTCTGTTTTGCCCATGTGTAATGATAGTTTGTTATCAGCGAGCCATATGCAGATTCTGCCTAGTTCCGAGCTGAGGGTTTTTTCAACCTGTAACTTGTTCTTGTCAGAGACCAGCAGGGCTGAGTCGTCCGCAAACAGGAACAAGTTGCAGTCACAGGCTGACGACATGTCATTTGCATAAATTAGGAACAGTAGCGGTCCTAGTATGCTTCCTTGTGGAACACCACAGCTCATGTTCAAAACATTAAAAAATATATGTGCATGTTGTTGTGTCTTGGTCAGTTACTTGTGCAACAGGAAAAAACAGCATCCACTTCCTAGCGAGGAGTTTCCGGTCATGCGTAATAGGGCACAGTTACCCAAAAGGGGTAAGGAGAAGGGGTAGCTTTCTACAGTCCTCCAGGGACGACTGCTCTAGCCAGAGGTTCCTATGAATGAGCGTCATCAGAGCCATACATTTTCCGGAAGCTACACCCTGCAACTGTGTTAGATGCAGGATAGCCCCGGTAGGATTTCATTATCATCCTGGCTCAATAGCTCCCCCCTCGTCACCAGCTTTGACATAAATGCAGTTAGCTGTGCGACATTAGTCACGGTGGCCAGGTTCTGAACGGCGGCCATATAAGCTTTATCAGCCCATTCCGCCATTTGCTGAGCTACCTTGCCTTTTGGTATAGGCTTCAAACTAGGCTTCAAACATCATTTCAGGGCAGAGGACGGATGCCAACGGCTTATCCAGCCATGGCACGCCTGTCCTCATGCCCTGGACCCAGCCCCTCTACCTGAGTAAAGGGCAGGTACGACCTTGTCAAGCCTTTAATGTGTGGCACCACCTGGCCCGCGGCGACATAAGGGTTGATGGATGGGAAGCCCGGGCACAGCATGTCAGGCCACATGGGTCCCCCTTAAAAAAGTGCCCCACCATGCCATCGGGGGCAGGCCCTGGTGGGGGCACTGGCAGCGGGATGCCGTTCACTGCGGCTGCCACCGCCATTCCCTTAGGAAAGATGAAACGCATGTTCCTCTGCTGTCGCTCTTCCTCTGAGGCTATGTCTAGTGGGGTCGGGCTCGGTATCAGCCCTGACGCATCCAGCGAGGAAATGGAGAGGGGGTCTCCCATTTCTTCAAATGGGGACCCGCCAAAGACACACAGTGGGTCATCCCCCAGGTCTTGGAGTGGATTCGCGGGAGGTTCGAAGGCCTCCGGTCCCGCGTACTCGAGCTCCATCGACGGTCCACTTTGTCCACTCACTAATCTTGGCCCCTCTTCTTGGAAGTGCCGAGTCTGAGCGGAAAGCTTCTGCCGTAGGTCGTCCGCCATCAACGAAGAAGTGCCGATGCCGGCCCGAGGCCTGCCCAGGCCCGCCTCCACGGCGCCGCTGGGGCCGGGGATCTCCAACACCACGTGCAAGGGGCCCTCTTCTTCATCCTCCGGGGGGCCGAAATCCATCGGCCGAGAAGGCTCCGTCGTCCAAAACTGCCAGTCAAGGGGGATCCCGGGGCGGGATGTGGTGACCTGGCGCTGAAAGCGTCCTGGGAGTCCTGAATAGGACCTTTATGTCTGTGGCTTTCTTGCCATAATTACTAACTAAACTAACGTTCCAGAAACTGCAGTATGCCTGTGAGCGATACTTTTCGTTTGAAAATGAGGAAGGGTGATCTGATCGCGCCACCTGGGCTATATGCTGGCCGGAGGTGGGTGTGGTTAGGTAGATGTAAAGGTGCATGTGAAGAGTTTTCAAATAGCACGTGCATGCGCAAGAGGATATAGGCGAAGCGAGACGCGAGCCATGTATGATATATAACGTGGTTGGCTTTAGAGATGAATGGTTATGATCACCAGAGAGATACTAGCCACAGATTCAGGGTCAGTTATTTTCCCATTGTACAAATTGTTAAGCTTATGGAATGTAAGGGAAATCTGATCCTAGGTCTGCGACTAAAGCCAGGAGTCTACGCTGTGGTGACGTCAGTCAGCAGTGCCAAATCACAGTGTAGTTTCTCAGTGAACGAAAACATAAACGTTGTTATTTTGCTACCTTTACGATTAATTACGAATATTTTCATGTTGAGCTATAGATTGTGGATGAATACGCACAGAAAGGTACACCATGCAAATGTTCATGCTTTATTTGTCTTAAACGAGACGATTTAGAAATGGGCAATGGGGAAATACATTGGGTTTTCAAGAGGGTGGACCGCGGAGAAACAGCAATGACGTAACCACTACGCCACAAGAGGCAGATGGTCAATGATACACATTTCTATCTGACTACCCATTCCTATCTATGTCCTTGTGTTGTGTTAATTCAGCACCATTAAATGATGTAGGGGGGAAAATAGCAATACGTTGTCCTTGGACTGTTACCTTATCATTTCACGGAGCTGTCATTAACACAACACAATGATTCAATGTCCCCGATGACATCACTGGTGGCCATATCTAAACTAATTTACTGTCATACTAAATTAATGTGTGCAAAACTGTTTAGAGGTTTTGGTTGTGTGTGAGATTATGGGCAAAATAAATCAGCATTGTTTTTTTGGTGAAGTGCCCCTTTAAACAGAATACACATTGTGCTACTGTATTCCAATTATCTGTGACTGTTAATGGGGATGATTGTACTGTCTTAGACCTATTCCTATGGTCTAAGACAGTCCAAAAATATTACTAAACATGAACAACTCTCCCAAATCCAAAAACTAGAAAACTCAACCCAGTGCTAAAACTCTAATTTGCGATGTCATCAAGTATAAAGTCTGAAACTGCTCCATAAACAATGAATTGGGAAACATTTTATAGGTGACACTGAGATCACCCAGGATAATGTTCTGAGTATAATGGGTACATTTTCTGTTTCAGAACTGAGCACTATATAGAATAAAGCTCATTTTGGTATTAAAAAAAGAAAAGAAAACAAACATTATGTGAGTCCACAAAATCATTCTCCCATTAATTGTCAATGGAGCAGCTCCAGACTTTATACCTGATGTCATCACTAGTTTCTTGCTTCTCTGGATTTTGTCTTTGGAGCATGAGAGATACCTCATGTTGACAACTGTTGATTGAACGTTCATAGGCCATGGAAATAACGTTGTCATGGAGTGAGACTTATTAGAGTTGTTCCATTGACAATGCATACAATTTTAGTTTGAGCTATTATATCCTGTGTTTTATTTAAATGTAGGGCTTACAGCTTTGGGGTGTCAATAAATGAATAAAGTCAAAGTATATGCCAGTAATATGACCATGGGTACTGTCATACTGTCTTAGGAGTTGTTCCATTATACACCGTCTATGGAGCTTAAAATAGAGCAGGGCCAAATGCTGGTTTTTCCTGTCAAGCTGCATAACATTTACATTTCGTCATTTAGCTGACGCTTTTCATATTCGTATACGCTTTTATCTGCATAACTACAGAGTAACTGACTAAGACACAATCTTTTGCCCATGGTGCATTTTTATGTTTCCAAATAGAATTCTTCTTTTTCATCGTTTTTTATGTATCCATTCATTTATGTTTATTTTTATCTTGCCTAAAATCAACTGCCAAAATGTCAAAATTGTTTAGGCTATGTTATTGTTGCGGCAACATTATATTCAATGAACATGACAATTCCAGATATTATCCTGACAACTCAAGCAGTTGATAAGAATTTGCTGGCGTAAGGGATATTGTTTCAGGGTGCATTATTCACAAGTCGCCCCACAACTTGTATCTGACCAATGCCTTGAGGTGCACATAATCCATTGCCAACCGGAGGTGTAGTGGTTACGTCATTGTTGTTTCCGGCCGGTCCACCTCCCTTGAAATTGCAATGTATTTCCAATGGACACATTTCTAAATTGTCTTGTTTAAAACAAATAAAGCATGAACATTGCCATGGTGTACGTTTCTGTGTGTATTCATCCACAATCTATAGCTCAACATGAAACAATTCACAATTAATCGTAAAATAATTACGTATAATTTGATTTCAACCAAAAATGCTTAAACAATAATGTTAGTGATAGAAGGGAACTCATTTTGTGCAAAAATGGAAAGCTTACCAATGTTCATGAGGCAAAATTATTACAACAATACGTAATATAATACATAATACATAATACATTTTCCCAATGATAAATGCCTATACGGGTGGACCGCGCGGAAAACTAAAGTGACTTCAGACTACACCTCCCTATAGCACATAGCCTATAGGCCCTATACTATAATGTTGGGTGTGGGCTGAGGCCACTCACTTTCAGAACTGGCCAGTGGATTTAGCAAAGCGGCTGTTTGGTGACACTATCTCTGTTATCTCCTTAATTAATACAATGCTGCAAGTAAGGTGTCTGAGGTAGCAGGGGGGCAGAGGCTGTCCATCTGATCAGATTTTTTATTATTATTTTTTAATCACTGATTGCGTTATTAAAGGAACACACCAACATTATTGAAAATGTGCTTACAGTCTTACTGATATGGATACGGATCAGCTAGCCTAGCTTAAAACTTCAGGAGAGGTGTTTTTGTCTAAGAGCTAGGCTAGCTGATCTGTATCCTCTTCCATTCATGTATGCTAATCTAGGGTAGCTTGCTTAGCTAGTGAACGCACAGAGAGGAAATGTGATCTTATTGTCTGACTCTGGAGAAGAAAAGAAGCATCCTTTAACTCAATGGCCGCCAACAACGATTATATACGTACTGATCGGGTTTAATTTTTTCTTTTCAGGCGAGGCCAACGGTTCTCCCAGTTCCATTGAAGCGCGTCAAATATCCCTGATCCATATGTTGTGGTGGATTATGCCGTGGACCAAATGGACATTGGATGTACCAGATGGCGATCAAACAATTGGAATATTATTTTTGGAATACTCCTGATCACAGGTAAGGACGATCTGACGTACATTTTAGCTTGATCCTGCAATGCTTTTATACCGATCGGGCTGATAAGCGTTTTTAGCGTTCAATACGAATGCCGTTACTGACAATCAAATAATCAGAAACGACTCCTCCCCCTTTCATGCATTCATGATGGAACATAATACCTATGATATAGATTTGATTTAGGAATAATAGCATGTACAGGCAAGAAACGGCAACGTCTAAAGTGGAATTGACGTATACGGCTATAACTCAGCATTTTGGGAATTACCCTAGACCGCTCTAAAACCATACTTATATTCACCACGGTATAACACGGGAACGTATGGATGGAAACATTTATCATTTTTCACATATTGAACGATAGATAGGTGATGTCAAATGGGCCATAGTATTGTATCCATAGCTATAATATATAATATAGTTATAGCTCTACAAACAAGGTGATGCAGTCCTATCTTTTAAAGCGTGGCAGTGCTAGAGTGGGGCCCCGTCTAATTCCCGGCGGTCAATGAGTTAATGGCGCCATCATTAATATAATATATAATGTTTGCAGTGATGAAACAAGGATGGTTTACTGCTTTATGATTTCACTGCTTGAGGTGGTACAGAGGTCCCGATAATTCACAGGGAAGGGTTATTTGGGGTTTTACTGTAATGTCATTGTATTGTGTTTGTTCTGTTTGTACCGTCTTTGTATGCATCTGTCTCTCGTTCTGTTATCTGTTTCTTACCGGTGTACTCTTAATTATAATAAGAAATTGATCATAAATACTTTGCTATCATGATGGGGCAGTTGAATAAAAAAGATAGCACAGCTGTGTCACGAGGTCACCACATGTTTCCCTGCACTGGGCTCACAGGGTTTCACAATCCAGACCTCAGTGACCAGTGATACTGCTTTGCTCTTAAAGGCTCAATCCATAATCAAGTGTAAACAAATTAGTAGCCCCAACACCAAAAATATAGGCTTTTTTCCCTCTCTAGTTGATTGACTGACCTCTTGACACATAGACTAACACTAAATAACAGGTATCTGTTATAATCTGTTACTTATCTGTGTACTCTTGATTATAATAAGAAATGTATCATAAAAAAAGGAAAAGTTCTTTGCTACCATTAGATTAAATTATATTTAAATATATTGTCATTATACATCACAAGTACAGTACAACGAAAATAAGTTGGCATCTAACCAGAGTGCAAATGTAACTAACAGTATATATAAATTAGTACTACTGAGTAATAATGCTAATAAGATGTATGTACAGGGTTATAGTATTATTATGTACAGTGATACAGCCTAGTATAAAGACACTATGGTAGTAAGGCATACTGACCAGTGGTATAACTAGTAAGAGTAAGTAAGGGATGTGTACAGATATAGATGTAGGTATACATATGTACAAATTATTATATGGCATATACAGCATTATTATACATGCTATCATACCGAGTTATATGGGTACTTGGGGTATAGTTTGAGGTAGGTAGTTATGATTACAGAGTTCAGAGTTCGTACAGTATGAATAACCTAGAGTACAGAGTTCAAATGGAATATGGAATATTCAGAGGTCAGAGTTTTCAGAGCTATCATGGCCTAAATGCATGGGGCAGTTGAATAAAAAAGATAGCACAGCTGTGTCACCACATGTTTCCCTGCACTGGGCTCACAGGGTTTCACAATCCAGACCTCAGTGACCAGTGATACTGCTTTGCTCTTAAAGGCTCAATCCATAATCAAGTGTAAACAAATTAGTACTTTGGAAATTACTCAACAACTAACTAGGCTGCAGCAAAAAACAAAAAACCAGATTTACAAACATAAACATAAAGACAGAAAACACTCTCATCACAGACAAGCTGGATGTGGCCAAATACTTTAACATTTTCTTTACAAACATAGCCACAACACTGGTTAATAAACTACCCTCCCACTCAAGGCATTTTGGGGTAGAACACATCCTAGCCTATACTACAAAAACCTACTGGTCCGCAAAGACGACTTCAAACTTGAAATGGTAACAGTTGAGGTACTCAAAAAACTGAGCGCCCTCCAACCTAACATGGCCACTGGCGATGACAATATCCCCTCCAAATTCCTCAGAGACTCAGCAGCCGCCATCACCCCAGTCATCACACACATAATAAACCTCTACATAAAACAGGGACACGTCCCCAAAGACTTCAAAATTGCGAGAGTGACCCGAATCGAATCTACGAATTCCAATCTGGCTTCAGAACATCCCACTCCACTGACACATGCCTTCTCTATTTGAACGACCACATCAAACAAGAGATGGACGCGGGCAAATACTGCGGCATGGTCATGCTGGCCCTCCAAAAGGCTTTCAACACTGTCAATCACTCCATTCTGATTGACAAGCTAAAAGAAATTGGTTTTGATAGTTTATCAGTGAGCTGGATGCAATCCTACCTGGAGGGGAGAGAACAAATGGTGGAGGTAAATGGTACACTAACACTATCCCCCCCCCCTCCCAGTGAGCTGTGGTGTTCCACAAGGAAGCATAGTAGGACCGTTACTGTTCCTAATTTATGTAAATGACATGGCATCAGCTTGTGACTGCAACTTGTTCCTGTTCGTGGACGACTCAGCCCTGCTGGTCTCTGACAGGAACAAGTTGCAGGTTGAAAAAGCAGCTCTGAACTCGGCAGAATCTGCACCTGGCTCGCTGATTACACCTGGGTAAAACAGAGTCCATTCTCTTTGGATCAAATAACAAACTCAGCAAGACCAATGGCTTCTCTGTTACAGTGTGTGACAATATTTCCTGTGACAAAATGGCAACCAATGTAATCAAAAAAGTCAACCAACGAACAAGATTATTGTACCGGATCTCCTCTCTGGTAAACAAGAATACCCAGAAGACTCTAACGGGAGGATTCAAGGGTACTACGACTATGCTTGCACCTCATGGTACCAAAGCACCTCAAAGGCACTAAAAACAATATTACAAACATCACAAAACAAACTGGTCAGACTACTGCTTGACCTTACTCATAAAACCCACCTTACCCCTGCCAATTTTGACAACCTAGGATGGCTTAGAGTAGACGACAGAGTACAGCAACTTGCAATGGGCCTGGTCTACAAGATACACTATACCACTAAGGTACCCATGTACATGTCGAAATACTTCCCAAAGGTCAGTGAATACCACGACCACAACACCAGAGGGAGTTCCACAAATCATGTTCAACCCAGATTCGGCACAAACAAGGGACTAAACACGTTTAGCAATTATGCCACATCAATGTGGAACGCCCTACCCACAGCCGTAAAAAAAAATGTGAATCCCAGTACCCACCTTCAAAACCGCTCTCAAAGAGCACCTACGGGAGGCTGCAATTCGAAACTGGCCCCTGTAAATATCCCCCCCCCCCACCCAACCCCCTCCAATGTACAGTTTCTTCCCCCTCAAATGTATATACGGTACTCAGTCTCTTTTAGAAACTCTGTCTCTTAAACAGTACTGTATATTTGTATATCTTGTATGTCATAAATGTCTGGAATGAACAGTACTGTTTGTCTATATGTTGTGTATGTCATAAATGTTACGATGAATTCAAAATGGGGGACCCTGAAGTAAACAAGACGAAAGTCTTCCTCTGGTCTGCATCCCCTTAACAATTGTGTGTATTGAGCCGTACTGTATTGTACCCATTCTGCAATCTGTTAATAAAGTTTTCAATTAATCAATCAGTAGCCCCAACACCAAAAATAAAACATAGGGGCACTAAACAACAGGTCAATATGAGTTTTTAATTATTTATTTACTTATTATTTTTTTTTACCTTAATTTGGGTTTGGTTATGTTGGTAATGTTTGTAAACACTGGGGTAGAACAGCTGTATTCTTATTTACAATGGTTTATCTTATTTTCCATCAAACTCTTTCGATATGTGAATGAAAATCCCCCAAGTTTACATGGGAAAATAACATGAATGGGGGCTTTAAAGAAATAAAAAGTCACTGGTGAGGAAGAAACTACCAGCATACACTCTGTATTGTCTTATTAGACAACTCACCCATTTCTACCTGCCTGCCTATACTACTATCTACTATGTGCTATGCTACTATGCCTATACTTCTTCTTCTTAGGCCCATTAACTCCGAGCGGAGCATAGGCCATTGACGACTCTTCTCCATCCAGCACGGCTTTGGGCTGTCTTCTACCCCTATCCCCAGCTGGTACCATGTCTCTTCAGCTCTGCCTCAGTGTCCTGCCTCCAGCTGTTTTTGGACCTTCCTCTCTTCCGCTTCCCCTGGGGGTTCCACGTCAGGGCCTAGCGTGTGATGGTAGCTGCTGGTTTACGCAAAGGGTGGCCAATCCATCCCTACCTCCGCCTCCGGATCTGGCTCTCTATTGGCTCCTGGCTCCCTCTCGGCCACAACTCCTTATTGCTGATTTTATCCGGCCATCTGATTCTGAAGATGCGCCTCAGACAGCTGTTAATGAATGTCTGGATATTCTGAATGTACTATGCCTATACTACAATGCTGCTATGCCTATACTACTATCTACTATGCTGCTATGCCTATACTACTATCTACTATGCTGCTATGCCTATACTACTATGCTGCTATGCCTATACTACTATCTACTATGTACTATGCTATTATGCCTATTAATAGTCCTTGGGCCAAGTGCCCAGATATGACATGTCGGTACCGGTGAGGCGGCAAAGTTTAGTTGTGATTTTTTTTATTCCTATACATCCCTAGATTAGGTTTTGATATGATAGACCTTGCTGACTGGCAGCTTTTTAGTGGTTATCACCTCAAACCCCCCTTTTTGGTATATGGCTCTGGCGAAATTGTGTAAAGGCATACATTAATTCACTAGAATTACAAAAATCGACTTGGTAGTCTAAAATTTGTCATGTAGTATCTTGACACATAGGGGTAAGTAGCAGAATAGTATTTTGGGGCATGCTACCATTGTATTGTTAAATATGACCTGCATCATCCACAGAAACACAAAGAAATATACTGTCCGCTTAACAAATAACAACAAAGATGGTTATTTTCCAGCACATTACAGTGAATATCACTGCCTCACTTGTATATAGAAAACTTCCCATATCCCTAAGCTTCAATTTAAGCCCAAGATGACCTTTCTATCTTGAAAATGACTCTTTCTGTAGCCAAAATTCTGCACTATACCTCAAATCTGTGAAAATTGTATATTCAAAAAACTAAAAAGTGCCTTCCCTGGAAATCATCTTCTTTCATTATATCATCTCCTTTGGGTGTGTTGAACTATTAGCCAGCCACAGATACTTGTAATAAACCCTTAAGTACTAAATAATTGCAATGTATATTGTCTAATTAAGGAACCTTTTTGACAAATTATATTGTTCTTCTCAATACATTATTCAATTGGTTTTAGAGTTAGATAGATAGATAGATAGATAGATAGATAGATAGATAGATAGATAGATAGATAGATAGATAGATAGATAGATAGATAGATAGATAGATAGATAGATAGATAGATAGATAGATAGATAGATAGATAGATAGATAGATAGATAGATAGATAGATAGATAGATAGATAGATAGATAGATAGATAGATAGATAGATAGATAGATAGATAGATAGATAGATAGATAGATAGATACCTTCATCGATCCCACAGGGATACAGATACAGGACATAGAAGTAGTATAGTAATTTCAGACGAATAGCAGCACAAGACAACTTTAATATGATACAAAAATAATGTAAAATAATCTGCTGCAGAGCAAGGAGCCAACACAGTCAACAAAATAAAATAAAGTATACAGATGTATACACTCTATACAATCATCCTGTGTAAAGTAGACCGTAAAAAGGCAATCCTAGTTATGACATCAGCACAAACCAAAACACAGGTGACATACAGTATCAGCTATAACAGAAATATGTTACAATGTCACATAACATCACTGAGTCACAGAGGTTCAATTACCTAGCCCCTTGTTATCATTACTTTAAAGGAAAGGAAACAGTTGTGCATATTTTACTTTTTTCTTTCTTTTTTTGAGTGGTGCAACCACTCCAAGGAACACCAATGTCCGTCCCTCCTTATGTCCATCTTTATGTATATGTCCCTATGTTTAGGGTACCAACAGGGTACTTCAGATTTTTTTTTAATCATCATCAGTATCTGAGTCTGTCAGCTGTGCAGGGGTCTCCTCCTCACTGCATTGGTTGGCACAGGTTTGTAATTTACACAGGTTTGTGCATTTCAGCCCATTCTTGAGACATGTGCACTCAGGTAGTTTGCATGACCTCACACACTTGCAGGATAGCAACTGCAAGACAGCATCTGGTGCTGGGGAACCACGCATCCACTGCATTTCCAGCTGCCCTTCATCATTTGTGGTCCACCCATGGTCCACAGGGCTTGGTACATATGGCTGGGTTTGAAGAGACCGTCTCCAGATAGCAGCCTGATAGTTGGCACGAATTGAATGCATAAACAGGCAATCCTGACATGGTGGAAGCTGGCTGGACTCTACCTCTCCACGCCTGGTGCAGAAAAGTTGGTAGCGAAGAAGATTGACTTCTGTAGTGTGTGTAGAGGGTACATACATGCGGCAAGTGATTTCCTCCAGCTTCTTGGAGAGCTCATCAGAGAGAGTCCAAGCACGGCCCAGCTCAAGGAAGGCTTCTTGGTATGCCCTGTCTGACTTCAATTGTTTGAAGGTGCCCATTTTCCCACGTCCTGCAAATGCACTTATAGTGTCACAACCGGTGAACGCATGCATGCCAATCAAGGCATCAGCAACACTTTCACCGAGTGATTGGCAAAGTTTAGTGATGTCCAGAAATCTTGTCCTGTTCTGTGTGCCACATTTTTGGTACACACGGCATGGAATGTCCTTGCTGAAACCAAGGGACAGCACCAGAAAATCTGTGTCATCAGCTATGATGATCGCTGCCTTGTAGCCAGACTCTGCTGCATGGAGAGTATGCAATAGCATGCGGGTGTCGGCTTCCTCCTGCGTAGATCTCAGTTGTGTTACCTCCTCCCACTGGTCCTTGGTGATTTTGAAGCAGACTTCTTCACAAGTGACATACAGTGTCTTATCTTGCAGTTTATCTCTGTGCTTGGGCCGTTTCCATTCCTCCACCAAGAACTTGATGAGACTGGCTTTGTTTGCAGCACTGCAGAGCAGTTTCCTCCACTGCTGAATATTGTGGCCAGAAACAATGTTTTTGAACTGGATCCCCATTTCTGCACCTCTGTTTGCCCTTTTTGAATTTTTGATTGACATGTCCTTGTAAACATCAAAGACAACATCAATCCGTTCACTATTGCCACCTTCATGCAAGACCTTGGCTAGGGTTGATTCTGCCAGCTGTGCAAATGTCTTGTCATCTCCTTTCATTTTTTGGACAAGGCTCATTCCATCGATGATGGTTGTTGATGGTTTGGGGATTACTTCTGCTGGGGCAACACTCTTCTCCAACTCTCTGGCAAGAGTTGCCTTGTTTGTCTTGCGAAGAGATCCATCCCCATTAGCTAGGGCCCAGGGCACGGGTCCCAGTGGATGTGCCAACACATCTCTCATGTGTAGCTCTCGGCTCTGGGCCACCATGTCATCTGCGCGCAACTCTGAACATTGTATGAGAGGCTCCCTCGTGTTTTGGCCCTTCATATACTTGCTTGATTTTTCGCAGAAGATACACTTCACTTCATACACCATTGATTTGCTTGGTGCATCTCTAGATGGTCTTCTAGAAGTTTCTTCTGCTGCTACAGAGGCAGATGCTGTTTTTGAGGCAGATGCTGTTTTTAGAGTGATAGTGTCTAGTGATTTTTTCAATGTGAAGATGCTACGGCATCGGCGATGATACAGTACTTTTGGAATTTCTCCTTCACACAAGTCTTTGGCTATGTCCAAAATTGGGATATGATGTCTGATTTCTGCTGCCCTCAGCAAGGACTTCCATGAGTCCATGTTTTGGGGTGACACCAGGTTTGAGTCAGAAATCCCGTCAGAGCAGTGGATGATGCATACCTTGCTGCTGCCTACGACTGAAGTTGGATTCATTTTTTCACGAGGACGTGACACTCTGAAATAGACAAATTAATATTTAGTTTTTACATTAATTAGCTTGAAATCTGACGCTAATGCACTTCTAAAGTAGCACTAAACAAACAAAAGTCTCTAAACAAACAAATATATATATATATATTTGTTTAAACCCAAGAATAAAAAGTTAGATTTGTCTTACCAGTCAGCTGTGTCACATTCAGCTTTGATTCCTGTAAGAACTGCTCTATGATGGCGTGACTCTCTGAAATAGATAAATCAATATTTTGTTTTTACATTAGCTTGTAGATCGGCTATTCAGGGTTAATGTTCAAATTCACTTTTAGGACCCCTGCATGATGCCTTACGTTATTGCCCTTATGCAATGAAACATACAGTTAGTAACAAAATATGTCTCTAAACAATCAAATATGCTTCTTAAATTCTCATGCACATGTGTATACATATATATTGTATATGTGTTTTCATAACCCTTAACATGTAGTAACATTTAAAGTTGGATTTATCTTACCAGTCAGCTGTGACAGCTGTGTCTCATTCAGCTTTGATTCCTGTAAGAACTGCTCCACCACCAAATAATAGGCCACACCCACTTCATCAACTAATTTAATTGGACACATGTTTGTTTAATTTATAAAAAGGAATGTCCAAAAAGAGTGTTATAGAAATTTTTATGTGCTATTGGCTGTCTGTGTTCTTTTTGGAACTGATGAAAATCCGCCTATAGAGGAAAATAACAAACAGTCAAAAAATATAAAAAGCTGCTCCTATGGAAAGTCTATCATATTTTAATTAACTTATATTGACCCTATGAACACTTTAAAATAGGTAAGGTTTTGCCGCCTTTTCGGTACCGATATCTCGTCCGGCCCAAGGACTTATATACTACTATCTACTATGCTACTATCTACTATGCCTATACTACTATCTACTATGCCTATACTACTATATACTATGTACTATCTACTATGCCTATACTACTATATACTATGTACTATCTACTATGCCTATACTACTATATACTATGTACTATGCTACTATGCCTATATACTACTATGCTACTATGCTTAAACTACTATCTACTATGCTGCTATGCCTATACTACTATCTACTATGCCTATACTACTATGCTGCTATGCCTATACTACTATCTACTATGCCTATACTACTATGCTACTATGCTAATACTACTATATACTATGTACTATGCTACTATGCCTATACTACTATGCTACTATGCTTAAACTACTATCTACTATGCTGCTATGCCTATACTACTATCTACTATGTACTATGATATTATGCCTATACTACTATCTACTATCTACTATGCCTATACTACTATGTACTATGATATTATGCCTATACTACTATCTACTATGCCTATACTACTATGTACCATGATATTATGCCTATACTACTATCTACTATCTACTATGCCTATACTACTATGTACTATGATATTATGCCTATACTACTATCTACTATCTACTATGCCCATACTATCTACTATGCATATACTACTATGTACTATGCCTATACTACTATATACTATGCTACTATGCCTATACTACTATATACTATGTACTACAGTATGCTACTATGCCTATACTACTATGCTACTATGCTTAAACTACTATCTACTATGCTACTATGCCTATACTACTATCTACTATGCTACTATGCATACTACTATCTACTATGCCTATACTATTATCTACTACAGTATGTACTATGCTACTATGCGTACACTACTATCTACTATGTACAATGTCTATACTACTATGCACTCAAAGTGAAGCACTCAAATTCTGCACTGCTAGAAGTAATACCGCTTACCCTTAACCAGAGGTGTACCGCTCCTACTGACTTACACAATTCGTAAGTCTTTTTGGATTAAATGTAAATGCAAACGTCTATGTGACTTTCACGTAAAAAAGATTTTATATACACAATACAATAATACATAAGACACCACAAGACAATACTTCAATAATATTAACTACAATAACGATAACGATAATAAATAATAAAAAATACAGAGTAAAAATAAAAACAACACAAACACCACAAAAGTCATTACATTTACATTTACATTTAGTCATTTAGCTGACGCTTTTATCCAAAGCGACTTACAAGTTCTGTATGACAAGTCATCAGGAAGGTCACAACTCTATCAGCTGAGTAACAATGTTCATCAAAGTGTCGAGTGCTACAGTGTAGGTTAGTTTATTAGGACAAGTGCATGACAGTACGGTTAGATTTATTTATTTATTTTTGATAACATTAGACATTTCCTTCCCCACTCCCACCCCCCACCCCAGGACCACCGGACCCCCCAGGACCAACCCTGCTCCGCTGCTATATGGTGGTCTTAATCTTCTCGGCCGTTATTCCTATGTTATGTATATAGATTCTAATATAAAATATACAGTAAAAATATACAGAAATCTACAGTAAGTGTACAGTAAGTGTAATATTGAACAATGTTGTTTTAAAAGTAAAAGTCCAGGAAGATGGTAACTGTCACCCTGTGCTCAGTGATGCAGTGAGGCACAGTGATGCATTGTAAAGTCTGATGGCTGTCGGAATGAAGGACTTCCTGTGCCGTTCAGTGCTACATCTTGGGAGTGTTAGTCTAGCACTGAACATGCTCCTCCTGTCAGCCAAGTCTGTGTATAGTGGGTGGGAGGGGTTGTCCCTGATGGCATGGAGCTAGCAAGGCTCCTCCTCTCCGCCACCACCGCTAGAGTGTCCAGCTCCACCCCTACCACGTTACTGGCCTTCCTGACCAGCTTATCCAGCCTGTTTGCGTCCCCCACTCAGCAGGTCACAGCGTACAAGAAGGCGCCCGCCACCACCGACTCGTAGAACATCCTCAACATCCTTGTACAGACGTTGAAGGAACTCAGCCTTCTGAGGAAGTAGAGTCGGCTCTGGCCCTGCTTGTAGAGTGCCTCTGCGTGTTTTGACCCATTCTGTTTGCTGTCGATGTGCACACCGAGGTATTTGTAATCCTCAATCATGTCTACATCGACTCCCATGAAACGGGGGTCACAGATGCACTCCTCCTCCCCAGATCCACAACCAGTTCCCTGGTCTTCGTCACATTTAGCTGCTGGTGGTTTTTATCGCACCATGTTACGAAGTCCACTACCAGTGCCCGGTATTCCTTCTCATCACCATCCTTAATACATCCCACTATCGCCGAATCATCAGGTGTTGGTGCCAGTGGAATTGTTAGGTTACATATGTTTGAAAGTTTAGTTGTTATGGTTGTTATGGATTTCCAAAAACTAGCTACTGGTGGGCAATCCCAAAACATGTGCATATAAGTGCCAGTGGCCCTCAGAGAGCACAGAGAGTCTGTCAGAGACAGAGAGTCCCATAGCAAACAGCTTCCTAGGTGTGAGATACGTCCTATGAATATAATACAAATTTATTTGCTGATGATTAGGGTTGCGGGAGGCTAATGTAACATTTATCCAAATATCATCTCAGTCAAACTCAGAGTCTAGTTCTGGGATGTCCCCTCGCCAGATTGTATCCAATGATAGTTTTTGTTTGTGTGGATTTGATTACGAGTGTATACACATCTGAGACTAACCCTCTTGAGGTTATCCTGTCTCTGATAAGCTTGAGAAAAGGGTGTGTGTTGTGAAGGATCAGATTAAACCGAATATATATATTTATTTATGGATATATATTTAATAGTATTTGTATATCGTTTGATATCCCTTGTATATTCCTTGTACATATACACTGAATATCCCTTTAGTCTACTAACAGCCCATAATAGTTTCATTCTCTCATTGGACAAGAACTTGGCGCCAGCAGCCAAGCCCCTTGGTTCAAGTTCAATCGTGCCGACGAACATGTCGTTACTAGCCCCGGTTCCGTCTGGCGAAATACGAATGGTACTATTTGTTCACAGCGCACATATATATGGCGCAAGTAAAGTAGAACTTTCTTTTAGTCCCTTAGCCTTTAGTTCTTTACCCTCCAACCTAGTGGCAAGACGTTAAGCCTCACCCACGATACACGTGTGGTGCAGTATGGTCAACTTGGCCTCAGAATGGCATTGAGACATCGTGTGTATTAATAGTTGAATTGTCATAGTTTGGCACTATACCGTTGAGTGGGACGTATTTCTATTAAGTTAATAATAGTCTATTATGTATGGTGCATCGTTCGGTTAGAGTTATACAGTGAGTAGTACCCCCATCGTTTCCTCGCGTTATCTAGAGTCTTAACCAGGCTGGGCAGACCACGTGTGGTGCTTTCATCCGAGGAGTTCTGGGCTAGGACGAGTGGACCTGCACATTGGATTACCTTACCCGGACGACGGCGAGCCCTACACGGCTTGGATTATCTACTTGCTTTGGGTGCTTTGATTTATGCCATGGATAACAGCCAACACTGGTGAGTGTTGGAACTACCCCCCGAGAGGAGTCCAGGTGAGACGGCGCTCTACCCCGAGTGAGGTCGCCTCACGTCTCTTCGTTGTGGACCGGCAGCTACCGTCTACAAGAGGGCCCAACTGTATTCATCTGTGGACCAAGGTTCTGTGGGCACCGTGTTCAGCACTCTGAATTCTCCCAAGAAATCGTTGGCCAGATGGGATATCGCCGGCGGCTCTCCTAACCCCCCCCCCCCTACTGACTTACAACCAGCAGGACCCCCCTTTAGTATATCCAGCTATAATCATTAAGTACCATCGCTATAGTTCCCTAAAGAACCAGGTTGTATACTTGCTTCCTGCGTAACCAGAGATTGGACATTCAATGTTGATTTGCCTACGAATACTCATTTGCCTTACAAGTGCATTCAAATCATAAATGTCATTAAGTGAACGTTGTATATACCCTTTGCTATATATTAAATATTCGACTTATACATTTGTGTGGACTTGGTTTCATGGTGGGAAAGTGTTCATCATATCTATATCATGTACTGTGTGGCCAGTAGTTAAAGTACATAAAGCGGTAGTGGTTTAATGATACCATACTTATCAATACAGTCAGGGAATTGTACCCCTCAGTTACAATTGGTCCTTCGAGCTGGAGGGTAACTAGTGTAATATTAATATAGTGTTATTAATATTGAAATGGCCTATGATGAACACTCCACGAAACGGTCCTCCTAACGTAGAACGCCCGCGGCGCAGACGACAGACACCTCAGTACTTAGAGGATTACGCTGTCAGTCAACTACCTAGCCTTCGACAAACGGTAAACGCGGTAAAAGTAGAAAGTAAAATTATGTCTGACCTTAACGACCAGGTTACCCCGACCACAGAGGCCCTAGTGGGTTCTAATGTAACTGACCAAGCTCACGGTGGGGACCAGGAGGGAGCTGACATGCCTTTACCCCCCGCCAATACCGAAGAAGTAGTCCCCGACCAGCCCCGGGAGGAAGACAACCCTACAGAGAGAGAACTCTGCACGGAACAAGATGAGGAGAGCGCCGAGGAGATAGAGCTCCAGGACTCCCCAATGAGTACAGCCAGGAGCGGCTCACCTCTACGACCGTCTTCCCCCAGCGAAGCGGAGAGGATGCTATCACAGGCGTTCCTCGTCAGTCTGACAGCCTCTACCGAACGCGATCGACTCCAGGGTGAACGCGATCGACTTCAGGGTGAACGCGATCGACTCCAGACGCAGCAACGGAGCGAAGAAGAGCGCATACGCCTGGAGATGAGACGCCTTCAGACGGAAGAGAATATGGCAAGAGACCGAGCAGACACCCAGCGCGCCGCTGACGGTGCCCAAAGAGAGGCAGAGCGCGACCTCGCTCTCATCCAGCGCGAAACCGAGCGCGACAGACTACAGGGCGAGCGCGACAGACTACAAGCGCAGCTAATGGAGCAGCTGATCACCAAGGCAACACCCTCTCCCTCCGCCAGGGGTTCAAGGAACTCGTCGAGACAACAGTCAAGGGCAGCATCCCCTAACCGAGCAAGTGACCCTGAACTTGACCAACAGACCGAGCCTATACCCCCCGCAGACCCCCTTCCCCGACCGGTCCAAGCGAGACCCAGCTACAAGGAAGGAGCGGCATACACTGCGGAGAAGCTAAATAAACGACTACAGGATCTAGAGGACCTGATAGAAGAAGAAGAGGGAGAGGAGGAGAACCAAGCCCGACGACAGCACAGTACTCCACCGGACCAGGAGGTCCAGTACAGCCCAGGCTATACCCCCGCGGCGCTGCGCTACAGACCCCCGACTCTATTCACGGGTGAGCATGACGCACGACCAGCCCCGAGGAATAGCACCTGGACCAGCGGGCCATGGTACCCTGCCGGTACCAGCCCACAGAGAGGCGCAAGAGGAGACTCGCCTAGGAGGCCTCTCCCCCAACGCTCACCGATGTATCAGCCATCCACGGCGTCATACATTGGCACACCGACGTTTCCAGACTTCACCTATGAGAATCGAGCACAGTACACGGAGCTCCGGATGTGCTTAGAGACAATGATGGTGGAAGTCGCTGATGAACGCCACAAGTATGCAATATTACTGAAGCACCTGAAAGTACCCCGAGCGCACAATATAGCGCTAGCCTATGCCACCTCTACGACCCCATACACCGCGGCTCTAGCAGCGCTGGACCAGAGATATGGACGTATATGGGATTACGTAATCCAAGAGATAAGGCATATTGACCGCCTACCCCCAGCAACAGACAATCGCTCATTAGACGACCTGTCTATAAAAGTGCAGTCCCTGGTAGGGATGCTGGGAGCGCAACGAGAAAAGGGTATGCATGAGCTATACGCCAACTCTAACGTCGAGAGGATTTTAGAGAAGCTGCCACCCGCCAGACAAGAGCGCTTCAGGCGGCAGAGAGACCACCGTGATCCTAACGGTCCCGAACCATCCCTCCTCGATCTAGCCGACTTCCTGGCGAGAGAAGTCAGCAGCCTACGACTGGATACGTTCGTGCGGAGCACACCAAGCTCCAGAGAGGGACCCAGGAGAATAAACGATGGAAGAAGATCGGTGACTGTCATGCACCAATCAGAATCAGTACCGAGCAGTAAGAACCACAGTACCCCCTCGAGAAAAGAGAAGTGGAAGATGGTGTGCCCGTACTGCGAGAAGGAACACTGGCTGTCACAATGTGACCTGTTCACAAAGATGAATGCAGAAGAAGTGAGTCAATGGATAAAGTCCAACAGGCGCTGTTACCGATGTGCGCGCAGTCACATGGCAGCCGAGTGCCGCCTAAAGAAGAGGTGCAGTCGGTGTGACGGAGCCCACCTAGATGTCCTACACGACAGTAACAGAAGAAAGCCTGCACCTGCACCATCGAGCAGCACAAAGGCAAGTGTCATGTACATTGACCCCGCCAGCAGCAGCGGCGCCCAAGTGCTCTTAAAGGTAGTCCGTGTAACATTGAGCTACCAAGATAAAGTCATGGACACTTACGCCGTCCTTGATGACGGGTCAGAGAAGACCCTTCTGCTCGCGTCCACTGCGGCCCAGCTTGGACTGCGGGGGAGCGAGAACCAAATGACGATTCGGACAATAAGAAGAGATTTAAAGACGATAAAAGGCGAGAATGTCTCCTTCACTATCGCAGCAAGCGGGCAGCCAGAGCGACGGTATAGGATTACAAATGCTTTCACCAGCCAAGAAATAGGACTATCACAGTACACCTACCCCATCACCAAACTGATGGATAAATATGTGCACCTGCGTCAACTACCTATCCCGCTCATAGACGGCGCCACCCCGACCCTGCTGATAGGCTCCGACCATGCAGACCTCATAGTCCCGATAGACCGGGTCCATACAGGACCCAGAGGCTGTCCTGCAGCGGTCGAGACCCGCCTGGGATGGACATTACAAGGCCCCCTCGCTAAATCTCTTAACCGAACAGCAGCCACTAGCTGCCTCCACTCCAGAGTGACAGAAGAAGACACCACTCTCCTGCAGCATGTCGAGAGGCTATGGACACTAGAGACAATGCCCTTTAAGAACGAAAAGAAAGACATTCATTCTAAAGAAGACATTTACGCCATAAACCTCCTCGAGCAGGG
This sequence comes from Notolepis coatsorum, assembly GCF_963971535.1. Classification (NCBI taxonomy): domain Eukaryota; kingdom Metazoa; phylum Chordata; class Actinopteri; order Aulopiformes; family Paralepididae; genus Notolepis; species Notolepis coatsorum. Next base: position 26,973,531 of record NC_140184.1, read on the forward strand.
GACAAAGAGAGTCAGTCAGCGGAGTGATGAGATACGCAACTCCACTCCTGAGGCGAGAGGGAATGCCCACCTTTCACGCAAAGAAAGACGCTACGGAGCGGTATCTATTGAACACAGAGCGGCGCCTAGCCAAAGACCCCGCTCAAGAGAGTGTGTACCGCGCTGAGATTGAGAAGCTAATCACAGCGGGACACGTGACAAAGATTGACATTAAAGAGGCCGATCAGACGACCGAATCATGGTACGTGCCGCACCACAAGGTCCACCACAACGGCAAGGATCGCATTGTGCTTAACTGCAGCTACCAGATCGGATCCCAAAATCTGAATAAAGAGCTCTTGCCCGGCCCCACACTCGGCCCCTCTCTACTAGGCGTGCTACTACGCTTCAGCCAGGACAAGGTGGCTATCAGCGGGGATATCAAAGGGATGTTCCTGCAGGTGAGACTAGTGGAGGAGGACAAGCCCCTGCTGCGGTTCCTATGGAGAGAGAGGATCGGAGATGAGCACCCCGCCATCTATCAATGGGAAGTCCTCCCTTTCGGAACTACATGCAGCCCGTGCTGTGCTACATTTGCACTACAGAAACACGTCGCAGAGGACCCAGCAGCAGATGAAGAGGTCCGACACAGTGTGAAGAACAGTTTCTACGTGGACAACTGTTTACAAAGCGTTTCGACTCAAGAAGAAGCCGAGGCTCTCCTACTCAAGCTACGCGCCTCTCTGATCAAAGGCGGCTTTGATCTCAGGCAGTGGGCCAGCAGCGACCCGCACGTATTGCGCAGCCTCTCCCCCGCGGACAAGGCTGCCAGCAGCGAGACCTGGATGGCGACAATCCCAGGAGAAGCCCAAGAAATGACACTAGGACTAGTCTGGCGCTTCAAAACAGACTCGCTCCACTATAGACACAAACCCCTGACCACGTAGCAGGGAAGGTCGACGGCGATACCGACCACCAGACGGAGTGTGTACAGAACACTCGCCAGACAATATGACCCGTTGGGATGTATTCTACCTTACACCACCAGGGCAAAGATGATTGTACGAGCACTATGGGACAAGGACCAGGGCTGGGACGACCCAATACCCGCACCCCTTGCCTCCACATGGAGAGAGTGGGAGACGGAACTCCGCTCACTCCCAGGCGTCAATATACGCCGCAGCTACTTCCCACCCACAGTGAGGCCAGAGACATGCAAGATGGATCTACACGTCTTCAGCGACGCCTCCGAAGTAGCCTATGGATCAGTGGCCTACTTGCGTGCCCAAGAGAAGGGAGGAGAGATACACACCGCCTTCATCCTGGCTCGCTCAAGAATAGCCCCACGAAAGCAACAATCTATCCCGCGTCTAGAGCTCTGCGCAGCCCTAGCAGGAGCGCATCTAGCCACGTTAATCCAACGTGAACTCACCATTCCGGTGCACAGAACAATCTTGTGGTCAGATTCCACGACAGTACTCACATGGATCAAGTCTGATTCATGCAGATACAAGGTCTTCGTGGGAGTCAGAGTCACAGAGATTCAAGAGTTAACAGAAGCAGCGAGCTGGCGGTATGTGGACACCAAACACAACCCAGCTGACGTCATCACCCGGGGAATGTCCCTAGATGACCTCACCCGTCACAACATCTACAGTGACGGACCAGAGTTCCTCAAGCTCCCGGAAGGAGAGTGGCCTACGCCCACCCCACGGGAGGCGAGTAAAGAGGAGGCTGAGAACAAGAAACCTATGTTCTGTGGACTGAGCACAGTCGCCTCCACAGACCCCAACATAGATGATTGCCTCACCCTACAGAGTGTGCAACTAAAGACATTTCTGTGGCACCACCCAGAGATTCAGCCCACTGCCGACATTTCAGCAGCTGACTACGAAGAAGCAGAACTTCTTCTACTACAACGAGCCCAGAGAGACTCGTTCCCCGACGAGCTAGACTGTCTACAGGGAGGAAAGCCCGTCCCATCAGACAGCAGATTGCTCCACCTGGCACCGAGAGCGACGCCCATAATCTCATCAGAGTGGGTGGTCGTCTGCGGAGGGCCCCCAATCTACCGGATGACGTTAAGTACCCGATAGTCTTGAACAGCCGACACAAGGTCACAGAGCTGATCATAAAGAAATACGACGAGGATGTACACCACGCAGGAGCAGAGAGAGTCTTCACGGAGATCAGACGTCGCTATTGGATACTTCAAGGAAGAGAAGCAGTCTAGACTGCCGAAAGTGGCGCGCGCAGCCCAGCATACCCCGGATGGCTGACCTACCTCCCTGTCGCCTCCGACTCGGCGACAAGCCATTCCACTCCACAGGCATGGACTGTTTTGGCCCGTTGTATATAAAGAAAGGAAGAGGAACCGAGAAGCGGTGGGGTATTGTATTCAAATGCATGACCACCAGAGCGATACATATCGAACTCCTTCCAACCATGAGCACAGACTCATTCCTTATGGCCTTCCGAAGATTCACATCACGGAAAGGAAAACCGTCTACATTGTTGTCTGATCACGGGACAAACTTCAAAGGCGGAGAAAGAGAGCTGAGAGAGAGCTTCCAAGCTATGGGCCCAGAACTTAAGACCCACCTCGCTCCATCCCAGATTGACTTCCAGTTTAATCCCCCGAACGCACCCCACTTCGGTGGAACCTGGGAACGAGAAGTACGTTCTATAAAGACAGCCCTGTACGCCGTGCTTGGGGCCCAGACTGTAGCGGAAGAAGTCCTAATGACAGTCCTCACGGAGATCGAGGGAGTATTGAACTCCAAGCCCCTCGGCTACGTCTCCAGTGATATAGCAGATGTCGACCCAGTCACCCCCAACACACTCTTGATGGGGCGGCTGGACCCCGCGCTACCCCAGACAATGTACAGGCCTGAAGAAGCGAACGGCCGAAGAATGTGGAGGTACAGTCAAGTACTAGCTGACAAGTTTTGGAACAGCTTTCTACTCCACTACCTACCGTCTCTACAGACCCGCCAGAAGTGGGTAAAAGAGAGAGACAATTTGACAGAAGGAACAGTCGTCATGATTATCGACCAGTCACTACCCAGAGCTATGTGGCCGGCTGGCCGCGTAAGCAAAGTGATCACCGGTGCCGATGGCAAGGTCCGAGCAGCTGAGGTGCTCGTCCAAGGGCGAACTTACACACGACCCGTGGTGAGGCTAATAGAACTGCCCAGACTCCCAGACACTATCGATGACGACCATGACCCCACGACTTTGTGAGTTGACTGACCCTTACAGCGGACCTTGAGTGGTAGACAGTGCGGTTAATCTGTCTCTGCTTAGCTAATTAGGTGGGACTAATTAGGGGGCGGCTGTTGTGAAGGATCAGATTAAACCGAATATATATATTTATTTATGGATATATATTTAATAGTATTTGTATATCGTTTGATATCCCTTGTATATTCCTTGTACATATACACTGAATATCCCTTTAGTCTACTAACAGCCCATAATAGTTTCATTCTCTCATTGGACAAGAACTTGGCGCCAGCAGCCAAGCCCCTTGGTTCAAGTTCAATCGTGCCGACGAACATGTCGTTACTAGCCCCGGTTCCGCGTAGGAATACGTCTGGCAAAATGCGAATGGTACTATTTGTTCACAGCGCACATATATATGGCGCAAGTAAAGTAGAACTTTCTTTTAGTCCCTTAGCCTTTAGTTCTTTACCCTCCAACCTAGTGGCAAGACGTTAAGCCTCACCCACGATACACGTGTGGTGCAGTATGGTCAACTTGGCCTCAGAATGGCATTGAGACATCGTGTGGATTAATAGTTGAATTGTCATAGTTTGGCACTATACCGTCGAGTGGGACGTATTTCTATTAAGTTAATAATAGTCTATTATGTATGGTGCATCGTTCGGTTAGAGTTATACAGTGAGTAGTACCCCCATCGTTTCCTCGCGTTATCTAGAGTCTTAACCAGGCTGGGCAGACCACGTGTGGTGCTTTCATCCGAGGAGTTCTGGGCTAGGACGAGTGGACCTGCACATTGGATTACCTTACCCGGACGACGGCGAGCCCTACACGGCTTGGATTATCTACTTGCTTTGGGTGCTTTGATTTATGCCATGGATAACAGCCAACACTGGTGAGTGTTGGAACTACCCCCCGAGAGGAGTCCAGGTGAGACGGCGCTCTACCCCGAGTGAGGTCGCCTCACGTCTCTTCGTTGTGGACCGGCAGCTACCGTCTACAAGAGGGCCCAACTGTATTCATCTGTGGACCAAGGTTCTGTGGGCACCGTGTTCAGCACTCTGAATTCTCCCAAGAAATCGTTGGCCAGATGGGATATCGCCGGCGGCTCTCCTAACCCCCCCCCCCTACTGACTTACAACCAGCAGGACCCCCCTTTAGTATATCCAGCTATAATCATTAAGTACCATCGCTATAGTTCCCTAAAGAACCAGGTTGTATACTTGCTTCCTGCGTAACCAGAGATTGGACATTCAATGTTGATTTGCCTACGAATACTCATTTGCCTTACAAGTGCATTCAAATCATAAATGTCATTAAGTGAACGTTGTATATACCCTTTGCTATATATTAAATATTCGACTTATACATTTGTGTGGACTTGGTTTCATGGTGGGAAAGTGTTCATCATATCTATATCATGTACTGTGTGGCCAGTAGTTAAAGTACATAAAGCGGTAGTGGTTTAATGATACCATACTTATCAATACAGTCAGGGAATTGTACCCCTCAGTTACAGTGTGGGTGTAATGTTTGAGCCCACGGCACATACACTCTTTACATACATATGGGTCATTCCTGTCAGGAATGGAGGTAGGTGAATTCCAATGGGTGAAGGCAATCACAGAGACGGAGAGTGTTTACTCTTGAACAGGTTCGACTTTAATAGTAAGAACACAGAGTAAATTCTAAGAGAGACAAATGCTAAATAGCACAGGCAGGAATAAGGTAAATAGGAGCTTATTGGAGGCCAGAGTAGAACCGTCCGCGTTATCCCCGAACGCAATTAGTGAAGACCTGACAATGAACAAGCAGAAGACAGGTAGGTTACATAGACACCAAATACCAACATTCCACACACACCCCCGTGACAGCCAATCAGGAACCACCCCTAAGTGACAGCACTAATTGACAGGGAAAGGACAGGTGACAAGCCCAGTGACAATGCCAGGAATGTGGGTGGTCACCGACCTCAGTCGGTGTCCAGAACGTAACAGTACCCTCCCCCGACGAACGGCACCAGACGTTCACCTAGGGGCCTCGGGATTCAGCCGCCGGAAATCAACGATCAGGCTGGGATCTAAAATATCCCTTTGAGGCACCCAAGAACGCTCTTCTATCCCGTACCCCTCCCAATCCACCAAGAACTGAAACCCCCTACCCCTCCGCCTACAACCCAGTATCCTCCGCACCGTGTAAATGGGTTGACCGCCAATAAACCGGGGTGGAGGAACCACAGGCAGTGGCGGGGCCAAGGGCGATGAGAGGAATGGCTTCAACAGGGACACATGAAACGTCGGATGAACCCTCATAGAGCTCGGAAGTCGTAGCTTGTAAGCCACTGGATTAACCCGATGAATCACTTTAAATGGTCCTATAAAGCGAGGAGCCAGCTTCTTGGATTCCACCCGGAGAGGGAGATCCCGGGTGGAAAGCCAAACCCGCTGCCCTGGACGGTAAACTGGAGCCGGACGACGCTTATGGTTAGCTTGCCGTTGGGTACTAACCGAAACCTTCGGACTACCGGCAACGTATCATCTCAAGACCCCCTCCAAATCCTGGTTGACCCGCTCCGTCTGCCCGTTCGACTGCGGATGGAACCCAGACGACAGACTGACAGAGGCGCCGAGGCCGGCGGCAAACGCCTTCCAGAACCTGGAGGCGAACTGAGGACCCCGGTCCGACACGATATCCACTGGCAGCCCGTGGACCCGAAAGACATGCTGTATAATGAAATCAGCAGTCTCCCGGGCCGATGGAAGCTTGGGGAGAGGGACAAAGTGAGCCGCCTTAGAGAACCGATCCACCACCACCAAAATGGTGGTGAACCCGTCCGAAAGGGGAAGACCAGAAATAAAGTCCAGAGATATGTGTGACCAGGGTCGTTTAGGAATAGGAAGTGGTCGGAGGAGACCCGCCGGTGCCCGTCGAGAGGTCTTACTACGTGCGCACACCGGACAGGCCGTCACAAAGGAACGCATATCCCCCTCCACTGTCGGCCACCAGAACCGCCTACGGATAAATTCCAGGGTCCTGGTTGCCCCTGGGTGGCTGGTGAGGGATGACGCATGTGCCCACTGTAGCAAGCGTGAGCGCGCCACCTTGGGAACATACGACCGTCCCGGAGGACCCCCACCTGGATCGGTCTCCCGTGTTAGCGCCGACCTTACCACCCTCTCTATGCCCCAAGACACGGGTGCCAAAATCAAGGCCGGTGGAATAATGGGATGGGGCTGCTCCTCCCGACCAGGAAGATCAAACTGGCGCAACAAAGCGTCAGGTTTGATATTCTTGGAGCCGGGTCTATAGGAGATGGTAAATCGAAATCGTGTGAAGAACAACGTCCACCTGGCCTGGCGAGCGTTAAGGCGTTTAGCCCCTTGGATGTAAGCCAAGTTCTTATGATCAGTCCAAACAAAGAAAGGATGTGTCGCCCCCTCTAACCAATGTCTCCACTCCTCCAGTGCCAATTTGATCGCCAATAACTCCCGATTACCCACGTCGTAATTACGCTCGGCTGGTGACAGACGGCGAGAAAAAAAAGCACACAGGTGCACTTTCCCATCCTTTAAGCATTTCTGAGAGAGCACCCCCCCCACCGCGATGTCAGAGGCATCCACCTCCACAATGAACGGAACCTCTGCGTCATGGCGGATCAATACAGGAGCGGATGTAAAACGACGTTTAAGATCGCAGAAGGCCGACTCAGCCCTAGGCGACCATTCAAAGCCAGGGAGAGAGGCCTTAGTGAGAGCTGTTAATGGATTGGCTAAGGCGCTAAAGTTGCGAATAAAGCGCCTGTAAAAATTTGCAAAGCCCAAAAACCGTTGTAACCCCTTGAGCGACGAAGGCCGTGGCCAGTCCAAAACTGCACTCACCTTGGCTGGATCCATGCGCAGATCGCCCTTCATCAACACAAAGCCCAGGAAGGACACGTGTCCGTGTGAAACACACACTTCTCAGCCTTAACGAATAGTTGATGCTTGAGGAGACGGTCTAGCACCTCCCGAACGTGCATTTGGTGTTGCACCATATCGCGAGAAAAAATCAGGATATCATCTAAGTAGACAAACACTGACACCCCAATCAAGTCTCGCAGCACGTCGTTAACCAGGGCTTGGAAGACTGCCGGAGCATTAGCCAAACCAAAGGGCATGACCAAATACTCAGTGCCCATTGGGTGTGTTAAATGCAGTCTTCCACTCGTCTCCCTCTCTAATCCTGACCAGATTGTATGCATTACGTAAGTCAAGTTTAGAAAAGACCTGTGCCCCCTGTAAGCACTCAAAGGCTGTGTCCATGAGAGGTAAAGGATATCGGTTCTTGATGGAAACGTCATTCAATCCCCTATAATCAATGCATGGTCGCTGATCCCCATCTTCCTTATCAACAAAGAAGAAGCCAGCGCCGGCAGGGGAAGTGGACGGGCGTATGTGCCCCGCAAGCAATGCCTCCTCTATGTAGGTGTTCATGGCCAAGGTTTCGGGGCGTGAGAGAGAGAACATTCGCCCGTGAGGCGGGGAGGTACCGGGTAGAAGATTAATGGGACAGTCGTATGATCTATGAGGCGGAAGTGCTTTAGCATGCGTCTTGCTAAAAACGTCCGCCAGGTCCCAATAGATCTCAGGCACCCCTATCAAATCGAGATTAGAGGGTAGATCAGAATCTGCCACGCTCCCCACTATCCTGGAGAAAGAGGGAGGAGACAAAAGGGAAGAGGGGGGGGAAGACAAGGGTTTGGGCAAACTCCCGCTGACGATCGACTTGACGTCGGCCGCCGTTGAGAGTTCGCCCGTGCTCCAATTAATGATATGAACACATGACGACAACCAGGGATGACCCAACACCATGACAGAATAGGGGGAAAAGATGACAAAATTGAACCCATTCCCACTCCCCACCCGGATGTGTAATGGAACCGTGCGCTGGGTGACGCTCCCACTGCCCAGGGGCCGACCGTCCAGGGCGTAAACCGGTAAGGGAACCCCTAAATCCTCCACTGGGGTTCCCCACTCCTTCACCAATCCCACGTGAATAAAATTGCCCGCCGCCCCTGAGTCAATGAGAGCCTTAGTTCCCCTAATGTCACCCCCACAGTTGATCGCCACCTCAAAAAATGTACGTGAATCAGTGGGTTTGGCAGGACTGAGCCCACCTGCTGGCGCTTTCTCGAAGCCTGACGGCGCACATTCTATTCCCGACTGGCGCAGAGCCGATACAGCCTGGACCCGACAGCTGCCGAAGCGGTGACCGGTGCGACCGCACCGGAAGCAGCGTCGCTCTTTGATGAAGCGCTGCCTCTCGTCGTCCGAGAGCGACAGCGCTCCAAGCTGCATGGATTCATCACCCAGTGGCCCACTCGTATAATGCATGGAAGTATCAACACCAGGAGAAGAAGGAAAACATACCTGGGTGTTGTTGACACGCTCCTTCTCCCTCTCCTGGTGCCGATTGTCCATCTTGATGGCGGTGTTGATCAGCACTTCCAGCTGCTCGGGGATCTCATGCGCGGAGAGCGCATCTCGCATCCGCGCTGAGAGTCCCCTGACGAACAGAACCACGCAGACGTTCTCCGCCCAAGCTGTCTCCCGAGCCAAGATCCGAAAATTGATAGCGTAAGCTGCGACCGTGCGGAGGCCCTGCCGGCAGTCGAGAAGACGACCGCCAGCCTCGAAGATCGAGAGTACCCGGGAAGTATCGAATACTCTTCTCAACTCCCGGGTAAAGGCGTCCAGACTGTCGCAGATTATCGAGAGGTTTTCTGTTTCACAGAGCAATGGCTAATTTGGTTGAAAATGTTCCCCCCTGTTAGGTATATAATGGGGGATTATTAGGGGATGGAGTTCCCTCAAAAAAGGGCCAGGATAAAAAGCTAAAAATAAATAAAAATAAAAAAAGAAAGTCGGAAAAAGTCATCAGCACCTCGGACAGTTCCAATTCAATGCGTGTATCACTTCCGCAACGGATTTAGTCGGATTTCGGTTTCCGGGTTCGCCTAATTGGCCACTAAGCCCACGTGACCCTACGCTAGCACTCCCCCCTTACCCCGCTTACGCCTGAGAGTCACACACAGCTAGCGGCAGCCAGAGAGCCTTGCTACTACTAGCCGAGTGATGAATGAAGCTCTATCTGTTTCACCTAACAGCACTATTGCTCCGTGATCATAGCCATCCATCTCTAAAGCTAACCACTATTTGTAAAAGCCACAACCACGTTACCATATGTAATAATGTAAATCATTGTGTCGTTGTACATATTGTGTATACACCGTTAGAAGCTAACATAGCTTAGCTTGGTAGCTATTGTTGTGCTAACGCCATACCACGACACCCAGCTTGTTAGCCAGCATGAATGCCCGATGTAGAAGGCATAGACCAGGGGTGGCCAACCAGTCAGAGACTAAGAGCCACAAAAAAATGACTGTGGTACCACAAAGAGCCACACCATATACCAGCGTTTCTCAACCTTTTTTTTCAGTCACGGCACCCTTCATGTGTTTATAGGTCTCACCCTCTGGCCTCTGAAGTTGCTAATGTCTTTTTTATTTGGGCCTCACAGGGTTAAAAGTACCCTGTGAGACCCACGGTTGCAAAATTACAAAATCACTTTTAGCCATTTAAAAAAATAATGTTTATTTAAAAAAATGTTAAAGGGGAACTATTTTACTATTTCTTTCACTATTTGGGCACTTTTACACAATTCCTGTGAGTCTATGGAACACCTAGGTTTTTTTTTTTTTAAATGCATTGTTTTGTATTTCTAATCAAGTACTAAAAACCGCATTTTTCTACCTCAAGCCGTTTTGAGGCTGGGCTCCAACCACTGTGTGGCCTGGTGCCAACTGCCACATCAACTGCCACATTATTATGGAGCTGAGAAATCTCTGACATCACAGATATGCACATTTTCAGATGACTCAGTTCAGTGAGGGTGAATATTGTGAGAGGAGAATTGGAAGAATTCGCCAATATGAGAATTAGAGACATATATCCTATTAATATAAGTCCACATAGCTAAGAAACAATGGTAAACACTGAAAAAAGCCATTTATAAGATAGTTCCCCTTTAAGCACATGTATAGTCAATTGGTCCTGTTGTTCAGCCTCACAATGCTATTTGTAAATGTGTTTATATGTCCCACCCTCTGGCCTCTGAAGTTGCTAATTTCTTTTTAATTTGGGCCTCACAGGGTTAACCTCTAAAGCCCGAGATATACAGTAAAAGTGTATATTTTCAGCATTATGTTTGTTTACCAATTATTTTAACTGTTATTAGTGAAATATAAGATTATAGAAATCTCAGGGCATTGAGTCGGAAACCGGCGCATATTGACAGGAGGAAGTGGCACAGCCAAAAGTGAGTGTAGTCTTTTGAAGGAAGAGACTCAGGGCTTTCAAATTTCGAAAAACTACCCTACCCAGCTCACACCAGCCCCTGTCAATCATCTGACTTCTGGATTTACTTTTTAATTTCTCTTATTTTTAAGAGAAAGAGATTAAGAGATTATCTCCCACAAACCTGAACGTTATTGCCATAAAACAGAACGCAGTTAGTTTCTCTACCTTTCTGTGAACGTCTTGCAAAAAACGGTGTTGCAATATGATGAAGAATGGTGGAGAAATTTACATTATAAAAAAGATGGCAGAATTCAGTACTGTATCTACAAAACCTTCTGTTTAATCATCTTCCCTTTATTCATTTGCTTAGATTTTTCAGGTCTGGTCAATTTTAGCATGGTGTTATTTACAGTCAAAGATATATATTTTTTTTAAATAGAATTGATATTCTCCTTTGGTTCATTACAATTTACTCAAGCCTAGTAACAGACACACTATTTCTGACACTGATCCATATATGTCCCTAGATTCAGATACCAAGAACATGCAAATGGACCATTTAATTTTTTTTTTTAAATGTTTATTCTACATCCTTATGGAATGAATGACATAAAAAAAAAAAAGTAAAAAAAAAAAAAAAAGGCAAAAAAAAAATAAAAAAAAATTTTTTATTATTTTTTTTTTATTTTTTTTTATGGATGGAAGAGCCGCACATTGACGGGCAAAGAGCCGCATGCGGCTCGCGAGCCGCGGGTTGGCCACCCCTGGCATAGACGCAGGTCGCTTGTTGGCCGGCATGAGTGCCCGATTTGGGGTGGTTCTCTCCTCTTTGTGTGCCTTTGTCCTTGCGGGTGTTCTGCCGGGGGAGCTTGTGGACGCGACAATAGTGGTGGTTGTAGGGTGTTTGAGCTTGTAGCGCTAGTTAGCTCATAGCTACCCAGCTTGTTAGCCAGCATGAATACCCGATTAAAAATGGTTCTCTCCTCCTTGTATACCCTTGTCCTCACAAGTATTCTGCCAGGGAACTTATGGACATGACAATAGTATTTATAAGGTGTTTGATCATTGTGTCGTTGTACATATTGTGTATACACCGTTAGAAGCTAACGATAGCTATGAGCTAACTAGCGGTTTAGTTCTTATTTATTTAGTTTGCAGTGTGTGTGTAATGCTCATGATGTCTCATTGAGTCAGGACTATAAATGCAAAACGTAGGGATATATGAAGCATGTGTGAGATCAGTTCTCCTCTATGGTTCAGAAACATGGGCAATGACAAAAAGTGTGATGGTGGTGTTGAGAAGCTGTGATCGGAAGATGTTGAGGTATGTGGCGGGAGTCAGATGGTAGGACCAGTGTTGAGGTGGATGAGATCTGTGGTGTCAGGGAAATTGATTTCAATGTGAGTTATGGACGTCTCAGGTGGTTTGGACATGTGAGAAGATCGGAGGAGGGGGGGATGTTGAGAGGGGTGGAGATGATTGTGGATGGGCGGAGGCCAAGAGGGAGACCGAAGCAGACGTGGAGGGGGTGTGTGGAGAATGATATGAGGGATCTGGAGATACATGAAGACATGGCACAAAACCGTGCCGTGGCGTGGAGTCATCGCCCGTCCAACTTTACTGTAGTGGGAAAATAGGGACGTAAAACTAAGATGATGATGATGATGATGATGATGATGATGAAGACAATAGAATGCCTGAAACATAATACAAAGTATCCTAAGTATACTTACCCAATTACCTGAAATCTTCTAAATTGAAGAATGTGAGACAGACAGAGATAGACAGAGACAAACAGAGAGAGACAGACATACAGAGACAGATAGAAAGGCTGACAGAGACAGACACAGACAGGTAGAAAGACAGACAGAGACAAACAGAGAAAGACAGACGGACAGAGAAAAATTAAGAAAGACACAGGCAGACAGACAGAGACAAACAGAGAGAGAGACACAGACAGACAGGCACAAAGAGACAGAGGCATAGACAGATAGAAAAGCGGACAGAGATAGGTAGAAAGACAGACAGAGACAGATAGAAAGGCAGACAGAGACAGACAGAGATGGAAGACAGACATAGAGCAGATACATTGTTGGTAATTCCAGCCTGTTGAGTTCCTTTCCACCCTGTTAGTCACCTTTTCTTTTTAAATTATGCAAGATTGTTTAATTATTTACCATTTGGGGTAAATTGGGTGCATACATGTGATTGTTCTGAATAATAAACAAATGTTCTGCTCCACAATTCTTGCTTAATTATTATTCAAATAAAACCATATATATGATGGAATAAGGGACACATAAAGTGTAAGAAAAGCTAAGTATTGTTGAATATTTACATTATTAACACTTTGCAATAGCTATGTATTTAAGCATTACACCAGTGTGTTATAGGAATTAGATCATGCCTAGGAGTGGTTGTTAGGCCCGACGCACAGCGGAGGGTCGTTAGACCCCCCTAGGCATGATCTAATTCATATAACACACGACTACAAGTGGTGTAATGTCTTTTATACAATGGCCGAATTCACCCAACCTTATTGCTATAGAATAAACACACAGTAATTGAAGCATAATGGTTTTTTTTTCACAAAACCATCCGCAGAAAAAGTAGGTAAAAAAAAGAAAATTGCCTCCGTCTCTAGAAGCAGAGGGAGGTGCGCTGCTTCAAAGCATGCCATCTAACAACAAACTTCATATAAATCCTGCAATGTATTATTGTTTTGACAATAGGTTTACAGACATACATGACACATGTTATACGAAATACCCCACCCCCCTCCACCCCACCTACCAATCTCCTACCTACCAACCTCCTCCAATGTACAGTTTCTTCATCAAATGTATATAAGAAGCAGAGGGAGGTGCGGTGCTTCAAAGCATGCCATCTAAAAACAAACTTCATATAAATCCTGCAATGTATTATTGTTTTGACAATGGGTTTACAGACATACATGACACATGTTATACGAAATACCCCCACCCCACCTACCAATCTCCTACCTACTGTTAGATTCTGATCAATCGGCCAGTATCACGTCTTCTTGTGTTATCACCTCTCCATCACTCCCTCTGCGTTGTGTACTTTTAATGATCCCGACGTCTCATATACTGGCTGTACAATCCTTATCTCTCCCCGTTAGTGCAAACCGCCACCATAATGTTTCACCACCTTCGTAAGAATTCGACATCTTGACAGCATACCTTTCTTGAAAGAGCATTGTTTATTGATATAAACAGAAGCCTCAGCCCAGATGTTATCAGATTGTATTTTCATTGCTATCGTCTCTGCTGTTATTCAGTCCAATGGTGGCTCAGGCCTTGTAACCAGAACCCTTCTCCCGTTAGCCGAAGCTAATGATGATGTGTCATCCCCCCCCCCACCGGCGAGGGTGAGAGGGATGAGAGTCTCTGATGGTTTCTTCCCTCTTAGTCTCAGTCAGATTGTAGTCTGCTCCTACCCGGAACCACTGTTCAATTTATAGATCTTCGTCATAGCAACGACGGCCCGCCCCCCTTCTGCTTGTCATGCGACGCGCTGTCATGACAACTGCTAATAACCCTTCACACACATTCTAAACATTTCATTACTGTTCCATTAATGATCGAACCTCTCTGTCTGTGCCCTGTGCATGCTGTTATCAATGTGTTCCAGATCGGAATGTCAACATTCGGCCCTGCTCAGTGTGGTGCTCACTAACACCCTGCTCGCTCTGAACCACTGTCTCCTGTCATATTTATGATGCATTGAAAATGGGGGACCCTGATGTAAACAAGACGAAAGTCTTCCTCTGGTCTGCATCCCCTTAACAATTGTGTGTATTGAGCTGTACTGTATTGTACCCATTCTGCAATCTGTTAATACAATTTTCAATCAATCAAATAACAACCGGTAACTTCACTGTGCTTCTTAAACAAGATGTAGCAGTACTGTCTATCTGTATGTCATGTATGTCATATATGTTATGATGCATTGAAAATGGGGGACCCTGATGTAAACAAGACGAAAGTTTTTCTCTGGTCTGCATCCCCTTAACAATTGTGTGTATTGAGCTGTACTGTATTGTACCCATTCTGCAATCTGTTAATACAATTTTCAATCAATCAATCAAATAACAACCGGTAACTTCACTGTGCTTCTTAAATAAGATGTAGCAGTACTGTCTATCTGTATGTCATGTATGTATATATGTTATGATGCATTGAAAATGGGGGACCCTGATGTAAAGAAGACGAAAGTCTTTCTCTGGTCTGCATCCCCTTAACAATTGTATGTATTGAGCTGTATACCCATTCTGCAATCAATCAATCAATCAATCAATCAATCAATCAATCAATCAATCAATCAATCAATCAATCACACACACACACACACACAATGACCACCCAGACTATGTATAATAATGACCACCCTCACAACGCTTTTTCACTCTCCTGCCCTCTGGGAGGAGAATGAGGAGCCTCCGAGCCAGGACCAGCAGGCTGAAAGACAGCTTCATACACCAGGCTGTCAGGAAGCTGAACTCTCTCCCAGCTCTAGCCTCTCTCCTCCTCTACTCTGCCACAGAACCTGGACTAAGAACACCCCCCCCCGCAGTAATGGCACAATAATAAAGAATATGATTATCTTCCACCTGCACTGATTTGTGCGGGGGGTGGTTAGGTTACCAAACGGCTACTTGCATCTTTTTTATTGTTATTATTCGTTTTCAATCGAAACCGTTTGGGATTGTTTTCCCCTTTTCAAATTTCGACCAAGCGAGCGGTCTTCTCTCGTGCCGAGCAGCGGAGATTACAGCAGCGCATGGAACTGATCTGTTTATCCCAAGTTGCGCGGAAGGACAACTGGCTCTGAAACGGACCCACCGCGCGCGACAGTGTTGGGACTTGTTGTTGTCATAGGATGCGGTGTCACTCGCGGCCAGATACTAGTAACGTTACGCGACGCATAGAGGATCTTCACATTGGCTGGGGGGGGGGGGGGGCGGGGACGTTAGCGCGGATGACAACCAATCATGCGGGATATGGTCTCAATTTGCGTGACGCGTGAAAAGAGACAGAAATGCTGTACAATCACGCGCAATGCGTGACGTCTGGCCACCCTAGACCGAACCGATCCAAGTCCAATGTCGAAGAGGCTGGTTCCTCGCACTTCTGTCTACTTCCTCCTCCGTCTCTCCCGTACGCTCTCTGCCTGCCACCGCGCCCCCTGCTGTTACCGCCTACTAGCTCCACAGGGAAAAGGATTGTAGAATAGAATCCAGTAATGCCGTTTATAATCCATATTTCAGCCGGTAGAAGAAGGAGGAGCTTGCGTCATTGTTCGTGAGAATATCAATGGAAACTAGTCAACATGTCTTTGTGCACAAAGGGGAGATAAAAGGCAAGTCAGCACATCTGAATAATAGGCATATGTTCAGGTTGCTACATTTAGATTAATCTGTCTAGTTTAGTTAGGATGTCTATTTTCCCCCATGTCTGCTTTTTTGCCGCACCACACACATGGGAACTCTCTAACTCTCTCTCGGAGTGCTGGACGTCCCGCGATGATGTCGGGGAGGTTGCGACCCTCTCTGCGCCGCCCCCTATCTCCCTGTCTCCGGCTGTCTCGGAGCAATGACCGGAGTGTTGAATGTCCCGTGATTAAGATGGGGAGGACGCGACCCTCTTTGCGCCGCCCCTGTGCCTCAAATAGATTCGCTATCAGCTCTATCTTTAATCTTTCAAAATGTTCAGTTGCTATCAGCTCTATCTTTAATCTTTCAAAATGTTCAGTTGCTATTGCATGCACTCATCTGTGTTTCACTACACACTTGAGTGCATGCTTACCAACTGTTAGTCTGCAACACTACTAGACATCTAAGAAGGGAGATCCCCCCTTGAATGGCCCTTCTATGGTTTCTCTCCTCCACACTGCCTGTGGAGCATTTTTTCCCTATTGTTAGGTTTTAGTGAGTTTTTCCTTACCTTCGCGTGGGGTATGTCTGGGAGTGCTTGCATTCTTTCATTTATTTGCATTTATTTAAAATTTGTTGGACCTTATGGTGTTCTTGTTCTGTTCTTGACTTATTGTTATGTTTCTTCTTGACTTGTTTAAATTAGACGTGTACGGCCCATGGGGACATTAACGTGTGTTGTCGGGCCTTACAAATAAATTTGATTTGATTTGATTTGAAGACTCTGGCAGGAGCACTCATTCAAGGGTACTACGACTATGCTTGCACCTCATGGTACCAAAGCACCTCAAAGGTGCTAAAAACAAGATTACAAACATCACAAAACAAACTGGTCAGACTACTACTTGACCTTACCCCCAGAACCCACCTCACCCCTGCCCACTTTGACAACCTAGGATGGCTTAGAGTAGACGACTATACGACTAAGGTACCCATGTACATGTCGAAATACTTCCCAAAAGATCAGTGAATACCACAACCACTACACCAGAGGAAGCTCAACAAATCATGTTAAACCCAGATTCGGCTCAAACAAGGGACTAAACACATTTCGCAATTATGCCACATCAATGTGGAACGCCCTACCCAAAGCTGTAAAGGAATGTGAATCCCTACCCACATTCAAAACCGCTCTTAAAGAGCACCTACGGGAGGCTGCAATTCGAAACTGGCCACCGTAAATGCCCAAACCCCCCACCACCTCCTAATAGGCAGTCTCCTCCCCACCGCATGTATATATTCTCTCCCCGCCGTATGTATATTTCTCTCCCACCCACCCACCCCCTCCAAATGTACAGTCTCCTCCCCACCGTATGTATATTTCTCTCCCACCCACCCACCCACCCCCTCCTAATGTACAGTCCCCTCCCCATCATATGTATATACTCTGTCAGGATCTATGGGTAACAGTGCTGTATTATTTGAATACCGTTTATGTCACAAATGTATCAGTACTAAATACCTGTATGTCCCGCTATCCATAAATGTCATGTATGTTGTGTATGTCATAAATGTCGATATGAATTGAAAATGGGGGACCCTGATGTAAACAAGACAAACGTCTTTCTCTGGTCTGCATCCCCTTAACAATTGTGTGTATTGAGCCGTACTGTATTGTACCCATTCTGCAATCTGTTAAATAAAGTTTTCATTCACACACACACACACACACACACACACACACACAC
Organism: Notolepis coatsorum; assembly: GCF_963971535.1. NCBI lineage: Eukaryota > Metazoa > Chordata > Actinopteri > Aulopiformes > Paralepididae > Notolepis > Notolepis coatsorum. Next base: position 26,991,213 of record NC_140184.1, read on the forward strand.
ACACACACACACACACACACACACACACACACACACACACACACACACACACACACACACACACACACACACACACACACACACACACACACACACACACACACACACACACACACACACACACACACACACACACACACACACACACACACACACAGGTTGTAGAATGTAGACCACAATGCAAAAAAAAACAAGTGGTCAAAAACAGTCTGATTGACATATTTGACGGGTAACTGAAAGTTGGTAATAAATAATAGCAAGGTAAATGTGCTCCCTCTGCTGACAATAAGCACTAACGCGAGGCACCTGGGGGGATGAGAGCAGAACCAGCTCTGGCCCGTTCATTGGACCGCCCTCGAATTAACACTTTTGTCCGATTCGAGGCATTCCACAATCTGCAGGCGTCCTGATTCATTCATCAGGTGGTCTGTGGACATCGATAAAGTCTCACATGAGCTCGACGACATAGCCAAGATGTACATCTTTTCTCTATTTTTAGCAAGTTTGGTCATCACACCATTTGCAGTTAATACTTTTTTCCCTTACTTCTGGAAAGATACCCTCCATCTTGCAAACCTCGTACGGATTTTGGCGACGTTTGTGTCACGGCGAAGAAGAAAACCTCTGTTTTTCGTTCTGGATCGCTTCTTGGAACAAACTGCTGCACATCCCGACAAGTTGTTTATTGTGTTTGAAAATGAAACATATTCATACCGGAACGCGGACAAAAGGAGTAACAAAATTGCTCATGCTCTACAGTTTCACTGTCGGTTACAATCAGGGGATACAGTTGCACTTTTCATGGGGAATGAACCCGCATTCTTATTTACCTGGTTGGCCCTGGCTAAATTGGGATCCCCTGTGGCACTTATCAATCACAATATTCGATCCAAATCTCTACTGCACAGTTTTAACTGCTCCAACGCTAAAGTATTGATTGCTGCCTCAGGTATGTAGCCAATAACACGTCAGATGCTGTATGCAAATTTTTACATCACTTTGCTAGTGGAAAAATATCTAGGGCAGACTATTCATATAGGGAGGTTTAGTGGTGACGTCATTGCCGTTTTTTGTGTTCCACCCTCTGTCCAACGCAATGTATTTCCCATTTCTAAATCGCCTAGTTTAAAACAAATAAAGCATTAACATTTGCATGGTGTACCTTTCTGTGCTTATTCATCCACAATCTATAGCTCAACATGAAAATATTCACAATTAATCATAGGAAAAAAAACCTGCCAAATTTAATTTCAACCAAAAATGCTTAGACAATAATGTTAGTGATAGAAGGGAACTCATTTTGTGCAAAAATGGAAAGCTTTTCAATTTCCATGCGGCAGAATGGTTACAATAGCCGATAATCCATTTTCCCCAATGATAAATCCCTATACGGGTGGACCAACCAGTGACGTCAGACTACACCTCCCTATTCTCATTACGTTTCATGCCAACCAATATGGCTTTTAGCCAGTGATGCGTTGCTCATGGGACGAGATTGCACTCCGTGCAGCCAAAGATTTGAGCAGAAGCGCGTGCACACACACAGGAATGCGCTGCACTCGCCAACTCGTCTATAGTAGGTATACTATGGCTGCCATCTTCACTAATTCCCTCTGTATGCAAAAGTACTGTGAGGTTTGGTCCGCTCCCCGCCACACGCTCCGTTCCTTTAAGGTACTATGTTGATTGATGCATTCCCCGCCACGCGCTCCGTTCCTTTAAGGTGCCGTGTTGATTGGTGCATTCCCCGCCACACGCTTTTGGAGAAAGTATCAATCTCACCATCACATCAAACCCATTTTACAGCTTACGATCCCAGGACTATTTATATGCCTCAGTACCCAGAACCCGCACAGAGTTTGGGAAAAGGGCCTTCATGTTCTCTGCTCCCTCTGCCTGGAATGGACTTCAAAAAACTTTGAAACTGCAGGCCCTCACTACCATATCTGATTTTAAAGTTCAAATTAAGGGCATTTTAAAGAATGAGATGGGAGAATGTCGCTGCTTCACTGCATAATGTGCTGTTATATTTTATGTTTTTAACCTGACCTTCTCTCCCCAGCAACCTCCTGCAGGGCCTCACCTTCCATCCTCTTTCTACCTTTTTACCCTACCCTCCAATCTCCCCAATCCCATTCAATCTGATTTGCTGCAGCTCAAATGTATCCCCTTGCCCCACTTTGCCTTTTATGTATTTTTGTATGTTTGTTTTTTGTTTTTGCTGCCATTTTGGCCAGGTCTTGCTCGAAAAAGAGATCTTTGATCTCAAGTGACTACCTGGTAAAATAAAGGTAAAATAATCTCATCCCGCAGCTGTCACAGTTTGTAATTAGCGCCCCTGAAGGCTTTATATACACAGACCTCCTTGCTATCGATGTTGGGTCGTTCTGGAATACAACTGCATATACCTGCCTTCCCCGTCGCTGTTCCTGTCTTCTTTCTCTCCAGGACCTTTTTGTGGAGAACCGCTGTGGAGAACCTGGTTCCCCGTTTGGAGCTGCGCCTCGTTATCTGCCCGCTTTACGCGTTGCGCTCTGGTGAGTTTTTGGAAACAGTCCTTTTGGATTATCAGTTTTTTGTGTGTTTGGTGAGCACTGAAGAAATACCGTTTTTGTTTGTACTGGACTCAGCTAATTTGTGTGTTGGGATAACACTGAAGAATTCCGTTTTGTTTCGCACTGGACTCAGCTAATTTGTGTGTTAGAATAACACTGAAGAATACCGTGTTGTCTTTCACTGGACTCAGCTAACTTGTGTGTGGTACACCGAAGATCAAGTCACTTGGGATTAATACTGGACTCAGTCACCTCTCTGCCTCTGTGTGTTCGTTGGGCTGTTGCTGATTTCTCTCTCTCTCCGTTTTCCACCGTGAGTGAAAGCTGGGAGTATCTGCAGAGCCGCTACAACGTCACATGCCAATTCCTCACCACTATCTACTGGGAGTATCTGCAGAGCCGCTACATCGTCACATGCCAGATCCCCGTTTGTTTGATTACTGTACCTCATCCATCTTGTGACTCTGTAAATAAATACGCCCTAGCTTTTGGCTAACTCTGAACTTCCTGTCTGTGCCGTTGCGTTTGAGGTCGGTTACAAACCATAACACTAATGGCGTGGGCCTGGGTGATGTCATCTATCTCAACCTGCCCCTCTACCACACAGCTGGATTTGTGATCGGCTTCATTGGCTCCGTAGAGACAGGTGAGACAGACGAGATGCCATGGGTGAGGTTCTGTTGTGAGGAGGACATGTCGAAATTCCTCCGGGTGATGTCACAGAGAGGAGAGCAGACCTCTAATGACATGCAAACACTATTTCCTCAACCAGTTCTTCAACTTTCCTTGAGTTGAGCCTCTACTACCATTGAAAATAGTTCAGGAAATAGTGTCTGCAGTTCACTAGAGGTCTGCTCTCCTCTCTGTGACATCACCTGGAGGAATTTCTCTGGGTGCCGATATTGCTGAGCTGATCCATAAAAAAACTAAACGGAGAAAACAAACAGAGATATAGCTGTCCATTGGTTTGTTTTAAATTAGAATCTAATGTAACTGAGAGATTTGAGCTTGTGCTCCGCAACAGCTGTGTCAACCAGTTGAGCTAAAGGGTCTGACCCGTTAGCAGGTACTGGTTGACTGCGACTGATGATTCTATAGTTTACATACGTCCTCCCCCCGAGAAAGTGCGTCCTCGCACGTTCTTTCGTCCCACTCCCTGCGTGCACCATCCCCGGGGTTAAGGCACTGAGATCCCACCCCCATTTCTATGACACTGCTTTCATGCTTTCACAGGCTACTACAATCCCACCTAAGGAAGCGAGATCCTACCACTGTCACCAATGTAACCGAGAGATTTGAGCTTGTGTTCCGCAAACAGCTGCATCAACCAGTTGAGCTAAAGGGTCTGACCCATTAGCAGGTACTGGTTGACTGCGACTCATGATTATATAGTTTACACTAACATAATTGTGCGTTTACAACAGCCTAGCGGATTGCTAACGTATCCGTCAGTTCCAAAAGTTCATCCTCTGAACTTTTCTGTCTGTCAAAACGGACACAAATCTGGCAGAGGCCATCAGCCCCGTCCATGAAACGGAAGCCTTATTGAAAAATTATTAAAAAGAGATCGACGGATAAAACGGATCAACGTAGCCGGGTCTTAAAAAACCTAGTGTGCAGAATCAAAGCACCCTGTCCCTGTTCTGTTTTTACACACAACTCCAACTTGTGGGAATTACTGCTGACCTGTAAACTGAGCTGAATCTATTTTCCACATGCATACACACAGACATCTAGTAAGTGTCTGCCTTTCCCACTGCCTCCCCCTGGGAAAGCAAATAAAGGGGCCTTTTGTCACTGTTCCATTAATCTGAACAGAGCCAGGCCACCAGGTCTCAACCACCACTACTCTCCCAGTGGGCTAAAGTTCACACCACCATTCGTCAATGAATGTGGGCTGGGCTACTTTCAGGCATACATGTTGAGAGTAGTGCTGTCAGGCAATTAAAAAAATGTATCTAATTAATTACAGGATTTGTAATTAACGAATCTAATTAATCACATTTTAATCGCATAACCATTTTATGCCTGATATTCTATATTCTATAATCATATTTCAAATTGCATGTGTCCGGATGGCAGAATTCAGTACTGTATCTACAAAACCTTCTGTTTAATCATCTTAGATTAAGATTAAATTTTCTTAGATTTTTCAGGTCTGGTCAATTTGAGCATGGTGTTATTCACAGTCAAAGATAAAACATCTTTTATTGATATTCTCATTTGGTTCATTACAATTTACTCAAAATAAAGTTTTCAATCAATCACCACGCAGATTGATTGATTGAATGAACATTTTATTAAGATTGCAGAATGGGTACAATACAGTACGGCTCAATACACACAATTGTTAAGGGGATGCAGACCAGAGAAAGACTTTCGTCTTGTTTACATCAGGGTCCCCCATTTTCAATTCATAATGAATTGTAAGTAAGGGTGCAACTTGCACCACCGTGCAATCCATTCTTTGTGGATCTAGCCCACAGTATTTCTGACACTGGGAATACATTCCCTGAGATCCATAGATGTCCCTAGAATCAGATACCAAGAACATGCAAATGACCCCATATTAAGTCTGTAAATGTGTATTCTACGTTCTTATGGAATGAATGAGATAAAAAAAGAAACAAATTATTTAAATTTATTTTTAATTTATAAATGTTGAGTTAATTTTCACAACGTGATAATTTCCTGTGTAATTAATTAATCGAATTAACGCGATAAACTGACAGCCCTAGTTGAGAGATATTCAACACGACCACTAAAACAAAACAAAACGTGCTCTCATTCAGCATCAAAACTCCGATGACAACGGCTAGTGTGGGAAGGCTGTGGTCCTACCGCTGTTACACCAGAATTTAAAAGGCATAATGTGTTTATTTATTAAAATGCGAGGACTTGACATGCATATTTCAAGCCTTTTGTGACATACAGGAGATTGGAGCGCACTAATAATTATCAAAAACAGCAGTGATGTAATGTGTGTTTTTTTTGTATTATGTATTACACATAGGTCATTGGCAAAATATAGTATTGTATACAACTAAAAGCATTGAACAGTGTAATGTAAATCCTGTGTAATGTTCAATGATTTGTAAATTCCAATACCAGACATAACAGATATGCCAGACACATCCTACAGCTTGTCATGGTATGGAGCAGTAATAGTAATGGATATGTTCAGGCTTCACACCCTCCTGAGACACCTTGTCTGTCATCTTAAGAGGGAAACTACGCCCAATTATTAGAATTCATACATTCCTATGGTGTAAGACGGTCCAAGGATATTTCTCCCAAGACCAAGAACTAGAGTTCTCAAACTCAAATGAGTGATGTCATCGGGTATAAAGTCTGATGCTGCTCCATAGGGAATGGTGTTCTAGAGATGACACTGAGATCACCCAGGGGGATGTTCTGAGTATACTGGTATAATTATACTATAGTCAATGGAGCAGCTCCAGACATTATAGCTGATGACATCACATGAGTCTTATGTCTCTGGTGTCTGGCTTTGGGAGAGAGTAGCTCTTGTATACAAATATTGATTGAACTTTCCTAAGGCCACATAAATAACATATCGGATTTCCTTATTTGGGTGGTGTTCCCCCTTTAACCACATGTGTGGTTAACCTTTAACCAAGAGCCTGATTGCCAGCCTGATTTCACAACTGCTCTACTTGCTCTGCTTCAGACAGCTGGCCTGCGCAGCGTCCTGTGAACAGCCTTTAGTCACTGAGGCAGATCTACTCGCAGACACTATTGCATATCCGTCCAGTCAGATGATATGGTACACCTGCCTGTCAGAAATAGAGGTAGTTAAATATTTGCACAACAAAGTTTCCATCATCAGATGTGTGATGTACTGTAATGTTTGATGTAAGTAAAGGATAAAGCTACCCTTACCCTGAAAATATAGCAGCCATATTTTGGGCTTGGTTTGGGCATATAGGTGTGAGTAGTCAGTAGTGTATACATTCTGTCCATTGAAACCGTATCTGACTCCCATCACATGGGGTGGAGGGTCAGATCTCCGCTCAGATCTAGTCCGAGGCGGTTAGTTTGAGTGACCTGTATCTGCTCTCTCAACTAGGAATAGCTTCTGGCCTTTACTTAGACATTCCCTGTCAAGTGGCAACTCCTTCTGTGATAGAATGTACTAGTGTATCACTCAAGTGTCACATTTTGACCCAGGGTAGGCTACTATTAATCTTGGCCCCAGACCACATCATACACATATACTGCCCTAAAAAAAGGCAAAAAACAGTAATTTCAGTTACTGTACTTCCATTTGCTTTTGTAGGGCAGTACTGATATAGTGGCATAGTACATACACATGTAGATGGGTGCAGTTATAGTGATGTAGAGATCTCTTTCATGAGCGACTTACAATAGACATATACAATATGTACAATAGACATACAAACACATTAGACAAACAAGGACATCAACCTCCAATATCAATTGAAACGAGTACAAGCAAAATCTAAAATATCAGTTCAAAACTGACATCTTCGAATGACATGTAATGTTTTAACTTCATTTGTACAGGGTGTAATATTTAAAATGTGTCTCCAATGATAAGATGCAGTGCACTATGATACACAGAATAGAGGGGTTTCAGGGTGCAGGGAGAGGCATCCCTGTACAGAATGTCACCATAATCAAATGCAGACATATTTGTTTGTTGACAACACATAATTGTTGATTGTACCACATGGGTGTTAAAACAGAACCTATATCTAACCAAATTCCGAAATATTTATTAAGATTCTACTATTACAATTTCAGAACCTTGAAGTGTATGAATACTAATATTATGAGTATTCCTCACACAAGACATTGGAAAGAAAATGCATTTAGTTTTATCGGAATTTAAGATGAGCTTGTGATTAGTGAAAGATATCTCAAATTAACCATTACTAATTTCAAGAGAGCTTGATTTGATATCGGCAACAACAGCTTGAGTTCTCTCTGTGAGATAATCTTAAAACCAGTTAACAGTAAGCGCATACAAGCCTATGAAAAACAGCTTATTTATTAAAATCTTATGGTCAACGGTGTCAAACGCTTTTCATAAACCATTAAAAAAGTGCAGCACAGTGTTGACAGTTATCAAGACGGTTAACAATATAATTTATTAAGTGTTGTAACTGTACGTCCTGGTCTCAACCCTGATTGTAGAGGCATACGGATATAGAGGCTATACATGCATATATGGGGTACTCTGCCCCACAAAGGCAAACAGCAGTAACTTAGTTTGTAGGGCAGTATAGGCTTACTATAATGCCAGCACCTAAACATATGTATGGTTTATGCTTACAATAACATACATAATATTGACTATTTCAAAGCATTTTAACCAATGTTACCACATTTCTATTGCCATTTCCTGGATGAGCAGGTTGATATATATATATAACTGGGGATTATGTGTCCTCGCTGAGGCAGTTTGGGTGCTGCCAGTACTCAGTACTGGATCAAACCAGTTTACTTACTAGGCTGCCCTCAGACTTGTAATGATTTGAATATTGAATATTATCCAAGGTCCTTTTAATCCTTTTAATATAAATTAATTCATATTTAAAAATGTATATGGATTAAGACAATCTGTAACCATTTTCACCTGTTTTACTAATGCACTGCGCAAGCAAAATGCTTCACACTTATCAGTCAAATATTTTGTAACTAATCATAGTATTGAAACAAGTTCCATTAATGTTCATGTAATAAAACAAAACTGCACAGATTTAGTGCAACATTTATGTATATTGCTCCTACATTACTGTAAGTAGTTAGTATTATTTTTATTAGAGGCGTATTATACTATAAATGTGTTGATTTAAAATGTGTGTTAAAGCTCTCAAATACACACACACACACACACACACACACACACACACACACACACACACACACACACACACACACACACACACACACACACACACACACACACACACACACACACACACACACACACACACACACACACACACACACACACACACACACACACACACACACACACACACAGTACAGCCCTCTCAAAGTAACCACAAAGACTCTTTTGGCCTCATCGACTGTCCACCACTGTTGATATTCCGCTGATAATAGGTCTCGAAGTCTCTTCTTCTCGTTCTGCCGCTCATTTAGCGTATCCAACGAAAGGAGCAATGTCTGTGATCTTAGATACCAGCAGTCCTGTCTCCCCTTCAGGAAAAAAGCCCAATATGTGTGTCACATAAATGCCATTCTTTAGTGGATTAAAATGATAATTCACTATTAGTGAGGGACACGTCTCAAGTCTCACCTTTGGGTGCTTCTATACAAAGGCCACTGGCATCTCTAATAGGTCTCCAATACTTTAATAAGAAGGACTTACAAAAATATGTTCACAGCATGTTGAAATTGTTTTGAGGTTTTTGCAAAATGATCAAAAGCCTTTTCTTGTGCTTTTCTTTAGTTGCTGTTATTTGTTCTTACACTCTTTTTCTTTTTTCTTAAACATGACAACCTTAGAGAAATAATGACAAGAACCACAAAGTGCGACTGGCCATTGGCAACGGTGTGACGTGTGAGAGCAGAGATATGGAGGTTTCCTCTGTTGCTTTGGGAGCATCGAGGTCAGAGAGTTCCATTAGAGATGCCAGTGGCCTTTGTATAGAAGCACCCAAAGGTGAGACTTGAGACGTGTCCCTCACTAATAGTGAATTATCATTTTAATCCACTAAAGAATGGCATTTATGTGACACACATATTGGGCTTTTTTCCTGAAGGGGAGACGGGACTGCTGGTATTTAAGATCACAGACATTGCTCCTTTCGTTGGATACGCTAAATGAGCGGCAGAACGAGAAGAAGAGACTTCGAGACGTTCGACAGAAAGGTGACGTGTACTTCAATAGTGGAGACCTGCTGAGGATCGACAAAGACAACTTCATTTACTTTCAGGATCGTGTCGGGGACACATTTAGGTAAATTCTCCATAGCATAACTGGGCAATAAAAAAAAATAGGTCTTGTATGCAAGTTTGTACAAAGCTCTGAGATGTGTGCATCCCATTACATTTATAGATGCAGGAAAAGTGTAACCCAATTTACAAGGAAATTAATTAAGGGGAATAACAACCAATTAATAATTCATATATGGACGATAAGTGTTCAGAACGTGATTTACAGTAAGGCATTGGTTTTGTTTGAACAGGAAGACAATGCTGAAGTTTGCATGAACAAAGTGGCCTAATATAATTACGGTATCCAAGTAAAGGAGAATTTGTGAATAGAATACTCTATTATGTTCACTAACAATTTATTAGTTGTGAGCTAAAATGTGAGTAATTAACTTTTGAGGTAGACTATTTCATAGTAGTCTCACTCACTCACTCACTCACTCACTCACTCACTCACTCACTCACTCACTCACTCACTCACTCATGGCACTTTGACTCACGTTAGCTACTCACCACTCTAGTGGTGGTTCACAGACATGGCACTTTGACTCATGTTCAGAGCATCTGCCCTCATGTTTCATGCAAGTGGCTATACAATAATGCCATTGGTAGAGTAATTTTTCAGCACAATTCTGTGGTGACCTAAAGTCAATGGAGCCACGCTCCCATCTATATAAGCCCTGAAATAAATGCTGAAACCTAATTTGGGCGTACTGTGGAGTATATAAATAGACTATAGCTAGTAACTTATTATAGCCTACTGTGAATTTCTCCAGACCTCTATTGGCATTTGGCAGAGCCGGGGTGTGGCCAGCAATAGCAACCCTTCCTCTATCCCCATTCAACGCCAACCCACTTTCACTGTTTGATGGCATTATAGATTCTTTAAAGCTGTGTAACACCAGATAATGTAATAATACCAGATACAGTAATAACTTTTCATTTAGAAGGACTTAATAATGTAATAAAACTGGATAATGTAACAACTTTTTCCGGATGTCATAATGTATGACATTATCCATTATGGTGGTTGTTACATTATCCTAAAACCTTTTGGGTGTATAATGTAATAATTTCACCAGATAATGTAATAATAACCATTTTATTTATTATTTGTTTTTAAGAATTTCACAGTTTGTAACACATTTTGCACAGTAGAGAGAGGGAGAGACCAGTGAACTGAAACTATACAATTTGTGTCAGTTAATGTAGCACAGGTAACCTTTATGTGGCAAATACTAATGTAGCTAAGTATAATCTTGTTAAAAAATCATTAATTGTTTCATGTCATTCTTATCCTATATGTGTCCAAGATGTCTTTGAACTTATATTGCCCCCTATCACATGTGTCTTAAGATGTCTGACCTTATATCTCCCATAACCTCTTCTTAATGTCATTGACCTGATATTGCCTGCATCATGTATGTGTCTAAGGTGTCTTTGACCTTATATCGCCTGTAAAACTATAAATAACATCCTTTAAGGATCTGATGTAACTTTACAAACAACATATCTCAATGCATTTTATTACGTATATATATATATAGATGAAAGTGTTATGTATACTAGTAATCATTTTTTAAATAATACATCCATAATAGCTTTTAGAAAGGTGTGGAATAAAATGATTGCTTTTCCCCCCAAAATGATTGATTCATGAATATCATAAACATTTTTGCAGATCCAAAATGTATGTTGTTTACATGTTGCAGGCATGTATCCCCTAACTACTTCCCATTTCCCCACGTGGAATGCACCTGATTGGATAAATGACATGCAGGTTCTCTAGTGCGGAATGCAATGCAAAATGGTTGCTGCCATTTAGATTTTTAAAAAGTACTATTTTTCCAAAATATGTCTTTGACCGTATGTATAATATACCACAACACAATCATCTATCTTTAGAAAAAAGTTCCCTGATTTGTTTTGAGAGAGGGGGGGAACATGTGCACGTGCATTATATACATTCATGTGTGCAAGTTTGTCTGTGCAAAATGTGTTGCAAAGTGTGACACTTTTTTTCAACCATTCTCAAAAAACGGGATAATGTACAGGTAACAGCCACCGGATAATGTAATAGGTTATGAGTTTGAATATTTATTACATTATCCTGCAAGTTATTACATTATCTGAGTTTATTACATTATAAAGTCCTTCTAAATGAAAAGGTTATTACATTATGAAAAGTTATTACATGATCCGGTGTTACAATAAGCTGCAATAACTATTTTCTAACATTATTTTTCAAATGTTCATAACTTCTCATAACCACATGCATCAGAAGGTCTCACTGAGTCATGGTGTCCTACTCAATCAACCATGCTCTACCAGTGGCCAGTCTGTTATTCCATAATTTAATTTCTTTGTTGAAAAAAGCAGCCTGTGGTTTAGCTCTGCCTATTTTATAAACCTACAATATGCATTTAAAAAGTTACATATTACATCAATATTGTGCTGTCAGAACAGTATTATGTTTGTAGGTGAATTATTTACCTACCTTGTGACCAATGATGATCAAGAGAAAGTTGTATGTATTGTAGTTTAAATCTAGCAATCCATGCACAAAAACAATTAATGTTTTCAGCAAACAAGATTGTGCCATACGTTTTATGTTTATAAGTGAATAAGGCTTTTTTTTTTTTTACCTTGCCCCTTACTGCCCTCTAATGGTCAGAAAATAATTAGTGCAGCGTTAAAGGGGAACTATGCCCAATTTCAGAATTCATACATGTTATTCCACTGGTCTAAGACAGTACAGACATATTAGTGAAAATTAGCAACTCTCTCCCAAATCCAAAAACAAGTGCTAAAATGTCATCATGTATAAATTCTGAAGCTACTCCATAGACAATGAATTTGGAGAGAGGTCATAGGTGACACAGAGCACCCATGGGGAGGTTCTGAGTTCATATGTACATTTTCAGGTCCAGAACTGAGGCCACCACGATAGAATAAAGCTTATCAGTCTCCCATTCATTGTCTATGGAGCAGCTCCAAACTTTATACCTGATGACATCACAACTCTGATTCTTACTTCTCTAGTTTCTGGCTTTGGGAGAGAGTAGCTCATATTATATATATATATATATATATTATCCACTTTTTCTCCCCTTTTTCAATTTTTCTCCCATCCCAATTCCGTTGTGCCAATTCTTCCCTCCCCTGTCTTGAACGTTGCTCGCATATGCCCCCCACTGGCCGATTGTAGGGAGGATAGAAGCCTTGCATCACGTGTCCCCTCCGGTACACGAGGAGGCAGCCTGTCACATCTTTTCACCTGCCAGCGCGGACTCTCATTGGCGAGGTGTAACGTGTGGGAGGCTCACACTACCCCCGCCACTTCCTGTCTCTGCTGTGCAGGCGTCCCCAACCGACCTGTAGGAGTCGCTGTCCACAACGTCCAGATTACTACCCATCGACTTCCACCCGCTAACTCTGCCAATTGAGTTAGTATGACGGCTGGCCCAAGCTGGAGGCAGCACCGACAGCCGGAGTCGAACCCGGTGTCTCTTGCGTTGGTGACGAGCGCAATGTCCGCTGCGCCACCCAGCCGCCCCGAGAGTAGCTCATATTCACAAATATTGATTAAACTGCCTTAGGCCATGGAATTAATATTAGAATGATTAATTTGTTAATTAATTAAAGTGTTCCCCTTTAACCCTTTCACTACCACACTATAAAAGGTTAAGCCTTTGTAGTGGTAGTGAAAGGGTTAACCTTCTGTAGTGTGGTAGTGATAGTGTTAACCTTCTGTAGTGTGACAGTGAAAGGGTTAACCTTCTGTAGTGTGATAGTGAAATCGTTAACCTTCTGTAGTGTGATAGTGTGAAAGGGTTAACCTTCTGTAGTGTGAACGGGTTAACGATAGGTTATGTAGATAACCTAGTTATATTAGTATTGGCTAAGCGTCCCGCTCTGAGCCTTACGAGATACTTCTATCTCCTGTGATACCTAATGTATCTCCCACGAATAAAAAACACATGCACCCCACCTGTATGGGGCCCCGCCCCTTATGGTGGCACCACCCATATAACCATGACTCTGGTCATGAAACACCCTTCCTCGCCAAAAACCCGTCCCAGGAAAAGATCCCTCAAGAGGGAACTCAGGGCGCGCAGAGCGGGACGCTTAGCCAATACTAATATAACTAGGTTATCTACATAACCTATCGTTATATTTCGTATTGCATCGCGTCCCGCTCTGAGCCTTACGAGATAATGGGGAAGAGCGGGCGCGAGACCCGACAGATGTACCCCCTGAGGACCCGTAAGCCCACATCAAGGGGTGCGGGGAGCCCTGTCACCCCATCCTTCCTAACGAAGGGGGGGCGCAGTCAACTCCACCTGAATGCGAACAAGAGGGAGCCAGAACCCCTTGAACACACCGTACAGGCGGAACCACGTGTGACTCAACACACTGCGGCCCATACCCATACACTCCTGCTACCCGACCAAAGGACGGGAAGCAGGAAAGGCCACAGACCCCAGAACCGCCTGGGAGACAGAACCCCCGGTCATGTCCACGAGGTAAAACCTTACAAAGGGGCCCGGTGAGGACCATGAAGCTGCAGCACAGATGTCCTCCACCGAGGCCCCACCCAGGAGAGCGGCAGAGGCAGCCACCCCACGAGTGGAGTGCGCCCTGACGCCCCCAGGGGGATCCTGCCCAGCCAACGTGTAGCAGAGGGCAATACCCTCGCACAACCAACGGGACAGGCGCTGCTTCGACAGTGCCTTACCAGCACGAGCCCCACCGTAACAGACAAAAAGCTGGTCGGTAACCCTGAAGCCCTGAGTACGGCTGAGGTAAATCCCCAAAGCACGGACTGGACATGACAGGTGAAGGCCCGCATCTAATTCACTAGCGTGAGGAGGAGGACGAAAAGCCTGAACCACAATATCCCGGGAGCGGAAGGAACTCCGGATATTCTTAGGCACGGAAGCAGGATTAGGTCGCAGAGTGGCACCGTAATCGGTCCGAAAAGACAGGCACTCTGGACGTACCGAGAGAGCACAGAGCTCACCCACGCGTTTAGCGGAAGTGACAGCCAGTAGGAACGCGGTCTTGAAAGACAGCCGTTCCAACGGCGCCTGCTCGAGCGGCTCAAACGGGGCCAAGGACAACCGACCGAGGACCAATTGAAGATCCCAAGTCGGAGCCAAGGAGCGTTGCACCGGCTTAACGCGTCGAGCGCCAAGCAGGAAACGCTTCACAAGAGGGTGGCTGAACAAAACAGTCCCCTCAAAACCCTCATGACAGGAGGATATAGCTGCCGCATATACCCTCACTGTCGAAGCCGACAGCCTACCAAGAAGAGACTGGAGATAACCCAGAACAGCATCCAGGGGGCAGGAGACTGGGTCCCAGCCCCCCCCCTTACACCATTCTTGGAACGCACGCCACCCGCCCGCGTAAACCGCGACAGTGGAGGGAGCATGCGCACACCGGATGGTATCAACCACTGCGGGATCCATCCTCTCCAGACTCACCCTCCCACCAGCCACACCACCAGGCGTTGACCCAACACCGGAGGCTGGACAAGCACTCCGTTGTGCTGCGAGAGGGCCGTCGCTGACCACGGAATGACCCAAGGAGGAGCGACCAGAAGCTGGATTAAGACCGGGAACCACACTGACGTGCCCCGGTCCGGCGCGACCAAGATCACCGTCCTGCGCTCCCTCCGTATCCGCTCCAACAGCTGACTCAACAGCTGTACAGGAGGGAAGGCGTACAGAAGACCGGGCGGCCATGGAAAGGTCGAGAAGGCATCCACCCCCAAGGGGGGATGATCCGCTCGACTGAGCGAGAACCACAAGGGGCACTTGTGAGAACGTCGGCACGCAAACAGATCTACCGAGGCCTTCCCGAACCGATCCCAGATCTGTCCGACTATGTCAGGGCGGAGTTCCCACTCGTCGCGACGAGGACCGCCCCGAGACATTATATCCGCCGCCACATTTTCCGTACCAGGAACGTGGAGCGCCCGCAGACTGCGCAGCCTGCGGGATGCCCATAGCAACAGTTCGCGCGCCACCCGGAGCAGGCGGGCGGAACGAGTCCCACCCTGCCTGTTGATATACGCCGCCGCCGTCACATTGTCCGTCCTGATCAAAACGTGTTCGCCTACCACCAGGTGGCCGAGCCGTTTGAGGACCAGGAGGACCGCCTTCAACTCCAACACATTGATATGCAGGACAGCCGGGTCGGCATGACCCGTCCAGCTGCCCCCCACTGCGTGGGTCCGAAACGCCCCTCCCCAACCTGTGAGAGAGGCGTCGGTGAAAACCGTGACGTGGGAGCCACTGCTGCCCATGGGGACCCCAGCGGAGAGGATACCCAGCCTCCCCCAGTGGGCGAGATCCCCCCATATCGACAAAGGAACCGTCAACCGTCTCCCTTTGCCCCACACCGGATCTATTCTCAAAGAGAGAAACCACCTCTGTATCCGCCTCATAAAGAGGAGGCCAAGAGGAACCACCGTGTGGGCCGCCGACATAAGGCCCAGCAGACGCATCACCTGCAGCGCCGTAACCGTCCCTCCCAGACGGAAACCCCCGAGCGCGTGACGGAGATCCCCCCGACGCTGCTCCGAGAGGGTCGCAAGCATGGGCTTCGACCTCAATGTCAAGCCCAAGTACTCCACCTGTTGACTGGGAAGAGGGGTACTCTTCTTCCAATTCACAGCAAAACCCAGGCTGGTGAGGAATTCCACCACCAGTCGAGTATGAGACCTGGCAACCTCCTCTGAACGGCTGAGGAGCAGAATGTCGTCGAGATAGAACAGAACTCGTATCCCCCGACGACGTAAAGGCCCCAGAGCAGCCGCCACGCACTTGGTGAATGTGCGGGGAGCCAGAGAATAACCGAACGGCATTCTGTGGTACTCGTACGCTACGCCCTGAAACAGGAACCGTAGGAACTTCCTGTGAGGAGGGAAAATGGGTATGTGAAAATACGCATCCTTCAGGTCTATGGAGGTGAACCAGTCCCCCCTCCTGACAGCAAGCAGAAGGAGTCGGACGGTCAACATCCTGAACGGTCTCACTACAATCAACCGATTGAACATGGACAGATTCAGTATAGGTCTGACCCCCCCAGTTTTCTTGGGCACCAGAAAATAACGGGAGTAGACGCCTGACATTGCGTCCTCTCTCGGGACCACAACGACGGCCTGCTTCGCCAACAGAGATTGGATCTCGTCGGCCAGGGCTGTCACCGCGCCCGACCCTAACAATAGGGTCGGCACCAAACCTGAGAACGGAGGATGGGGCCGCGCAAACTGCAAAACCAGCCCCGCCTCTAACGTTCTCCTCATCCACCGATTCAAGGGACATTCCCGTCGCCATATGTGAATATAATCCCACAGCGCCCCCGCCGTCAACTGACGCTGGGCCGCAAGGAACAGCAGATAATTGGCCCGGTCCCCCCCGTCGTGCAAAGCACCCAAGGGGGGACCCCGACAGAAAGGGCCGGTTTGAAACGGGAGGAGCGGTCATCAA
Organism: Notolepis coatsorum; assembly: GCF_963971535.1. Classification (NCBI taxonomy): domain Eukaryota; kingdom Metazoa; phylum Chordata; class Actinopteri; order Aulopiformes; family Paralepididae; genus Notolepis; species Notolepis coatsorum. Next base: position 27,008,215 of record NC_140184.1, read on the forward strand.
ACTTGTGGACACACACTCACCCCCTGAACACCCCTCCAGCACACGCTGAGGAGCCGTTCCGCAGCCAGACACGCAAGGCCTGAGGACCCCATGGGCTCCTACACGCCGAAGCCCTGCAGTGATATTGCTACCACTCAAATCACGCCAGCCTCTCCTTTGCAGACCACTGCCGGTTTGACGGGAGTGGGAGGCAACAGCGCGATACCCCGCCTGGCGAGGGCGAAGCCGGGGTAACCCCTGCTGAGCATTCAACAGAAGAGGCACCGAGTCCCCCTGCTGACCACTGGAGCTAGTGGCAGCTGTAACACCAGGTTCCACCCACCCACAACCTGCGGTGTAGGAACCACGCGACGACGGAACATTCTCACGGACAGACCCAGGCTCAGCCATCAACTGGGTGTCAGCCCCTGTCTCCATGAGAAGTGAAGAATGGGGCCGCATACGCTTCAAAGAAGGTTCGCGGCCCGCAGCCAAAGGAGAACACTCAGAGCCCCGCTTCTGAGGGTAACAGAAAGCGGAATGAACGGGGAGCGGGCTGCTCGCGGCAAAATGACGACGGGGTGGTTTACCAACCCCGAAATCACCCAAAATGGCCGATCCCTCGGCCGCCAAGACTGTCGGCCTTGCGAAACCCTGTCGATTCTCCAACCAGGGCACCACTGGCGGGGGAAACATGGCCGCCTGTCGAGGATCTCGCCACAGTTGACGAGACCGTGCTCCCACCCCTGGCTGCACAGCGTGAGGCGGTGTAGGACCCGAATCAAAAACCGCCTGCGCCTCCACAGAACGCCCAAAAAGACTATCTGTGGAAAAAGGAGTCGTGAGGAGAGAAAACCTATCCTCTTCCCCAAGAGGAGACTGCTCCAACCAAACATGCCTAACAACCAAAGTCGATAGCATCCGAATCCTCCCCGCAGTTATAGCTTGCGACTGAGTCAAGATCTCTATAACACCACAAACATGAATCACGTTCATAGTGTCGGTTGGACCCAAAGACCTACAACCCGACGCCATCTTGGATAGGAAAGTAGCCAGCTGAGCCACAACACTGGCCGCCGCTAAATGCCATCCTGCAGCAGTATACCACTCATTCGTCCATACTGCCACCCTCCGAGCCGACATGCTATCAAGCAACGGCCGGGCGGAACGTCGTTCATCCCCGCCTGGGCACAAAAAAGAAGCTACCTGGCTACTTAGCCAAGGTACCCCCGGGCTGCACCCCGTCGTCAGCCCCTTCACCCGCAAAAAAGGTAAATAGAGCTCAGCGAACCCCCCCACACCCACCACCGACTGACCTTCATCAATGAAGCTGGCAAGAGGAGGGAAAAGCGGAATCCCGCGGCGGGGATTATTAGACATTCCAGCGTCAACATCAGCGTTAGCAGAAGAAGCAGCAGTAGCATTAGCATTAGCAGTAGCATTAGCATTAGCGTCAACAGCATGTTCCAGGATCGCCAAGACATCGCCCACTACAGTGGAACGATCGCCAAGCCGCCCCGGCCCTGGTGCCGAAACATACTCCACAGCACGACCAACACCGACATTGACGCCTACTGACACAGACCTCACCTTTGTACAAGCCGACCCGTTAGCCAAACCTTGTACGCTGCCCCTCGGTCCGTCGCCGTCAGCCGAGGAACCACCAGCATAGGTCTCATGTGTCGCCGAAACAAGCTCCAGAGAATCCAGGGAAAAACAACTCTCCGGTAAGCCCTCAACATTATTAATCTTCCTTAATCTTTTCATTCCGCTAGCTCGTATGGTGCACGCATCCAATACGCTGGGACGAAAATAGAGGAAGGGTGTTTCATGACCAGAGTCATGGTTATATGGGTGGTGCCACCATAAGGGGCGGGGCCCCATACAGGTGGGGTGCATGTGTTTTTTATTCGTGGGAATTACATTAGGTATCACAGGAGATAGAAGTATCTCGTAAGGCTCAGAGCGGGACACGATGCAATACGAAATATAACCTTCTGTAGTGTGATAGTGAAATCGTTAACCTTCTGTAGTGTGAAAGGGTTAAGGTAAAAGTCTGATTAAGCCGTTTACATGATTCCAATTGTCTTCCTGTTCTGCTACTGTCAGACTTAACCAAAGTAAGTCATGATTCCCCACTGTAGCACTTGACGGTGTCATCCTTCAGTTATATTTCGTATGGCTATCGCGTGCCGTTCTAGCCTATTGAGATACCCCTTATCTCCTAGTACCTACTGTACACCACAACGAAACAAGTTCAACTTATGCACCCACACCTGACCGGGTCCCGCCTCTATGGAGGCGTAGCCTATAAGACCATGGTCATGGTCACCAAACACCCTTCCTCTATTTTCGTTCCATCATATCGGCTGCGTGCACCGTATGTAACTAGTAGTATGAAAAGATTAGAGAAGATTCGTAATGTTGAAAGCTTACCGGAGGTTTGCTTTTCCCTGGCATCTTCGGAGCATGTTTCAGCGACACATGGGGCCTGTGCTGATGTTTCCTCGGCTGACGACGGCAGACCGGGGGGCAGCGTACAAGGTTTGACTAGCAAGTCGGCTTGTACAAAGGTAAGGCCTGTGTCATTAGGCGTCAATGTCAGTATTGGTAATGCTGTGGAGTATGTTTCGGCGCCAGGGCCGGGGCGGCTTGGTGATCGTTCCACTGCAGTGGACGGTTTCGTGGCAATCCTGGAGCACGCTGCTAACATTAATGCTGCTACTGCTACTTCTGCTAATGCTAATGTTGACGCTGAAATGGGTCGTTGTTCTAATAATCTCCGCCGCGGGATACCGCTTTTCCCTCCTCTTACCAGCTTCATTGATGAAGGTCAGTCGGTGGTGAATGTGGGGGGTTTCGCTGAGTCCTATTTACCTTTTTTACAGGTGAATGGGCTAACAACAGGGTGCAGGCCGGGGGTACCGTGGCTAAGCAGCCAGGTCGCTTTTTTCCTGTGCCCCGGCGGGGATGAACGGCGTCCCGCCCGGCCGATGCTTGATAGCGAATCGGCTCGGAGGGTGGCAGTATGGACGGATGAGTGGTATACTGCTACAGGATGGTATTTAGTGGCGGCCAGTGTTATGGCTCAGCTGGCTAGTTTCCTATCCATATTGGCGTCGGGTAGTAGGACTTTGGGTCCAACCGACATTGTAAACATAGTTCATGTTTGTGGTGTTATGGAGATCTTGACACAGTCGCAAGCTATAACTGCGGGGAGGATTAGGATGCTATCAACTTTGGTTGTTAGGCATGTTTGGTTGGAGCAATCTCCTCTTGGGGAAGAGGATAGGTTTTCTCTCCTCACGACTTCTTTTTCCACAGATAGTCTTTTTGGGCATTCTGTGGAGGCGCAGGCGGTTGTTGATCTGGGTCCTACACCGCCTCACGCTGTGCAGCCAGAGGTGGGAGCACGGTCTCGTCAACGACTGTGGCGAGATCCTCGACAGGCGGCCATGTTTCCCCCGCCAGTGGTGCCCTGGGTGGAGAGTCAACAGGGTACCGCAAGGCCGACAGCCTTGGCGGCCGAGGGATCGGCCATTTTGGGTGAATTCGAGTTTGGTAAAACAAGCCGTCGTCATTTTGCCGCGAGCAGCCCGCTCCCCGTTCAATCCTCTCTCTGTTACTCACGGAAGCGGGGCTCTGATCGTTCTCCTTTGGCTGCGGGCCGCGAACCTTCATTGAAGCGTATGCAGCCCCATTCTTCACGTCTCATGGGGACAGGGGCTGACACCCAGTTGATGGCTGAGCCTGGGTCTGTCCGTGAGAATGTTCCGTTGCGTGGTTCCTACACCACATGTTGTGGGTTGGAGGAACCTGGTGTTACAGCTGCCACTAGCTACAGTGGTCAGCTGGGGGACTCGTTGCCTCTTCTGTTGAATGCACAGCAGGGGTTACCCCGGCTTCGCCTTCGCCAGGCAGGGTATCGCGCTGATGCCTCCCACTCCCGTCACAGCGGCAGTGGTCTGCAAAGGAGAGGCGAGCGTGATGTGGGTGGTAGCAATATCACTGCAGGGCTTCGGCGTGTAGGAGCCCATGGGGTCCTCATGCCTTGCGTGTCTAGCTGCGGAACAACTCCTCAGCATGCGCTAGAGGGGTGTTCAGGGGGGGGGGTGTGTGTCAACAAGTTTGATGACAGCTTCTCCCGTATCAAACCGGCCCTCTCTGTCGGGGTCCCCCCTTGGGTGCGTTGCACAGCGGGAGGGACCGGGCCCACTATCTACTGTTCCTTGCGGCCCAGCGTCAGTTGACGGCGGGTGCGCTGTGGGATTATTTTCACATATGGCGACAGGAATGTCGTCTGGATCGGTGGATGGAGAGAACATTGGAGGGGGGGCTTGTTTTGCATTTCGCACAATCCCATCCTCCGTTCTCAGGTTTGGTGCCGACCCTATTGTCAGGGTCAGACGCAGTGACAGCCCTGGCCGACAAGATCCAATCTCTGTTGGCGAAGCAGGCCGTCGTTGTGGTTCCAAGAGAGGACGCAATGTCAGGCGTCTACTCCCGTTATTTTCTGATACCCAAGAAAACAGGGGGGGTCAGAACTATACTGGATCTGTCTGCGTTCAATCGGTTGATTGCAGCGAGACCGTTCAGAATGTTGACCGTCAAACTCCTTCTGCTTGCTGTCAGGAGGGGAGACTGGTTCACCTCCATAGACCTGAAGGATGCGTATTTTCACATCCCCATTTACCCTCCTCACAGGAAGTTCCTACGGTTCCTGTTTCAGGGCGTAGCGTACGAGTACCAGAGGATGCCGTTCGGTTATTCTCTGGCTCCCCGCACATTCACCAAGTGCGTGGCGACTGCACTGGAGCCCTTGCGCCGTCGGGGGTTACGAGTTCTATTCTATCTCGATGACATTCTACTCCTCAGTCGTTCGGAGGAGGTTGCCAGGTCTCATACCAGGCTGGTGGTGGAATTCCTCACCAACCTGGGTTTTGCTGTGAATTGGAAGAAGAGTACCCCTCTTCCCAGTCAACAGGTGGAGTACTTGGGCTTGACGTTTTCCTCTTGGCCTCCTCTTTATGAGGAGGATACAGAGGTGGTTTCTCTCTTTGAGAATAGATCCGGTGTTTGACAAAAGGAAACGGTTGACGGTTCCTTTGTCGATATGGGGAGATCTCGCCCACTGGAGGAGGCTGGGTATCCTCACCATTGGGGTCCCCATAGGCAGCAGGAGCTCACACGTCACGGTCTTCACCGACGCCTCTCTCACGGGTTGGGGAGGGACGTGTCGGACCCATGCAGTGGGGGGCAGCTGGACGGGTCATGCTGGCCCAGCTACCCTGCATATCAATGTGTTGGAGTTGAAGGCGGTCCTCCTGGTCCTCAAACGGTTCGACCACCTGGTGGTAGGCGAACACGTTTTGGTCAGGACAGACAGTATGACGGCAGCGGCGTATATCAACAGGCAGGGTGGGACTCGTTCTATCCGCCTGCTCTGGGCGGCGGTCGAACTTTGGCTATGGGCATCCCGCAGGCTGCGCAGTCTGAGGGCGCTCCACATTCCTGGTACAGAGAATATGGCGGCGGATATGATGTCTCGCGGCGGTCCTCATCACGACGAGTGGGAACTCCGCCCCGACATAGTCAGGCAGATCTGGGATCGGTTCGGGGAGGCCTCGGTAGATCTGTTTGCGTGCCGACGCTCTCATAAGTGCCCCTTGTGGTTCTCGCTCAGTCGAGCAGATCATCCCCCCTTGGGGGTGGATGCCTTCTCGACCTTTCCATGGCCGCCCGTTCTTCTGTACGCCTTTCCTCCTGTACAGCTGTTGGGTCAGCTGTTGGAGCGGATAAGGAGGGAGCGCAGGACAGTGATCCTGGTTGCGCCGGACCGGGGCAAGTCAGTATGGTTCCCGGTCTTGATCCAGCTTCTGGTCGCTCCTCCTTGGGTCATTCCTTGGTCGGCGACGGCCCTCTCACAGCACGACGGGTCACTGTTCCAGTTTCCGGTGTTGGGCCAACGGCTGTTGGTGTGGCTGGTGGGAGGGTGAGTCTGGAGAGGATGGACCTTCGGTGGTTGATACCATCCGGTGTGCGCATGCTCCCTCCACTGTCGCGGTTTACGCGGGCAGATGGCGTGCATTCCAAGAGTGGTGTAAGGCGGGGGGCTGGGACCCAGTCTCCTGCCCCCTGGATGCTGTCCTGAGTTATCTCCAGTCTCTTCTTGATAGACTGTCGGCTTCGACGGTGAGGGTATATGCGGCAGCTATATCCTAGTCTTATCATGAGGGAATTGAGGGGACTGTTTTGTTCAGCCACCCTCTTGTGAAGCGTTTCCTGCTTGGCGCTCGACGCGTTAAGCCGGTGCAACGCTCCTTGGCTCCGACTTGGGATCTTCAATTGGTCCTCGGTCGGTTGTCCTTGGCCCCGTTTGAGCCGCTCAAGCAGGCGCCGTTGGAACGGCTGTCTTTCAAGACCGCGTTCCTACTGGCTGTCACTTCCACTAAACGCGTGGGTGAGCTCTGTGCTCTCTCGGTACGTCCAGAGTGCCTGTCCTTTCGGGCCGATTGCGGTGCCACTCTGCGACCTAATCCTGCTTTCATGCCTAAAAATATCCGGAGTTCCTTCCGCTCCCGGGATATTGTGGTTTAGGCGTTTCGTCCTCCTCCTCACGCCAGTGAGTTGGATGCGGGCCTTCACCTGTCATGTCCAGTCCGTGCTTTGGGACTTTACCTCAGCCGTACTCAGGACCTCAGGGTTACCGATCAGCTTTTTGTCTGTTACGGTGGGTCTCGTGCCGGTAAGGCACTGTCGAAACAGCGCCTGTCCCATTGGTTGTGCGAGGGCATTGCCCTCTGCTACACATTGGCTGGGCAGGATCCCCCTGGGGGCATCAGGGCGCACTCCACTTGTGGGGTGGCTGCCTCTGCCGCTCTCCTGGGTGGGGCCTCGGTGGAGGACATCTGTGCTGCAGCTTCATGGTCCTCCGGGGGGCCCTTTGTAAGGTTTTACCTCATGGACATGACCGGGGGTTCTGTCTCCCAGGCGGTTCTGGGGTCTGTGGCCTTTCCTGCTTCCCGTCCTTTGGTAGGGTAGCAGGAGTGTGTGGGTATGGGCCACAGTGTGTTAAGTCACACGTGGTTCCGCCTGTGCGGTGTGTTCAAGGGGTTCTAGTTCCCCCTTGTTCGCATTCAGGTGGAGTTGACTGCGCCCCCCCTTCGTTAGGAAGGATGGGGTGACAGGGCTCCCCGCACCCCTTGATGTGGGTTTACGGGTCCTCAGGGGGTACATCTGTCGAGTCTCGCGTCCGCTCTAACCCATATCTCAATAGGCTAGAGCGGGACGCGATAGCCATACGAAATATAACGATAGGTTATGTATATAACCTAGTTATATGAGTATTGGCTGAGCGTCCCGCTCTAAGCGGCCCTGAGTTCCCTTTTGAGGGATCTTTTACTGGAACGGGATTTGGCGAGGAAGGGTGTTTGGTGACCATGACCATGGTCTTATAGGCTACGCCTCCATAGAGGCGGGACCCGGTCAGATGTGGGTGCATAAGTTGTTTTGTGGTGGTGTACAGTAGGTACTAGGAGATAAGGGGTATCTCAATAGGCTAGAGCGGGACGCTCAGCCAATACTCATATAACTAGGTTATATACATAACCTATCGTTCTGCCTGTGGGAAAGTGTGGTGAAACGAGATTCATCAATTATGCACGTGGACAGATCTTCATGATCAATATAGGTTCATTAGTAAAACACATGGATCATCAAAGTACATGCAAGAGAGGTGAGATTAGCTTGGATGAAGAGGAGCATGCTCTCGTTGTGGATGAAGAGGAGCATGCTCTCATTGTGGATGAAGAGGAGCATGCTCTCGTTGTGGATGAAGAGGAGCATGCTCTCGTTGTGGATGAAGAGGAGCATGCTCTCGTTGTGGATGAAGAGGAGCATGCTCTCGTTGTGGATGAAGAGGAGCATGCTCTCGTTGTGGATGAAGAGGAGCATGCTCTCGTTGTGGATGAAGAGGAGCCTGCTCTCATTGTGGATGAAGAGGAGCCTGCTCTCGTTGTGGATGAAGAGGAGCATGCTCTCATTGTGTCACAGGGGTCACGGATTGCCACAGACTATTCAAATGCACACCACATCCCTCAAATAGTATAGGCTATACCAGGGGTCAGCAACCTTTTTGACATGGAGTGCCTGTTTGAAAAATAGTTGTAACTAGTGTGCCTCAACAATATTCCATGCATCGTAATTTTTTTTCTCATAATCAGGTATTTTTTATGATAATTTTTACATTATTACATCATTATTGTTATTGTTATTATTAACAATATTATTATGATGGTTGTATCAACCCTAAATCTGAGTTGGGGGGGGGGGGGGGGGGGGGGAATGCAATGCAGACAATGCGACCATTTCACTCACATTTGCCCATTCATTTTTGGACACATCACACACCATCGGTGTGTGTACTGTACGTGTGCTGTCATAGCTCCACCTACAGGCCTAATGGAGAACACCAGGAGAACACCAGGATGTGAATGGAGGGTGAATGTGAGGTATATCGTGTAAATACGTTTTGATTGATCGCAAGACTACACTGTAAAATAAGTGAATAATAAGTTACCAGAACTTAAAAATATTGAGTTCAGTTACTGTGCATTAAGGTTTTCAGTTTTCAATCCATAATAAGTTAACAGAAAAATAAGTACACAACCACATTATTTCAACCTAATAAAACTATGTTTATTGTCATTGTTTTAAGAACACAAGTTGACTTGGTAATACTCACATTTTGAGTAAAAAAAAATGGCTTTTAACATGTGCAATGAAATAGAAAAATAAATAATAAAATGTTTGATTAATCCCACTGGTCACAATGGTGACCGTAATAATGTTTTTGTTATAAGGCTCTGCAAATGTTACTGAATGATGTAGCAATGTATTTCCAGCTAAATTGAAATAATAAACAAATAAAGGGTCTCAATTAAATATGTGGTAGTAAAAAGAACCTGTGGGAGGATTTCAACAAGATAAATGCGACAACAGTGCAAAATATTTCACTATAATATTTCAGAGCAAAAAAAAAAATATATATATATATATATTTTTTTTTTTTTTTTTTTTTTTTTTTACTGCTGCCCCCTGTGCCTATGCAAATGCCCCCGCAGGCATGCGTGCCTAGGGTTGCCTACCCCTGGGCTATACGTTGATGCAATGCACATCCCTGCATGCACATCTTTGCAAGTTTACAACATTATTGAGACTGCTATAGAGCTTAGTAGTCCTGCCCAGTTTGGTGACATACCGCTGGTCCCACTTTTCAGAAAGAAATATATGGCCTACTATTATAGGCTGAAAAAGTAATTCATTTTATTCAGAGTTAACATTCAAAACATTCAAATGTGGGTTTTATCACATTTCAAAATGATTTATATAAATATTTATGAAATACCAGGCTAAAATAGGGCCAGTAGCAACAGTAGCATTCCAACAGCAGCAACAGAAGTTTGTTTGTAATGAATAGAAGACCAATAGACCTCTCACGCATTTATGCCATTATGACAGCATCTTCCTTTCCCGTTTACCATAAATTTTGTCCTTGATACTGCATGTAGTTAGTTAATGGTCAAATTGGGTTTCACCAAAGGATTTCATGTTTGTTAACATTCCAATTTCTAAAAGCCAAATTACTAACACTAAATGACTGGATGTTGCTGGGCGTTGTTGACGGGACCACAGCTGCATGAATGATGCTAGGAGCGATTTTTAACAGTCCATTAATTTCCCTATAGTTGTAGTAAAAACAAAGTCACCTGTGAGAGGTTTACTCTATGTACTGTAGAAGTCTAACTCAGCATGGATTTAAGTCAAAATTTTTATTTTCTCTCAATTCTCTTAACTCATTCAGCGCCGGAGCTATATGACTGAATTAGGTCTAGATGGCCACCGCTTTAATCAATGGGAGGACGGGGATATTTGCGAGTGCTTAAAATATATCTTAAATTATGGCTATGGGTCTAATACACCCGTCGCTTATCAATGAGTTGCTTGCAGTCAACAGTCACAAAATGGATTGTTTTTTCATCAGTACATTTCCGTTTTATACCGTTTTGAATAAGAGTATAGTTTTGGTGATTTCTAGTAATTCCAGAGAAAGACGCGATAATAGCCCTTTAGTGGAATACACAAAACACGTTGTAATTTTTCGGCTGATTTATGAATAGTTTTCAAATAAACGCTAGATTATGAAAAAAATCGCTTATCCGTGCATTGGTCGGCGCCAACGGCACGCACACACACACACACACACACGCTCCGATGGAACATCTGATTAACCCAAGATTTGTAACATAAAGTCCTTACCTCACATCTGATGTCCTGCAAAAAGATTGATCCAATTCCTGATCACCATTCCAAATATTGATCGCGTTTATTGATCCAATGTTATATATCCAAAACACATAATCCATGCTGCTCAGTGTCCCCATGTGCGAATATCAAAAAAAATATCAATAAATTTAAAGGTAGCTATAAACAAGCACTTATGGACACATATGAGAGAGGAGCTTTTTTCTCATTTGGATATTTGGATATATAAAAAACTGTACTTTTATTTTTTTATTTGTTATATTATTTTTTATTAAATTATAATGTCAAATATTGTAAGGAAGGGGCAGGGCTTGATAAGTTGTTTTACTTCCCCCTGTTCCTTCTCGAACACTTATTGTATGGAAATAGTCTTTGACTATTTACCTTTAGTTTTTTAAACTTGTTTTATGTTTCTATGTTCGAGACAAATAAAAATCAAATCGAATCAAATGTGGTATAATATACTGCATGCCCGAGAAGGAAAACCTGGACCGGACTTTATTTTTTGATGCACAGTCCCAGCTAATCCAATCCAATGATGTGCAATACCATCCGGGAGACGATAGGCGGCGGTATTTGCCCTTTTGCGAGCTCAGACCCATTCCCAACGATAACATCAGGTTGGATGGATGAAAATGAATGGATATCGCTAATAAAAGAAATAACGATTAAAACCCGACTATACTCATGATTGGCGCTCAAACGATGGCGAGTTAACCCGACTATACTCATGGTTGGCGTCCAATGAGTTAAGCTGCGATCCTCAGACACAGATCGGCTGTCCATCCTCCACACCCACCTACGAATATTTGGGGACGGAGCCTTTCGAGCAGCGGGCCACGGAACTCTCTCCCGGCTGAGATCCGCTCCGCCACATCCTTGGACTCTTAAGACAGCCTTGAAAACCCACCTGTTCACGGAGGCCCGCGGCCTCGAGTCGCCTCCCTGTCCATTGTTGCTATAATTTTTCTGATTATGTTTTATTTGTCTTTTTGTTGCTTTGTAAAGCGTCCCTGGGTTTCATGAAAGGCGCCATATAAATCTGATTTATTATTATTATTATGAAGCCTTAAAATGTATTTGACTGTATCCTATAGGTGGAAAGGAGAGAATGTGGCCACAACAGAAGTAGCCGATATCCTCACCATTGTCGATTGTGTGAAAGAAGCCTTGGAGTCTATGGAGTTCAAGTACCTGGTAATAATGGATACTTTTCTACATTTGACTTTACTTTAGTATGTTTGATAGTCTCTACCACCAATTCAATCAAAACAAATGCCAAAATGATGTGTTTGGTGACGGTACAGTAAGTTCCCTCGGGAGAGGGCTCGTCTTAACTTCACAGGGCTTATGTGTTTGTTATGTTGTGCTTTTATTTTGAAGGGCATGAAGGGAGGATAGGGATGGCTGGCGTCACTGTGAAGGAAGACGTCCGGTTTGATGGCAGACAAATGTACAGCCATGTGGTCAGTTACCTACCCACATACGCCCGGCCTCGTTTCATAAGGATTCAGGTAATTACTTTTGATGACTCAAAATATATTCTTTTCACTCCTGTCCATGTTTCTATCTGCCCAACTGTCTGCACCAGCCATAGTTCCTACACTTCTGATCCAATTTGGATAAAACGTTGCACATAGGTTACCAGTAGGACAAGGACTCTTGAGGCCAAGAATTTCCATCATTGTCCATTGAAATCAATACTGAAGGTAAATGTTAGATCTTTTGAACAAAAGAAGGTGATACTACACAAGGCCTCACCTAGACTCCGGTAATCAGATTTCTACCACCAGTTTACAACAGGGACATGACTAAATTAAGCCATGTCCACAGTACATAAAAACACTAAAACACTAAAGATCTCTCCGTCCACACAACCAATGCAAAACGCTCACATGAACTGACCTGATGGCAGGCTGCAGGGAGGTCTCCATGGTCCTGATTGCAGAGAAAATACTGCAGAAATATTTCAGAAATATCCATATACACGTGGACAGGGTGACATGATGTTAGCGATTTCGAAAAGCTCTGTTTTAGCTCTGTTTCGCCCATCCACACATATACAGGCAAAACAGGGTTAAAACAAAACTCCCTGGAAGGCATTTTCGAAAAAGCTTTTCAGTGGCCTAAAACTTTGTTTCCCGGCCAAAATGCATAGAAAATACTGCATTTAAAAAAATAGTTGATTAAATTGTGTTATACCTATGCATTAAAACGACCTAGCAAATCTTACTTACATTAAAATTGTAATGTTCGCTATTGGCTATTTGGTCACTGTCATCATAAACCAGGAAATGTCATGGTTCATAAACTGAGACTGTTTGTTTATTAATTAATTATCACAATAAAATACACATACTTTACGGTGAAATGCTTGGTTATGTATGAGCCCCCGAGAGTGTGCTTTATACAGTAAAAAAAAAAAAAGTAAGTACAGAGGAATATACAATATACAGTAAAAATGAGTAAACTGTGTGGTACAATGCAGAAAATGAGGTACAAAACTTTGAGGTAAGGTGCAAATGCAAATGAGGTATGAATGTAGTGAACATCTCTTTAATAATAGATAAATATAATGTAGTGTTAATGTGAGTGTGTGCATGTGTGTGTGCAATGAGTGTAGATGCTGGGTTTAGATGACGTTCCTTTGGTTTAGTGGGCGAGTGGTGAGTGGACTCTGCTGTCACACAGCCATGCAGGCAGAAGAATGGAGCTACATTCTAGTGAAGCGTCTCGCTCCGCTCACGGCAGGAAAGAAATGTAGGCTAATAAAAAAATTTCATAGTAGGTTTACATAGCTGACGTTACCCAGCTAAAGTTACAGGCTTTGTCTGGTCAGGTGTAGGCATCTCTTCTTGAGTGTCCTGCTAGCTGCTCAGTGTGATTACTGTAGACCCCGTCATCAAAAGCAAAACTCGGTTTTCGTTTCCTAATTGCGTGCATCTTTTGAGTTTAGAGCTGGGTGGGGATTTCAGTGATGACTTGCTGTGCTATGTACTTACCGATTATAAATATAGCTCCTTTGGACTGAAAGTGCAATCGTTTGTTCGATCAATCTACCCTGTTCACTTCAAAAGGCTGTGTTACATTACGAACAAGGGTGCAAAAACTAACATAGGAGTTTCAACCGACATGGGAGTGAGAAGATTATAACCAGTGTTGCGGAAGCTACTCTGAAAAGCATAGTTCTAGTTCATCCCTCCTGGCCACCAGAGGCACTGCTTTAGGCACTGCCTCTTCCATCTTGTGCATGCACAGGTTGAGTATTTACACCAACAAAGTCACTTGTTGTGACCCCTGATGACCTGAGCTAGGGTATGTCTTCCGGTGTCATCAGCGGCTCAGTTCCTTTTCATCTACACTTCACAGGTCTATACTGTAGTAACGTTAGCTAAAGCTAAACCATTGTTACTCAAGGGTGTGTCGCTGGTAGCCTTGTGACCGCACATCGGTTGGAGTTGCGGGGTACTCGGCGAGTAGGCTACTACCCGCCCTCCAAAGGCTGCGACAAGCTATCCCTCTCCAGGGAAGGAACTTGGTGTTGATGTTCTACACTGAATTGTGGCTTCTAGCCTCATCACCGACTGATGGGTCTCAGCTGGTTAAGTAGAACTTACAGTCTGTAGGTTATCATATGCCAACAGTTTTCCAGCTTGTCCAGTGATTGACTCCTTGAGATCTACTGGTAGATCGAAAAGGCATGGTTACCCACCTCTGGTCTAGAGCACCTCAGGGAGTTGCAGCTATATGCCTTGGGCATGGCTACTATATTGTCTGAGGTGGAGCTCAGGATGATATTGGTGCGACTCCAAGAAGAAGACTTAAGTCTTGACAGGTTTTCTTCTAGGGTGGATCAGTTAACTGCTGAGCTGGCCCATATGAAGTCTGTCCTCGAGGAGGACATGGTTTCAGTGGCAGCGTTAGCCTCTCACTTTAACGACCGCGAGGGAGAGGGGGCCTCCCGTGCCTTTGAGCCGGCCTCTCGTTCCCCGGCTTGTAGCTCCTCAGATGGTACAGAGAATAGTTCCATGGGGGCCTCAAGAAGTTCCTAAGAGTTTTGTCATTCCACATGCTGAGCACGGCAGATGTTCTCCCGACTGTTGCTCGAGAGGAATGGTTCACGTCCATCGACTTGAAGGGTGCTTATTTTCAGGTTCCCATTGTGCCTCACCAGTTTCTGCGTTTTGCCTTCCAGGGCCATCACTTTCCGTCACTTTCAGATTGCACGAAAGGATTCTGTAGGAACAGGGCTGCCGATGACACCGTGACTTTGTTGCTATAAATAGTCGACCTGCGCAAGACGGAAGATCCATTGCTTAAAGCACCGCCTCAGGAGGGATGAAATAGAACCTAAGTTACATAATGTAACTCGTTTTATAAGCTACCAATGACTTCACACCGGAAGAAGTTGAACTACCTTCAAGAGAAAGATAGTTTGGTTAATTAAAGTTACATGGAAAAAGTAGGTCAAACTATTTTATAAATAAACATCTGCAATGTTCTACACATTTATAACATTTGGCTAACACAAAATTAGGTGCCATGATTGCAAAAAATACCACTCCATTGAAAGTGAAAAGTAAGTGCATACTGTCCTCCTCACTTTAATAGCTGTCTGCCAGCCTGATGTGAACCAACATATGGGTTATTTAACACATTGGGCGCCAGCCATTAGCCTGGTCCTTGTGGCTAATGTGCCACGTTTCCATAACATATTGTCACTATGTTTGGAGAGCTATATCTATATTCTATATTATACTTATGGAGACAATACTATAGTCATTTGACAGTGACTTTCTTCCGTTGAACATGCAAAAAAGAGAATGTTTTCATGCATACGTTCGCGCATTATCCCCTGGTGAATATAAGTATAGTTTAGGAGTGATCCGGGATAATTCCTGAAAAGCTGAGTTCTATTTCATTATGGCTCCGCTCAGCATCAGTTGCATATATCTCGCTTCAGTGGATATGCACTGAATACATTTCAAAATGTACCTTTACATACCAACATCCGTCTGACCACACCCCCATCTGCTGCCTACATAAGCAGGGGTGGGGCCACACACTCATCTCCTTCTCAAATTTCATCCACAATATAGTGCCTGTATACCAATCACTTGGCGAGGAAGAAAGTATTAGCTGGAGAAAGGAAAACAGAAGAACAAGGAGATACGTTGACATTATATCTTTATTTTCTCTCTCGCTATTTTCGAGAAAATATGGCGATATTGTCTTCGTCACTGGAGTGTCTGGAAGATGATGATCATTCTAAATCTCCACCGGTTTTTTCGTATTAGGGGCTTGCGTCGCTGATATACTCCCCACCGGCAGTCCTTCTTGCTGCGGCTGGATAGGTAATTGAACCTCCGGTTATACAGCTGGACTGTGGAAGGCACCGTCTGTTGTGAGGGACTGGTTGTTTTCGAGCCTGGGTGAGTAATGTTTTGCTTGCGAGCGCCAGTTGTCTGTTAGTGCTATGGGGGCTAGCTGACCATTTTTATGAAAGCCGGCCCCAGATTAGGGTCCTCTGTTCGGCCTCTTAGGCGACGGCGGAGGATCTTGGTCTGAAGCCCATGATGGTCAACTAGTGGGCCGCGACCAGGACCTGGTGAACCCAGGATTCTCTGGACAAGCGGATGCTTCTCTGTCCCGTGCAGGCCCCATCTTTCACTTGAGTGGAAGTACACCCTAAACGAGGAAATGTGGGCATGGATGTTCGGTATCGGAAGATCCATGTTCAAGTCGGCTGCAGCCCAGATGGGACTTGTGCCGGCTCCGCCGTATGTCTGGTAAAATCACCGTTGTAAACTGTGTTGACATTTCTTTTTCTCTTCTCTCTTAAAGGATGAGGAGGGTTTCAGACGGCGGCCTGTCTGAAGTGTGGCTTGTTATGTCGTTGTGTACAGTTCAGGTGATAGCTGCTTAGCTTGCGTGCTAGTTCTGACCTACCTGTTAGCCAGTCAGCTGTTAGCTGCGGCGCTAGCCTGTTGTGTCACTAGGCTAGGAAACGTTAGCTTGTTGCTATCAGTCGAGAGCGGCTGTTAGCTTAATGCTACACTGTTGAACGTTGCTATGACTATAACATGCCTTAAACACTCTGACTACGACGTCATCTTTGACAGAGGATGTTAGTCGAACCTACACCGGGAGCCCTGCCAGCGAGGACTGCGTCAACATGGAGAAACGAAGCGGCTGGGTGGCGCAGCAACGTTACCCTCGTCGCCAACACAGGAGATGCTGTGTTCAACT
The DNA here is from genome assembly GCF_963971535.1 of Notolepis coatsorum. Classification (NCBI taxonomy): domain Eukaryota; kingdom Metazoa; phylum Chordata; class Actinopteri; order Aulopiformes; family Paralepididae; genus Notolepis; species Notolepis coatsorum. The sequence goes on from NC_140184.1 coordinate 27,024,766, forward strand.
TCGGTGTCCCGTTAACCAGATTGCAGTTCTCTTGGCCTGCGCTCAGGGTAGGAGTCCCGACCGGACTTTAAACACTTCTTCTTTCCTTCCCTTCTAAATGTTTTGTAATAATGATGTTTTCCAAAACGTGTGTTGCTGCAATACATTGAGGATACGACGCGTGTTGTGTGTGAATTGTCTTGTCACTGGTATAGCTTCTCTCTCCATAGAAATTGGGTTGTTGTTTACATGTGTAAAAATTATCTGGTTAGTTGTGATGAGAACATGTGTGTTCATGTAACGTGAACTCACAACTAAGGGGGTTAATTAACCTATGAAGCTATACTTAGTGACATGTGATTGAGGAATGAATTCTTTTCTCAGCCTGTAATGACAATGAACAGTGTGTTCACATATTAACAGGGTTACCTGTTCAACTTGGTCGTATCAAGGGTAAGGAAGGAGGGGTGATCCCCCCGGTTTCCCTGGGGCTTCCCCCCCCTCCTCTCAGACATGTTGTTTACAATATATTGTGTCACTGTTTGTGGGGATACGATGTAACCATCAGCTTAATTGCTGGGGTTGTGCTTTCCGCTTGAGAAACTATTTTTTCCTAAAGAAAAGATTGTTATCATGTGTGCTTAGCAAGGCCTGTGGCCAATACATAATCGAGGACTTATGTCTTCTCTCGTTATGAAAAACGGCATTCCTCTGTAGTAGGAGTGTACTGTTACAATTAGTGTACAATTATACAATTATTCATAAATGGTAAGGCAAACATACTGTGCTTCTCAGAAACTAAGCTTGACGATTCTGTAAAAGATCCAGAGATAGAGATTGAGAACTACTCAATAATCAGGAATGATAGGAACAAACATGGAGGTGGTGTCTGTGTGTACATACACAAGGACACCAAATTCATCAACAGAAATGACCTGAATCATAAATCAATTGAAACTGTATGGGTGGAAATCCTATTCGAAAGGGCGAAATCCCTACTGGTTGGCACAGTCTACAGGCCGCCAGATCATAGTGGCTTTTATGATACACTGGATGGGTGTTTAGCTGGAGTTGAGGATGTAGACAAAATTCTTATTGGAGACTGGAACACGGATATGCAACGAAAAGATGCACCCGTCTTCAAGTCATTCAGTAGGTTTTGTGATCTGCACGGCCTCAGCCAGCTAATCACCCAACCCACACGTGTATGTGAATCAACTCAGACTACCATTGACCTCATTCTGACCTCCGACAAGTCCAAGATCACCAATAAAGGAGTTATAGCATGCGGGTTAAGTGATCATTATATGATATTCTGTACCCGCAAAAAACTAAAACTAAAGGCTGGCTGCCACAAAACAGTCACATCTAGAGACCTAAAAACCTACTCTAGCGAGGCCTTCAACCTTGAACTGGAGAGTCTGGACTGGTCAGATGAACTCAATGGTACACTGGTTGAAGAAACATGGCTTGGTTTCAAAACCAAATTCTCCACAATACTAAACGACATGGCACCGATAAGAACCACCAGGGTAAAAAATCGCGCTGAGCCGTGGATGCACTCCGAAATACTGGCCGCTATGAAAACCAGAGACAAAAAATGCTCTGAGTTTCGTAAAAGTCAGTCAAAGCTTACTAAAAGCACGAGCAGTGAACTCCAAGCCCACGTGACTGAACTCAAACTAGAAAGAAACAGACTAAGAAACGACGTAAACTCCATGATCAAAACTGCAAAAAAGAATTTCATCAATGACAAAACTGAGGAAAACAAAAACAAACCACGTGAACTTTGGAAATTACTCAATAATCAACTAGGATGCAGTAAAAAACTTAAAACCAGATTCTCAAACATAAACATAAAAACGGACAACACGCTCATCACAGACAAGCTGGATGTAGCCAATTACTTAAACATTTTCTTCACAAACATAGCCACAACACTGGTAAACAAACTACCCTCCCACTCAGGGCTTTATGGGGTAGAACACATAGTAGCTTACTACAAAAACCTAGGGGTCCGCAAGGACGACTTCAAGCTGGAAATGGTAACAACAGATGAGGTACTCAATAAACTGAGCGCCCTCCAACCTAACAAGGCCACTGGCCACGACAACATCCCTTCCAAATTCCTCAGAGACTCAGCAGCCGCCATCACCCCAATCATCACACACATAATAAACCTCTCCATAAAACAGGGACACGTCCCCAAGGACTTCAAAATTGCGAGGGTGACCCCTCTGCACAAAAAGGGCAGCAAATTAGACCCAGGCAACTACCGCCCTGTTTCTATTCTCACCTCCATCTCGAAAGTCATGGAAAAAATAGTCTACGAACAGGTCGAAAAGTACCTAGCGGAAAAAAATCTAATCTACGAATTCCAATCTGGCTTCAGAACATCCCACTCCACTGACACATGCCTTCTCTATTTGAATGACCACATCAAACAAGAGGTGGACGCAGGCAAATACTGCGGAATGGTCATGCTGGACCTACAAAAGGCCTTTGACACGGTCAATCACTCCATTCTGATTGACAAGCTAAAAGCAATTGGTTTTGATAGTCTATCAGTGAGCTGGATGCAATCCTACCTTGAGGGGAGGGAACAGATGGTGGAGGTAAACGGTACCCTATCCCCCCCCCTCACAGTGAGCTGTGGTGTTCCACAAGGAAGCATACTAGGACCGCTACTGTTCCTAATTTATGCAAATGACATGTCGTCAGCTTGTGACTGCAACTTGTTCCTGTTTGCGGACGACTCAGCCCTGCTGGTCTCTGACAAGAACAAGTTACAGGTTGAAAAAACCCTCAGCTCGGAACTAGGCAGAATCTGCATATGGCTCGCTGATAACAAACTATCATTACACATGGGCAAAACAGAGTCCATTCTCTTCGGTTCAAATAACAAACTCAGCAAGACCGACGGATTCTCAGTTACAGTGGGTGACAATATTGTCACAAGAAAAGATGAAATTACCTACCTGGGTTCCATCCTAGAGGCTAATCTCTCCTGTGACAAAATGGCATCCAATGTAATAAAAAAAGTCAACCAACGAACTCGATTCTTGTACCGGATCTCCTCTCTGGTAAACAAGAATACCCTGAAGACTCTGGCAGGAGCACTCATTCAGGGGTACTACGACTATGCTTGCACCTCATGGTACCAAAGCACCTCAAAGGCGCTAAAAACAAAATTACAAACATCTCAAAACAAACTGGTCAGACTACTGCTTGACCTTACTCCTAGAACCCACCTCACCCCTGCCCACTTTGACAACCTAGGATGGCTTAGAGTAGACGACAGAGTACAGCAACTTGCAATGGGCCTGGTCTACAAGATACACTACACGACCAAGGTACCCATGTACATGTCAAAATACTTCCCAAAGGTCAGTGAATACCACGATCACAACACCAGAGGGAGCTCCACAAATCATGTTAAACCCAGATTCGGCTCAAATAAGGGACTAAACACGTTTCGCAATTATGCCACATCAATGTGGAACGCCCTACCCAAAGCTGTAAAGGAATGTGGATCACTACCCACTTTCAAAACCTCTCTCAAGGGACACCTACGGGAGACTGCAATTCAACACTGGCCCCTGTAAATATCCTAACCCAACCCCCTCCAATGTACAGTCATTTACCTAGTATGGTTTTGTCAATAGTCCAATGTACAATTTTGTTTGTTTGTACAGTGTCCCCCCCCCCCTCAATGTACAGTTTTGCTTGTATATACAGTGTGCCCCCCCCCCCCCCCAACCACCTCCAATGTAGATTACCCAGTATGGTTGTCAATATCCCAGTGTACCCAACCCCCCCCCCACCCAACCTCCTCCAATGTACAGTTTCTACGTCAAATGTATATACTCCCTTTTCCTGACTCCTTCTGTATCACAAACAGTACTGTATTTGCAAATCTGGTATGACATAAATGTATAGATGTAGCAGTACTGACTATCTGTATGTCATGTATGTCATATATGTCCTGATGAATTGAAAATGGGGGACCCTGATGTAAACAAGACGAAAGTCTTTCTCTGGTCTGCATCCCCTTAACAATTGTGTGTATTGAGCTGTACTGTATTGTACCCATTCTGCAATCTGTTAATAAAGTTTTCAATCAATCAATCAATCTGTGCCATTTTTTGTTGTGATGAAGGGTTGTGTGTGTCTTTGTGATCTACAACTGGGTTAGGTTTGGCCCACAGAAGCACATGTGTAAGTCTGGACCGGGGCTCTTAAAGGGGCCCTCTCTGTTCTGTGTTTTTCCTTAGTAAAACTCAGGTAGCAGGTTATCACATGAGCTATGTGAGGCTGTTCGATGCTTCATGTAGCAGGCTATGACTGTGTCATGCTCTACTTGTCATTACATCGTATCATGGGTGAGGGGTCGTAAAGGGGTGAACTGGTAATCCTTTCCTCCCCTTTTCTGATTGGTCAGGGGTTAAAACCTCCTGTCCTTCAAGGTTCCTGTCACGTTGCTGTTCGGCATGTTACAGGGTAAGAGGGGGGGGGGGGGGGTTCCTGGTCCCACGCCCCTTTTTCCGGGGGATCCAGTCCCTTCAGTGGGTCTGGGTCTTCCTTCGGGCTCCGCTGCTATGGCCTTGCCACGGGGTTGGGGTTGCTCTTGACCCCGTGATTCTGGGGGCAGTAACGAGGGTTGTTCCTTCCGTTTGTTCCCTGGTGGCATGCGGGTTGTGCGTGTGCGTAGTCGTGGGGTCAAGCCACGGTCTGCTCACCCTGTGCGTTGAGTTGCTTGAGTTCCTCTTCGCACGGTCGGATCCGTCTCCCTCCCGTTATCCTCCATTAGGGAGGGTCGGGGGGCTCGGTCCTCCCCGGTCTGATGGTTGTGGGGGGCCTCAGCGGGGTACATTTGTCGAGCTTTGGCTCCCGCTCAGCTCCTGTTATGCAACTGATGCTGAGCGGAGCCATAATGAAATAGAACGTAAGGTTATGTATATAACCAAGTCCTATGAATTATGGTAACGCCCAGCATCAGGACGCCGCTGCGGCCCTTGATCTTTCATTGTGGTGAAATTTGTTGAGAAGGAGATGAGTGTGTGGCCCCACCCCTGCTTATGTAGGCAGCAGATGGGGGTGTGGTCAGACGGATGTTTGTATGTAAAGGTACATTTAGCAATTTATTCAGTGCATATCCACTGAAGCGAGATATATGCAACTGATGCTGAGCGTCACCATAATTCATAGAACTTGGTTATATACATAACCTTACGTTATAGGGCGCTACGTGTATTCTACTATAAGCGTTGGCGTTTCTTGCCTGGACACGCTACTATTTCCAAATCAAATGTATATAATAGGTATTATGTTTCATCATGAATGCATGAAAGGGGGGGGGGGGGTAGTTTTTTTTATGCTTTGATGGCCAGTAGTGGTGGTGTAGTGGTTAACACTGTCGCCTCACAGCAAGAAGGTCCAGGGTTCGATTCCCGCTTGGGGACCAGGTTTCCATGATGCCAGGTACCCAGGTGGGGTATCTCCCAGGCCTTTCTGTGTGGAGTTTGCATGTTCTCCCCGTGCTCGCAAGGGTTTCCCCTAGGGATGCTCGATATTGGCTTTTTTACCAATACCAATATACCGATATTGTCCAACTCTTCATTTCCGATACCGATATACATTTACATTTACATTTAGTCATTTAGCTGACGCTTTTATCCAAAGCGACTTACAAGTTCTGTACGACAAGCCATCAGGAAGGGCACAACTCTATCAGCTGAGCAACAATGTTCATCAAAGTGTTGAGTGCTACAGTGTAGGTTAGTTTATTAGGACAAGTGCATGACAGTACGGTTAGTTAGGGTTAGATTTTTTTTTTTTTTTTTTTTTTTTTTAATTCAGATAATGGTTGAAGAAGTGCGTCTTTAGTCGACGGCGAAAGATTGGACGTGATTCGGCTGTCCTAACTGGGGTGGGTAGTTCATTCCACCATTGTGGGGCAAGGACTGAGAATAGGCGACTTCTCTTTGATGACCCTCCCGGAGCTTGGATAGGAGTAGGTCTGAGGCGGCCAGAAGATGCAGAGCGTAGGGGTCTTGAGGGTGTGTAGTTAGAGACCATTGACCGGAGGTAGGCGGGAGCGGTTCCCTTTGCCGCACGGTATGCTAGGTCGAGGGCCTTGAAGCGGATTCGTGCAGCAATGGGGAGCCAGTGCAGGTCCCTAAGAAGTGGGGTGACATGGGCCGACTTCGGTAGGTTTGAGATCAGGCGGGCCGCTGCGTTCTGAATGAGTTGAAGAGGCTTAGTGGCAGTGGCCGGGAGGCCAGCGAGCAGTGCATTGCAGTAGTCGAGGCGGGAGATGACTGTTGATTGGACGAGGAGTTGGGTGGCTTCTTTTGTCAGGAAGGGGCGTATCCTTCTGACGTTGCTCAGGAGGAATCGGCAGGTTCTGGTCGTCGCTGCGATGTGAGCAGAGAAGTTCAACTGGTCGTCGAGGACAACACCAAGGTTCTTGGCGGTCGGGGACGCAGTCACAGCTGCATTCTCGACTGTGATTGAAAGGTCGGTTAGGGGGGAGGATTTGGCCGGCAGGTGGAGCAATTCTGTTTTGCTTAGGTTCAGTTTGAGGTGGTTGGACGTCATCCAGGCTGAGATGTCGGACAGACAGGCCGAGATCCGCACAGAGACGTGGATATCTGAGGGAGGGAAGGAGAGGAAGAGTTGAGTATCGTCGGCATAACAATGGTAGGAGAAGCCATGAGACGTGATAATGTTACCCAGTGATTTAGTGTAGAGGGAGAAGAGAAGGGGTCCTAAAACCGAGCCCTGGGGGACACCCGTCCGCAGGGGGCGGGTGGCCGACAGGGTCCCTCTCCATGACACTTGGTAGGAGCGGTCATTGAGGTATGATGACAGCCATGTCAGCGCAGAGCCAGCCACTCCCATTCCTGCGAGGGCCGCAAGGAGGATCTGGTGGTTGACTGTGTCGAAGGCTGCAGATAGATCTAGGAGAATCAGGACAGAGGAGAGGCCTTTCGCTTTTGCTAAGTGAAGTGCCTCTGTGACCGCAATGAGGGCTGTCTCTGTGGAGTGACCAGTCCTGAAGCCTGACTGATTAGGGTCTAGGAGGTCATTCTGTAAGAGATAAGTAGTAAGTTGGTTGGATACAGCACGTTCAAGTGTTTTAGAAAGGAAGGAGAGAAGAGAGACAGGACGGTAGTTGCCTATGACAGTAGGGTTCAGGGTTGGTTTTTTTATGAGCGGCGTGACTCTGGCTTGTTTTAGGGAGGTGGGGACCACCCCCGAGTTGAGTGAGGAGTTGATGGTTGCAGTTAGGAATGGGAGGATGTCTGGTGCTATGGTCTGGAGGAGTGGGGAGGGTAGCTGGTCCAGCTGGCAAGTAGTCGGACGGTTTGACATTGATATCAACCGATATCAACCGATACCGATATATGCAGGGTTTCCCCCCCCAAAAAACTGAATAATGTCAGGTAATTAACATTACATACCTCTTGTCGTGGAATTAACACAACATTATGCATACTTTTGACAATAAAAAAATCAGAATGTGTTCTTACTTGCTTGCCTGGTTAAATAAAGGTTAAATAAAAAAAGATGATTTTTTATTTATTTTTTAACCGATACCGATAATTTTCTATATCACATTTTAATATCGGTAGGCCGATAATATCGGACATCCCTAGTTTCCCCCCCGAAAAGATAAACCCAATGGAAAAACATGCACAACAACAGATCGCTAACGCTGTGGCGTCCTTGACGAAGACGGGCAGGAGCACTTGGATTGGTCCCCGGGCGCGGCCCTCACCGACGCCTGTCTGCTCCCGGCTGCCCTTGGGGGGAAGGACGACGGGATGGGTTAATTGCAGAGACGAATCGCATCGGCGATCCTACAAAGACGATGCATGCGTGTGTGTTCCGGTGTGTGTGTGTGTGTGTGCTAACCATGTGTGCTAACCGCTAAAAACATTGAGGATAATTGCATGCCAATTAAAGACCTCTGAACAGGTCCTGCATTATTATATTATTATTATTACAGACGCTGATCAGCTGGATCGATATGAAAACATTGTTGGATCAAGCTGAAATTGATGTCAGATAGTCCTTACCTTTGACCAGGGGTATTCCAAAAAGAATATTCCAATTGTCTGATCGCGATTTCCAGTATTGGTGTCCATCTGGTCCCGGACATAATTTGGCACAACTTATGGATAGAGTGTGACAGATGCGTTTCGAAGTGGTCGGAAGAAGCGATTTACTCGGCTCCGTCTAAATTTTGCGCCCGGAGGGATTTGAGCGTAACACAGAGTGAGGTTTCAAAGGGTGGGCGACACTGTCATCTAGCAGGATGCGGTCGGTATTGCACTTTGGCAATCTCAAAATCCTTTTCTATGGCAACACAGAGGTCAGTGGATGAATAATGAATAAAAATATCGAATAAAAGAAAAAAAAAACCAAAACCCGAGATATCTCGGGTCTGGCGCCCAACGCATGGCGAGTTCACCCGGGATATCTCGGGTCTGGCGCTGAATGTGTTAAGGTGTAAAAATTTAAACTTAAAATAAAACTTGTTTATTTTAACATGACACCTTTTATTTTAGACCATTTATCAACTTTGTCATTTGAGAGTGGGGTGGGGTTGATCAAAGGGGTTTCACTCAAGAGGAGAAGCAGTTGAAACAAAAACAAATTAAAATGTCAAGTTAGTTGAGCTAGCAAGCTACTGTAACAATGTACTGTAGTTAAACTACTATTTTAATTACATGTAGTGAAACTACCGTAATCCCCAATATGAATACCTTTTAAAGTGAACTGTGAGTCTGGTTGTGGCGTGGACCAGTGTCGAAATGAAATTATGATTAGACCATTTGCTAATATAACTCATTAATTGCACATGGATGTGGAAGTTGGTTACCGTTTCACAAATGTGAATGTCAATACACACAATTGTTAAGGGGATGCAGACCAGAGAAAGACTTTCGTCTTGTTTACATCAGGGTCCCCCATTTTCAATTCATCAGGTAGGCTAGCTTGCAACCGGATAGCTTTCTACTGAATGTACAGAGAGGAAATTGGTATCCATCTTCTTGTCTGACTCTGGAGAAGATGTACATGTTCTATAATGACTAACCTTATTTATTTGGTCACGGTGTGTGCAACGCCTTAAAAACTACAGGATACAGGTGACCGCAGGGAGCAGGACAACCGCAGCCTTTATTCAAAACACGAGAGCCTGACACAATCAGTGCAGCATCCCCTGCAAAACACTGACGGAACTAAAACATGTTACGTACATTATGTTACCGGTATGGTTTCAGGGTAAAACGGCCATTTAGAGATCCAACTTGATACTGGGCCTTTGTGTTCTTTTCTTCAGAATGCAGTAGAGGTGACGGGGACCTTCAAACAGATGAAGATGAAGCTGGTGGAGGAAGGGTTTGACCCAGCTTGCGTCCAGGAGCCTCTGTACATCCTTGACGACAGGGAGAAGAGCTACGCGCCAATGATGGCCCAGATCTACAGCTCCATCATATCGGGCAGCATGAAACTATAAGAAGACATTTTGTTGACATTCAACAACTATGAGTTGGCCTATCAATCTGCAGTATGTATGTACTGTAGATACATGTAGCTAATGGACATCCAGCTCAGGGATTGAATTCATGTTTTTCATGCTAATATGCCATGACTGTTTAGTAAGAGAGAAATTATGGTATGCATAGAATATACTGTTATGTTGTATTTAGAGAGTAGTTGCAATCAAAAGTTTACAGGTTTAAAAGAATGTTGTAAGGATGAATCAGTGTTACCTGTAGGCTACATTATAGGATTGATTGATACTGTTAATGTATTTATAATATACCTCATTGCAGTCCTCATGGGAAATTAGACCACTGATGTTGGATTTTGTAGTATTTGTGAATCTATCATACACTCATCTGTTTCATAGACCTCTTTGTATCTAATTTTGTACTTAAATACATTAGATAGATTAGAAGAGATAAAAACCTTTCCAGTGGGAAAGACGGGCAATATACTGTAAATAGAAGTAACTTCCATAGAAATTACATTGAAGTAAGTAGTATCTTGCTGCACCCAGAGGGCCGGTCTACAATAGTGAATGTCCCTAACTGACACACACTTACTTGAGTGTTGTGGCTGGGTCTGGCTCAACTAGTCTTGCTTGCCAGACCCTGGGGCCGGCCTAAAGGAGTGAATGGCACAAACTGACTGGCTGACTCCCAGGGCCGGGCCTAGCACATTTGGCACCCTAGCCAAGCTTCACCACTGCCCCCCCCCCCCCCCCCCCCAAATCAAAACATCTTAAAGGTGCAGTACTTTACTGTATAACTGTTATTTATTACAAACGAGAACAAGAGCTTAAGAATAAATGTAAAGTGCACACTAAAGAATTAAAACAAATAAACAACTTAGCTAACGAACAATAATAACAATAATAATAATAACGATAACAAACAATAAAATAATGTGCAAATGTGCTTTCAAAGAAAATTAAGAAATATAAAGTGCACACTAAAGAATTAAAACAAACAACTTAGCTAAAAACCTGTAAAATATGTAAATAATCAAAATATAATATGCTAAATAAATAAATACAAATTACAAATTCGCTTTGTCTCAAGAACTATTTACATTCCACTCCATATCATCACACTTCAAGTTTAGCCTACATATTAGCTCCTACTGGTTTCCATTTACAGTGCAATCCTTCTGACCTTCTTCGCCAACCGCATGGTTAATACTGATTATGTTTTCAAGAGTTTTAATTTCGAACAACTCCTCTCGGCTGAAGCTACTGTTACTGGTAGCGTTGCACTGATCCGCAGAGCAATACACAAGTTCGGATATATTTCTGTGAGCTGCTTTGTGTGTATGAATTTCAACAACTCAAGAGTTGTCATGCTTTTGATGGCAAGTCAGGTACAATTTCCAACTCCTGAGCCAGCTCCTTCCCATCCAAATCAGATTGCCCTCCATCATGGCTTAAGGTGTGTGCAAGTGCCTCCGCTTGCTTCATCAGCTCTTGGTGTGGCAGGTCTTGGAAGTTGGACAGAATTGCAGATATAGAGGGGGGTGCAAAAACTGTTCAGCTGGGCAGTTTTTGGGTACATAGAGATCCATTGCTATGCCACTCATGCGGTCAGCCAGGGCATGGCTTCCAGGGCAGACTGTCCAAGCCAGCATGTGAGCAAGACATACATGTGTTTTTCACCCAACTGAGCCGTAAGTCAAATAGGGAGAGTTGAGATCTCCGAATGTCCCGATGAGGAAGAACATACTACCTGTGTTTTTATTAAGGACAAGCCTTGTCAGCACTCAGTATTCAGGCAGTAGCCGCACCTTGGTTAGACAGGTCTGTCTTTCTAGGGATGTTATATTCGGTGTGGGAAAGGTCAAAGTCTGGTGTATTCATGGCAACAAGGTGGCCCCCCCCCCATAGCTGATGTGCCCTGGAGTGCCCATCCAGGTTGATGGTCAACAGTACTTGCTTTCTGTAGGAGTAGACCGTAGGAGTTCCTTACCAAGTGGTGTTAGGCAAACCCTTTTGGAGCTGATAGCCAATTGTAGTGTATGTCTGGTAACTCTGGTTAGTAGTAGTGAGGGTATGGTAGCAGTTACCAGGTCTAAACACAAGCATGTGTAGTCTGAGCCAGTTGGGGGATGGGATGAGTTACCTTTTGCAGATGTTGGAAGTTGGACAGAATTGCAGATATAGAGGGGGGTGCAAAAACTGTTCAGCTGGGCAGTTTTTGGCGCCCCCCTCTGGGTGGCGCTCTAGGCAACCACCTTTGTCTCCTATAGGAAGCTCCTCCCCTGCTGACTCCCCATTGTTTATCAATTCCAGCATTACATGTGAGTGGAGCGGGGCAGCCAGAACATTTTTTAATATCAGCCATGCAAATTTGCTAAAACAGCATATTCTATATAACAATGAACCACATAAACAAAATGCCAACTTTGGTTGAGGCTCAATGCATTCAACCTTAACTTACGGTATCGCAGTGTAGTGTATTTCTGACATGAACTAAAGCTACATTCACTCTGCATCGTTGGGAGACTTGTACTATCAGTCACTTACATTGGATACAGCCTATGTCGACTTTATTGCTTTGTTTCCTGCATCTTGGTTAACGTGTGTTTACTGTTTACCCGCCCTTATTGCAGCAAAGTTGAAGGCAGTAACTTTAGCTTAGCCGAGAAGTGTGGTGGACACTAGCAGCTGTAGCTGGCCTTTTCAGTCTCATCTGCTCTAAAAGCATGGCGAAATGTATTACTTTGTTTTTTTTTGCATCATTACTTAGTATAGGTTGTGTATTTGTTACTCACCTCTAGCTTTTAGCTTTTAGCTAAGCTTAACGTTGGCGCTGGTTGATGCTAGCTGCCGACATCATGGGTCCAGGAGAAGCAAACTGCAGATGAAGTGAGCTTGATGAGTCGAGTAGCCAAGGAACTGTTGGAGCTGTTTAAGTGTAGTTGGTTTGGGCCAAGCTGCCAATGCTTGTATCTTCTCAGGGTCTGTCCTCACCTGCCCTCCTTCAACGATATACCCCAGGAAAGCCACTGTACTGACATGAAATTCACATTTCTCCACCTTGACAAACGTGCTCATCCATGTTGCAGGGGGGAATCGAAATGCCATTCAAATACACAAAAACTGACCGGTTGAGGACATCTAAAAGAACATCTTTCACCAGCGCCTGGAAGACAGCAGGTGTGTTGGTTAACCCAAGGGACATGGCCAGATATTCAAAGTGACCAAGTGGTGGTGTGTTAAAGACAGACTTCCATTCACACCCCTCCCTGATTCTAACCAGGTGGTAAGGTCTAGTTTAGAGAAGACAGTGGTGGGCATAGAGCCATGAATTAGAGGCAAGGTCCCTCTCTACGTCAAATGGTAAGAATTCAGAAATAGAGATCCATTGCTATGCCACTCATGCGGTCAGCCAGGGCATGGCTTCCAGGGCAGACTGTCCAAGCCAGCATGTGAGCAAGACATACATGTGTTTTTCACCCAACTGAGCCGTAAGTCAAATAGGGAGAGTTGAGATCTCCGAATGTCCCGATGAGGAAGAACATACTACCTGTGTTTTTATTAAGGACAAGCCTTGTCAGCACTCAGTATTCAGGCAGTAGCCGCACCTTGGTTAGACAGGTCTGTCTTTCTAGGGATGTTATATTCGGTGTGGGAAAGGTCAAAGTCTGGTGTATTCATGGCAACAAGGTGGCCCCCCCCCCATAGCTGATGTGCCCTGGAGTGCCCATCCAGGTTGATGGTCAACAGTACTTGCTTTCTGTAGGAGTAGACCGTAGGAGTTCCTTACCAAGTGGTGTTAGGCAAACCCTTTTGGAGCTGATAGCCAATTGTAGTGTATGTCTGGTAACTCTGGTTAGTAGTAGTGAGGGTATGGTAGCAGTTACCAGGTCTAAACACAAGCATGTGTAGTCTGAGCCAGTTGGGGGATGGGATGAGTTACCTTTTGCAGATGTTGAGTCGCCCAGTAGTGGGGAAACCAGACAGCTTCGGATGAAGAAGAGCAGAAGACAGAGGAGGCAAGATAAGAGTATGGGGAACTGAGATAGCTGAGCCGGTGCCTGAACCTGTAGACTGAGTTAATGGTCATTCCTGCTGATGTGGCTCGGTTGCAGAGAGCGGACCCTTTTCTAGAACCCCTGTTTGCCAAGTGTGTCCCTGAATCAACCCAAGTGACAGAAGAGGGCAGGGAGATGTTTATCCTGAAAGGAGAGCAGGTGTATCGCTGCAGCAAGATTGGTAAATCTAGGTTGGTTTCCTATTGAGGAGCAAGTGACTGTGGATTCACTCCGTGCATCACAGTCACGAAAGGGGCTACGGGTTACCATGTCAACACGTGAGAGTCACCGGTTGGTTATTATTGTTTCGGTCCTCCAAAAGCCAATGTCAAAGTTAAGTATGACTCCTGTTTATTAAAATAAGCTTTATAGGTCGTGGCTCATGGTATTTCCGCAAAGAAGTTATCCAAAGACGTTTGTTTTGTTTTTCCAAAGCACGACGGCATCCCAAACGCGGAAGTGAAAGAGAAATTCCATTGGTTCTCCCAGTCCACGTGACCATTTCTAGCATTTCAATTGGCTATAGTGACAGCCATAGATATGATGAATAGATATATATACAGCTTCACAAAGACACAAATGTCCAATATAACGGAATTCGTAATGTATTTTATATATAAATAAAAAAAAACATAACTGGGAGGGGGGGCTTAGAGGGGGCTAAGCCTTTTTCAGAGGGGGCTTAAGCCCCTGCTAGCCCCTCCCTCCCGCCGCCACTGACTGTAGGTCATGTCCACTGTGCCAATTGACTCCTCCAGGCAGGAAGGGAGATAGGGCTCCACTTGTCGTACAGAACTTGGAAGTCGATTTGGATAAAAGCGTCAGCTAAATGACTAAATGTAAATGTCAATCAATGCTGCTTACTGAAAACCTCCCCTAGAATCATGATAAAGAGGGAATGGCTGACAGGTCAGGGGTTCTGGGATTGCTGGGGGCACAGTGACCTCTGCTGGGGAACGAGTAGACTGCAGACAGGTGGAATGACAGAAATAACTTAAATTCACAACTTTGCTGGAGGACCAATTGATATGGGGATTATGTAACAAGGCTGTCCACATGAGCATGGGGAGAGGAAATTAGACAATTAAGGAAAATCACAACTTTTTGACAAGGAGTTGACAATTAAGGGCTTTGGCATGCAGGGGTGAGGCGAGTGGCTCGACTGTAATGCCGGACTGGGAGGTGAGGTCCACATCCAGAAAATTGGCCTCTGCTCCGAAGTCTATTGAGGCGAGCAGCAGCAAGAACTCTTGATGCCAGAGCAATGTAGCTTCGATCTGCATTTTGGACTGGGGGACAAGAGAGGAGGAAGCTTGACTCGCCAGGACCACACTACTGCTACTGAAGAGCCTTCTCTTTTGACCGAAGGTAACGGGTGGCAAGGAAGTGACCGTCTTGGCAGTAGATGCACGCTCCTGCTTTCATTCTGTGGAGGCGTTAAGCTGGCGAGAGATGGGCCTGACCCAGCTGCATGGGTTCCTCACCCTGGGACACAGGAGAAGGAGCCTCCAGCATCATCAAGGACTCACACCACCCCTCCCACCGCCTACTCTCCCTCCTCACACCACCCCTCCCACAGCCTGCTCTCCCTCCTCACACCACCCCTCTCACAGCCTGCTCTCCCTCCTCACACCACCCCTCCCACAGCCTGCTCTCCCTCCTCACACCACCCCTCCCACAGCCTGCTCTCCCTCCTCACACCACCCCTCCCACAGCCTGCTCTCCCTCCTCACACCACCCCTCCCACAGCCTGCTCTCCCTCCTCATACCACCCCTCTCACAGCCTGCTCTCCCTCCTCATACCACCCCTCCCACAGCCTGCTCTCCCTCCTCACACCACCCCTCCCACAGCCTGCTCTCCCTCCTCACACCACCCCTCCCACAGCCTGCTCTCCCTCCTCATACCACCCCTCTCACAGCCTACTCTCCCTCCTCACACCACCCCTCCCACAGCCTGCTCTCCCTCCTCACACCACCCCTCCCACAGCCTGCTCTCCCTCCTCACACCACCCCTCCCACAGCCTGCTCTCCCTCCTCACACCACCCCTCCCACAGCCTGCTCTCCCTCCTCACACCACCCCTCCCACAGCCTGCTCTCCCTCCTCACACCACCCCTCTCACAGCCTGCTCTCCCTCCTCACACCACCCCTCCCACAGCCTGCTCTCCCTCCTCACACCACCCCTCCCACAGCCTGCTCTCCCTCCTCACACCACCCCTCCCACAGCCTACTCTCCCTCCTCACACCACCCCTCCCACAGCCTGCTCTCCCTCCTCACACCACCCCTCCCACAGCCTGCTCTCCCTCCTCACACCACCCCTCCCACAGCCTGCTCTCCCTCCTCACACCACCCCTCCCACAGCCTGCTCTCCCTCCTCACACCACCCCTCCCACAGCCTGCTCTCCCTCCTCACACCACCCCTCTCACAGCCTGCTCTCCCTCCTCACACCACCCCTCCCACAGCCTGCTCTCCCTCCTCACACCACCCCTCCCACAGCCTGCTCTCCCTCCTCACACCACCCCTCCCACAGCCTGCTCTCCCTCCTGCCCTCTGGGAGGAGGTACAGCAGCCTCTGTGCCAAATCCAGCAGGATGCTACACAGCTTCTACACACAGGCAGTCAGGATTATGAACAGACTATGACCCCCCCCCCCAACATAATCCCAACACTGAACTGAAAAATTTCACAAAAAGCACTTTAATGAACTGTGCTGCTACTAGCTGATTTGGTTTAATCATTGATGGAGTGTCTTATATGTTCACTTATATGTCTGGTGAGTTATATGCTTTTATTTAATCATTGATGTCTTACCGCTTCTTAACACTATCAGTGCCGACCTTGTTTACCTTTTTACTCGGTTGAATGCCATCATCCACTTCAATGTTAGCGTTAAAAACGCATAACCTATGTTTTAAATTATGGCTATGTGTCTAATCTGCCCTTCGCTTATCAATGACTTGTTTGCAGTCAACATTGTCGAAACAGATTGTTTTTTTTAATCGGTTCATATCCTTTTTATAGCATTTCGAAAAGCTATCGTTCTCTCGAAAATTTCCGGGAAAATAGAAAGATTCCCCCATAAACGGCATTTATTGGAATATTCTCGAATACACTAGACACGTTGCCATTCCAAATATCGATCGCGCTTATTGATTGATTATTGGCTGCTGTAAATATATATTCCAGGCTGCATTCCAACTCGCAATCAGATCCCTCATCATCAGACGGCTCGCCAGCACAATGGAGCCAGTTGGCTCCACCTCTACAGATCTACAGATCCCAGGTCAGTCTAATCGACTGACCTGCAGTTACACAGGGATAGACGATAGGGGGCGGTTTTTTCCCATCGGAGCTCCTGGAGGGGCTGCTGTACCAACGGGAGACTCGGTTGATGAAATATGAATTCAGATCGCTAATAAAAAAATCAAACGACAATTCTCGTCGTCGGCACTCAACGGGGGGCATGATCAAACGAGAATAGTCGTCGGCGGCATTCAAAGTGTAGTTAATGGACTTTTAGATATTTTAGATAGACTATTTCATTTTTGTTTCTTAACCTTTCTTGTTGCACTGCTCTGGGCTGGGAGTATTCTGTTGTTTTATGAATGAAAGCACAAAGAAATAAGAGAATAAGCGAAATCTTGAATCTTGAGTCGTGGGGCTGAAGGGGTGAGATGTGTTGAGATCAGATCCCCAATACTGATTGATTGATTGAAAATTTTATTAACAGATTGCAGAATGGGTACAATACAGTACAGCTCAATACACACAATTGTTAAGGGGATGCAGACCAGAGAAAGACTTTCGTCTTGTTTACATCAGGGTCCCCCATTTTCAATTCATCATAACATATGACATACAGATAGACAGTACTGCTACATCTATAAATTTATGACATACCAGATTTACAAATACAGTACTGTTTGTGATACAAAAAGAGTCTAAAAAAGAGAGTATATACATTTGGCGAAGGAACTGTACATTGGAGGAGGTTGGGTAGGTGGGGTGGAGGGGGGGGGGAACTGTACATTGGAGGTGGGTGGGGTGGGGGGATTGGTGAGTCTACTGCAGGGGTGGCCAACCAGTCAGAGACTAAGAGCCACAAAAATGACTGTGGTACCACAAAGAGCCACACCATATACCAGCGTTTCTCAACCTTTTTTTTCAGTCACGGCACCCTTCATGTGTTTATAGGTCTCACCCTCTGGCCTCTGAAGTTGCTAATGTCTTTTTTATTTGGGCCTCACAGGGTTAAAAGTACCCTGTGAGACCCACGGTTGCAAAATTACAAAATCACTTTTAGCCATTTAAAAAAATAATGTTTATTTAAAAAATGTTAAAGGGGAACTATTTTACAATTTCTTTCACTATTTGGGCACTTTTACACAATTCCTGTGAGTCTATGGAACACCTAGGTTTTTTTAAAAAAAAAATGCATTGTTTTGTATTTCTAATCAAGTACTAAAAACGCATTTTTCTACCTCAAGATCTTAAGCCGTTTTTGAGGCTGGGCGCCAACCACTGTGTGGCCTGGTGCCAACTGCCACATCAACTGCCACATTATTATGCAGCTGAGAAATCTCTGACATCACAGATATGCACATTTTCAGATGACTCAGTTCAGTGAGGGTGAATATTGTGAGAGGAGAATTGGAAGAATGCGCCAATATGAGAATTAGAGACATATATCCTATTAATATAAGTCCACATAGCTAAGAAACAATGGTAAACACTGAAAAAGGCCATTTATAAGATAGTTCCCCTTTAAGCACATGTATAGTCAATTGGTCCTGTTGTTCAGCCTCACAATGCTATTTTATAGTAAATGTGTTTATATGTCCCACCCTCTGGCCTCTGAAGTTGCTAATTTCTTTTTAATTTGGGCCTCACAGGGTTAACCTCTTAAGCCCGAGATATACAGTAAAAGTTTATATTTTCAGCATTATGTTTGTTTACCAATTATTTTAACTGTTATTAGTGAAATATAAGATTATAGAAATCTCAGGGCATTGAGTCAGAAACCGACGCATATTGACAGGAGGAAGTGGCACAGCCAAAAGTGAGTGTAGTCTTTTGAAGGAAGAGACTCAGGGCTTTCAAATTTCGAAAAACTACCCTACCCAGCTCACACCAGCCCCTGTCAATCATCTGACTTCTGGATTTACTTTTTAATTTCTCTTATTTTTTCGGATTATCTCCCACAAACCTGAATGTTATTGCCATAAAACAGAACACAGTTAGTTTCTCTACCTTTCTGTGAACGTCTTGCAAAAAACTGTGTTGCAATATGATGAAAAATGGTGGAGAAATTTACATTATAAAAAAGATGGCAGAATTCAGTACTGTATCTACAAAACCTTCTGTTTAATCATCTTCCCTTTATTCATTTGCTTAGATTTTTCAGGTCTGGTGAATTTTAGCATGGTGTTATTCACAGTCAAAGATAATTTTTTTTTTAAATAGAATTGATATTCTCCTTTGGTTCATTACAATTTTCTCAAGCCTAGTAACAGACACACTATTTCTGACACTGATCCATATATGTCCCTAGATTCAGATACCAAGAACATGCAAATGGACATTTAAAAAAAAAAATTAAATTATTATTCTACGTCCTTATGGAATGAGTGACATAAAAAAATTAAATTATTATTCTACGTCCTTATGGAATGAGTGACATAAAAAAAAAAAAAAAAAAAAAATGATGGGTGGAAGAGCCGCACATTGACGGGCAAAGAGCCGCATGCGGCTCGCGAGCCGCGGGTTGGCCACCCCTGGTCTACTGCCTCTCCAGGAGCATGGTAGAGTGAGTGGCTTGTCAGCCCAATTGGACTCACAGTGAGAGCTGCCTGTATGTATATGTCCCTCGTTAACCTTCTCTCTCTGCTTCTTCATCTCCATGAACAGGTTATCCACCACCCTTTTGAACTATAATATTCCTACTTGCACCACACCACACTTTTCACTCATCCACACATTGCATGCATCACTGATTCTTTTTTTTTTTATCAATTTTTTTTTATTATTAATTACATGAAACAGGACAACACAATAACCACAGTAACAAAAAACATAACTTCACAGGAGAATAACAACAATAATACAGAATAATAAATTATAAGACAAAAAGAAAAAGAAACAGCGTCCAACCTATCAAATATAGGTGGCTACTTCAATAACAAAAAGGGGTCTTCAAGACATGGCAACCTTTCCCCACCTTTACAAAGTGGAGTGACTTAAAAGATTGTTTATGAGAGTGTTGTCGCAGATTTACTGTAGATAGCCTAGGTCCCTTACACATGTTCAAGACTGCCAAACTCGCAGACGGTAAAGTGTAAGAAGAAAGAAATTCCTCTTCCAAGTTGGTTGACAGGTCAATCAGTCTGCCAATATTAGTCCCTTGGGGAGATGGCATGTGAATTGACATATAGCGCAGAATAGCTAAATACCAACCCCCCCTAAAATCCCCCCAGCCAAAGTTAAGAAGGACAAGACAAAAACCAAGACAGACAAGACATTTCCTCCTCCCCCTCCCCAGAGACCGCCGGACCCCCCCGATCAAGCGCCCCAACCCCGCTCAGCCGCACACGGCGGTCTTTACCTTCTCAGCTGCTGCGAACCACAGGTCAATGCCAGCCTGCCCTACCCCAATCACCCGAGCCGTGGATATCTCAAGATAAATCACATCCAATAGAGTTAGGGACCAGTTGATCATTGTCAGCTTCTCTGGCTCCTTCCATCTCATTGCTATAAGCTTCTTCGCTGCTGTGACGCCCGCTAGGACAACCCTTTTCAGTTGTACGGACGCGGGTAGTGTCGTTATATCGTTCAGGAGTAGCGTAACAGCTGTGAATGGGATAGTTAAGCCACACAGATCTGAAAGTTTGTCCGTTATTGACCTCCAGAAACGGGCCACTGGTGGGCAATCCCAATACATATGCATATAAGTGCCAGTGGCCTTTTGAGAGCACAAAGTGCACCGAAAGTCGGTTATCAGTCCCATAGCAAATAGCTTCCTAGGTGTAAGATAGGTCCTATGAATATAATTAAAATTAATTTGCTGGTGATTGGGGTTGCGGGAAGATAATGCCACATTTGCCCAAACATCATCCCAGTCAAACTCGGGGTCCAACTCCGGGATATCCACACGCCAGATTGTATCCAATGATAAATTTTTATACGTGGATTGAATTAAGAGCGTATAAAAGTCTGAGACAAACCCTCTGGATGTCGTTCTGTCCACTATGAGCCTGAGGAAGGGGTGTGGTTGCAAAGCTTGAGCCCACGGTACGCCATGCGCCCTCAGTGCTGACCTTAGTTGAAGGTAAAGAAAGAAGGACTCGCCGGGAAGATCATAAAATTCTCTTAAGTCCTGAAACGCACGGAGGCCGTTCTTATCATAAATATCCTCCAGAGTATGCACTCCCCTCCTTTGCCATTGAGGAATATTAACCGGCTTGTGTCCAACAAGTAATTGCTGGTTATTAAAAATTGGAGAGTCCAGGTGCCAAGGGCATTTAACCCCACACGACCTCTGTACATTACGCCACGTTTGGATCACGTGAGTAATGATCGGTCCATACCTCAGCCGGCATTTCGCAATAGAGACAGTGGAGTACACTACATCCTGCAATCTTAGCGGAGACACCGCCGCCGCTTCTAAGGAGCGCCACGATACAGCCTCTACAGGGTCTAGCCAGCACATCAGAGGTCTCAGTGAAAAGGACCAGAAATAAAGTTTAAAATCAGGGATTGCGAGGCCCCCATCTTGTTTCCTACGTTGAGTAGTAGCCCTTTTGATTCTCGGGCGTTTGTTATTCCAGACAAACTTAGATACCATCGATTGTACCTTGCGCCAGTGGTCTATTGGAGGGGGCAGGGGGAGCATTGAGCTAATAAAATTTATCCTAGGCAGGATGTTCATTTTGATTATGGAAGCCCGGGCTTGTAAGGAGTTAGGAAGGGACGACCACCTGTCTAGATCCTGGCGTATTTTATCATAAGTACCCGTGAAGTTGTACTTAGTAGTTTGGTTCAGCGTGGGGAATATCTCTATGCCCAGGTATTTAAAATGTTCTACTATGGGGATATCAGCTGGTAGTCGTACCGCCTTGGCCAGTTCATTAAGAGGTAGGCAGGCTGATTTGTTCCAGTTAATCTTAAAACCTGACAATTTACCAAAGTCGTCGATTATCCTCAATAATTTTGTGGCCGACCGGGAGGGGTCGTCCATGAAAATCAGCAGGTCATCCGCATAGAGAGCAATTTTGTGTGGAGTATTGTTGACCATTATGGGGACGATGTCCTCCGATTGCCTAATAAATTGGGCCAAAGGTTCGAGGGAAAGCGCGAACAGTCCCGGGCTCAGAGGGCAACCCTGTCTAGAAGATCTGGAGACTGGAAAGAGTGTGGAACAGTTTTTGCCTGTCAGTATCATCGCAGACGGCGAGGCATACAGGACTTTAATCATATGAATAAAACTCTTTCCAAGACCCATGACCTCAAGTACCTTCCACAGGTATGACCACTCAAGTCTGTCAAACGCCTTCATGGCATCCAAAGACAGAACTGTGGATGGAGTTGTATTGTCTTTACTGTTATCGATTACATGCAACAGCCTCCTAAGATTATCTGCAGCCAGACGCCCCGGGATAAAACCAGTTTGATCGCAGTGTACCAATACAGACATAAATCTCTGCAGGCGACGGGCCAGCACCTTGGCAAACACCTTTAAATCGGCCCCGAGAAGACTCAAGGGTCTATAGCTACCACAATCATTGGGATCTTTGTCCTTTTTGAGAAGTAAAGAAATCAACGCCATATTGACATCTCTTGAGAACTCCCCTTGTTCGATAGCGTAATTGATCATATCGAGCATCAATGGACCCAGTTGGTCCCAGAAAGCTAAATACACTTCGGGTGGAATACCATCCCAGCCTGGCGCCTTACCCCTCTGCATTTCAACAATAGTCTCCCTCAATTCTACGAGAGTAATCGGTCTCCCCAGTTCCTTGGCCTCTTCCTCAGAAATGTGGGGTATCTCAAGCCCGCCAATGAACGATTCAAATCTAGAGTCATCCAGATTACCCTCTGAGCTATATAACTGTGAGTAAAACTCTTTAAAAGTGTCATTGATCTTTTTCGAATCAGTAGTGACTGCACCCTGGCTCGTCCTAATCGAGGGGATATCTGAGAAATGATCATTTGAGCGTATTTTCATTGCCAATAGATGGCTAGGTCTGGAGCCGTGAAAATAGTAATTTTGTCTTGTCCTATGTATTAAGAACTCAGACTGTTGTTTAAGTATGGAGTTTATTTCTTTTTTGACTATCTTACGTTGTGTGTTTAATCGTTCATTATAGTCAGTTTGCAAGGATGCGTATAGGTCCGCATATAATGATTCCAGTCCTTCTAGCTTTTTTGACCGGGATTTTCGCAAATTGGAGGCAAATAGTGTGACATGACCCCTGATGAATCCTTTCAATGCGTTCCACAGGACCCTAGGGTCTTCTACCGTGCCAACGTTGATCTGCAAAAATTCAGCTAGTTTACTCCTGAACTCAGAACAGAAGTCATCGTTCTTTAGCAAGGTCGAATTAAAACGCCATCTGGGGGCTCTTGCGGAGAGCCTGCCAAAGGTTGCCGTAAGGAAAATCCCCTTGTGGTCTGAGAGAGCCAAGGGAACCAATGAGACATCGAAACTATCAAACATATTAGGGGACGCGAATGCATAGTCAATTCGAGAGAAGCTTTTGTGTCTGGCTGACAGGTGAGAGTAATCTCTGAGGGTGGGGTTGCATAAGCGCCAGAGGTCTGTGAGCCCCGTGTCTTTGGCCCACATCCTGAGGGCCTCAGAGGCCCGTTTCTGGTCGCTCGTTTCAGAGGTCCCGGACCTATCCATCTCCGCATCCCAGCACGCATTAAAATCGCCACCCACAATGAGAGCGTATCCATTAAGTTCCAACATATTCTTCGTGATTGTATTATAGAACGCTGAATCAAATGTGTTAGGAGCATACAATGCTATTATAGCCATCTTCCTATGCAAGAATTCAACTTTTGCTATAGTAATCCTTCCCTCCGTGTCCGACCATACATCCAAGATTTTGATATCAAGGTTACGTCTTGTAACTATGACTACTCCTTTCGTCTTATCATCGGCTGAGGATGAGGAGATAACGTGATATTGCCGATTTGCCAGTCTTGACACGTCACCTACCATTAAATGCGTCTCACTAAGGAGAGCAAGGTCAATATTTCTCCTCTTCAATAGCCAAAGGACACTGGCACGCTTGTGTGGGGCGTTAAGCCCTCCTGCGTTCCAAATTAAAATATTCAATTTAGCCATGGTCGAGCTTGTATAAGTGCGTAGAGAACATACCCGTGCAGCCAGGCTGAGTACAGAGGTGCCGATCCCGGCGGGCCCGGACGGTCAATCCCAGGAGTTCAGAGGAGGAACACTTACACATATATAAGACAACAGTACATAGAACACATAAAAATACCACCCCAGCTACAGCCCCCCCTCCTTCTACTCTAAACCCTAACCCACCCGTCCTACTATAAGTTCCTCTATACCCACTCTCCAATCCCCACCCTATGCCCCATCCACTGAGGATGGTCATCTTCCTATCACTTCCCACTAGAGACATGGATCAATAAGACGCTTCCCACTCCCACCCCCCTCTAGATAAACCCCTAAGTAAACCCCCACTAGTCCAATAAACACAAATATTATAAAATAAAATTCAATAAAGATATCGGTCGAAACCACCTGAGCCCTGGCCCCAACATGAGACAACCATAATGGTAAAAATAGCCATTATTAAATAATAACTCTGCATCAACCTGCAGCCCTCTATTTCCGAATCTGCGCTTCAACATCACATTGTTATAGCCCAAAAAGGTATAGGAAAATTCAATACAAAATTAAATTAAAGCATCCCAGACGATAGTCTAAGGCAGGTTCGGGTCACAGGTTAATTGTGCAAAATTGTGTGAACAGTGTCAATTAAACAATGACCAAAAAAGGGAGGAAGGGAAAAAAAAAGGTTATGGTCAAAGTGCACCCCTTTAGCCGTCCCTCTGATCAGGCACAACGGCTGAATGACCTAACCTATGTAAGAATAGAATTAAACACAATCATTCATTAATCAATCCGGGGATGGTAATAGGCAACACCTGACACCACCTGTCATCATACATTGTTTCAATAAAGATATCGGTCGGAGCAGTTAGTCCAAGGTAGGATCGAATCACAGTTAAATTGCTCATTCAAATGCCCTTAAAACAGCGACACTAATTATTATATAATTACTCAGCATCAACCCTGTAACCAACTACCTTGGAGTCTGCATATTAATGTCGCAACGTTATAGCATAAGTGGATCACGGAAAATTCAAAACACATTTAAGGATTAGCAGTTAGTCCAAGGTAGGATCGGATCACAGTTAAATTGCTCATTCAAATGCCATTAAAACAGCGACGATAATTATTATATAATTACTCAGCATCAACCTGTAACCATCTACCTTGGAGTCTGCATATAATGTATCAACTTTATAGCATAAGTGCCTCACGGAAAATTCAAAACAAAATTAAGGCGAGTCAGCAGTTAGTCCAAGGTAGAACCGGATCACATTTAAATCGCGCATATAGATGACATCGACAATAGGAAAGAAAAAAGAAAGGAAGAGAGGGTAATGGCTAGAGTGCAAGCCATATAACCATATAGCCATGAAGTGCAAGCCATACCCGACCCAACCTGTTATCAAATATTGTATATGCATATTCAACCGACCTTGGCATCTACTTTGGATCACCAAAGCTCAAAACAACCTGGATATAAAAATAAAAAGCATACCAGAAGTTAGTTAGGGACTCGGTCACTCTTGAACTGTGCAAACCAATGTCCCTTTGAGCAGCAACAGCAACCAAAATACGTAACCATTAACGAATGTCTCAGCGCAGACCATAGTCGAAGCCCGCTGGCTAGCCCGAGGCTAGCGCGTAAGCTAGTGACGAATCCGGATAGCACGTTAGCCTACTATGTACATTGTTCAGCTAGCTCGTTAGCTTCCAAAGAGGCGATACACAAGTACGACCATGAGGTCAGCTTTAGCAAGTAACAGAAGTCATTGGGAAGCCCCGCTAGTTGGATGGGCAGAGGACAGTTAGCATGTCTGGGCATGACAGCAAGTGTTTGTGAATAGTCGACCTAATCAATGTATATAGGCCCAAACCGCCAAGTCACTCACCCTCCATAGATATCAAGCAACAGACTCGGGTGTCTCCGCGAGATATTCCTTCGCTTTAGCCAACGACCAAAACAAACGCTGACCACCGACCTTCTCCAACACAGATAGTTTCGCGGGAGCGAATAACGTGGGCCTCAGGCCTAGTTTCCATAGCTTAGTCAGGACCACCTTGTACTCGGCTCTCTGAGCTTGAACCTCCGGTGTAAAGTCCTCGAAAATGGCCACTTTGTGATCGCCAATCCTCAGAGTACCCCTTCTGGTACGAGCCGACCGCATGATGATTTCTCTCTGTTGGAGTCTGTTCAGCTTGACTATGATGGGCCTCGGTTCTTTGTTCACGCCGGGAGAAAACCTGCCCGCTCTGTAGGCCGACTCACAGATAGGAGGCGAGGGGAGGACGTCCGTCCCTAGTATCTTCTGCAGCAGTTCGGGCATGGTCTCAGAGAGACGGCCTTCACCGCTGGTCTCCGGTACTCCAACAATCCTGACGTTGTGGCGTCTATCCCGGGACTGCATCTCCTCCATCGCCGACTGTAGTTTGTTGACTTCAGCCTGCCTAGCCAGCAGGGCGGATTCAAGACCCGCCATCTTCTCACACTGTGATGATACCTCCGTCGTTAGCATGGCTAGTTCGTTAGCATTAGCCGATGAGGCAGCGTGAATCGTCTCCATCTTGTCTGTCAGCGGGACTACCGCCAGCCGTATTTCTTCTGATATCTCACGACGGAGGCTGATACAGAAATCCGCCAACACTTTCTTCTGTGCTTCAGCGATGCGTGCCTCAGATTCTGCGTGTACTTTCTTCTGTGCTTCAGCGATGCGTGTCTCAGAGTCTGCGTGTAGCTTGGTCATGACCAAGAGTACAGCTTCGCTTAACTCCCCGACAGCGGGAGACGGAGCGGCCATGCTCGGCGGTGTCGGTGTCGTGCCTAATTCTTTCATGGCTCTGGTTTCCACCCCCGCCATCGTAGAAAGTCGAAAAAAGTTGGTGAATGTATACTAAACACGACGACCTAGCAAACAGATAAAAAACAAATAAAAATAAAATAAAGACTAATGGGGAGAAACGTATATTCAGCACGGTAGAAGGGAGCTCCTGTGAAACACGTCTACTCCATGATCGCTCAGCTCCGCCCCTGCATGCATCACTGATTCTTATACATACATTCATTGTTTATATAAATTATTGTTTGTTATATAGGTTTAAATAAATTATATTGTGAAATAGCTTTTCACATGTGGACTCCCTATGTCACAATTGACCCGTTTGTGACAAATTGGGGCCTTGTTTAGTTGGTGAACCTTTTGTTGAGATTGGCTTTCGTTGTAATTTGGCCTGGTTTTGTTGAACTATTTCAGTTCAGTTCAGTTCAGAGTTTTTATTTGCCACATGGAATCATACAATCAGAGTTTCTTCATTACACAATCATAAATAACATTCCATGGACAAAAGGAGCAGGAAGAAGAAGAATAAATCTTATAGTTACCTGCCCCTTATTCCTAAACTAAAGAAGTATTTACTTAATGGTCGGCGTACAACCTAATTTACACAAATAATAATTTATACCATTATACAAGAAACTCACAATCCACAGTTAAACAAGAAAAAAATTAAATAATAATAATAATAAAGAATAAAGAATAAAAGAAAGAGAGAAAAAAAGAAGTGTTTGTAGCCTGATTGTTAGCATCTGTTTGGAGGCTAACTAAGTAACACTTTTAAAAAGGAATGTCTAGTAAAAGTGAATATAAACTTACCATATTATGTAAGGAATACAAACATGTCTGTGTTCCATTCTTTCAGTAGGTTGTTTTGCTGCAACTTAATTCCCATCAACTGAAGAGGGCCAACTATCTGAACAGGTTTGAAATGTGTTTTTATATTTAAGTCTAATACCTAATATTATTAGTAAAGCCATCATCAAAGGGTATTTATTTAGTTAAAATGTGTTAAATGGCTCTACATTCTGATGGCCATCACTGATTCTTTGTTTGTTCAGTAACATGGTCTCCCTCCAGTAAACAGTTTTATTTAAATTTTTTTTATATCCCATGAATGAATGAATGAATGAATGAATGAATGAATGAATGAATGAATGAATGAATGAATGAATGAATGAATGAATGAAAACTTTATTTTTGAACATACTTCTCCATATTCCTCCAAACAAAAACAAATAATAATAATTAAAAGAATTATAAACTAAAGGTCAAGAGCAATGTGTTTGGTTAGCAGACATGTCCAAAAAAGGAGTAGAGGGAAGCTTATATTGGTCCCTACCCCCTTACATTTGTATTTGTTCTTCCATTAATTTGACTAGATATAACATAATTTAGTATATTACAATATAGAATATACTTTTACTTATATTTAAAAAAAAATATTTAAACTTGATTCACTTGACAAGTTGACAGCAGTGAATATAGTACATCACTACATAACACAATATAACATAACTTTGTTTATCCTCATTACTCTTTTCTGTATTTCTAAAAAAAATTAGCTGCTTTTTAAATTGTGCCACATGTTTACTCTGTTTGATGTGTTAATTATTAGGTAAATTATTCCACAACTTCACTCCACACACCGATATGCACATGCTTTTCAGCGTAGTGTGTACCATTGGTTGTTTAAGATTCCCTCGCCCTCTTAAGTTATATTCTCCTTCCCTGTCTCTGAACCATTTTTTAATGTTGCCTGGGATTAGTTTGTATCTGGCTTTGTATACAATGAGGGCAGTTTTGAAATCCACTAGGTCCATACATTTCAATGCTTGTAGCTTTATAAGTTATTGGTGTGTTCATCATTGTTGATTGTTCTTATTGCTTTTTTTGGCATGGTGCATATTGGCTGTGGAGTGCTTTTGTAGGTATTACTCCACACCTCCGCACAGTAGCTTATATATGGTAGGAAGAGTGTACAGTACAGTGTATACAGTGTTTTTTGGTTTAGAATGTGTCTTATCTTGCATAAAACACCAACACTCCGTGCCAATTTAGTCCTGACATATTTGATATGAGGTTTCCAGTTGAGTTTGTGGTCTATTATCACACCCAGAAATGTATTCTCAAATACCCTCTCCAGTTTAATACTATCAATCATTAGTTCAACCGGTGTATTTACTTGTATATCACGTTTACCAAATATCATGATTTTTTTTTTTTTTTATATTTAATAATAATTTATTTACATCAAACCACACTTTCAGCTTGGATAGCTCAGCTGCGACATTCTTTAAAAGCATTTGGAGGTTCTCTCCCTCACAGAAGACATTTGTATCGTCAGCAAAAATTACATTTTTCAATATTTTTGACGCATTACCTATATCATTTATATACAGTATGAATAGTTTCGGGCCCAGAATTGACCCTTGCGGCACACCACAGATTATGTTTGACTGAGTGGACCTGTACTCCCCCAACTGCACAAACTGTTGTCTTTGTTCTAAGTAACTCTTTAACCATTTGAGCCCTACTCCTCTCATCCCATATCCTTTCCAGTTTTAGTAGCAGAATATCATGATTTATAGTGTCAAACGCCTTCTTCAGATCTATGAAGACCCCTATTGCAAACTTCTTATTATCAATTATGCTTGTCAGTTCTTCTACTAGGTCCATTACCATTAGTGCCAATGACGTTGAATGATTCGATCTAAATCCATATTGACTGTCTATAAGTAATGCATGTTCATCAATGAAACTGTCCAATCATGCAGCAAATAATTTTTCCATTATCTTTGAGAACTGGGAAAGGAGAGAAACCGGCCTGTAATTGTTGAATAGATTTTTCTCACCTGCTTTGAAGATCGGTATCACTTTTGCAGTTTTCATTTTGGTGGGGAAGGCACCCAGTTTGAATGAGAGGTTACAAATATGCACTAAAGGGTCTGCTATGGCTATTATTACTTGTTTAATTAAGGTCATGTCAATGCCGTTCCAATCTGTTGATGTTTTATTCTTAAAATTGTTCACAGTATCCATAATTTCATTTTTATCCGTTTTTCTCAAGAAGATAGTACTTGGGTTTCGTTCTTCAAAATAATTAGAAACACCTCCCCCTTGTGGCGGGGTTCTGTATCGTAACGGCTCTCGCTCGGCGTCACTCACGCACTGTACCTCGCTTGTGCACGCGCACTGAATAAAATTCCACAATGTACCTTTATATCCCAATATTCGTCTGACCACACCCCCATCAGCTTACCCTCATAAGCAGGTGTGTGGCCACCTACTCGCCTCCTTCTTCGCTTCACCACAAGGAAGTGCCTTTGGTAGATCCCCACTTGACGAGGTTGTTAGTAGGAGAAAGTTGGAAAACAAGAGATACGTTGACATCATATCTTTATTTTCTCTCTCACTATATTCGAGAAAATACGGCGATATTGTCTTCGTACTGGAGTGTCTGGAAGATGATGATCATTCTACACCTCCGCCGGTTTTTTCGTATTGGGAGTTCACGCCGCTACATGCCTCCCAACTGCAGTCCTCCTTGCTGCGGCTGGTTGGGGTAAAACCCTTCAGCGACACAGCTGGACTGTAGGACGCGCCGCTGTTGTGAGAAGCGGTGGGTTCCAGGTTTGGTGAGTAATGTTTGCTTGCGAGCTCCACTTGTCTGTTAGTGCTATGGGGGCTAGCTGACAATGTTTACGAAAACCGGCCCCAGATTAGGGTCCTTTGTTCAGCCTTTTAGGCGACGGCGGAGGATCTTGGTTTGAAGCCCATTATAGCAACTAGTGGGCCACGACCAGTAGAACTGGTGATCCCAGGATCTCTGTACGCGTGGGTACTTCTCTGTCACCGTATAGGCCCCGTCTTTCATATGCAAATGAGAGTATACCCTAAACGAGGAAATGTGGGCATGGATGATCGTTATCGGAAAATCCATGTTCAAGTCGGCTACAGCCCAGATGGGACTTGTGCTGGCTCCGCCGGATGGTAAAATCACCGTTGTAAAACTGTGTTAACATCTCGTTTCTCTTCTCTCTTAAAAGGTGAGGAGGGTTTCAGAACGGCGGCCTGTCTGAGTGTGGCTTGTTATATCGTTGTGTACAAGTTCAGGTGATAGCTGCTTAGCTTGCGTGCTAGTTGTGGCCTACCTGTTAGCCAGTCAGCTGTTAGCTGCGGGCGCTAGCCTGTTGTGTCACTAGGCTAGGTAACGTTAGCTTGCTGCTATCGGCCGAGAGTGGCCGTTAGCTTAATGCTACACTGTTGAACGTTCTGAGACTATAACATGCTTTAAACACTCTGACTACGACGTCATCTTTGACAGAGGATGTTAGTCGAACCTACCCTGAGCCCGGCCGGCGAGGACTGCGTCAACAAGGGGAACCGTAGCGGCGGGATGGAGCGGCGACGCTGCCCATGTCGACAACACAGGAATGCTGTGTTACTATCGGTGCCTTGTTAGAGACTGCAGTTTCGCTTGATCTGCGCTCACGGTAGGAAGGGTCTTGACCAGACCTTGAACACTTCTTCTTTCTTTCCCTTCTAAATGTTTTGTAAATAACGATGTTTTCCAAAACGAGTGTTGCTGCACTACATTTAGGATACGATGCGAGTTATGTGTGAATTGTCTTGTCACTGGTATTTAGCTTCTCCATGCAAATCGGGTTGTTTGTTACAGATGTGAAAATGATCTGGTTTGTTGTGTTGAGAAACATCATGTGTGTTTATGTACCTTGTACTCACAACTAAGGGGGTTAAACTAACCTATAAAGCTATGCTTAGTGACATATGAGTGAAGAATGAATTATTTTCTCAGCCGGTAATGACAATGAACAGTGTGTTCACATATTAACAGGTTACCTGTTCGACTGGCCGTATTAAGGGTAAAGTAGGAGGGGTGTTTTCCCCCCGGTTCCCTGGGGACTTCCTCACCCTCCTCTCAGACATGTTGTTACAATATATTGTGTCATTGTGTGGTGGGATACGATGTAACCCTTAGCTTGATTGCTGGGGTTGTGCTAAAACTGCTTGAGGAACTGTATTTTCCTAAAAGAAAAGATTGTTTGGTCACTTTTCGTGTGTGCTTAGCAAGGCCTGTGGCCGATACTAATCGAGAATTATGTATTCTCTCATTATGAAAAACGGCGTTCCTCTGTAGAGTGTTTTTGCCATTTTTTGTAAGTGATAATGGGTTGTGTGTGTCGTGTGACCTACAACTGGGTTGGGTTGGCCACAGAAGCACATGTGTAAGTCTGGTACCGGGGCTCTTGAGAGGGCCCTCTCTATTCTGTGTTTTTTCCTTAGTAAAAATCAGATAGCAGGTTAGCACATGCGCTGTGTGAAGCTGTTAGACGCTTCATGGAGCTGACTATGACTGCGTCATACTCTTTTTTGTCATTACATCGTATCATGGGTGTGGGGTCGTAAAGGGGTGAACTGGTAATCCTTTTCTCCCCTTCTTTGATGGGCAGGGGTTAAAACCTCCTGTCCTTCAAGGTTCCTGTCACGTTGCTGTTCGGCATGTTACAGGGTAAGAGGGGGGGGGGGGGAGGGAGTTTCCTGGTCCCACGCCCTGGAATATTGGGCGTGTGCACCGCAGAAATTCCCCCGCCATAGAGTACGTCACTGTGCGCGTCTCTGTTGGTAGGACTTCCGTGAGCTGTTCGGGTCCATATGATGGATCTGTTTCGGGGGGTGGTCAGGGCTCCTCCTCACGAAGCTCCTATTCGGGCCTTCTGTGAGTTGGGACTCTCCTTCCATGTGAGGGAGCCTCCTCAGAGTGCAGAGCCTCCTCCTCAGATTGTCAAGGTGAGTGGAACCTCAAAAAGGAGTCCTACTCTATTGTGTGTGTATTCGATTCAATTCGATTGAGTGTGTATGGGTTCAGTGCCTCCTCCCCAGAGTGCCCTAAAACCAAAATGTACATGGCTCAAGGTTGCAATATGTTCTTTTCAATCTGTACAGCTCGCGTGGGAAGTCTCTCTGGGGATTTCCATCTCCTCCCTATGGGAGGGTGGTGGGATGTAAAAATGTAAAAAAAATGTACCCCCGGCTGTATAGACTGGGATTCATGCTGTTGGTGCTTCCTTCTTTTTTATTAAAAAGAGTTGGAGTTAGGAGGCATCACACCCCTCTTGTCGTTCCCCTGAGCGCCTTGGGGATTCAATGACAGGTCTAAATAGCCTGTTCATTGATGTGGTTGTGTCCCGACGCACGCATAGTGCTAGCTCGGGGTGTTCTGTTGAAGATCAGGCGACTGACTGGCGCGCCTTGGTTGCTTGGGGTTAAAACAGCGTTTTTATAAAGCAACTGGGATGGGGTTTTTTTCCTCTTCCGACGACCTATGTTGGTTGTCGACGGATTCTCGTTCATATCAGGGGGATGATGACGAAATGGATCTGAACATACGTAGAAGGGTCTTACGCCCTGGGGGTGGGCCACCGGGCGCGGTTCGCACCGAACGGCTGGGTGGCGCCTTCTTTTCATGTTTAAGGTCAACACGCATATCTGCCCCTTCTCCTGGAGTTGGCATGTCGGCGTGGTTAGGGCACGGGACTGGTTCTGGTCACGCTGGTCCGGATCAGTTGAACCCGTTGTCCGCCGGGGATGCAGATCTGCTGTTCTGGTACCCTGAGGGACTTGGGCTTTTTCGGGGGGAAATGCCGGGTCGACCCGGGCGTTGCAGGGTTTGATGTTATGGAGGTGTTCGTGGTTATGTCACTGCGTGTTATCCTTCACTGTTGCTTGGTCCATATTGTGTTGTACCTTGCGCTGTACTAAAGGAGCCTGGTCCTTCTCCATTCTTTTTTCGCCCCTCTCTTCTCCTGCTTGGCGGGGCTGGGAGGGGGCTGTCGAGGTGGTTCTTGTACCCCTCTGGCATCCCTGTGTACGTCCCGGTCCGCCGGGCCCAGGTCCGGACTCGTTCTCGTCGACCTGTTGGCCTGGGTTAACCCCTTCTTGAGAACTGAAACACTTGTACTGCTGTATAGCCGGTGTATACCCGCAGTTGTGTTTTGGAGTTTTTTCTTGGGGGGTTATAGGAACAACCGCCTCCTGTTGGGTGGTGGTTGGTTTCCAGGTGTGTTGGTAGCGGAGTCGACTCTCGGGTTAGGCCGGGCTTGACCCCGTCTGCCTGCGAGTGTGCCCCTGCACCTTTCATGACGTCTGCCAATCGTGTCAGCCTTCTCTGCCTCGGCCCCTAGAGGGTGGTTTTTTTTTGTGGAGGCTGCGACATGGTGCACAGCATACCGTACGCCCCTTCCGCCGGGGTGCTGTTTTCAGCAGACCCCTTTGGCGCCTGTCTAGTCCGCAGTGCTCCAGGCTCAGGTCGAGTCCTTTTGACCTGTTGCCTGGATTGAGGGATCAACCTCTTTGGGGGTTGTCTCTCCGGTGCTCTGCCTGGTCCCGCTGTGGGGGTGTAGCCTCTTGAGTGCTTCAGGGCGGCGTGCTGTAGGGGGGAAGGGCCTGCTCTTGGATGGGCCCTGTCCGATACGCTGGCGATGTGGGGGGGTGGTGTCACTAGTGACCGCTTGGTGGGGTCTCGATGCTGCGGCGTCATTGGCCTCACCAGGCCCCCTTTTCCGGGGGGTCCAGTCCCTTCCTGGGGCTGGGTCCTCCTTCACGCTCCACTGCTACGGCCTTGCCATGGGGTTGGATTTTTTGTAACTGGGTTTTGTTTCTTCCCGTTCGTTCCCTAGTGGCATGTGGGTTGCGCGTTTGTGTAGTCGTGGGTTCTTCTGTGGGAAGGTAAGTCCCACGGTCTGCTCACCCTGTGCGTTTGAGTTGCTAAAACCCTCTTCGCACAGATCCGATTCCCTCCCGTCCTCCACTAGGGGGGTCCGGGGGCTCAGGTCCTCCCCGGTTCTGATGGTTGTGGGGTGCCTCAGCGGGTACATTTGTCGAGCTTCCGCTCTGCTCAGCTCCTGTGTTCCAGTAGAGCGCAAGCTATGACGTAACATAACATACGGTTATCTATATAACCATAGTTATGTGAAGCGCTCTGCGCTGGACTCACTGAGGACCCCGTGGTCTTCGCCTTGGTGGTGAAGACTTCGGAAGGAGCTGTTAGTATGGCCACAGGCGGATGGGTGTGTATAGGTACATGTGGAGAAATGTATTCAGTATATAGACTGATATGGGATATGTTCCAGTAGAGCGCAGAACGCTCGCTATTACTCGCATAACTATGGTTATATAGATAACCGTATGTTCACAGTTTGTGGAACACCGTTGTCGGTGGATAACACTTCCACAGTGACACTTGGCATATGTTACAGCGGCAGAGGCAGTTATCTATGTTTTTACAGGAATGAGTCTTGCATCTACAAACTCATTGTAGACTCACGTAAAGGGAGACTCTTCCCAGCCTTCTGCCCGGACAAGGGGGTCGGCGCGCTGGCGGCCAGGATTGGCATGTCAATCTAGACTACTCATGGGGACTAGTCTTGTCTACTCCATGCACTTTTAAAAAGGTTTTATGTGGGTTTTTTTTATGTATGAATTTGTATTTTAAATAAAGACTTTTATAACTTCATTGCTGCCTGCATCTTGTTGAGCCTAATATGGATGGCCTGTCTCTTTGGTGCAGATGGCACGTGCCAGTGTCTTTATCGTAATGGAACGATAAATGCAGTGGTGTAAACCAGTATTTTGTTTGCAGAAGCACTTTAAAGTCAGATGTGGCCTGGATTGGGAGCCAATGTAGGGACAGGGGGTGGCGTGTGTGGTCACATTTTCTGGCTTTGGTCAGGGTAGTAGACACTAGCTAGAGACAACACTACAGATGTACCTTTTGACCTAGAGACGACACTACAGATGAGTTAAAATGATGATTGTATGGTGTGTTTGTGATATCCCTATATGTACAGAGGTCTACATTTATCAGAAATTATTTGAACCTCAAATTTAACAGGGATTGTCTCATACTAACTTGATGGAGGGAAAATGAGAAATGTTAAACATTTGTATACAATAAGCGGCTGGGTGGCGCAGCGGACATTGCGCTCGTCACCAACGCAAGAGACACCGGGTTTGACTCCGGCTGTCGGCGTTGCCTCCGGCTTGGGCCGGCCGTCATACTAACTCAATTGGCAGAGTTAGCGGGTCGATGGGTAGTAATCTGGACGTTGTGGACAGCGACTCCTACAGGTCGGTTGGGGACGCCTGCACAGCAGAGACAGGAAATGGCGGGGGTAGTGTGAGCCTCCCACACGTTACACCTCGCCAATGAGAGTCCGCGCTGGCAGGTGAAAAGATGTGACAGGCTGCCTCCTCGTGTATCGGAGGGCACACGTGATGCAATGCTTCTATCCTCCCTGCAACCGGCCAGTGGGGGGCATATGCGAGCAACGTTCATGACAGGGGAGGGGAGAATTGGCACAGTGGAATTGGGATGGGAGAAAAATTGAAAAAGGAGAAAAAGTGGATAAAAAAAAGAACTTGTATACAATACTAAACATGGAACAAAAAGTTTGGACATTTGTGTTTGGATTATTTCTCTGTTGTAACAGCTTTTTGGCAATACATTTTATACCATTGGAAAGCCTGTTATTTCCTTTTTTAGATGGTGCCCCATTTGTAAGGAACATGCATTTGTGGGTTGCGCCCATGAGAAATCTGCCAAATCTTCTGCCAATGAAAAGCTTATTCTGCAGTTGCTATTGACTCGTGTTTGGTGGATTGGATGATTGAAGTATATCAGTAACAAGGAAGAAACGAGACATTGGCAATTCATTAATTTAACAGTCAGGAGCCTCAGTAGATTGATTGATTGAATAGTTTATTGATTTAGAATGGAAAATCACACATACATTTGATCACAATTATGAACAGGTATACATTTCTCCATTTACCAATAGGATTCCAATAAACACAAAGCCATAGGCTTGTTTCCATTGTGGTCCTTCATGTGGAAGAACCACATTTAATGTTTCCATCTGTCTTTTTTTGTTAACTTATTACATCCATCGGAGCTTGTTCTATGTCGTTAATGGCTTGCTCAGCACCTGTTCTGCACTGTACTTCACTTCGTGCACGAGCACTGAATAAAAAATTCCACCATGTACCTTTACATCCCAACATCCGTCTGACCACACCCCCTTCCGCTTACCTTCATAAGCAGGTGTGTGGCCACCTACTCGCCTCCTTCTTCACTTTCACCACAAGGAAGTGCCTTCGGTAGATCCCCACTTGACGAGGTTGTTAGCTGAAAAAAGTTGAGACGTGTTTACATTGTGCTTATTTTTTTCTTCTCTCATAAATATTCGATAGAAAAATCTAAGTCATAATGTCTACTTCGGAGAGTCGCAGAGCCACTCTCCACCAGCGGTTCTCCATTTCCGCCTCCGTCGTGCGTTCTGGTGCGGGGCTGTTACCTCTCTCGTGGTTGACAGCCACGCCCGGTAGGCCTCCGATGGGTGGTTTGCCTCTCCAAGGAGCTGGTGCACCGGTGCCGTCGCCTCTGCGATGGCCTGGTCATGGCTCTGGTTCCTCTGCTTCCGGGGAATCGTCCGCTGTTGAGCGGCCGGTTCCTTTGGTTCCGGAGGATTTGAGACGCAAACTTTTTGCGTCTGCTCGCTCCCGTCGCAAGATGGTGGCTTGCAGACGCGAACGGCCTGGGTTTGGTGAATTGCTGGAGCCCAGTGAGGATGCGTCGGTCTCTACCTGCCCGATGGAAACAGAGGATTACATGGTAGAGGCAGACAGGTTCTTATTTGAAGGCCCGGTGGAGACATGTATCCCGCCCGTCCAGGTAACACTGGAGGGGGGTGAAATGTCTCCTTGGGGGCGCCTTGTTTGAAGACGTCGGGGAAGATCCTCTGACTCGTCATCTCTGGCAGCGTCGCCCGGTGAGAGGGGTGGACGTTGTCTACCCATTTTTCCCCTCAATGGGGGCCTATGTTCGTCGGGGCCAGGTGGTGTCCCACATCATTGGCCTCACCCCCGCCTACGTACAAGTTACGCGGGTGGCGGGTTTGGTCAAAGGTATGAGAGAGGGCGTGCCACGGCTTGATAGGCCGATGGCCGCTCTCCTCTGTCCGGAGGTGGTGTGGGAGCCGTTACGCAAGCCGGTTCCTCAAGGGAAATCGGCGAGGCGGTTGGCTTATTGGAGCGACCAGTCATTAATCTCTGGAACACAATCTCTGGCTGCCGCGTCTAACGTCGCGCAGCTGGCAAGATTCATATCCGGGATGGAGCTGAGTGATGTCCAACATGACCAGCTCACCCAGGCGGCAGGAGCTGTCCTGCATCTGACTCAGCTGCAGGCCATAGCCGCTGGGAAAGTGCGAGCCCTGGCGACTCTAACCCAGCGCCACCTTTGGCTGGAGCAGGCCTGTGTGCCGGAGAAGAAGAGAGGTCCTCTTCTAACGGCTACCCTCTCCAATGCTGGACTGTTCGGGAAGGCCCTGCACTTGATGACCTCGACGTGCAGAGAAATGCAGGAGGAGCGCTCCGTATAGGAAGCGCCACACCCCTGTTGTCGTTTCCCCTGGGCGCCTTGGGGATTCACTGAAAGGTCTAAATAGCCTGTTCATTGATGTGGTTGTGTCCCGACGCACGCTTAGTGCTAGCTCGGGGTGTTCTGTTAAGGATCATGCGGGTAGCTAGTACGCCTTGGTTGCTTGTGGTTAAAACAGCGTTTTTATAAAGCAACTGGGATGGAGGTTTTTTCCTCTTCCGACAACCTGTTATTGGTTCTCGACGGATTCTCGTTCATATCTGGGGGATGATAACGGAATGGATCTGAACATATGTAGAGGGGCACGCCCTTGGGGTGGGCCACCGAGCGCGGTTCACACCGGCCCGTCTGGGTGGCGCCCTCTTTTCATGTTTTAGATCAACACGCATATCTGCCCCTTCTCCTGGAGTAGGCATGTCGGCGTGGTTAGGGCACGGGACTGGTTCTGGTCACGCTGGTCCAGGTCAGTTAACCCGTTTGTCCGCCGGGGATGCAGATCTGCTGTTCTGGTACCCTGAGGGACTTGGGCTTTTTTCCAGGGGGGAAAAAGGCCGGGTCGGCCCGGGGCGTCACAAAGTTAGGCGTTATAGAGACCCTTGTTGGGTACTTTGTACCTGGCACTATCATAAGGGGCTGGTTCTCTTTTCCGCACCTCTCTCACGCATGGCGGAGAGGGGGCTGTTGGGGTGGTCTTCTGGACCTCCTCTGGTAACCCTGTGTGCTTCCCGGGCCGCCGGGCCCGGTCCGAAGTAAAGTTTCGTTGATACCGTAGACCTGGGATAACCCTTTTTTCTTGAGGGGTTATAGGAACAACCACCGCATCTGGTAACGACAGGGTGGTTGGTTCCCTGGTGTGTTGGAGCAGAGTCAACTCCTGGGTTACCCGGTTGAGTGTGCCCCTGCACGTTCATGACGTCTGCCAATCGTGTCAGCCTTCTCTGCCTCGACCCCTCTGGGTGGGTTTTTTTTAATGGAGGCTTCGTCATGGTGGTCAACAACGCCAGCGTCCGCCCCTTCCGCCGGGAGGGCTGTTTTCCAGCTGACTCCTTTGGCGCCTGTCTCGTCCGCAGTGCTCCAGGCTCGGGTTACAGCCTGTTGCCTGGTTTCCCCGGTACGCTGCCTGCTTCCGTTGGTTAACCTTTTGAGTGCTTACGGCCATGCTGACTGCCTGTTCTACAGGGTCAGTATGCCGGGCGGTGTGCTATTGGGGGGTAAGGGCCCGCTCTTGGAGGGGCCTTATCCGAATACGCTGGCGATGTGGGGGGCGGTGTCACTAAGTGACCACCTGGTGGGGTCTTGATGCCTGGCGGCATTGACCTCTCCGGGCCCCCTTTTTCCAGGGGATCCAGTCCCTTCAGTGAGTCTGGGTTTTCCTTCGCGCTCCGCTGCTACGGCCTTGCCACGGGGTTGGGTTTGCTCTTGACCCCGTGATTTTGGGGGCAGTAACGTGGTTGTTCCCTCGTTCGTTCCCGGGTGGCATGCGGGTTGTGCGTGTGTGTAGTCGTGGGGTCAAGCCACGGTCTGCTCACCCTGTGCGTTGGGTTGCTTGAGTGCCTCTTCGCACGGTTGGATCCGTCGCCCTCCCGTGAACCTCCAATAGGGGGGGTATCCTCCATTAGGGAGGGTCAGGGGGGCTCGGTCCTCCCCGGTCTGATGGTTGTGGGGGGCCTCAGCTGGGTACATTGGTCGGGCTATGGCTCCCGCTCAGCCCCTGTTGCAGAACAGGTGCTGAGCAAGCCATTAACGACATAGAACGAAGGGTTATGTATATAACCCAGTTCTATGAGTTAAATGGTGCGCTCAGCACCTGGACGCCGCTGCAGCCCTTGATCTCGCCTTGTGGTGAAAGTTTGGGAAGGAGGCGAGTAGGTGGCCACACACCTGCTTATGAAGGTAAGCGGAAGGGGGCGTGGTCAGACGGATGTTGGGATGTAAAGGTACATGGTGGAATTTTTTATTCAGTGCTCGTGCACGAAGTGAAGTACAGTGCAGAACAGGTGCTGAGCGCACCATTTAACTCATAGAACTGGGTTATATACATAACCCTTCGTTTTCACCCCTGTTGTCAGACCGTGAGCAACGGGTCCAATAAATGAGTCGAACATGCTTTATATGCCCGTCGCGGTAAAAACTAGGGGTGGGAATCATCAGTTTCATCACGATACGATACGATATCGATTCTTTGGACAACGATACGATATTTGCCGATATCACAAAGTCTGCCACGATACGATACGATACGATTCAATTCAGGTGTCTGCGATCGATATGAGGCGATATTATGTGCCCATTTAACACAATCAGTCACATTTAGATCAACTAAAAAAAGGCTACGGAAATATCAATTGATGTATTTATTTTTGAGCTCTTCCAGACATTTAAATGAAAAACAATCTATTGTTTTTAATACAAATAGACCTCCTGTTCACTTTTGTTTTTATATATTGAGCTTTAACACACACACAGACACACACACACACACACAGTCCCCCACAGCCCCCACCCCTCCTCCTTCCAAGTCCCCTTTCCACTCTCCTGTTCTCTCTCACGGTTAGCTGCTTAGCTTTTAGCAGCCAACGCGACGTTCATTTAGATATTTAACGCGACGTTGGCATAAAGGAATGGCGACGATGCAACGCCTGTTATATGCATTTGACCCGTTGCGGGGAAAAAACTGCACAGACTTATATCGGCTCGCAAAATAGACGCTCTGTAGTGCTTTACAGCAGACGCAAACACTGCTGTAATTTCTACACGGAGTTTCACAATACTGGGCGCCGGCGGATATGACTCGCGGGGATTTTCAAAATAAGAGTATCGCAATATGAATCGATCTTTTTACGTTGCGTCGATCCTATTTGATTATTGATAATAGATCGATATATCGATCTGGATCGATGTATTGTCCCACCCCTAGTAAAAACCTTAACTAACCTTAGCTGCTAACGCTAATCTAAGATAGGTCACAGGCACATTAATCAGTTTCATGGACTTCCAATAGTGAGGAAAGAGGGGGGGGGGGGCGTCTCTTTCTCTCTGTACGTTCAATTATCAATGAAGTAGCCAAAAGTTACACTATAAAAACTAACTGGATAGTTGATAATAAATATTTCACTTCATTCGCAAAAATATTGTAAAATCATTAAGTCTGCTATAAGCTATTCTCCCTCGTGTGTGTGTGTGTGCATACATACTATTGACATGGAATAGGCTAATTAGCTTTAACAATCCTGATTCCTGAGCCTATTTTATTCAAAAGGAATATATTGATTTAAATATGTATATAGCCTATATATAAAAAATATATTAATTAATTAATCATATCTCGTGTGCTAGCACAAGCACTACCATAGCGTGGAGTGGAGAAAACACACAATACATATAATTCATAGAAATATACTAAAAAGATATTTATAATTTTTGGCCAGTAAAAGATCTCTGGCTGGTATTTTTTTTATTTCTCAAGATGGTCATTGGTCAGATAAGAGAGGCAAGGTGCGGATCATTAAATTGGCCATGATTGCAGGGAACAAGTGTATTGCCATGCTGTGGAAAAGTGCTGAATCCACCCCCATGTCTATGTGGCTTAGTGAAATCTCATGGCATCAGAGAAAATAATGTTCAATCTTAAGAAAAAACCACATCTCTTTGATAAATGCTGGGCTGGGTTTAGGCAATACTTAGAACAGATTACATAGTAGGTTGACCATGTAGGCTATTATTGAAGCTCCCTTTTGTCTTTCTGATGGGTATATATTGCAATGAATGATACTGTAAATGTTATTAGTTGCTCTTTGAAGAGAAAAGATGTAACGTTAGATATTTATTTGTTTGGTATAGAAGTATGGGCACCTGTTAGACGGGTGTAACTGGGTTTACTAAATTCTCAAAATGTGTAAAAAAGTCTGGGGGAGGGGAGGGGGGGGGGTCTGGCCTAGAGGTTTTCTTTTTGCTTATATTGATTTTTTATTTTTATTTCAGGGGGGGGGGGGGGGTTTATCTATTTTTCTGTAACTCGGGGAAAATGTTGGCAGCATTTCCTTTTGTATGGTTGTTGAAAAAGATGGTCATTGGTTTCTGCATTCTTCATTCACAATTACAATCACAATACAGCAATTATTTTTAAACAATCATGTCCTTTTATCATTTCACATCTTTACATATCAGTGGAAAGACTGCATACTGTTTCCATGACCTGTCACTGAGTGGTGTCATGCTGGCCCAGGAGAACGCCCTGGGTCACACACACACAGACAGGGGAGCGTTGGAAGTGCTTGGAGACACAGGGAATGAAAAACACAAGAGACAAACGAGACATAGGGGACATAGCTGGAGGCAGGGCACAGCCATAATATGATTTGTTTAAATTATAATAGAGAGGTAAGATTATTGGCATTGGGAACCATGGCAGAATTCCCTCATCATATAAAAAAATATAAATATATCTAAAAAATAAAAACAATAATAAATAATAATAATAAAAATAAAATAAACGAGTGTCTCTTGTATTTTTTTTTGTTTGTATTTATTTATTAACAGTTAAACAAAAGTAAAAAAAAACAATACATAATAAGTTATAACCATATTGTGCCAGATTATTCCTTGTGGCTTCTGAAAGCTGACGATAGAACAATATTCAAATTTTCCCAACAACCACTCATAGATGGAAGATAGAACAGTGAGGCAGTTGTGCAGAAAATATTCAGTAAAAACCATACACAACATTATTCTCTTGGCAGTCCATTATAAAAACATTACTTTATGCTTGAATCACATCACAGAAAGGCCACTGCACTTGAGGTATTGGTAAGGTATGACCTGTTATGTTACCTTATCTACTGTACCTTGATGCAGGATAAAGGTTAATCTTTTATGGCCGACAGAGAGAGAGATGGGGTGGGGGGGTGGGGGGTTAGGGTAATTATTTGCTTGTGTGTCTGTGAATTTAAAGTTAAGCAAGCATGTTTTCCCATCATTGGTGTTGGCTAATCATTGACACACGACCGAGATTATGTTAAAGGTAAACTCCAACATTTTGGGAAATTAGCTTATTTAACATCTTCCCTGGAGTTAGACAAGAAGATACATACCTTTTTTGTCTCTGTGCATGCATTAGGCTTAGGGAACAGCCGCTCCGTTAGCGTAGCTTAGCTTCATCACTGGAAGTGGGTCAGACTTGTACCCTGACGTTCCCTACAGTGCCCTACAGTCATGAAATACACTCCAAATACAACTACAAAACGTTCCTGTAAACATGTTGTGACCTGTGTATTTACCACGTGGAGAAATAAAAAATAATTGAATTAGACAATTACGTTTTCTAAGCAAATATACTCAGAACTATTTTTTGCCTAACCACTCCTCTCTGGGCGCAGTGATTTCAGTGCTACTTTCTAACGTGACGCCGTGTTTGTTTACATTCTCATTTCATTTAAATGATCTGAACCGATTGAAGTTTATGGATACCATGACTTAAAATCCTCTTACCTTGATGATTAACCCTTTATTCGCCAATGACGTGTTACCACATCATTCTCCGCCATGCGTAATCTGCCAATGACGCCGTAAGGCGTCTTTGAGATCAATA
This sequence comes from Notolepis coatsorum, assembly GCF_963971535.1. NCBI lineage: Eukaryota > Metazoa > Chordata > Actinopteri > Aulopiformes > Paralepididae > Notolepis > Notolepis coatsorum. The sequence goes on from NC_140184.1 coordinate 27,068,578, forward strand.
TTTCAAAAATCTGTGATGGCAATCATATTTCACCCACGGAGACTTGAGATCTCCTGTTGATCTCCTCTCAACTCTCCAACGGTTCAATAGCGCCATCTGGTGGCCGATCGGCGGATCGCCCAAACAGGAAGTGACGCGCCGGAAGTGGTGCTCATCCATATTTGGTCCGGGCACTCGCTATCGTTAGCGGGACTCCAGCTCGACACACTGGACAGCGATCCGTTGCCAATAACTCGATAAACAACATGATTTGGACGCATATAGCATTATACAACCTGGACATGGATCGCATATATCAACATCCCATAATCGCGAACTTTCTGCTCCACGCTGACCACCCAACGGTCAGAGGAAGCTGCGGTAGGTTTCAGCGTATTTGAATATTATGATCCATATAAACTGCTGTGATCTATGTATCGCCCATACTACATGAATGATTTAACGTCGGCCACGGACTTATAAACCCCCCCCCCCCTCCGGTCACCAGCAGATGATGAGGCAGGACGTTTAGGACCTTGTACAATTGAACATTTTAATCTGACGTCAATCGGTATCAAACTACATTTGATGATGTAATATATATGTATTTATAGCTATAACTCGCGTTCTGCAGAATGCTGCAGAAAACGATAAAAACATATTTATACTTTAGACCGTATTTTAGTATGAATATGTGAATGAAAAAGTAGAACGTTGCTACATCCTAAACGATAGATACTTGACGTTGAATGGGCCATAGTAATGTCAATTTAGCAATACAATTAAAAAAGTTATAGCCCTGCAAAGAAGAACATCTACATAGACTTACAGTACTGGCAGACAGTGGATTAAGATCAGAATAATCCCTGGCAGATAAAGGGTTAAAAGCCTCCCCAATTTAGAAAACAGTATTCTCATGGCTGGTCTTGATATGCTGCACGCTAACGGAGCTAACCAGCAACCGGACACTAAAGCAGATAACGAGGGTAATGACTTCCGGTCGGGGAGTTCCAAAATAAAAGAGCAACGTCTATAGCAGCGGAAATACGTTTATTTTGTACATTATCTAACTTAACACAAACCTAAACTAACTTTAGGTTAGTTGTAACCTGAGAAGCCTGAGAGCCTGCACAGTGCACCCACACATGGCCTTTTGCCATTATCAAGGGACGATGCAGACTGTTTGTTGTGTCTGCCTTATTCCACTGTGGTGTGGAAATATGAATGTGAGGTTCACATTTATTTTGTAATAGCCTGTTGTGTTTTTGTTGTGCTGGATGGTTTCCCAAATTGCCAAGTTCATGTGGCCTTGTGGTTAGGTTCTGTGACACAGGGTCACTTATGATTATTTATTACATGGCGTTTTAACATTCGCTGAAATGCTTGATTGTGATTGGTCAATAGCGCTCGGCAGAGGTCCGTTATTACTCAATAACGGACCTCTGCCGAGCAATAATGACCGCTGTTCGCAGCTGGAGTAATCAAGCCCACACACTGCATCAGTGTAATCAGACACACCTGCCGGCTGCCGGCGAAGCTGCCGGCGATGACAGCGCGGAGCGACAGAACAGAACTGCGTCTGCATTTGATCTCGTCTTGTCGATGGTGTAAAATGAATTAGGTATATTGTTAGTAAGTTAGCCATGTAATAAGCGGGATAATGTATAGCTATACTCGGTCATTGTCGCAAAATAATTTACCTTCACTACGTTTAGAACACCTCGGCAAGGCGCCTCGGTATTCTAAACTCCGTGTCGGTCAATTATTTTGCGACAATGACCTCGTAGCTATACATTATCCCTTACTTATTACATGGCGTTTTAACATTCGCCGAAATGCTTGATTGTGATTGGTCAACAGCGCTCGTCAGAGGTCCGTTATTACTCGATAACGGACCTCTGCCAAGCAATAATGACCGCTGTTCGCAGCTGTTCGCAATCAAGCCCACTGACACACACTGTAAAGGAATGTGAATCACTACCCACTTTCAAAAACACTCTCAAAAAACACCTACGGGAGACTGCAATTAAAAACTGGCCCCTGTAAATGGCCTAACACAACCCCCTCCAATGTACAGTAAATTACCAAGTATGGTCTTGTCAATATTCCAATGTACAGTTTTGCTTGTACAGTTGTACAGTGTCCCCCACCCACCCCTCCTACCCAACCTCCCCCCCCCCCCCCCCCCCACCCAACCACCTCCAATGTACAGTCCCCCCCACCCGCCCCCCCACCTGCCCAACCTCCTCCAATGTACAGTTTCTACGTCAAATGTATATACTCTTTTTTCTGGACTTTTTTCTTGTAGCCTTGGAAATAATGGTTTGCGCATTTGTTTATTTCCCAAAAGGACAACAATGGAAATAAGTCATGCAACTTTATTGTGTTATCATTGTGATTTTAAAGAGACTTTTCATATTCAGGATCACTACATGAAGGCAATTATAGTTTTGTTGCTAACTGATATATCAGCATATATTTAAGAATGTTGTGAATCCCTACAAACAATCATAATCAGGGTGACCATAACCGTTTTGATAATATAGCATGTCCAAAAAAAGGTCTTGTGGCACTACTTACCCATGGGGTAAATTGAGCCATCTCCCTCCTTCCTCCCTTCTCCCCCCCCCCCCTCTAATACCCCTCCCCATATATGAATGAATGAAAATGTTATTTAACAGATTGCAGAATGGGTACAATACAGTACAGCTCAATACACACAATTGTTAACACATTAACTGCCACGCTTATATCCATCAATGTATGATCTCTGCCACCACTCTAAGCCTATGGAGATGTTCAACTTCTTTGCAGGGCTATAACTTATTGTATTGCCAAATTGACATTACTATGGCCCATTCAACATCGATTATCTATCGTTCAGGATGTAGGAACGTTATACGTTTTCATTCATAGATTCATACGAAAATACCGTCTAGAATATAAATATGTTTTTATCGTTTTCTGCAGTAATTCCTAGAACGTGAGGTATAGGCATAAACGCATATATAGATTATCAACTGCCGTTTGTTGCCGATACACATTATATTAAAAAATTCAACTGTACATGATCCTAAACGTTATGACTGATCATGCGCGGATGAACGGGGGGGGGGGGGGGGCGTTTATAATTCCGTGATCGTCAGTAAATGCTTTACGTAGTATGGGTGATATATTGATCAGAGCAGTTTGCATGAATAATAATAAACACTCACTCTGAAAATGACGTCAGCGTCCTCTTACCATTCGCCGATGAGACTGGAGGAAAAAGATCCCACTTATTTGACGCGATCGACTCGATCCATTTCCGATTTGTATAATAATAATAAACGCCCAAATCATATTGATTATTGAGTTATGGCAGCGATCCATATACACAATGTGTGTCTAGAGTCCCGCAACAATATGTGAGTGCCGGACGCATTTCCCCGGTGCACCGAGATCACCAGAGATCCATTTCCGGTTGTAACTCGCCGATCATCCACCAGGCGGCAGTGTTGAAGCGTTGCAGAGTTGTGCAGGCTCCCACTGCATCAGACCAGGCTCCGTGAGGGAATTATGAATAACATGGCGAAAAAATGAAATATGATCTCAATAACGTTGTACGCCATGGAATGGTAGAATTAGCATGACCTTGAAACACGTTGTACGGCGGTTTTGGCGCAGGATGTGTTAAGGGGATGAAGACCAGAGAAAGACATTTGTCTTGTTTACATCAGGGTCCCCCATTTTCAATTCATAATGAGAGAGGTGTAGTCTGACGTCACTTTGGACCGCCTGCGAGGTCCACCCATATAGGGATTTATCATTGGGAAAATGGATTATCGGCTATTGTAACAATTCTGCCTCATAAACATTGGAAAGCTTTCCATTTTTACACAAAATGAGTTCCCTTCTATTTGGCCCTTGGCCAAATGGATCAATTTACCCCAGAGATACCATAATATGTCATTAATTAGCCCAAATGGTGCACTTTCATGCTATGTTTTACTACTAGGTTTTTTTTTTACATGCATGTCTAAACACATTAGCCATGTGGCTCTTACCTTCAGACTCCATGAAATGGTGCCTTCCTCCTAAATTTCTGGTCACATGCTCACTTTTGTTTTTACAGTTGAGTGGCTCAAATAAACAAACCCCATCATTTCCAGTCTCTCTCCCCTACTTGTGGGTTTAATACGTTTAATGTTATAAGTAACAGGATTGTGGTAGCTATGAGGTTGCAGTTTGTAATTAACCATAGGATGATTGAAAGACGGGACGCAATAAAATACGAGTAACATCTATGAGATTTGGTCAGATGTGTGCCATGTATGTGCCAATGCCATGGATGCACACTGAAATACTGACCGCTATGAAAGCCAGAGACAAAAAATGCTCTGAGTTTCGTAAAAGTCAGTCAAAGCTTACCAAAAGCACGAGCAGTGAACTCCAAGACCACGTGACTGAACTCAAACTAGAAAGAAACAGACTAAGAAATGACGTAAACTCCATGATCAAAACTGCCAAAAAAAATTCATCAATGACAAAACTGAGGAAAACAAAAATAAACCATGTGAACTTTGGAAATTACTCAACAATCAACTAGGCTGCAGTAAAAAACTTAAAACCAGGTTCTCAAACATAAACATAAAGACGGACAACACGCTCATCACAGACAAGCTGGATGTAGCCAATTACTTAAACACTTTCTTCACAAACATAGCCACAACACTGGTAAACAAACTACCCTCCCACTCAGGGCAGTATGGGGTAGAATACATAGTAGCATACTACAAGGACTAAAGGACAGTCAGTCTGACGTACTGGTGAGCAACACCGGCGCCCCCCAAGGAACTGTGCTGTCACCCTTCCTCTTCACCCTCTACACCTCAGACTTCTGCCGCAACTCAAGCGGGTGTCACCTGCAGAAGTTCTCAGACGACTCCTCCATCGTAAGCTACATCACCGACGATGATGAGGAGGAGTACAGAGCCCTGGTGGAGAGCTTCGTGGGGTGGAGCGACAGCAACCACCTCCAACTCAACACCAGTAAGACCAAGGAGCTGGTGGAGGGGCAAGAAGAGGCCCCCCCCGATTCCCATCTCCATCCGAGGGGTGGATGTGGAGATGGTGGACTCATACAAGTTCCTTGGGGTACACCTGAACAATAAACTGGACTGGTCGGATAACACAGAGGCCCTCTACAGGAAGGGACAGAGCAGGCTGTTCTTCCTGAGGAGACTCAGGTCCTTCAATGTGTGCAACAGACTGCTGCAGTCTTTTTACCAGTCTGTTGTGGCCAGCATCCTCTTCTATGCTGTGGCATGCTGGGGAGGCTACATCAACTCAAGGGACACCAACAAGCTCAACAAGCTGGTGAGGAAGGCTAGCTCCGTGGTGGGAGTCGAGCTACCTAGACTTGAGGTGATGGCAGAGAGGGGGATGATAAGGAAGCTGGCTGCCATCATGGAGAACCCCTACCACCCCCTCTACGACGAGCTAGTCAAGATGAGAAGCTCGTTCAGCCACAGACTCATTCCCCCACGACACTCAACTAACCGCCTCGGACAGTCCTTTATACCAGCGGCCATCAGGCTCCACAACAGTGGGCAGCGACTAGCAGCCTCCAGGCTCCACAACAGGGGGCAGCGACAGCGACTGCTACCAGACATTGACCTGGGACTTATAGGAACCCAAGGAGGACAACCTACACTACCTTAGGCTTACTGCACCTTATGTGGATACTGTGATACTGTGAATAATGTATATTTCAGTGGATACCGTGATACTGTGAATAATGTATACTCAGTAGATAGTAAATTATAACACTACCTTATGCATACTGCACCTTATGTGACACTGTGAATAATGTGAATATTTCTTCAGCTAGTCAGATAGTAAATTATATTGACCATATTGACCAAATTGTTTACACTGCCTGTGTTGTTTTTACTACCTGTACACTGTGTTGTTGTTTTACTACCTGTACCCCCCCCCCTCCCCCCCATGCTGCTATGATGCCTGAATTTCCCCAAGGGGATCAATAAAGGAATATCTTATCTTATCTTATCTTACAAGAACCTAGGCGTCCACAAAGACGACTTCAAACTGGAAATGGTAACTACAGATGAGGTACTCAAAAAACTGAGCACCCTCCAACCGAACAAGGCCACTGGCCATGACAACATCCCCTCCAAATTCCTCAGAGACTCAGCAGCAGCCATCACCCCAGTCATCACACACATAATAAACCTCTCCATAAAACAGGGACACGTCCCCAAGGACTTCAAAATTGTGAGAGTGACCCCTCTGCACAAAAAGGGCAGTAAATTAGACCCAGGCAACTACCGCCCTGTTTCTATCCTTACATCCATCTCAAAAGTCATGGAAAAAATAGTATACGAACAGATCGAAAAGTACCTTGCGGAAGAAAATCTAATCTACGAATTCCAATCTGGCTTCAGAACATCCCACTCCACTGACACATGCCTTCTCTATTTGAACGACCACATCAAACAAGAGGTGGACGCGGGCAAATACTGCGGCATGGTCATGCTGGACCTACAAAAGGCCTTCGACACTGTCAATCACACCATTCTGATTGACAAGCTAAAAGCAATTGGTTTTGATAGTCTATCAGTGAGCTGGATACAATCCTACCTGGAGGGGAGAGAACAGATGGTGGAGGTAAACGGTACCCTATCCCCCCCCCTCACAGTGAGCTGTGGTGTTCCACAAGGAAGCATATTAGGACCGCTACTATTCCTAATTTATGCAAATGACATGTCGTCAGCTTGTGACTGCAACTTGTTCCTGTTTGCGGACGACTCAGCCCTGCTGGTCTCTGACAAGAACAAGTTACAGGTTGAAAAAGCCCTCAGCTAAGAACTAGGCAAAATCTGCATATGGCTCGCCGACAACAAACTATCATTACACATGGGCAAAACAGAGTCCATTCTCTTCGGTTCAAATAACAAACTCAGCAAGACCGACGGCTTCTCGGTTACAGTGGGTGACAATATTGTCACAAGGAAAGATGAAATTACCTACCTGGGTTCCATCCTAGAGGCTAATCTTTCCTGTGACAAAATGGCATCCAATGTAATAAAAAAAAGTCAACCAACGAACTCGATTCTTGTACCGGATCTCCTCTCTGGTAAACAAGAATACCCTGAAGACTCTAGCAGGAGCACTCATTCAAGGGTACTACGACTATGCTTGCACCTCATGGTACCAAAGCACCTTAAAGGCAATAAAAAACAAATTACAAACATCTCAAAACAAGCTAGTCAGACTACTGCTTGACCTGACTCCTAGAACCCACCTCACCCCTGCCCACTTTGACAACCTAGGATGGCTTAGAGTAGACGACAGAGTACAGCAACTTGCAATGGGCCTGGTCTACAAGATACACTACGCGACCAAGGTACCGGCATGTACATGTCAAAATACTTCCCAAAGGTCAGTGAATACCACGATCACAACACCAGAGGGAGCTCCACAAATCATGTTAAACCCAGATTCGGCTCAAACAAGGGACTAAACACGTTTCGCAATTATGCCACATCAATGTGGAACGCCCTACCCAAAGCTGTAAAGGAATGTGAATCACTACCCACTTTCAAAAGCACTCTCAAAAAACACCTACGGGAGACTGCAATTCGAAACTGGCCCCTACAAATGTCCTAACCCAGTTGCACATGTAGCCCCTTTTACCCCTGATAACACTATACTGGATACAACTTAGCAATGGTGTGTCAAACATTTGCACACTCTTCCACCTGCTTCTCTCACCCTCTCACTTTCTGGTGCTCGAGAGCTCAATCACCACACCTGGTTAAACCCAGTCCCATCAACCCTGACCTTTTTCCTGATTGGCCAAGCCACAGTTCCCAGTTCACATAGACAGGAGTTCTACATATTACCCATACATGAAATAATGGTATATGTAGAACATATTACCCAGAGGTAAATAAGATATACAAAATACAAAATAATAACATATATTTATATAAGACAACAACTTGGTTTATATTAACAGGATAACCACTGGGTTAATATTACCAGGGTTAGTTAATATTACCAGGGTTACACACAGTAAATGACCAAGTATGGCTTTGTCAGTATTCCAATGTACAGTGTACAGTGTCCCCCCCCCCTACCCAACCCCCCCCCCCCCTACCTCCAATGTACAGCCCCCACCCACCCACCCAACCTCCTCCAATGTACAGTTTCTACGTCAAATGTTCATACACTCTTTTTCTGGACACTTTTGTATCACAAACAGTACTGTATTTGCAAATCTGATATGTCATAAATGTATAGATGTAGCAGTACTGTCTATCTGTATGTCATATATGTTATGTCAGCCGAGCGTACCACGGGTATTGCACTACCACCCCTGCAGGTTCTATACAACAAGAGGTGCAAATCCAGAGCCTGCAGAATAATGAAAGACCCACACCACCCCAACAATAGCCTGTTCATGCTGCTGAGGTCAGGCAGACGCCTACGAACACCAGCTGCTAGGACAGAGAGACTTCGGCTCAGCTTCTTCCCCCAGGCCATCAGAGCCCTGAACACTGAACTCTCCACCACACACAAGCACACATGAGCACACGCACAACACACTCACTGGACACGTGCACAGGAAAAACTGGGGAGTCATTTTCCCAGAGTAATTATTACGGAGTTATTATTTTCCTCTCAAGTAGTCATATTTACTCCATTTGGGGCATAATCATTGCCTGTGGCCAATAGAGTGAGAGTAAAGTTCCAGAAGAGTTTCTATTGGAGTAATACAGCATTGGTCACGCCTACTATCCATATAATTCCCAAAGGTGCCGACGCCATCTTTCTCTCTCGCCAAGTCCTCGCTTCAAGCTCAGGTGCAGCAAGAGCGCAATACAGCGATATTTTCCTTCTCTTGGATGCCAAATACAAGGTAAGATTATTATTATTATTTGTTAATTTATTAAACAGCAATGTGTGTAACTAATTTGCAACATTACAGCTAAGCCACAGAGCCATCTATCACGATGTTCGCATGTTAGCTGCTATACGTTTGCACGCACGCTATTAAATAAACGTTTTACAGTTGTATGGACAAGTATTCAATTATCAACAGTATTGCTATCAGGGACAGTGCACATTAATCAACATGTCGGTTTTCATGTAAAATGTATATGAGCTAGTGTATAGCCAGAAGCTAATTTCCACCTGTATAGGCCTGAGACCATACCTGTAGACCATGCCTGTAGGCTGTTGTTAAAAGTAGTGATATAACTATATCCATACAAAAACTGACTTATTAAGAACATACAAGACAAGTAGACATAGTACAGGAGATGGAACAATTATATGTTACATGTTGGCGGTTTTTGCTGAAACGGTGGCAGAGACAACGTGTGTTTTACTCTAAATAGAGTCACCGTACATTACAGCTAAGCCACAGAGCCATCTATCACGATGTTAGCATGTTAGCTGCTAGCACGCACGCTATTAAATAAACGTTTTACAGTTTTATGGACAATAACTTAAGAACAGGTACGTCGGTGCAACACGAGTATTCAATTATCAACAGTATTGCTATCAGGGACAGTGCACATTAATCAACATGTCGGTTTTCATGTAAAATGTATATGAGCTAGTGTTAGCCAGAAGCTAATTTTCACCTGCATGCGGCTATACCTGTATAGGCCTGAGACCATACCTGTAGACCATGCCTGTAGGCTGTTGTTAAAAGTAGTGATATAACTATATCCATACAAAAACTGACGTATTAAGAACATACAAGACAAGTAGACATAGTACAGGAGATGGAACAATTATATGTTACATGTTGGCGGATTTTGCTGAAGAGACAACGTGTGTTTTACTCTAAATAGAGTCACGTAAATTTGCCGCAATGTGCTGTAGGTTGACTGTTTTACTAGTGGTAAATGGACATAACAAGTTAATTTGACGCACTGTTCGGTTCAACAAGTGTTTATTTGAACCATTGTACTGGGTTGACTAATTTGTGTGTTCTGCCTCCATGTATAATATAATGGAAACTTGTGGAACTATCCTCACAGTAAATTTCACAGAGTAAATTTTACTCAAACTGAGTCAATTTGAGCCCAAGACGTGAGTAAAGTTTTACTCAGTTTGAGTAAAATGTACTCAGCGAAATTTACTGTATGGTGCTTTTGTAATATTTTCTAATTGTAACACTCCTCATAATGCATGAGTTGTTGTGCCCTATATGTATCATCTTAGTAACTGTTATTATTTATTTGCCATCAGATGCAGGCTGTACGTGTTAAACACGTTGACCGGCAGAAATTCATCTGTTTTGAGGGCCAATTGACCTTCACAACTTTTTTGGAGTGTGGTGAGTGAAACATTTTGCACAGCGTGCCGTTGGTTCTCAAAATGGCGTCCGCCTTGATAGTTAGGAACCAAATGGACCCTTATTGGTCTGTAACTCTGACTGTGTACAAATGGACCCCAACGTCCATTGTACACCGTCAAGAGTTAAATTAACATTGATTTTACAATATAAATTGGGGTCCCAAAGATACAAATGCCATTAAATGGGTGCCCTTGGAATTAAAATGGTTGAGAATCACTGCTAGAGCCGTACAAATATTGTCTTATGGGGGTCCATGGCACATCTTTTCAAATGGGGGGTCTGTGGGCTAATTGTCAATTTGGGGGGTCCTTGACATGAAATGTTTGAGAACCACTGCCCTATGCAACAACATACTGGGTATCAGTTTAGGCTTTCCCTGCATGTTAATTTAAGCTGTAGGCCTACAGTACAAAGCACAATCCATTTTATTTAGGATAGAGTGAACCAATCAATGTCTTACACCCCTTCCTGACAGGCAGTGACGCGAGCGAGCGTGATTGCGAAAATGATTAAAATGTATTCGTTTCAATCAGACTATCCTGACCTGCCGCGAGCGACAGCAAACTGAGCGGCGATGTCGTTCCCCCCTCAAATATTAGCTCGCTGTGTCTCTAGTTGAGCGATTACGCGGCCGAGTCACGCCCCTAAACACTTTTTATTGGTCAAGAATCGCAGGCTGCTTTGCCCCTGTGTGCTTCCAGGTAACACACACACAGACACACCCGGACACGCGCCGCCTCATATCAGGACAGTGTCGCGCACGATTTCGTCTCCAGTTCGCACGCTCGCTGCCTGTCAGGAACCGGTGTTAAGTATGTCAATTAAGGCTGTCAATCTTCCTCATATGATCACATTTTCAGTGGCTATTTTAATATCCCATTTTATGACATTTTAATTAATACAAATTAAATAAATTGCACAACAGATTTATCAATAAGCTTGTGCAATCTTGTTTTGTCTATAGTTGCCAAGAAATTTGAAATTCCTAGTACCTTGGACTTAAAGGTCTATGATGACTCAAACACTGAAGTCGACGACGAGGCGTTTCAATTTCTTCTAAAAAAACCAGACCTGGGTGTGTTGGAGATTTGTTCACCCCAAGACTCAAATCCTGAAGGTGAGTTGCTAACATGGAGCCTTATAGCCTCATCCATACAGTCCTGGCTGCTTGAAGCCTTTTTACAACATTTCCGGGTTCCCGTTTTTTTCGCTCTGATTGGCCAGGTTATGTGACATGAGCGGCAATCGTGGGACGGCAAGTTTCTACACTGGTTAAGGGCACTCTTCGAAGTTGGTTAAGGTTAGAGTTTGTCTTAGAGCATGGCGATAGAACGCCAGGTAGTTTGCAGGCTGTTCGACGCGGAAATGGGCAAACACGCTATTGGGCGCACATGTCACATGACCTGGCCAATCAGAGCGCCGGAAACGCGGATGCGTTGTAAAAAGGCTACACGTGTCCTGGCTAACCTAAAATGTCACACAGGTACTGTGTATTTTTGTACTTTGAAATGATCTTTGTATATATGCCCAATGTAACGTGTGGATCCTTCCTAATCTAATGTGGTCTTTTTACATTACACTTGTCACAAACATTCCTATCTAATCACACTTATATGTCTACATGATTGTTAGATTCAGTGAGGACCTCTGCAAGCAACTCCAGCAGCCAAAGCTCCGTTCTCAGCTCTGGTGCAGACAATGAGGGGGAGTCTGATGACACCATCATTTTGCAGTCTAGTCCTGCTCCAAGAAACGGTGCTGACCTGACTCGTATCACTCTGGTAAGCTTTGCATATGACTGTTTGAAATGGAGATGGTGACTCTGATAAAGGGGTAGCATGGGCATTGGGGATGGCCAAGTACAATTGGGGAGAAAATGGGGGTGGGGGGGGGGTCATGGTTTACATTTGTCACCTTAACCCTTTCACTGCCGCACAACAGCAGGTTAACCCTTTCACTGCCGCACTACAGAAGGTTAACCCTTTCACTGCCGCACTACAGAAGGTTAACCCTTTACTATCACATACTGTACCACATACTGTATACCACATACTGGTACTAGTGTGGCAGTGAAAGGGTTAAATATACTTGGCCACCAAATGACTGTCTATCCATGTGTGTCCTCCCCCCCCCCCCCCTTTTTACTCCCGCTTAGATGACTGAAAAGATTCTGAGGGACACAGCTGGAGGAGAGAGGATCATTGCCGATTATGCTCGGACGAAAACCCTAACGGATACCAGAAGACGCGACATGGTGAAGATATTGGTTGCGCACATGGCAAAAGAGCATGGGTAATTATGTTATCTAAACATTACGCACCCAATACACATTTTTGGTTTTTACTAAGATCCTCCTTTTTGCAGAATTGGTAAATGATAAATGGTTATCCAAAGCGCTTTACATAGATTGTGCAGAAGGCATTGGCACAGCAATACTTTTGTTTGGATCTCATACTTGTGTATGTGTGCACTGTAGGACGAGTCCTTCAAGGCGTGTTAAAGAAGACTACGCAAAGGGCATCACTGCCTTATTCCCATACCTGGCCGATCCCCAGGGCAATTTGGGATATGTAAGTACATCAGGGAAAAGTGCAGAGAGACATTTCATCGGCGACTCAGTGCATGTGTGTTCCTGTGGGTCGCCCATCTTGCGTGTGTGTTAAAACTGCATGACAAATAAAGACTTCTAGTCTAACAATTATTATGTTTATAGGTCATTCTTGTTATATAATTTCTAGGGATGTTCGATATTGGCTTTTTTTTACCGATATCCGATATACCGATATTGTCCAACTCTTTAATTTCCAATACCGATATCAACCGATACCGATATATGCAGGGTTTCTCCCCCCCCCCCCCCCCCCCAAAAGGAATAATTTCAGGTAATTAACATTAGGCTACATATCTCTTGTCGTGGAATTAACACAACATTATGCATAACATTATCCAATCACATGCATGGTACATAAAACACCAACCCCATTACTCCTCACTTCTCTGGAATTGCTTAAAAGGGCTGTGCGGAGTACGATTTCAACTAAATATTTGTTAACATTTCTGTATGCTGACCATTTCTCCTAACCTCAACAATTTAAGAACCACAGATGTCCTACCTGTTGACCTTGATTTTAGCAATTCTTCAGAGAAGGGCATGTGTTAAGTTTTAAGGAGAGAAATAAACACATTTACACATGCCCATTTAAACCAAATAACTTTTTTTTTTCCTCTTTACTTCTTGTGTTTTAGGAGCAGTATTACAATCCAGTAGATGGGAGTGGGTTTCTGGCATGGAGGGTGAAATCACTTCAAAAGATAGCATCAGAGGGACAAAAGAAGAGCCGTAATGTTCAGCCACTGATCGGTATGTAATTTTGATTGTCCCAGTCCACTGTTTATCTAGCAACTGTGAAGATGGATCATTATAGTAAATGCATATCACTGGAAAGTATTGCAGCAGTATGTGTGGTTTCTACACTGTTACAGGTGGTCCAAGTTCTGGCGACAGAGCCCCCTTCTCTGAGGAAAACCAGCTAACCACAGACACCCAGTTTCGTGAGGCCAGTGCACTGATGAAGCATACAACTGATGAAGCAATCATCAAGGAGAAGATGAAACAGACCTTCACCCATCGCCAAGAAATGATGCACGACCCAATCAAGTCCTCTGAAATATTCACCACCTTTCCAAGATTCCTAGACATCACAGGAATGGTATGTGGCTTGCATTAAAGTCTAACTGAAATAAAAAATGACCTTTTTAAACAATTTAGATCACATCCCTGGTCATAGGGTGAACCTATTTAATAGGGCTGTCCCTGACTAAGGATTTGGATGGTTGACTAGGATTGTTAAAAAAAAAAAAAAAAAAAAAATTTATCATTCCATTTGGGCTGTGGGGGGTGCTTAATGTCTGAAGGAGTCAACTGAAGGCTTCTTGTCCTCTGCAAAAGCATACAATTGGTCCACTGATGAAATCCTCTTTCAGTGCCTCTGTGCCTGTTTTCGTAGGCAGTTAGCCTCTGGTATGCCTGCCATTAGCGTTAGCCACGCTTCTATGCCTCTTTTCTTTTGAAAAAAATTATAATATATATATATATATTTTTTTTTTTTTTTTATAATATTATATTCGACTAAGAGGTTGGCCAGTCGACTACGGCCCCTTTCGACCGATTAGTCGACTAATCGATTAATAGGGGTCAGCCCTACTATTTAACAATGTATGACAAAAAAATTTCAACCATGTTTTATTCCATCTTGTCTGCAGATTGAGCAGGATTTCAGTCTGATGTTTGGTGATGACATCTCTGCAAAGTTCCTGGAGAAGTGGCCTACTTTCTGCAGGCAGAAAGTCCTTGAACAAAGCCGTGGCCTCACCCAGACCGGCGACCTTCAAGACCTGCTTCAGAATGCTGAATCCACAACAGACACAATAGAACTGAACAATGGTATGCTTGAATTAAAGGAATATAATAATGGAAGGGTGAATTGTTTTTTAAACAAATGGAAACACAGCTTTTAGTCAAATGTATTTCTGATTTTTTTTATTTAATTTTTTGTATTTTTAGCATGGGACAGTGAAATGTCCTCCCTCTTGCTTCTTGTCCACCTCCTGCCACCATCACCTCAGGGACGCAACAAGAGACCGGGAAAGCTCTCAGCCAGAGAAGCCATTGACTCCCTTGTGAAGTTCATAAAGGTAAGGTTACAGTTGCCTATATTATCGGCCGATATTGGCATTCAAATGTGATATAGGAAAATATCGGTAAAAAAAAAATGAATTATTCTTTTTACATTTCTATAACCAACTTTTATTTACCCAGGCAAGTAAGAACAAATTCTGATTTTATTTATTGTCAAAAGTATGCATAATGTTATGTTAATTCCACAACAAGACATATGTAATGTTAATTACCTGAAATTATTCAGTTTTTTGGGGGGGAAACCCTGCATATATCGGTATCGGTTGATATTGGTATTGGAAATTAAGAGTTGGACAATATCGGTATATCGGTAAAAAAGCCAATATCGAGCATCCCTAGTTACAGTTGAATTAAAGTATAAGAAGGATCACTGTTCTGTCTAGGGGTGCACGATATTGATTTGTTGACCCCGATATCGATACCAATAACTTTCTGCTCCTCAAGGTCGATACCGATAACCGATATATATATTTATTGTACTATAATTATAAATTTTTTTATGTATATTCCTGTAGTTTTGACCTAACCAGATTTATCATGACATGAGCGTTACTATATGAACAAAACAAAGCCAAGAGAACAGTTTTGACTCTTCAAATAAAGTGACTATTTATTTTTCCAAATAAATATAATTTGAGTCGATCACAAAATTCACAATCCGTCAATGTCATTAACAATGTGTTTCCCTGAACAACTAAAAACCAACAGGTATTGTGCTTTGTCAGTAGGGATGCTGTTCACATTTGAACCGATACGGTACCGGTACCTGTGAATCGATACCGGTACCCAACGGTACCTTTTTCGGTACTTTAGTCTCTAAAAATGTAATCTACCTACCTCAGTTGTGAGAAGAAAAAAATCCAAACTTCAAATAACCACATTTTCGACCGTTTTTGGCTTGCCTTTGCCCCGACTGCTTTGTTGTTGAATCAAGTCAAATCCTAAATAAGCATATATAGTGCGTGTGAATGTTGACATGAAAAGAAAAAAGTAAAAAAAATATATATATTTTTTTTATTATCAGAGCTGTCAATACTTTTATCGGGATGACGTCATAATTGCTGATATCGGCCTGATAATTATCGTGCATCCCTGATATTGACCTGCATGATTGAAATCATGCAAAGACCACGGTTTGCAAACCGTGACTAATTTTAATAGCAAGACTAATGAAGTTCTCTTGTCACAGACTGGGACCAGTATCCAGGGGCATTTGGACAGCATCACGGAGAGCCTTCAACCCTATCTGCTTGCTGTGGGGACCCAGAGGAGTGTGATTCACAAGTACTTCATTGTGATTGACAAACATGCAATCCCTTGTAAGTCACCAGACTCTCTTGCCTCTTTTGATGAGCTTTTCAAAGCTCATTTTGTCTTTGGTACCTCATACAACCGGGATCTGGCCAATATGTACAACTTCTTGCAAACCGCCATTTACAAGATCGATGCTGCTACAACTAATGTCAACCCCAGGGTTAAAGAGATGAGGGCTCGGATGCTGCACTGATTTCTTTTTTATACTGAGAGGATATTTTATCTCGGGCCTCTGATGCTGCACAGACTTTTGATACTGAGAAGATATTTTATCTTGAGGCCTCTGATGCTGCACAGACTTTTGATACTGAGAAGATATTTTATCTTGAGGCCTCTGATGCTCCAGTGTTTTTTGATAAGATGTTGTGTTTCATTTGCAAAAACTCTCAGGCAAATGCCAATTCACTGATGAGGCACTTAAGGATGATCCACGGACTTTGTTCAGGAAGGACACTTCGTCTTAAATGTGGTCAGCCTGGTTGTTTACATGTCTTTTGCACTTTTTCTGGGTTTCGAAAGCATCTTAAAGCACGTCATCAACCATGTGATGATCCTGGTGAAGGCCGCTCTACAGCTGAACATTTAGCTGAAAGTTATGTTGATGACTTTCCATCAGGCAGTGCCCCTTCTGACCCAGTCCTTCCAGTCCTTCTTAATAATAGTCTTGTAGACAGCTGTGCTGCAACAGTAGCTGAACTTAAAGTGGCAGGTGTAGGTGAAACAATAATCAACTCTTTGGTAACTTCAATGGAAGTGATTGTTGATGATATCCATAATCAAGCAAAACAATATGTGAAGCAGTGTCTATCTTTACAGGAACCTATCAAAAGTGAGGTTGAGTGTAAAATTGATCAGTGTTATGAAGAAATTGAAAATCCCTTTTGTATCTTAAATTCTGAAACTAAGAGAAGGCAATATTTTACAGAGAAGTGGGGAAGGGTAGACCCAGTTGAATATGTCCTTGGTACAAGATTTGATACCCTGCGCAATCGGACTACTGGAACTTATGATCAGGCTGTTGTTACTGATAAATGTGTTTATATCCCAATTTTGAAAACATTAGACTTTATTTACAAACACCCTAATATAAAAGAGATGATGCAGAGTGATTCCAGTTTAAGAGAAGATCTTCTTAATGACTTGTGTGATGGAGAGTATTTCAAGAGTCATCCTCTATTTTCAAAACAGAAGCATGCAATTCAGGTGCAGCTTTTCTATGATGATTTTGAATGCGCGAATCCGTTGGGGAGTAAAAAGGGAATACATAAATTAGGAGCAATCTATTTCACCTTGCGTAATTTTTCTCCAAAGTACAACTCAATTCTGCTTAATATTCATTTGGTCGCTTTATTCCATGCCCAAGACATTAAAACACATGGCTTTTCTAAAATACTTGCTCCACTTGTGGAAGATATTAAAATACTGGAGAAGGATGGAATTAAGGTCCCATTGTATGATCAGCCAGTGTATGGAACTATTGTCCAAGTTACAGGTGACAACCTTGGTATTCACGGTTTGTTTGGTTTCGTAGAATCATTCAGTGCCAGATATTGTTGCCGCTTTTGTCTTGCTGAGAAAGAGGACTTTCAGACGGAATTCAAAGAAGATTCACCCAAGATAGTTATGCGAACTCGAGCACTTCATGCAGAACACTGCCACACAATGGAGACTACTATTGGTCTTCCCTATGTGATGGGAGTTAAACGTTCTTGCATTCTAAATTCCTTGCAGTACTTCAATACATGTGACAATTTCTCTGTCGATATTATGCATGATATCTTGGAGGGCGTGGCACAATATGAAATGAAACTGCTAATACTACACTTGATTAAAAACTACACAACATCAAAGGAAATAGACTTGAGAATTAAGAGCTTTAACTATGGTTACCTGGAACAAAACAACAAGCCACCTGCATTGAAGTTAGTAGAGACCTCAAATGACTTGGGGTTAAATGCAATCCAATCTTGGTGTTTACTTCGCAATCTACCACTTATCTTTGGAGACTTGGTTTGTCCAAATGATCAACACTGGTATTTGCTTCTGCTGTTGCTTCAAATAGCAGATATTATATTTTCTCCCAGGTTATCAACTGGCATTACTATTTATTTAAAACACTTGATTGCAGAGCACCACGGGTTATTCAAGCATTTGTTTCCCAACAGGAGGCTACTACCAAAGCATCATTTTATGGTGCACTATCCTACATGTATTCGTAAAATTGGACCACTTTTGCATGTCTGGTGCATGCGCTATGAAGCGAAGCATAATTTCTTTAAAAAACAACTAAAAAGCTTCAAAAATATAACTAAAACGTTGGCAAAGAAACACCAAAGTCAAGTAGCATACAATTGGCAGACATTTGATCCCAACAGACTGGTGCTTGGTCCAAGTAAAATGGTAGCATTAAATGTGATGGACAGAGGCTGTGAGATAGCGGAGACTCTTCAGGTACCAAGTGACACCAAGGTGTTAAATGTTAGATGGGCCAAACACCATGGAAATATGTATCGTCCAGGTTTAGTTGTTTGCCTTAAAGTTCTTAGTGAGGTTCCAGTTTTTCACAAAATCCACCGTGTTGTTCTTAAAGATGAGAGGTTACTGTTGTTTACATTTGCACTACAAACTGTGTCTCTGGATGACCATTTTTATGCATTTAAAGTTGTGTGTACTACAGATGGACCTCATGTAGTTGATGTCAAAGAGCTTTTGTTTTACAAAGCATTCGATATACAGATGTCATACAGTGATGACGATTCAAGCTCATTTATTGTTCCATACTGTTTCCTGTGATTTAAAAAAGGAAAAGAGAAAATCACTAAGCTCTTGAACTATTGCACTGGGGATGAACACTATTAGTTTTCTTTTATTTCTTTGGGGTGAACAGATGCTGCTGTCACTTTATATAGAGGCCAAAATGTAATTGATCGATTACTCTCCCCATGAAGCCTTAATTGAAGTCATGGTGATTTCTTTTTGTTGCATTCCTGAGCCAATAATTTGATGACTGGCTTGAATTATTGGCTCAGGAATGCGACAAACAAACAAATCTCCATGAATTCAAGGATTCATGGGGTGTGTAATTGGTAGATTTCTTTTTTTGGGTGAGCTATCCCTTTTTAAAAGGGTGCAGATGCTGCTGTCACTTTACAGAGGCCAAAATGTAATTGTCTTTTATTTATGACCTTTTTTCTATCGATTACTCTCCCCATGAAGCCTTGAAGTCATGGTGATTTTTGTATATAATGGAGTTGTTTGCAGAGGGGCTCACTGAATCTAACAATCACGTAGACATATACCAAGTGTGATTAGCAAGAGAGGAATGTTTGACAAGTGTAATGTAAAAAGATTAGGAAGGATCCACACCAAGCAAGTTCTTCCTCAGACGTGTTTTTTTTTTTTTTTTTACTATGTTACATTACATTGGGCGTATAGAAACAAAGATCATTTCAAAGTACAAACATATACAGTACCTGTGTGACATTTTGGATGAGGCTAGGCTCCATGTTAATAAGCAACTTGGGGTGAACAAATCTCCAACACACCCATGTCTGGTTTCTTTAACTGAAACGCCTCCTTGTCGACTTCAGTGTTTTAAGTCATCATAGACCTTTAAGTCCAAGGTACTAGGAATTTCAAATTTCTTGGCAACTGAAAACAAAGATTGCACAAGCTTATTGATGAATCTTATTTTATTAATGACCTTTTTTTCTTTCTATCGATCGCCCCTTGAAGTCATGATTCTCACACGCTGTTGTAAAACTGTTTGCATCCCAACTGAAACGCCTCCTTGTCGACTTCAGTGTTTTAAGTCATCATAGACCTTTAAGTCCAAGGTACTAGGAATTTCACATTTCTTGGCAACTGAAAACAAAGATTGCACAAGCTTATTGATGAATCTTATTTTATTAATTTTTTTTTCTATCGATTGCCCCTTGAAGTCATGATTCTCACACGCTGTTGTAAAACTGTTTGCATCCCAAAGGATATGCCTGCATGTTGCAAATAAAAGTGCATTGTTAAATACTGATTTCTGCTTTGCCCCCGTTTATTTTAAATGTATTATTCCAGAGTAAATTATTATTTAATTCTATATTGAGTGAAATATGATATTCTATATCGAGTGAAATCTATTCTATATTGAGTGAACTACAACTCCATATTGAGGGAATTACAACTCTATATTGATTAAAATACCACTCTATATTGAGTGAAATATGATATTCTATATCGAGTGAAATCTATTCTATATTGAGTGAACTACAACTCCATATTGAGGGAATTACAACTCTATATTGATTAAAATACCACTCTATATTGAGTGAAATATAACTTTAAGTATCTCTATATTGAGTGAAATATAACTTAAAATATCTCTATATTGAGTGAAATATAACTCTATTGAGTGAAAATATAACTCTATATTGATTAAAATACCACTCTATATTGAGTGAAATATAACTTAAAATATCTCTATATTGAGTGAAAAATAACTCTATAGATGTTAGAGTTGTTTTTACTTTATGCTAAATGGAGTAAGTTGGTATTTTGTAGAGTTAAATGTTAACACTAAATGGAGTAGAAATAACTCTGAAGATTTAACTCTGTGACAAGAGTCATTTTCACTCTATCTGGAGTCGGAGCCAATACTGTCTTTTTGGGAGTAAAATTTTACTCAATTTGAGTAAATTTGACTCTGCGAATTTTCCTGTGTGCACACACTAGCAGCCACTTTAACATGAGCAGGCACACACTCATGCTGCACACGCCCACACTTATGGCCACCAAGAAGGGTCACTTTTTTAAAAATAGTATAGTATAACCGGAGATTGTATAAATTAGACACTACCTAACCAAAGGACCCAGTATGTCCTCCATGCTCTGTAAATAACTTATGTACATATACCGATATGCCCTAACATGTTACTTGTTTATTGCACAATGTTACTTGCTTATTGCACAATGTTGATTCTATTATATGTTATTTGCACATCGTTGCGGGCAAGACCACCTTGACTTGACTTGATGAATTGAAAATGGGGGACCCTGATGTAAACAAGACGAAAGTCTTTCTCTGGTCTGCATCCCCTTAACAATTGTATGTATTGAGCTGTACTGTACTGTACCCATTATGCAATCTGTTAATAAACTTTTCAATCAATCAATCAATGTGCAGGGAAATGTTGTTGTTATTGTGCTCAAAGGTCGGACAACGCCCTCTATTGGCGGAGGGTGTGCGCTAACGTTAGGCATTTCAAAACCACGGGGCTCTTGAGTAAAGCCAGGCTGCATCGGCAGTACTAGCGTCTAGCGCCATGTATATTCTAATTACGATGATTGCAGGTTTGGCACTTTTGCCATTATTGCTTTACATAAGGAATCCTTACTTTTTCAAAGACGTCGGATATACGTTCGCTGCGCTCAGCATCGGGTTTCGAATGGCCACATGCAGCCGGAGGAAACCGTTCTACAGCCTTTTAGATCGGTTTCTCGAGAAAGTGGCGAAGCACCCACACAAGGCATTTATCGTCTTTGAGAATAGTTCCTACACGTACATAGAAGCCGACAAACAAAGCAACAAAGTGGCTAGAGCTCTTTCAAAACACGCCAACGTGAAAGAAGGGGATACGGTTGGCATCTTCCTGGGCAACGAGCCTCTCTATGTGTGGCTGTGGCTCGCCGTGGCCAAGCTGGGCTGCACGGCTGCTCTGCTCAACTGTAACATCAGGTCCAAGTCCTTGTTGCACTGTTTCTCCTGCTGTGAAGCCAAGGTTCTCCTGGCTTCTGCTGGTAAGCTGGCTAAATGATATTGTTAAATTAATATTTAAATTGCAGAGTCTTCACATGAATATTATTAAATTGTCTGGGTCCAGCATAATGCGACCCCGATGGAATAGTATGCCTACCCTATGTTTACTCTGATACAAGTAAAACAAAAAAAATGATAGGCTACTTGTACAACTATTTAAATAAAAATAAGTTATAGTGAAAAAGTGACGTTTTGCATGGCGTTGTTGTTGTATTTTCATTGCTGGGGGAGTGTTAAATCCTTGTCCAGTTATGCTGGCTCTTATCTTATGACTTGCTGTTGAAGTTGGCATGGACTCACTTTGTGCGTCATGTGAATCCACTTAAATGTTCAATGTTTTTTTTGTGCACATTTCTTTTTCTTAAAAGTAACTATTCTAACTGCATGGTTCAGATAGTTAAAAAATAGTCATATCTCCTGTAGGTGAAATGTAGCTGAGTAAAATGTGGATAGTAATAAGTATACAGTTGCCCTAAAATGGATACCTCAAAACTGTACTGAAATATGGTAAAGTCCTTCTATCCCTTTTGACCTATCAAGCTGTTTTTAGACCAGAGAGTTAGTATATTGCACAATACTGCAGGCTACATGGGAAAACTACTCTCCATTTGTCTCAGAGTTGCGGAGTGCTGTGGAGGAGGTTTTGCCCTCCTTACTGGAGCAGGGGGTCCGTGTGTTTCTCCTCAGTGATGACTGTGACACAGAGGGCATGGAGAGTCTCTCTGATAAGATCCAACAGGCCTCAGACCAACCTCTGTCACCTCAGCTCAGGGCCAACATCAATATCAAGAGCCCTGCTGTGTACATCTACACCTCTGGAACCACAGGTAAGCATAGCTTGCACAATCTCATTCCCCTTTAACAGCACCTGTTATTATAACTTTAGATCACCCTGTCCTCATGATCATACACTGTCAGCATGAACAGCATGTTTATAGCTGCTGAACTCATCAGCATGTTTATAGCCAGCTGATCTGAACAGCATGTGTATAGCTGCTGAACTGATCAGTATGTTTATAGCTGCTGAACTCATCAGCATGTTTATAGCCAGCTGATCTGAACGGCATGTGTATAGCTGCTGAACTGATCAGTATGTGTTTATAGCTGCTGAACTGATCAGTATGTTTATAGCTGCTGAACTGATCAGCATGTTTATAGCTGCTGAACTGATCAGCATGTTTATAGCTGCTGAACTGTATGTTTATAGCTGCTGAACTGATCAGAATGTTTATAGCTGCTGAACTGATCAGCATGTTTATAGCTGCTGAACTGTATGTTTATAGCTGATGAACTGATCAGCATGTGTATAGCTGCTGAACTGATCAACATGTTTATAGCCTGCTGAACTGTTAAAACACTTTGAGTGCCAGCAACGTGTAATGCCGTCTTTTCATGCCCCCCGTTGAGTGCCGATGACGCAAATTGTCGTTTGATTTTTTTATTAGCGATCTGAATTCATATTTCATCAACCGAGTCTCCCGTTGGTACAGCAGACCCTCTAGGAGCTCAGATGGGAATATCCCTGTGTAACTGCAGGCCATTCGATTAGACTGGTGGATCTACAAATCAGGATCTCTAGTTTCACACTAGCTTAAGAAAATAGGGCAGTTAGAGCCTATGCAAGATGGCTAATCGACTAGATGTCAGGCTTAAGAGGTTAAATGCATAGCTTGGGTTAACATTAACTCTTTAAATGCCATGCCTGGTTTTCCATTTTACCGCTTGAATGCCACCATCCGCGCCAATGTTAACGTTAATATCGCCTAATCTATGTTTTAAATTATGGCTATGTGTCTAATCTGCCCATCGCATTATCAAAGACTATTTTCCAGACAGTGCTGTGAAGGCAGATTGTTTTTTTATCGCGTCGTTGCCGTTTCAGAGCAGTTAGAAAAGCCCCCGTTTTGATATAAAAAACAGCCCATTCTGGAGCATTCTATGAAAATCGTCTTTTAGTGGAATATTCCACAACGTTGATATTCGTCGGCCTTTTTATGAATCGTTTTCAAATAAACGCTAGATGATCAATATTATACGTGCACGCACGCACATTACGGCCGCGCGAGGATAATCGCCTCGTTGATTTCCTCTCGGAGTTTTACAATGAAAGCGAAAGAAGACATTTCACAAAACAGCTTATAACTTCATCAAACTTACTCCGATTATCCTACCACTAATAACACAGAGTCCTTACCTGACATCAGATGGTATCCAACTGGTATATTCCAATTCCTGATCACCATTAGAAAAAATCGATAAGTGTATGGATCCAACGCGACACAGTAGATCTCTATGATCCGGGGGGATCTGAGGCTCCAGAATGAACTGTGGTAACCCCGGCTGGATCAGTGAACTGGAAAATGTGGAGTACCGGATTTTTTTCCCCATTCATTTTCATTGAGTCCATTCCAAAATCACTTATGTCATCTGGGAGACGACAGGGGGCGCTTTTTTCCACAGTGATCGTCGGCGCCCCTCGGCTATACTCGGGTAGGCTCGGGTGATGCAATAATTTTTCAGATCGCAAAAAAAAAAAAAATAATAATAATTCCGAGAAATCTCGTGAGTGGCTAGCAACCACCTATAAAAAAACACGAGAAATCTCGTGAGTGGCACTGAAAGAGTTAATACAATGGTTTGTTTGTAAATATTTTGTTTGTATTTATGTTTCTATTGCAGGTCTCCCCAAGGCAGCTGTTATTACCCACGAGAGAATGTGGTTGGCAACTTTCCTCCAGTCTATAGCTGGCATCCGCTCAGATGATGTAATTTATGTATACCTGCCCCTCTACCACAGTGCTGGCTTCCTGATGGGCCTCTGCGGAGCCATGGAGCAAGGTAAAGGCGCCAGCACTGCAGGCATTAGAGCTAGAAGAAGAAGAAGTCTTTATTTGTCATGCAGATTTAACACACACGTCATGTGAATCCACTTAAATTTAAAATGCTAAATGACTAAATGTAAATGTGATGTACCTGTAATGGGAAAATCAATAAGAACCTTTTTTCTTTCTTTCTAGGTATTACTGTTGTTTTGAGATGTAAATTATTATAATTTTTTCTTCTGTAGTTATCACTGTTGTTTTGAGATGTAAATTATTTTAGCTGGTCGCGGTAGACCAGTCTGACTGCATGGCTGGCTGGGTAACTGACTCCCCGTTTTTGAAACACGCATGCACGAGTGTCTGACAGTAGCTAACGCGCATCGTCTGAGTTGCTTGTGTTGGATATCAGTTCATGATCAAATTAATTTGCTTCTTTGCTTAATTCATGTGTATTTGACGCTATTTACTCGTCCTTATTGAAGCAAAGATACGACCTGGGGGTAATGTTAGCTTTGCCTAGTAGTACTGGACACCTTTAGCCCAGCTTAATGTTAGTGATGGTGATGGATACTTTCTGCTAACATTCTATAATGTGTATCAATTCATTGTCAATTCTGTAGCTTGGCTTTGTAGTGTTAGACAGGACTATACTGTACACACATAGTTGTTTGCTTTAATCATACATATATTTAGATTCCCCACAGGCATGTATCCAGGTCTGGCTTTAACTAGGCTTGCCTAGTCTTGTTTATTTTTAATTTTTTTTACAGACAAAAATAACACCTACAATTTACAGTAGAGTAAATTGTTAAGAGACAAGGTATATGTGGAGTCTGTTATTCTACCCCCCCCCCTCCCAAAATCCCCTCCCTCTCTCACTCCACACAGATCATTTATTTTATTTTACGGAACTTCCTGGTCGACCCCTTGAGTGAGAATCTAAATTATTTTTGTTCTTCTTCTAGGTATCACTGTTGTTTTGAGATGTAAATAATTATTTTCTTCTGGGTATCACTGTTGTTTTGAGATGTAATTTATTTGTATTCTTCTCCTAGGTATGTATCACAGTTGTTTTGAGATGTAATTTATTTTTGTTCTCCTTGGTATCACTGTTGTTTTGAGATGTACAGTAAATGTTTTTTGTTCTTCTAGGTATCACTGTTTTGAGATGTAATTTATTTTAGTTCTTCTAGGTATCACTGTTGTTTTGAGATGTAATTTCTTGTTGTTCTTCTCCTAGGTATCACTGTTGTTTTGAGATGTAATGTATTTGTATTCTTCTCCTGGGTATCACTGTTGTTTTGAGATGTCATTTCTTGTTGTTCTTCTCCTAGGTATCACTGTTGTTTTGAGACGTAAATTCTCTGCCTCCCAGTTCTGGGACGACTGTAGGAAGTACAACGTGACAGTGATACAGTACATAGGGGAGATCATGCGTTACCTCTGCAACGCACCAAAGGTAAACTCCTCACTATCTTTTCCCCCGCTTGTTCTTTTTGAACCTTTATTTAACCAGGTTATTATATCCCCGAATTACATTTAAGACCCCTAGCCTAGAGGATGAACACCATTGATTTTGGTGACCCTATGACCTTTCCTCTAGCGCTACCACCAGGCCAAACATTCATATCCAACTTGTGAACACAATAACTCAAATAGCTTTCATTCAAATCTTTTAGAAATGTGCTATGCACATTCATGACCCGTAGAGGAGAAAGCCCATTGATTGTGGTGACCCCATGACCTTTCCTCTAGTGCGCCCATCAGGCCTAACCTTACATTTTCAAATTAGTTTATCTCGTCATATACAATCATGAAACAGAAATGGTATCCAGAATCATGCACAACAATAAGGACTTATGAAGTCCGCCATATGAGAATGTCCGCCGTCTTGAATGATTGGAAAACCCTTTGATATCTGTAGATGGTTTCTACTCCGTCTCTCCCCTCTCTCCCTCCTTCCCTTAGAAAGACAATGAGAGAGACCATAAGGTCAGACTGGCTCTGGGTAACGGGATAAGAGCTGACACCTGGACAGAGTTTCTGGAGCGCTTTGGGAACATATGTGTATGCGAATGCTATGGGGCTACAGAAGGAAATATCGGCTTCGTCAACTACGTTGGAAAGGTTGGAGCTATCGGCAGAGAGCATTTCCTCCACAAAGTAAGAGGGGAGGGGAACTTTCACTCATGATGTGTCTTTTAGAGTGAGTTTTGGCACATGTTAAAGTTAAATATCGGTTGGCTCAATTGTCTGGTGCCAAATTGTACAGAAGTATAATTCAGTTAATACATTTTACACATGTAAACACAGGTGCTGCCATATAATCATCATTTTAAGAATATATTTCCATAATGATTATGAAATAAAATGTTTATAACAAACTGGGTTGGTGTTCGTATTCCCTCATTAGATATGACAGAGAAAAATAAACCAGTTAGACACTGGATTATACTGCCCATCATTGTTTTATTGTGGTATACTGTATATATAAAATATAATTTTTAATTTCTGAAATTTTTTTCAGGCTGGGTATCCGTATGCCCTCATTAAATATGACACGGAGAAAGAGGAACCAGTTAGAGACTCCAGTGGATTCTGCAGGGAGGTACCCAGAGGTAAAACAAACGCCCCCTTGCCGTGCACAACAACAATGGGAATCGTCACTTTTTGACCTAGCTGCAAAGCTGCAAAGATGCAAAGCTGCAAAGTCGTAACTCATCATCATTTTCACTTAAAAAATTGTTTATAATATTAACTTATCCCTGAACCACTCCCACCACCTAAAATAAATGTACGAACATCCTTCCCGGCTCTGGGATGTAGTTATTACCTTTTGCAATACCCTACTTCCTCCACGGGTTGTTTTAAAGCTTCAATCTCCATACCCATGATATGGGTTATATTCACAAACACTATTCACACATACACTATTTGGATTTTTCGTAACCCGTTGTAAAAAGGAATATAGATTTGTTTGAATCCAGTGTTTACAAACAATGCCAACATAAACAAACCGTTTACAGCGACAAAATACAGCACATCAATTAAAAACCTAATATTTGTATGTTGTCTAATGTTAGTCCTCCTATCAGTCAGTCAACTAGAGAATGACAACATTTCTCCATGCCTGGTTCTCTTCTTGGTGGTGAGGGGGTTAAACATTTGTTTATGTCTGGATCACCGATTGGGCTTTTAACCACAGGAGAGACTGGTTTGTTGGTTGCCAAGATCGGAGCGAGATCGCCTTTCAGCGGTTATGCAAAGAACAAGCAACAGACAGAGAAGAAGAAGCTCAAAGATGTGTTTGTGAAAGGAGACCTCTACTTCAACAGTGGTGACCTACTAAAGTTTGACCAGGAGGGATTTGTCTACTTTCAAGACCGTATTGGAGACACCTTCAGGTTAAGTGGATTTTTCTTTTTGATTATAGCTTGGAATTTCAATTAATGACAAAGTGCCCTGCCCACATTGTTCAATGAAAAATGCACTTATGACTTATTATGTGCTGTACTCTTCTGCCATCATCGTGTGCAGGTGGAAAGGAGAGAATGTGGCGACAACCGAGGTGGCTGATCATTTGATCATGGTGGATTGCATTGATGAGGCTAATGTCTACGGTGTGAAAGTACCAGGTAATATAACTTGATTGTTATTTAATATTTAAGTATCATACAGTACATACCTGGACTGAATGATTTGCTTTACATACATTTATGTTTATTTTTAGAAGCTTTATTTATCCAGGCAAGATTTAGCTGAACACCGATGCTCTTACAGTTACACACATTTCACACCTGCCCAGTACCAAGTCAAGTCCAAGTCTTTATTTGTCACGCATGGATCATACAGGTGCAGTGGAATGCTTATTCTGCTAGCCCCCCCTCAAATAAAAGAGATACAGGGATACAAGATAAAGGAAACTCTTTCCAGAAAAGAAACGTCAATAAGCCTAAAATGTGGACAGTAATAATAATAATAATAATAATAATAATAGATTGGATTTGTAATGCACTTTTTGTTCGCTGGGATCCCAAAGTGCTACACTACATGGTTAAAACAGTTAAAAAATTGAAATAAAATAGTTATTAGTAAAACAAATAAAATAAAATACAGAATAAAAATAAGATAAAAATAGAACATTAAATTAAAAACATAGTATAAACAGGCAATTTAAAAACAAAAGCGCAATAAAATTAAAATAAAAAGCTAACAGTCAAAGGCCTTTTTGAACAGTTTTCAGGCCTGCTTTAAAAGAGTCCAGGCTCTGTGGTGCCCTCAGCTGGATGGGGAGGCTGTTCCACAGGCGTGGTGCAGCCGTGCAGAAGGCTCGGTCACCCATGGTGCAGAGCCGGGTATTGGGGATCTGAAGGAGCAGGCTACCTGCGGATCTGAGGGTGCGGGTAAAGGATTGTGGAGTGATGAGTTCCTGAAGGTAGAGGGGTGCGTGTCCGTTTATGCAGTTATGGGTGATCGTCAGGATTTTGTAGTTGATCCGGGATGAGACGGGGAGCCAGTGTAGTGAGTGGAGGATGGGGGTTATGTACAGTAGGCTCAATAACTTACAATAATTTACAATCCATAAGAAGTAACAACCAGTTTGGGATTAAGTGCCTTGCTCATGGGAACTCAATTGGAGTGAGGGGGGAGAGCATTACTCATTCACTTCCCCCACCCAGATATCCTTGCTGAATGGAAATCTCCCAGTCACAAGCCAGCTTCTCTTAACCTTTGGGCTACCGACTAAGTCCCTAAGTAATTTTTGTCATTATTTTGAAAACCAAGATCCATTGTGTGCTGAAGTTGAGAAGTTCTATGCTCCCTTTGACTGAACGAGATTACACCTCTATCCAACAGAGAAATTAAACCAGGACGGAGAATGATCCTTTGTTGTACAAATAACTTTATTAACAGACAAAGTATCACATGAGAAAGCTTCCGTCTGCAGACGGAAACAATCTGACATGGGTGTGGTCATTCTTACTCTTTATACTTGTTTGGACCAGACCAAACTCTTGACCATCAATCACATATAAGGACATTCCAGATACTTCCTCCAGGCATTTGTTATTGAGCTTCTCGCTCTGACACAGTATATAGCCTAAAAGAATTATGGAACTTGATATTATTGAATATGGAACATTTATGGAATATTGAATATGGAACATTTATGACACATCGATACTAATGTATAATATGAAGAACAGAATGGTCATTTTACTGTCATTCTACAACATGGCCCTGACTGACAAGGACACGAGGGGAGAATTGGAATGGCAGCGCTCACACTGAAAGAGGGCATGGAGCTGGATTGCAGAGCCACATACCAACACGTCAAAGCCTACCTTCCCAGTTACGCAAGACCCCGCTTCATTCGCATTCAGGTAAACCCTGCAACGTGTAGTTTCAGAACGCATCTATCTCAAACCCCACCCTCTTTTCTCTATCCTCCAATCACATCTCTTGCTTCCCTCAGACTTGAGATGGGTCAATAGACCTGTCTCAAACCCTGCCCCTTTTCTTGATCCTCCAATCACAGCTGTCGCTTAGAGCTGCCGCGGTATTGATATTTTCCTTACCGCACGAATTTGCGAAATATTTCCTACCGCCGCGGTTATTACCGCACAGTGCGCACAAAAAAGTTTGAATGCATTTTTTTTTTTTTTTAGTAGTCTACTCTTATAGCCTGCCTCTAGTCTAATGGCGCTTTTCCACTGCATAGTACCTACTCGACTCAACCCGCTTTAGGCACCTGGTACTTCGTTCCTTTTCCACTGCAGCCAGGTACTACTCCATTTGTCTCCGTGTGGGGATGCAGGCGGGGCCGCTCGCTTGTGTACACTGAAAGCTCCGTGGGCATAGATGTCCGAGGGCTTGCAGCAAGCCAGAGTTTAACACAGTTTCAATCAATCAATCAATCAATCAATCAATAACAACATTAACCAGACTCTCGTTGCGTCTATTCTGCCAAAGCTAACGTTACCTCTCATTGTGTATTCTACCAAGCAAACCCGGGTTTAACGTTACCTCTCGTGTATATCGGCTGACGGTAGTATTAGGCTAATCGTACAACAACAAACTTAACACATCAGCGATCTTGTTGTGACACTAAACTCTCCGCTCTGTGGTAAATTGGGTTGATGTCGGTTTTGTTTCATCAATAAATAAGGCAGAATACACAGTGAATCCATTCTTTTTTGTTTATTGCACTTGGTTCTGTCGCAAACAAATCCTGAATGAAATGCATCCTTAGCGAGGCAGTAAAGATGGCGGCGTTCTGTTTTCGTTCAGAGGCTACAAAGTGTGACGCGTCTCTCTTCTGACCAGTCAGTGGTCTGCAATGTTTCACATGACTTTTCTGGTACCACTTCTACCCAATAGGGTCGCTTGGAACCGAGTAGGGTATATCTGCAGAGCCGCAAGCCGCAAGCCAACTTTATTATTATGATAAAAAACAGCGGTGACGCGGTATTCAGCCTAACTCTGCGGTGAGCGTGATGCAACAGCGATACCGCGGTAATGCGGTTATCGCGGCAGCTCTACTGTCGCTTACCTCTGACTTCCTCGTACAAACTTTGTTTGTACGAGGAAGTCAGAGGTAAGCGACAGCTGTGATTGGAGGATCAAGAAAAGAGGGCAGGGTTTTGAGACAGGTCCATTGTAACATGTGATTACAATTTCATACATCAAAGTATAATGATATGCAGCTGTGCTTGTGTTATTATGACATGATGTGCTGCATCTTTTGTTCATTTTTTTCTGATCTAGTCAGCATACTCATTTAGCTTTCTAAAGATGCTGGATGGACAGTAGCCTATTGATTGTACAATAACTTTCATTAACTGTAATGATTATATATTAACTTGAACGATTGATTGATCATCAAGTGATTTTGTTTATAGATGATTTTGTTGGAAGATATTTGAATATTGTGTTTGAAGGTGTACTTGGTATGTATCTCAGAACTAATGATGAAGTGGTTGATTTATCGAAAAACAGAAAAATAAACCTGTTAAGCTGTAGGGTCCCCAAATCTGGGGACCATGCTGTTTTTTTATTTTATCATAAATCGATCAATACAGACCATATTAGATCCCCACGTGGGGTATAATTGGAAAGCCACACTCATTGGCTACAACCCTGTCCAAAGATTATCGAGAGGTAGAGCCCCGGGAGTCGGGGGTGGTAATCTGACTCTGCCGTGTACTTTGGCGCACGCCTCACATATCGGCATGTAACTCGAGAACTGCTGAACGGATTTTGTTGGCAATCGACAGCCAACAAATATGGCTTTAATTCTATATATATATATTGTATTAAAAGAAATGCACACCGAGCTGCTAGAGGTCGGCAAAGTGGCGCGTCACGAATCGTCCTCAAGAGGGCCCACATGTGGATGTTGGATGTTAAGAGGTTAATGTTGTGTTTCTTTTTCAAATGTCGCCAAGAGTAAAGACCTTAACCCTATCAAAACAGCAGTCAAAGTGTATATTTTCATTTTTAGCGATGTTTTTAAGATTGACCGAAAATAAGAATTTATCAAAAAAATGCTAATTATATCTCTTTTATCGTAAAACCGTGAGGAAATTACTAAATCCAGATTTGACACTGCCATTGGAAAGAGGGGCTTTTCCCCTATCCATAGATGTATGATTTGGCCATAATAAGGTCAAGTTCAAGTCTTGAACTTCAAGGTCAAATATGAATTTATAATTAAAATGGATTATAATTTATACTGTATCTACAAATCCTTCTGTTTAATCATCTTTCCTGTATTCATTTGCTTAGATTTTTTTGTACACTTGATCTCTAGAAGGTGCTGAATGAGCTCAGTGAGCGTAATCAAAAGAACCTCAATGTTTTCATGGTGTTATTCACCGGCAAAGATAAATCATAATTTATATTCTTAATTTACTCAAGCCTAGTAACAGACACAATATTTCCGACACTACAGCTTGAACAGGTTAAGGGTTTATTGTAATAAAGGGTAGGACCTGATAACAATCTTGCTTCTTCCTATTCCTTTTCGGACAAGAGACTAGGGCTGACCCCTATTAATCGATTAGTCGACTAATCTGTCGAAAGGGGCCGTAGTCGACTGGCCAACCTCTTAGTCGAATATAATGTAAAAAAAAAAGTATTTAACTTTTTTTTTTTTTTTTTTTTTTTTTTTTTTTATCATTCTTTCCAAAAGAAAATAGGCCTAGAAGCGTGGCTAACGCTAATGGCACGCATACCAGAGGCTAACTGCCTATGAAAACAGGCACAGAGGCACTGAAAGAGGATTTCACCCATCTAATGAACACACTAGACTAGACAAATATCAAGATGTATCCATCAGTGGACCAATTGCATGCTTTTGCAGAGGACAAGAAGCCTTCAGTCGACTCCTTCAGACATTAAGCACCCCCCACAGCCCAGATGATTTTTTTTTTAAATATTATTATATAATAGTCGACTAACGGCAAATTTTGGCCAATCCTAGTCGACCATCCAAATCCTTAGTCGGGGACAGCCCTACAAGAGACTATTATTTTTATTTTACTTTATCTTTTATTTTCTTTCACAGCAAATTATCTCTGTATTTTAATTAGATATTTTCCTTGTTCTTTTAAAAAAGTTTTTTTTTATATTGTTTGAACTAAACTATTTATTCATAAATTTTCCTGTTAGGATTCACTGACGGTGACCGGCACATTTAAGCAGATGAAGGTAAAGCTCGCAGAGGAAGGCTTCGACCCGGCTGTGGTCCTGGATCCCTTGTTCTACCTGCAGGATACTGAAGGATATGTCCCCATGACTCAGGAGATCTTCAACTCCATCACAGAGGGCCGCCTCAGGCTCTGAGCGTCTTGTCCATTGTTACCAGTGTGTTTTAACTGTTTCATTACTTACCATATGAAAGTGATCAACATCAAATGAGAAAATGATATATCAGCAGATATAAAAAAAAAAGTTATATGACTACATTGTCCATGATTACAATAACTCAAAACCTCTTTGATTGATTGATTGATTGAACATTTTATTAACTCTCGCAATTTTGAAGTCTTTGGGTACGTGTCCCTGTTTTATGGAGATGTTTATTATGTGTGTGATGACTGGGGTGATGGCGGCTGCTGAGTCTCTGAGGAATTTGGAGGGGATATTGTCATGGCCAGTGGCCTTGTTTGGTTGGAGGGCGCTCAGTTTTTTGAGTACCTCAGCTGTTGTTACCATTTCAAGTTTGAAGTCGTCTTTGCGGACCCTTAGGTTTTTGTAGTATGCTACTATGTGTTCTACCCCAAAATGCCCTGAGTGGGAGGGTAGTTTATTAACCAGTGTTGTGGCTATGTTTGTAAAGAATATGTTTAGGTATTTGGCCACATCCAGTTTGTGTAACATTGTCACTGTATGAATAATAAACTATCTTTATAGAAGCTAGACATTTCTGATGTTTGTTCTATCCCAGCTTGGGTGAATATAGTTTTACTTTATAGTACCCCATTCAATCAAATTTGAGTTCCACTTCAGTTTAGTTTCAGTTTGTTTACTAATTTCGGTTTAGTTTTCATGTTTCATGCGTCTTTGTGTATCTTTGGGAGAGAGGTACCACCTGCAGACTTCACAGACTACCTTCCACCAGACAACAGCACTCTGGTGAAGCAAATCTCTACCGTAGAAAAACTTCTGTTAGCGTTTGGCAACTCTGACTTTATTCGTATTTGCAACTTTCACAATAACTTTGTCTTACAAGGTGTAGGGGGTTGGACTTAAATTGCAGGATGGAGGCATTAGAGGCAGTGTTGATGAAGAAGGATGACACAGGGTACAGAAATAACAGGTACTGTACTGAAGATATGGTTGACGGCGTTGCTGACTAACCAAAAAGAGCAAACTGAAAAACGAGCTAAAACATGAGACTAGAAAAAGACTCATGAAGAGACTAGAATAAGTATGAATTCACAACAGCTGCAACATTTTTGTGAGGGGCCACTGCCATGACCCATTTTAGCCAATTGGCATGAACACATACCTTCACACACACTCACTTGACCTCCCTGCCAAATTTCAACCTCCTAGGGCGAAAACTGGGTGAATTTCCTTTCAATATAAAATACATACTAAGGCTAAATCGGAGAAACATAATACATGGAACAGCTTAACCAACTAAACCAACAGAGGAACATGAACAGGAGGGAGAGCGAACAGGGGAATACATATCCATGGCAGAGGCCGTGGGAACTGAGAGGCAGTCCAAGGCCAGGCAGGAGGGGGCAAGAAAGAGGCACAGGTGTGTGTGTGTCCATGCCAGATTGAGAGGGGCAGATTGTTAAATGTCCAGGGCAAGGGGATAATGGGCAGATGTCCCAGGGCATGACACTTTGTGCAAAATGACTGAATCATAGACCGGAATGTCCGCCAAATATGAATAAAGTCGAATGCTGAAAGAAATTTTTTCTGCTCCCGCTGTTGTTCAGTGGATGGTCACCTGGAATATCCGCCATTCTCAGTGAAGTTAAAACATATACCGCTTCAGTTATATGGATTATGTTCGTAATACGAAATGTGCACAATTCATGGCGAAAATTGTGTGCATTAGCAAAAACAGTGCATTGATAATATATTGATAATGTAGCGATTGTTGATCTGGGCCTATTCGTTACTAGATGATTCCCACCCCACTCCCACTGTGGCAATGATCAAAATACTAAAATCAGACACCTTTTACTTTAAAAATCCACTCCAGATATATTTTTAACATTTTCCATATTGAATAAGAACTTGTAATTGTTTTTTCCACCAAATTGTTCAATAAACTACTGAAAACGGCTTAGCAGCATCTCTACACCCTCATTGAGATGCAAGGATCTATCAATATGCACATTTGGCAACAAGCACCCATTTTTACTAGGAATTCCAAGTTGGCAGCTAATATTCTTTCAAGACATGTCAATACCTACTCAGCTTTCTGTGTGTGCTGAAGCTAAAAGTGTAAAGTTACTACAATTGGACTATGAATAGGTTCGACCTATTAGTGACAACACACGTGCAACTCAGACTTCAGGGAAGTATAGAGAGGCTCTGCCTCTCCGGGGGAAGAATGTGAAAAAGGTGCTCTGGTTACAAGGTGCTCTGGTTACACAAAT
This sequence comes from Notolepis coatsorum, assembly GCF_963971535.1. Classification (NCBI taxonomy): domain Eukaryota; kingdom Metazoa; phylum Chordata; class Actinopteri; order Aulopiformes; family Paralepididae; genus Notolepis; species Notolepis coatsorum. The sequence goes on from NC_140184.1 coordinate 27,104,708, forward strand.
AACAATCTGTGTCGTCAAAGTCATGCTTCAAAGAGGAGGTTTTGAGTGGGAGGGGATCTTTAAGTAAGATAGTTAAGGCAGAAATTCCAGTTTCAGTTTATTTACACTAAAATGGGTTTCATGCTTAGTCTAAGTTTTCATTTGAGTTAACTATAATAACCTTGATCCTGAGCACTTACATGATCTAATATACTAGTAAATAGTGTGATTAGTGGCCGTTGAATTGTTGTGCGAGTAGGAAGCCTGTATTATCAGGACGTCATTACAGAACCTCATGTACTGGGGTGGTTTCCACAGGAGCGGGTGCAGATGCTGTGCTGGCAACAGGGGAACAAGCCATACAACTGAGCCTTCTGCAGGAGGACGAGAAGGGCTTTGGGGCAATGTGTGAACCCCTCAGCGGGCAGCACAGATGATATCTACCACACTGCACCCACTGCTTTAAGACCTGTTTACCCAGAAGGTTGGGGGACATCTCTGGGATGTTGAACCAGGGAGCTTCGCTTATGGAGGACGGCAGAGGCCTCTGCTTTTCATCCATCAGGGAAGAGACGGCTGCAGGATCTTTAGGATCAGGCTTTGTCTCAATGTAATAGCCGGACACAGGCCCAAAGGTTGTGCAAGGTAGAGGCTCGCTGTAACAACGCAGAGAGCGAACTGGTCTCCTCGGTCTATCCCAAGCCTTGTCTATCCAGAGCTCCACCTGGGCCTGCTCAGGGCAGAAGACGGAATTCTCAATCTCCTCAGGCTCTAGACCAGGCTTAGTATCAGCAGTTTCACTGTCGAGGTCACCGGGATCTCGTCCCACCTCTGCTTTGCCAGCTTGTAGTTCTTCTGTGTTACTGAGAGGTTGCATCTCTGCCAGGAGGTTAGCTGCCATGCTGGAGATGATATCCCAGTCCCTGAGGATGTCATCTGGTGTAGTGAGCTGCGAGGTCACCGTGAAGCGGATGATGGACTTTGTGTGAATCTCTGCAGGTATGAGGTACATGGAGCCAGTCTGCGTCACTCTCCTCAACAGCTCCTGAGTCAGAGCATTTCCTCCCTGGAGAAAGATTATGACTTTGTATATTATTGATCAAACCAGTTTGCTATTCTGAGTCAGCACGGTGAGGTTTCAAAGCCTTGAGATCAAACAGAAAAGAAAGAAAGCCCCAATCTGTGATATTTTTTTTATTGACTATTGAGCTATATTCACATACATTCTTGAAGAATTTGTGTTACTACTAGCCGCTGGAACGTTCTCATCTCATCAAGCAGAATATATGTCTATTTACTCCAATGTTTACAAACATTACCAACCTTTTACAGCCACAAGATACAATTAAAAACGTTTTTATTTTCCTATTGTCTAGTTCTTGTCAATCAAGTAGAAAATAAAAAATATGTTTCCATTGCTATTACTTTTAACCTATTTGTTTACACTTGGATCACTGATTGGGCCTTTAAAGCTAGATCAGTTTAAGATACAGTAAGACAGTTTTTATTGTATGATCTTGGTTATTGCTGTGTCCTTCATCTGAACAAGATAAGATCAGGTTTCCTCATCTACAGTGACTCATCTTTGAACTGGGTGTGACTGCCAATGAGTTTGTACAACTCAACAATCATTAGCCAGTTAAGGACTTAAACTTAGAAGTTTCTGGACTTAATCTTTACAGAGAAAACAGATAAAGATCTAACACAAATCTTCTGCTTTTAAACATATTTAACGTGTGAAATTATGTATAAATGAATGACTACCGGTAGGGCTGGGCAATTAATCTCATTTTATTTGTAAATTACAATTCTGGCTTCCGACGATTATGAAAAGAACAAGATAATCGAGATAAAACTATTGTGGGAAATCCACTGTTAAAAAGTGGAAATGTTTTTTTCTTCAGAAGTTCAATAAATACTTGGAAAAAGTAGATACAAAAAAAAAGAAGTTAAATAAATATATTCTAAAGTCAATGAGTAATCATGTTCAATAATTGTATAATCGTAATATTGAGCTAAATGTTTTTTTGCCATATTGGATCAATATACAACAGGATTCCACTCACCTTGAGACAGAAGACCACCAGGCCAAGGTGCCTTTCAGCAGGAACCTCAAAGCGAGGGTCAGCCCTGATGTGAGATTCCAGTAGCTTCGCCATGTCAAGACCCTGGAGTTACAGAACACGTTGTAAATAAAGCTTCATAAATACAGTTGCAGATTTACAGTGCTGTGGGATGAGGGAACGGCCCTGCCCCCCCCCCCCCCCCCCCCCCCCACCACATCGCCTGCATGACTTGGACATACAGTACTGAGACAAATATACTTTTTACTCGTTCTACAGTACCTTTCACCAGACCCTGATATTTGATATCCCCACAATAACCCACACGCACTGACATGTCAAATGTACACAAATGAATGTCACGTACATGTCTGATATGAGCCTGGAGGTTTTTCAGTCCGAAGGAACGCATCACGAACCACAACTTGAGGGAACGAAAACGCCTGCTGAGGGGAATCTGCCAGTGCTGAACACATTAAGAAAAGTCAAAGGTGCACAATACAGTTTCAGGGGAGGGGTGGATTTGTTTCAATTGCCGTAGTTTACAAAATATCTATTATACATGTAATTCTTACAATTATTTTCCTATGTCACAAAATCATTTTGAACCAAACTAAAACCTAGAATATATTTCTAAACAAAATTGAGTGTCACATTTTTGTCCCGTAATTGCATAGTGCGCCTTTAAATCTCATATTAATGGAATGACATATATATTATTGTTATATACAGTATTGTACAGTATCTTCAAATACCTGTAGATGAGGGGAAGTAAGAATATTACCATGAAGTCAGTGGTTGCCTGTGAGTTTTCATGTCTAAGGTAGACAGGGTCGACATTAAAGGTCTGTTGGAGCTTGTATTTGTCCTTTACCCTGTTGTGGCAACAAGGACACGCCATGATGTTAGATGGTATCTGTTCCATCAAATCAGACTTTATTTATATAATCCATACAGATGTTCAATGCTAAATGCTTTACATACATTAAGATATTTGAAATATGAAATACAGCTCAGTGAAATCATGAAAATCATTATAGTCTGAATTTCTCCAGACCTGTCTTGGCAAAGCCTGAGGTGTGGCCAGCAATAGCAACCCAGCCCCTGTCCCCACTCGATTCCAACCCACCAAAACAAAAAAAGTAAACAAAGTGCACTACCAAGAGGGTCTATTTCACCTAGTGGTTGCTGTTTGCCAGCATTACAGATTTTTACCTTCAAGTAGTATTATTGAGTCTTTCCTGTTAGACCAACACACCTCAATACATCTGAATGGGATCTTAGGTGTACAGTGGACTCTCCATCAGAATAGTCAAACACAGTATGGGATATGTAATTGATTTATGGGTGTTAATGAAGTCCAGTCCCTGAGGGTTCAAAGACAATAAATCATGCCCCTCTAAGTGAACGTTCAGATAGGTGACTTTTTCAGTGACCTTTTCCTGTATGATTTCTCCACTGACTTCCATAGTAAAATTGGTCACAAAACTGTGCCTATATATCTGTACCTTTACTTTGACTTGACAGGAGGCCGGGTGGTGATTTATATTTCCAACTGTAATTGTATAGCTTCCACAAAGGATTACACATTGTATATTAACTGTCTTATGTGAGCTGTGCAAACAAATGTATTTTCGGGGACTGTAATGTACCGTCACACTCAGACACACACACACGCACGCACGCACGCACACACGCACACACGCGTGCACCACACACCACTTGTTCAAGTTGACCCTCTTACTCACCAGAAGGCTGTGCAGTCAAAGTGAACCATCATCCACTTGGAGGGGTTGAAGACGAAAGAGTCTGCACACTCCACCCCCTCCAGGGACCAGCGCAGCTCTGGGCAGAAGTATGCTGAGCCAGCATATGCAGCATCTACATGGAGCCACAGGTCCTCCTCTGCACCTGTGAGACACAACACGATTACTTTACTCCAACCTGTTAAGCTGTAGCCTTATTTTCAGAAATTCCGCCTAAAGGTACATGCCCAAGTAAATGGAAGATTGCTCCACTTCTACAAGGTCAATTTGCAGGTCTTGGTATCTAGGAACATCTAGGGACCTGGGGGTGTGTATTCCCAGTGTCAGAAATATTGTGTCTGTTACTAGGCTTGAGTAAATTGTGATGAAACAAAGGAGAATATAAATGATGATTCTCTTTGCATCTTTGCCGGTGAATAACACCATGAAAACATTGAGGTTCTTTTGATTATGCTAAGCAAATGAATAAAGGGAAGATGATTATACAGAAGGATTTGTAGATACAGTAATAAATTATAATCCATTTTAAATTATAAATTCATATTTGACCTTGGCCTTATTATGGCAAAGCTCCTCTTTCCAATGGTAGTGTTAAATCTGGATTTAGTCATTTCCTCACAGTTTTACAATAGAAGAGATATAATTAGCATTTTTCCGATAAAATTCTTATTTTCGGTAAATCTTAAAAACATATGTAAAAATGAAAATATACACGTTGACTGCTGTTTTGATAGGGTTATGGTCTTTACTCTTGGCTACATTTGAAAAAGAAACACAACATTAACATCTTAACTCTTTCTGCGCCAAAAACGTAATATCTCGTGTTTCGCCGCCAACGCTTGAGCGCCAAAAACGAGATACCTCGTTTTTAGTTCCTTTAATCTTATTCCTTTGATCCCCGTTCTAAACACTCACTTGGAGCTCCCTGGGTCTCCCTGGCACAGCTGCCTACGTTGGAATTGCAATGACGATCGAATCCCGCCAGGTGGCAGTATCGCCTACATTTTGAACTGGGGATATCAGTTGTCTTCCAGTACTGACTTACCTCCGGCTGCTTCCGCCTATGAGTGGAATCGGTGGAAGATTTGGTGCCTCAGAGCTATTCTTTCCCGTATGGTAGCCATGCCCAATATACACGAGTAATTGCGATCGCCACGGGATCAACTGGGATTTATTCATTTTGGAGTACCTTCTGACTGAGGTAAGGTTTATCTTAGGTAACCTGTTGGTATTTTTTTTATCTAAAACATGCTTCTGTACCGATCAGTGTCGTATTTTACTGGACCTAAAACATGCTTTTGGTAACGATCGCAGTTTCGAGTTAAAACGACCCCCCCCCCCCTGATGATTTTGTGAAGACACATATGTACATGGTATATACCTTTGATTTGAAAGTATTTGGAGTTTCAGGCGAGCAACCATTTGGGCATAATGTATATAACGTGTCATATCTCGTGATCTATGAAAAAAGACTGGATTATTTTGGAAAGGGGCAATGTTTAGCATGGAATAGCGCACAAACTACAGTATGTACAAATTAACTGGTTAGTCAGTCTTGGACTATGAACAATGCCTGTCAAATGAGACATACTATTGTCTCCATAGCTATAATACAGAACACACGATGGGTCCGCAAATATCGCTAAAATGGTCAATAAAGCTGGCACCATTGAGTAGAGGAAAACAGCATGGCGGTCAATGAGTTAACATCCAAGGGCCCACATATGGGCCCTCTTGAGGACAATTTGCGACGCGCCACTTTGCCGACCTCTAGCGGCTCGGGTGTGCATTTCTTTTAATACAATATATATATAAAATTAAAGCCCTATTTGTTGCCTGTCGACAAAATCCGTTCAGCGGTTCTCGAGTTACATGTGAGGCGTGCGCCAAAGTACACAGCAGAGTACAAAGTACACGGGGCTCTAGCTCCGTCAATCATTTGGCGATCCGAAAATATTTGGACAGGGTTGTAGCCAATGAGTGTGGCTTTCCAATGATACCCCACGTGGGGATCTAATACGGTTTCTATTGATCGATTTATGATAAAAACAGCAGGGTCCCCTTATAAGGGTTTTAAGTGTCATCAAAGTGAAGACCCGAGCCATGATTTTGACAAATTGTGTTTGAAATCTTTTGAACAAGGATACAATCAATGTATGTGTTGAACAAAATCAGACCATATCTCACTGGTACTGTCAGACACATACAGTATCTACAATTCTACACACAATCATTCTTTCAACAATATCTTACTGTCTCCCATTCTGGTCCCTCACCACAAAGGAGACCACCGCAGATACACTGGTATCGGATCCAGCTGTCAGCGGTGCCTCCGGCTTGGCCGGCAGTCATACTGGCACAATTGGCAGTGTCAGCGGGAGGGAAGCCGGTGGGTGGTAATCTGGTCATTGTAAACAGCGACTCCTACAGGTCGGTCAGGGCGCCTGCACAGCGAGGGAGGGAAATGGTGAAGGTAGTGTGACCTCCCACACGTTACACTTCACCAATGAGAGTCCTCACTGACAGGTGAAAAGAGGCTGCTGGCTGTCTCCTATGTATCTGAGGAAGCATGTGATAGACTTCAGGGCTCCCTAGACCGACCAGTGGGGGGCACATGCGCACAATGACCAGGAAGGGGGGAATTGGCATTGTTTTTTAAAATTGCTGTTTTTTAATTGCTGTTATGCTGTTTATGCTGTAAAGGTCACCTGAATCTCCCCTCAGGGATAAATAAAGGTTTTCAATCTATTTCAATAATGACTAAATTGGGATGGGAGGAAAATACAGAAAAATAGGAGGAGAAAAAGTGGATAAAAAAAAAAGACAGAAATAAGACAAGACAAGACACGACACGACACAACACAAGACAAGACACCTCAAGATAACACAAGACATGACACAAAACAACACAAGACAAGACACCTCAAGACAACACAAGATACCACAAGACATGACACAAGACAACACAAGACAACACAAGACAACACAAGACAACACAAGACATGACACAAGACAACACAAGACATGACACAAGACAACACAAGACATGACACAAGACAACACAAGACATGACACAAGATAACACAAGACAACACAAGACAACACAAGACAACACAAGATAACAAGACATGACACAAGACAACACAAGAATTAGACAACACAAGATAACAAGACATGACACAAGACAACACAAGATAACACAAGATAACACAAGACATGACACAAGACAACACAGGACATAACACAAGACAACACAATACATGACACAAGATACAACACAAGACACAACACAAGACAACACAAGACACAACACAAGACACAAGACAACACAAGACAACATAAGACACAACACAGGACAACACAAGACATGACAACACATTTTAATATCTGTAATGTTACTATAAATGTTTTACTGTATAATAAATACATTCACATTAAGACCTACACACTGGGCCCAGTTCAGACAGGTTGTCGAAGGCACAAACCCCTGTCGTTCCCAGAGTGGCACATAGCTGAAAACAAAAAAGAAAGAAAATAAACGTTATTCCAAGCATTATTTTACCCTCTCTATCTTTCTCTATCTGTCTCTCTCTCAGATTTTTGTTATAGTATTCCAATCGTACATATTTTATGTGTAATAATAGAGAGGGAGAGACAATCTTGGCATGCAGCACGGGTGTGCCAGGATGCCCCAACACATTGCCCCCAATCAACATGGACCCTTCCAGCACCTACCATCACAGGGACCAGACCCCTGCTCCTGTCCTCTTGGATGGCCTGTCTCAGTGTCTCTCCTCTCAGGGACAGCTGCTCATCAGTGGGCAGGAATCTGATCTTTACCAGAGAGATCAAACCAGCCTTCTCCACTGAGGAGTGGGCCTGAGGACAGAAGAGCCCACAGTCACTCACTCAACTTGTTTCATGTGGTTGGTAGGAAGCTGTCACAGAAAGAAAGAAATATCAAATGCCAGCTGTGCCAATACGTTTCCTCTAACCGTAGAGGAAAAATAACTTACAGCCCTGACGCTGGACTATGGCTGCCCACTGCTCCTAACTAGATCCTAACTGGTTGGGATGGGTTAAATGCAGAGGAGACATTTCGGGTATAATATGTGCTTGATGAATAAAGATATTCTTTATAGAATTGCATAGATTCTTCATCCCTTATCCTGTGTGTCACTGACACATCAGATATGGCACATTTGAGTTCCAATCAAACTATTTGTTTCTGTACAAGGAAATACTAGCTGGGTTTATGGGTACAGTGCAATAAGAGGAAACATATTGGCCAAGATGGACAAAGGGGACTCTCAAAGGGTAATGGGGGGAAAAGGGGACAGAAAAAACTGAAAAAATGTATAATATTTCTTTATTTTTTTTTATAAAACAAGAACAATCCAGATAAGTCTATCGGACCAAACAAACAACCAAATCAAATTACAAGGCATGTAAGACATGAAGCAGAACAGACTATTACAGGGTGACAGTTGCAGGTGTGTCAACAACTGTGGTGTCAGTGAGACTGACCTGATCTGAAGCGTAGGCCACCAGTCTGGAGTTGAGGATGGAGTCGTCCACGTCCTGCTCCAGCTCAGCCTGTAGCTGCAGGATCTTGTGTTTCCTGGCTGCCAGCAGCGCCACCAGAGTGCTCTCACTCACTGTACTCTGAGAGGGAAGAGGTGGGGCTGTGAGCGCACCATGAAACAGGTAAAACTACAAATCTCCACCAGGCAGGGGCTGTGAGCGCACCATGAAACAGGTAAAACTACAAATCTCCACCAGGCAGGGGCTGTGAGCGCACCATGAAACAGGTAAAACTACAAATCTCCACCAGGCAGGGGCTGTGAGCGCACCATGAAACAGGTAAAACTACTAATCTCCACCAGGCAGGGGCTGTGAGCGCACCATGAAACAGGTAAAACTACTAATCTCCACCAGGTGGCAGTCTCTCTCGCCTAATGCATGCACAGAGACGAAAAGGGTATGTATCTGCTTGTCTAACTCCAGGGTAGATGGCAAATAAGCTAATTTCCCCAAAAGTTGGCATGTTCCTTTAAGGGCAAATCTTTGAGTAGTCATTCTGTAACAGACTACGGTAAGACATAATGCCTCTCCTCTCCACACTTGTCTAATAAGGTTGTATCTATGGCATTATTGATAAGATGAGTTAGCAATGTGAGACTATGCTTATCAATAACCATATAAAGGGTGTTTAACACTTAGGATTGTCTAGGGTCTTTCATAAGTCCTAGTATAGGAAACTGCAACAATATGGACATTAACCGTCCAGGTGCCTTTAATTGGAGTTGAAACGGACCCATGCCTAGAACTGCGCCCTGACAGGGAGCCTTGCCCGGAGGGAGTGAGGGAATCTCGCACTGAGGGAGGGAGGCTGGCCCTGAGAGGGAGGTTAGAAGGGTCAAAGTATGGGAGATAGCAACAATAATTGTGTGGTGCTAGTCAGCTCCGGTATGCTTTGCTCTTGCTGCTTGTTTTACACTGATTTTACGTTTTACTGATGTAAAGCACTTTGAACTGCAATCCCCTGTATGAAAGGTGCTATACAAATAAAGTGTATTATTACATTATTATATTACCTGGTATGATTTAAAGAGAGACTCAACAGTTGTAATATACTGTTAAGAAGTTTGATTAGTGACAGCCAGGGAATAGACACAGGAATGTTGTCGGGGCGAATCATCTGCCCTGATGGCTTGATATGTCACATGAATACCATACAGGACTTATGTTAAGGCTTAGGTACATATATAAATGTTAATTAAAGATAAAGGCACGTGACTTTAAATCACCAAAGCATATTCATAACTTCTTGGTCACTCTAGTTTATGGGGACTAGAACAACACGTTCTGCAGGAAATGGTCCACGACAACACTTAACTCATTCTGCGCCGCGGGTCGGGGCACCAGAGGGCCAGCGCTGTAAATCAATGGGGCGCTTTGTTCACTTGCGAGTGCTTAAAATATATCTTATATTATATCTATGGGTCTAATACACCCGTCGACTGTCAGTGAGTTGCTTCCAGTCAACATCCACGAAACAGATTGTTTTTTCATCTGTACATTTCCGTTTTATACCGTTTTGAATATGAATATAGTTTGGGTGCTTCTGAGTAATTCCAGGGAAAGACGCGATAATAGCCCTTTAGTGGAATACACTAAACACGTTGTCATTTTTCGCCTGATTATCGAATCTGCCTGAAATCAACCCTAGATTATCATTATTATCCTTCCCCATGCAAGAATGAAAATACCATCGTAGCGCGGGCTCCCCTGCCACCTCCTCCCACCCAACGGCACACAGCCACACACACAGAGACACACACACACAGAGACAGCTTCGATCGGGGTAGAAAGAAATATCAGATCAACGATCAAATTTATATATAGTGTTCTTACCTTGTATCTGATGTAATGCAAAAGAAATAATCCAATTATCTGATCGCCATTCCAAATACTGCTTGTGGAGGTCCATCCCACATTACCAAGCGTTACACTAGGTTACTGTTCCATGCCATCGTTGTTGAGGCCTACCTCCGCACGGCTCGGATCGTCCCAGAAAAGAAACTACACCATTTCCAATGGAGTGCAATAGGCGGCGGTATTTGCCCTTTTCCGAGCTCAGACCCATTCCCAATGATAACATCAGGCTGGATGGATGAAAATGAATAGATATAGCTAATAAAAGAAATAACGACCAAAACCCAACTATACTCGTGATTGGCGCTGAATGGTCGGTCAGCGAGTTAACCCGACTATACTCGTGACTGGCGTTGAATGAGTTAAGGAATGGGGGAGTAGTTAACCTAGACAGATGAAAATAGTGGTCTGTACTGAGTTCATTGACACCTCCCATAGGTCTCTACGACAAATGGTTCATGAGATAAGAAAGGGGGCATGGGCGGGAGGGAGGGGTTTCTCTTATGGGGGTCAGAGCGGCTGAGCTTTGCCCGGTGGGGTCTTGTGTGTTGCGTGGTCGGTGTGCGGGGGTGGGGCTCTCGGTGACATGGGAGGTAGCGGGCTTGGCTCGTGGAGGGGAGTTTCGGTCCCTCCCCTCTACTGGGCCTGGCCCAATTAATTCAAGGGACCCGTGTCGCTGGGGGCCCGGCTCCGCGCGCATCGGCCTAGGATATGGGGGAGTTCTACTGGCTTAAATCAGGGGGGGGGGGGCATAGTTTCCGTGGTTTGGCCCGGGAGAGTGGGGTCTTGTATGTTGTGGGGTCGTTGTGCGTGGGGTGGGGTGCTTGGTGACATGGGAGGTAGCGGGCTTGGCTCGGTGGGGGGGGGGGGGGAGTACCTTCCCTCTCTCCTCTACTGAGCCTGGTCCAATTAAATTCAAGGGACCCGTGCCGCTGAGTGCTCGGCCCCGCGTGGGACGGACCTGGGATGTGGGGGAGCCCTATTTCTGGGGCTGGATGGCGGGAGGGGGGGGTCCCCCTTATGGGGGTCTGGTAGGCTGAACGCAGCCATATTCAAGGGGCCCATGTTAGTGCATTGTTGTGTTATGGATGTCATTGTAAGTATTGTCTAAGTGTTGTTTGTCTATAAATGTTAATAAAAATGTACAGTAAGTTTAAAAAATAAAAATAAAAAAAGAAAGGGGGCATGGCTTATTTCAATGGAAAATGACGGAAATTATAGTTACCGGTATGTAATGTTTTTAATGCATAGGCATATCAATGGCAATAGGTTCACTATGGCATTTCCATTTCGTAAACAGAGGCCAGAGATCTGATTACCGGAGGCTCTGAGCAGTGAACCTGTGTAGTATCGCCCTCTTGTGTTCAAAAGGTGTAACTTTATACTTGTAACTGCCTCTGTGTTCAAGTTTAAGTGTGAGGATTGGTTCTTTCCCCGCCACACGCTTCTTGGGGTGCTGTGATGATTGGTCCGTTGCCTAACGCACACTTCTAGGTTAAGTATCAATTACCATCACGCACCTGATGTGTGTGCTAATCAGCGCCCCAGTGGGCTTTATATACCGGGACCTTCCTTCTATCGTTGTCGGGTCGTTCTGGAATACAACTGCATTTGCCTGTTTTTTCCCCGTTGCTGTTCCTGGTCTACTTTCTCTCCAGGACCTTTCTGTGGAGAACCGCTGTTGAGAACCTTGTTCCCCGTTTGGAGCTGCGCCTCGTTTTGCCCGCTTTACGCGTTGCGCTTGGGTGAGTGGAACCAAACCCCTCTGGATTATTCTGATTGTGTGTATTGAAGAAACACTGAAGACTGTCACTATCGTTTGGTTCTGGATTATTCTGATTGTGTGTATTGAAGAAACACTGAAGACTGTCACTATCGTTTGGTTCTGGATTATTCTGATTGTGTGTATTGAAGAAACACTGAAGACTGTCACTATCAATTGGTTCTGGATTATTCTAAATTGTGTGTTGTGGGGAACACTGAAGACCGTCACTGTCAATTGGTTCTGGACCCAGCTAGGGAGGAGGGAACCACACTGCCTCTGTGTTTCGTTGGACTGTTTCTGATATCTCTCTCTCTCCGTTTTCCACCTTGAGTGTAAGCTGGGAGTATCTGCAGAGCCGCTACAACGTCACATGCCAATTCCCCACCACTATCTGCTGGGAGTATCTGCAGAGCCGCTACAACGTCACATGCCAATTCCCCACCACTATCACCAGGAGGATTCTGCAGAGCGGCAGATGACTCTGCCGAAGGCAGTCTCCCTATTTGTTTGATTATTGTACTTATCCTTCTTCTGACTCTGTAAATAAATACGTCCTAGCATTTGGCTAACTCTGAACTTCCTGTCTGTGCCGTTGCGTTTGAGGTCGGTTACAAACCATAACATTAAGTTTAAGTATGACGTCATAGTAGAACCGGCTAGAACAGCGGTTCCCAAACTTTTTTGGCCGTGCACCCCCTGTCACCTCCCGACCTAGCTGACGCACCCCCCAATGGGTTTCTGTTAGAAAAAATTGTTGCTGGTCTCCGTGCACAGATGAAGCACACCTGTGTCAGACACGCCCGAGACATTATTGTTTATTATTATTATTTGAAATAATGTATATTAGTTATATTTATTAGGCATAAAAAAAATATTGTTTGGTTCCTGTTGGTTGTCAGTTAAGGCCATGAGTAGGTAGGGAATTTATTCTATTTTATTTTTTATTTGATCTCTTCCCAGCGACTATGGATAGGGAATTTCTTTATTTAATTAAAATGTTCACGACAACATGGATGCATGTACTCTGCCAACATGTTTAATATCCATAATACTAAAGGTTTGACTAAGATTTTTATGAAATTTTATTGTAAAAAAAAATATATATATATATTTTTTTACCACCATTAGCCTTTTCATGTCACGCACCACCTAGAGGGCGCCCTTATGGTGCGCGCACCACAGTTTGGGAACCACTGGGCTAGAACATTAGCTCTGCCACAACATTCTGGAACGTTCGTGATTCGTGATGATGTCATAGCTGAACATTCTAGAACCGCTCACATCCCTCTATATAAGTGGACGCTTCGGCACAAACAGTCCTTTCGGGTAGAAGCCACAAGAAGAAGAAGAAGAAGAAGAAGAAGAAGAAGAAGAAGAAGAAGAAGAAGAAGAAGAAGAAGAAGAAGAAGAAGAAGAAGAAGAAGAAGAAGAAGAAGAAGAAGAAGAAGAAGAAGAAGAAGAAGAAGAAGAAGAAGAAGAAGAAGAAGAAGAAGAAGAAGAAGAAGAAGAAGAAGAATCTGCTACAGTCCATAATTTCCTCTCGTATTGCATGCAGCCAATAAGGTACGTTTGGCGTCGTAAATGTGTGTCGTATGCAGTGGCGAATCCTTATGGAAGCCAACGGAAGCCAGGCCTCCCTACCAAAATATGAATTAATATCAAATATCAAATATCAAAAGAAAAAAATATATATATATATAATTTTTTTTTAATATAGTTTACATTCTTTTTCATCTGTGCATCTGTTTTTTTTTTTTTTTTTTTTTTTTTTTATGTCTCCCTCTTCTCCTTCTCACTCTCTCTCTAACACACTGTCAGACTCACTGTGCTCACTGCAGCTAGAGGAGAGGCAGGGGGTAGGTGTCTTTCTCCAGCCTCCCACCATGTGATTCATGTATGTAGAGTCCAAAACCGATACTAGCCAATCAGATTCGAGCTGACTGCCACACCTTAAAAGTTTAAAACGGGGCTGTGAGCAGAATAATTAGTCTGGCATCCCCTCTGCACACCTCCCCTTTGCACTCTGAAAATTGTATTAACCCGTGACTGCTCCCACGGGCCGAATATTGCCCCGATCCTTGCGAGATTAAATCCACGGGTACCTCTCGGCGTGCCGAAGCTTTTCCTAAATCACACCCATCATCGAAAACGAGGGGAAAATGTCGCGTGATTTTAAAAACGCTGTATTAAGTGAGCCTATTATGGGATCCACGCAAGCTTTCTATCGTGGAAACATCTGGGCGTCCCGCAACTTTTACTCATTCACATGTAGCCCCGAAAATGCTTAGAAAAGGAAAGCCGAAAGCGTGGAATAAACTCGCCGAAACGGAAAAGTGTCCCACGGGCGCGCCGTGATTCCGATCCGCGTAAAAATATTCACGGCCATAGAGGAGACCGTGGGACACCTTTTTGCAACCGAATATGTGTCTCGAATTTGCTCCCACGTGGCGCGCAAAATCGTGCAAGGAAGAATCGGACCAAAAATGAACCAATGCTCCAGCAGTATTAATGACCCTGATGTAAACAAGACAAACGTCTTTCTCTGGTCTGCTGCATCCCCTTATACAATTGTGTGTATTGAGCCGTACTGTATTGTACCCATTCTGCAATCTGTTAAATAAATAAAAAGAAAGTTTGACTGGCCGCCGAGACTTGAAAAAAAAAGAAAAAAAAATATTAATAAAAATATTTTATAATTTTTTTTTTAATAATCTTTTTTTGGCTTCCCCTGTTATTTTACCCACGCGACGCCACTGGTCGTATGTGTAGGCCCAGGCCATGTAGCTCAGGTGCTAGCTAAAGGCTTGCTAAGCATCAATGATTGACGGACGTAATGTGCTTGTAGGTTAAGTTCATTTGGTTAACAACATTGCAAGGACATGTGACACTCCGAGACAAGTAGAGATAATATGGATGTATGTTGTTATGGTTTGATCTGTGATTTATTGTATTTCATGTATGTGTTCACAGTTCTCACAGTTCGGATTAAAATCGGTTCAGTTCGGATTGAAATAAATCCAATCAGTAATATCAAGAACGTGTGCTGTCATCATTGCATCATCATCATTGCAGTAGAGTTACAATACTGAATATTTATTTCAATGGACAAGGATGAAAATTCATTAAAATAAAATACTTATCGTTGACCAATTTGAAAAATATTTGGTCCTTGGCCTGCTGTCAGCCTATGTGCGATGTTTCATTAAAATCAGCCCTGTAGTTTGCGAGAATTTCTGCAGACACACAGGACCGATTACATGAAATAAAAAGACTTCAAGGAGATAAAATAAACGTAATACAATCTGAAGAAGTCCACTACAAGGTAAGGTGAGTTCAGTATATCTGTTTGTGTAAATAGCATGCTGCTTCCTTCCTTCAGCAGGTTGTGTCATGATGATGATGAGGATGATGATGATGATGATGATGATGATGATGATGATGATGATGATGATGAGACAGCCGTAATGACACAACTGAGAGGACTGGTAAGGCTATGTGTTGACACTGACAGTGTAGAAGAGTAAATTGCCAATAGTGTAACCTACCTGTAGTATGCCTCCGCCTATGCTGTCAGGGTGGTGGTGCAGGAAGAAGGAGGGGAGTCCGAGGGCTTTACAAAGCCAGTCCATTACATTCATCTCCAGCTCTGTGCACGCTGGGCTGGATGCCTGTCCAAACCCATCATCACACACAACACAATAGGCCTCATTCATCAAGCAAAAATACACAAACATTTGTACGGAGGGGTTTTTGAATAACTAATCTCTACTTAATATTTGATTAGAATGAATCATTGGAAACAGCTGGCATGCATATTTTGTTTTTGAGTAAACTGTGCCACAGAATTATCAAAGTTCTACCTTTTACACATGTATAAGGAAATGTTGATGAATGAGGCCCAATTCTCTTGATCGTAGATGATTTGCTAATTCATGGTTATACATAATTGTAATTTTTGTATGCAACATAGTGGAGATACAGTACTAATGGCAGTGTTGTGGTCGAGTCACTAAATCTCGAGTCTGAGTCGAGTCTCGAGTCCCCAGTGTTCGAGTCCAAGTCCGAGTCACCAAAGAAAAGCCAGAGTCGAGTCCGAGTCGAGTCCCCATTAACCTAGTCCGAGTCCAAGTCATCAAGGTTGAGTCGACTCCACTCAGTCAAAGAACTGACATACAGATAAAAAAAGGTCTACATTAAACATAAATGACACAGCGGTCACCATTTCAAAGGGAGTTTATTTACTTTGTGACACAATAGCCAAACAAATGCACTAGCCATCAATAATATTATATTATGCCAAATGATTAGGGCCTAAAAATATATATATTATTTATCATGAAAGTTGTTTGGATTACCCAGGTGAACCCAATGCAGCTGATGGCATCAGCCAGCATGTCTCCTAGCATGGAAGGCCACGAGGTCAGGGCCGGGTAGTAGGCATGCATGTGAGGACTCTGCCAGTGGACCACCTGAGAAACAGCCATGAAATACCTACATGACTTTTACAAAGGCAATGTACAATCATTCAGCTGAGCTACTGATCGTAATACTTTTTTTTCCACCAGTTAATTCAAATTCAAAATACAATATCTTGATTTTGTAGACCTACCCCTGGCATGATGACTCTCTCGATGTCGTGGAAAATGCTCTCCCACTCCTCCGGCTCCGTAGGGGCACTATCAGGGAGCAGCTCCCTCATGTATCCCGGCTTCACGTCGGGAATCACTTTCCTCTCTCTGATGGAGCCCAGGTACTCTGTGATGTAGTCCACCAGCTCCTTACCTGCTCCACAACAACACACTGCACTGTAACATGTACTCTGTGATGTACTGTAGTCCACCAGCTCCTTACCTGCTCCACAACAACACACTGCACTGTAACAGGTACTCTGTGATGTAGTGTAGTCCACCAGCTCCTTACCTGCTCCACAACAACACACCACTGTAACAGGTACTCTGTGATGTAGTGTAGTCCACCAGCTCCTTACCTGCTCCACAACAACACACTGCACTGTAACAGGTACTCTGTGATGTAGTCCACCAGCTCCTTACCTGCTCCACAACAACACACTGCACTGTAACAGGTGACGGTAAAAATGACTGGAACCTTGTAGAAATGGAAGAATACCAAGCCATACAGATATAATACAACAAAGTCCAAGAAAGAATACCTCTACGATTGTATTCCTCTGCTTGCATCCTTGAAATGTCCACTGTACCAGTCGTTGTGGGTGACGGGTGGTTGCAGTGCTCCTGGGCACAGTAGTGGGAGAGATCACAGAGCTAAATAGGCTCTATTATGAATAACCCGCCCCTGGCTGACGCATATGATGAACCACTAAACAAACATACTCAGCACACACTCATTCCATCCCCAGCTCTAAGCTCCCAATTTCTACTGATGGTGACAGATTTGGGTACAGCTTCACTTGTTCTTTAAAAGTGCAAACATGTAAACTTGTAAAAGGATATCTTGACATGCCACCTTTTTAGACCATTTACCAAATGTAGCATTACAATGGTCCCGGCAGGCGGGGGGGTAGTCATCAGCAAGGTTCCCACTCTTCAAGAGATCATGACATTCTCAGTAATTAACCCTTTCACTACCACACTACCAAAGGGTTAACCCTTTCACTGCGACACTACAGAAGGATAACCCTAGTGTGGTAGTGAAAGGGTAACCTTCTGTAGTGTGGTAGTGAAAGGGTTAATGTGGAATAATTTTACCAGAGTATTCATGGAGATGGACAACAGTGTCTTTGATTGAGGATGGACTTTACTGACAGAATGACATGTTGCAACATGGAGAGACCGTTTAGGTTACAGCAACGGCCCTATAGCCCAGATCTCTGTAGAGTAGAGTGACGAGCTAACAATGTATTAGAGTAGACAAAACTAAGTGGAACATTGACGTACATAATATGAATTATAGATATGATGTGCAGAGAGATCTGGATAACGACGTAGAGATAGATATGATTGGGAATGACGTAGAAATATGAGCGAAAGCTATGCGTATAGTGTGTGTGTGTGTTTTAAAAAGAGAGAGTGAGAAGGCTGTGTGTGTGCATATGTGTGTACAAGTTGTAAGTGTGAGAGAGAGAGAGAGAGAGAGAGAGAGAGAGAGAGAGAGAGAGAGAGAGAGAGAGAGAGAGAGAGAGAGAGAGAGAGATGTGTAGATACTGTAGATATGCCTGGGAGTGAAGGCTATGTGTATGTGATTGTGCGTGTGTGTGTGGGGGGGGGGGGGGGGGATAGTAAGAGGGAGAGAGAGGGAGAGATCCCTCTCTTTGTCATTTATGTGGGTTAAGAAATGTTAAATGAAATTCCTCCTATCAATAAAGGGTGGCTAATTTTGGAACAGTCTGCCACATGAAATCAGAGAATACCCCACGCAAATAGTTGAGCAGTATGTTTTAAAGATAGCAGTGAATTAATTACTGTAATTATGTATTGTAAGATCCAAGTTGGCAGCAAGCACATTTCCATGTTTGTTTGACGTCTGAGTAATTGTGGTTTTCATCGTTTTAATTGAGCTTTGATTTTTAAAACATGAAGTTTCAAAAATGTTAAAGCAAATTTAACTTATCTAAAAAACCAGAACATTTGGACTGACCAACTTATTCTCCAACTTTGGGCCTCTGCACTGAGTAAGATTACTGCTCACCTGACTATTACCTGGAGGCTACTACCATAATGCTGCAGCCAGGAGAGAAGGGTACACAGGTAAAGGGGTACACAGATTGGATTACAGTTGCATAGTCCTCAACGAGCTGCTGGAACTTACACCCCAGGCTACCAGCCACCACCACCACCAGGCCAGCCCCAGGCTACCAGCCACCATCACCAGGCCAGCCCCAGGCTACCAGCTACCAGCCACCATCACCAGGCCAGCCCCAGGCTACCAGCCACCACCACCAGGCCAGCCCCAGGCTACCAGCTACCAGCCACCACCACCAGGTCAGCCCCAGGCTACCAGCCACCACCACAAGGCCAGCCCCAGGCTACCAGCTACCAGCCACCATCACGAGGCCAGTCCCAGGCTACCAGCTACCAGCCACCACCACCAGTCCAGCCCCAGGCTACCAGCTACCAGCCACCACCACCAGGTCAGCCCCAGGCTACCAGCAACCACCACAAGGCCAGCCCCAGGCTACCAGCTACCAGCCACCATCACCAGGCCAGTCCCAGGCTACCAGCTACCAGCCACCACCACCAGGTCAGCCCCAGGCTACCAGCTACCATCACCAGGCCAGCCCTAAGCTACCAGCTACCACCACCAGGCCAGCCCCAGGCTACCAGCTACCAGCCACCACCACCAGGCCAGCCCCAGGCTACCAGCCACCACCACAAGGCCAGCCCCAGGCTACCAGCTACCAGCCACCATCACCAAGCCAGTCCCAGGCTACCAGCTACCAGCCACCACCACCAGGTCAGCCCCAGGCTACCAGCTACCAGCCACCATCACCAGGCCAGCCCTAAGCTACCAGCTACCACCACCAGGCCAGCCCCAGGCTACCAGCTACCAGCCACCACCACCAGGCTATTCGAACGCACCACCACGCGTCTATTCGAAGCCCAAACAATTCATGCTTCCGCGTTCGAGTTTTGCGCTCTGATTGGCCACTGACCTACGCTAGTTACGCCCCCCTTATCTACGCCAGTTATCTACGCCAGTTCTGCACGCCCAACTCTACTAACAGCCTGCAGCCTGCTCACTAGTTCTGCCTCTACTAACAGCCTGCATTATCCAATTCATATCAATCGAAATAACGTATTGTTTTCATCTCTCTATATTAACGGCTTGCTAGTTGTGCCTCTACTAACAGCCTGCATTATCCAATTCATATCAATCGAAATAACGTATTGTTTTCATCTCTCTATATTAACGGCTCGCTAGTTCTGCCTCTACTAACAGCCTGTATTATCCAATTCATATCAATCGAAATAACGTATCTCTCTATATTAACGGCTCGCTAGTTCTGCCTCTACTAACAGCCTGCATTATCCAATTCATATCAATCGAAATAACGTATTGTTTTCATCTCTCTATATTAACGTGATTCCATCAACACAACATAAATGTTCAAAACACGACAAGACAGTTTGCATCACTTCCCACGGTTCTCGGCACTTATTCTACCGGTAGTGCGGTAGTTGTTGCCACGGTATAGGGTCTTTGGGTGAATACTTAATTGGCGGGGAAGAAGAACACTGATAGCGGTGTGTGGACCGTCCTGCAAGCCCCAGACCACCGTCCGAGCCGTTAATATAGAGAGATACGTCATTTCGATTGATATGAATTGGATAATGCAGGCTGTTAGTAGAGGCAGAACTAGCGAGCCGTTAATATAGAGAGATGAAAACAATACGTTATTTCGATTGTATAAAGCCATTTTAGGCAAACTACCACTGTATATATGTGCCATATATTTTTACCAGTTTGCGACTCTTACAACCTCAGATCCAGTGCCTAGATAAGGTTCCAGGTACCTGCTGTGCGGACTGAGGCTGGAAAAAGGAGTCTTCTTTATTTTGGTCCTTGGTCTTGGAATGACCTTCAGTCAAGCCTCAAACTGATGGCACTTGTTCCTTTAGCCAGTTTTAAATGGATCTGAGGTCCTTACCACCAGCTGCTCATGTAGTAATAAGTAACGTACCTTGGTTTTTTATTGTTCCAAATGAATGAATGAATTATTTTTAGTGCCGTCAGGCGTTTAAAATAATTAATCTAATTAATTACAGGATTTGTAATTAATTAATTGAATTAATCGCATTTTAATCGCATAACCATTTTATGCCTGATATTCTATATTCTATAATCATATTTCAAATTGCATGTGTCCGGATGGCAGAATTCAGTACTGTATACAAAACCTTCTGTTTAATCATCTTCCATTCATTAATTTGCTTAGATTTTTCAGGTCTGGTCAATTTTAGCATGGTGTTATTCACAGTCAAAGATATAAAAAAAGATTTATTGATATTCTCATTTGGTTCATTACAATTTACTCAAGCCTAGTAACAGACACAGTATTTCTGACACTGGGAATACATTCCCTGAGATCCATAGATGTCCCTAGAATCAGATACCAAGAACATGCAAATGGACCATATTAAAAAAAAGTCTGTAAATGTGTATTCTACGTTCTTATGGAATGAATGAAAAAAAAATCATAACACGATAATTAGCTGTGTAATTAATTAATCTAATTAACGCGATAAACTGACAGCCCTAATTATTTTGTTTCGAATGTTTACAAATAAACAATAAACAAATATTTTTCGAAATGTTTACAAATAAACAAACGAAAAGGATAAGTTTGAAGCCAAATGGCATAGAACAACCTACCCCTAATTCAAAAACAAATTAAAAAACAAAGGCCAAGTCTGCAAAAAAGTTAATGTTTGCAAAATGAAACAATCAACAAAAACCGATCCCGAAAAGAACATTAAGCCAACAGGAAAATCAATACTTAATCTGCAATACCCGAGTTACATGGTAGAGAAAACAGATTCTAGGTTAAATCTTTTTAAACTTAAAAATACTCCTGCTGTTTTTTATTTCATCCGGTAGATAGTTCCAGAGTTTCACTCCTTTAACTGACACAGACATACTTTTAAGTGTGGTTCTGTTTCGTATTCGCTCTCGCTCGGCATCGCTCTCTGCACTATCTCGCATATGTGCACGCGCACTGAATAAAGACCACAAATGTACCTTTAATCCCAATATTCGTCTGACCACACCCCTATCAGCTTACCCATATAAGCAGGGGTGGGGCCACCCACTCGCCTCCTTCTCGCTTTCACCACAAGGAAGAAGTGCCTCGGTAGATCCCCACACTTGACACCATGCTGGAAGAAAGGATTAGGAGCAGCTTTGGGAAACAAGGATACGTTGACATCATATCTTTATTTTCTCTCTCACTTTTTTCGAGAAAATACGGCGATATTGTCTTCGTACTGGAGTGTCTGGAAGATGATGATCATTCTAAAAATCCTCCACCGGTTTTCGTATTGGGAGTTCGTGCCGCTACATGCTTTTCCAACTGCAGTCCTTGCTGTGTGCTGGTTGCGGTAAAGGCACAGCTGGGCTGTAGGACACGCCGCGGTTGTGAGACGCGGTGGGTTCCTGGTTCTGGTGAGTTATGTTTGCTGGCAGGCTTCACTTGTCTGTTAGTGCTATGGGGGCTACTTGACAATGTTTATGAAAACCGGCCCCAGGCTAGGGTCCTTTGTTCAGTCTCCTAGACGACAGGAGACCTTGGTCTGAAGCCATTTTAGTTTAACTAGTGGGCCGCGACCATTAACACTGGTGATCCCTGTGTGTTCTGGACGAGTGGGTATCTCTCTGTCCCGTGTTAAGCCCCTTCTTTCATATCCAAATGAGAGTATTCCTTCACGAGGAGATATGTGCATGGATGTGCGATAGCGGCAGATCCATGTTCAAGTCAGCTACACAGGCCAGTTTGGTATTGTGCTGATTCCGTCGGGTGTTGGTAAAATCACCGTTGTAAAGCAGTGTTGACATCTTGTTTCTCTTTTCTCTTAAAAAGTGAGGAGGGGTTCAGAACGGCGGCCTGTCTGGGTGAGTGTTATGTCATTGTATACATGTTCAGGTGATAGCTGCTTAGCTTACGGTTAGCCAGTCAGCTGTTAGCTGCTGCGTTAGCCTGCTGGGATCGCTGCATGGCCTACTTAGGTTGGGCCTACTGTTAGCCAGTCAGCTGTTAGCTGCGGCGCTAGCATGTCGTGATCACTAGGTAACGTTAGCTTGCTGCTATAGGCCAAGGCCTGGCGCGGGGAGCTTCAGCTCCTCGCGCGCCGCCGCGAGCTCGCTTCTGGTCGCGTGCGCCGTTAGCTCTGCGTCTCGCGAGCAGGGGCAGTAGCGCCCGAACGGTTGGAGCGGCCGTTAGCTTAATGCTACTCTGTTGAACGTGCTTTGATTATAACATGTTTTACACTCTTGACTACGACGTCATCCTTGACAGGGGATGTTCGTCGACCCTGCCCTGAGCCTGGACGGGGATTGCGTCAACAAAGAGGACTGTAGCGACTGGTTGGAGCGACGACGCTGCCCAGTTCGAGCAACACAGGATCGGCTGTGTTCCTACGGTATCTTGACTGCACTTCGCGGATCTACGTTCCGGGTAGGACAAGGTTTGACCAGACCTTATAACACGTCTTCTGGTTTTACTTTTCTAAATGTTTTGTGAATAACGATGTTTTCCCAAAACGTGTGTTGCTGCAATGCATTTAGGATACGACGCGGTTATGTGTGAACTGTCTTTGTCACTGGCAGTTAGCTTCTCCGTGCAAATCGGGTTGTTGTTACAGATGTGAAAATGATCTGGTTGTTGTGTGAGAAACATCATGGTGTTTATATGTACCGTGTACTCACAACTAAGGTAACTAACCTATGAAGCTATGCTTAGTGACAAGTGAGTAAAAGAATGTTCTTTTCTCAGCCTGTGATGACAATGAACAGTGTTCACATATTAACAGGTTTTCCTGTTTTAACTGGCCGTATTAAGGGTAAAATAAGAGGATTGTGTTTCCCCCCGGTTCCCTGGGGACTTTTTCATCCTCCTATCAGACATGTTGCACTATATTGTGTCTTTTGTGTGGTAGGGATGCGATGTAACCCTTAGCTTGATTGCTGAGGTTGTGCTAAAACTGCTGGAGAAACTTTATTTTCCTAAAAGAAAGATTGTTTGGTCGCTGTCGTGTGTGCTTAGCAAGGCCTGTGGCCGATACTAATCGAGAATTATGTATTCTCTCATTATGAAAAACGGCGTTCCTCTGTAGAGTGTTTTTGCCATTTTTTGTAGGTGATGGTGGGTTGTGTGTGTCATGTGACCTACAACTGGGTTGGACTGGCCACAGAAGCACATGTGTATGTTGGACCGGGGTATGTTGGTTCGGCACGTTACGGGGGGGGGGGGGGGGGGGGAGGGAGTTTCCTGGTCCCACGGCCTGGTATATTGGGCGTGTGCACCGCAGGAATTCCCCCGCCATAGAGTACGTCACCGTGCGCGTCTCTGTTGGTAGGACTTCCGTGTGCTGTTCAGGTCCATGTGATGGATCTGTTTTAGGGGGGTGGTCAGGGCTCCTCCTCACCAAGCGCCTATTCGGGCCTTCTGTGAGTTCGGACTCCTTCTTCCATGTGAGGGAGCCTCCATTGGAGTACAGAGCCTTCCTCCTCAGATTGTCAAAGTGAGTGGACCCTCTAGAAGGTGTCCTATTCTATTGTATATGTATTCGATTCAATTCGATTATTGAGTGTGTATGGGTTCAGTGCCTCTTCCCCGGAGAGCCCTAAAACCAATTTTTTACATGGCTCAAGGTGCAATATATTCTTTTCAATCTGTACAGCTCGCGTGGGAAGTCTCTCTGGGGATCCCCGTCTCCTTCCTATGGGAGGGTGGTGGGATGTAAAAATGTGAAATTTTTTTACCCCCGGCTGTGTAGACTGGGATACATACTGTTGATGCTTCCTTCTTTTCTTTTCAAAAAGTGTTGGAGTTAGGGAGTGTCACACCCCTCTTGTCGTTCCCCTGGGCGCCTTGGGGATTCAATGACAGGTCTAAATAGCCTGTTCATTGATGGGGGTGTGTCCCGACGCACGTATAGGGCTAGCTCGCTGTAAACAGGCGACTGACTGGCACGCCTTGGTTGCTTGTGGTTAAAACGGCGTTTTTATAAAGCAACTGAGATGGGGGTTTTTCCTCTTCCGACGACCAAATCCCACAACCTGGGTTGGTTTTCGACGGATTCTCGTTCATGTCTGGGGGATGATGACGGAATGGATCTGAACATGTGTAGAGGGGTCTCACGCCCTTGGGGTGGGCCACCAGGCGCGGTTCGCCCGAACGTCTGGGTGGCGCCTTCTTTTCATGTTAAGATCGACGTGCATATCTGCCCTTTCTCCTGGAGTAGGCATGTCGGCGTGGTTAGGGCACGGGACTGGTTCTGGTCACGCTGGTCCGGATCAGTTGAACCCGTTGTCCGCCGGGGATGCAGATCTGCTGTTCTGGTACCCTGAGGGACTTGGGCTTTTTTCAGGGGGAAAAATGCCAGGTCGGTCCGGGTGTCACAGGGTTAAGCGCTATGGAGACCCTGGTTGGGTACGTTTTTACTCAGCACTGTCGTAATGGCTTACGGCCATGCCATTCTGTACACGCTCGATCTCGTCGGATCTCGGCCGCTACACAGGTTGGTCCTGGTTAGTACTTGGTTGGGAGACCGCCTGGGAATACCAAGTACGGTGTGCTTAGGGGCTGGTTCTCCATTCTTTTTCGCTCCTCTCTCACGCATGGCGAAGAGGGGCCTGTGGGGGTGGTTTTTGACCTCCTCTGGTGACCCTGTGCTTCCCGTACCGCCAGGCCCGGTCCGAAGTAATGTTTCGTCGACCCGTAGGCCTGGGTTAACCCTTTTTTGGAAACTGAAACACTTGTACTGCGGTATAGCCGGTGTATACCCGCAGGTGTGTTTTGGAGTTTTTTCTTGAGGGGTTATAGGAACAACCACCGCATTGGGTAACACCAAGGTGGTTGATTCCCTGGTGTGTTGGAGCAGTGTCAACTCCCGGGTTCACCGGTTGAGGGTGCCCCTGCACGTTCATGACGTCTGCCAATCGTGTCAGCCTTCTCTGCCTCGACCCCTCTGGGTGGGGGTTTTTAAATGGAGGCTTGGTCATGCAACACCGCCAGCTTACGCTCCTTCCGCCGGGGCGCCTGTGTTCAGCTGTCCCCTCTGGCGCCTGTCTCGTCCGCAGTCTCCAGGCTAGGGTTAATAGCCTGTTGCCTGGTTTTTCCCCGGTGCGCTGCCTGCTTCCGTTGGTTAACCTTTTTTGTGTGCTTACGGCCATGCTGACTGCCTGTTGCAGGGTCAGTGTGCCAGGCGGTGTACTATTGGGGGGACGGGGCCCGCTCGGCTGAGGGGCCTTTGTCCGAATACGCTGGCGATGTGGGGGGCGGGGCACTACGTGCCCACCTGGTGGGGTCTTGATGCTGGCATCATGGACTTCTCCGGGCCCCCATTCCAGGGAGTCCAGTCCTTTTGGTGGGTCTGGGTCTTCCTTCGCGCTCCGCTGCTACGGCCTTGCCACGGGGTTGGGTTTGCCCTTGACCCCGTGATTCTGGGGGCAGTAACGAGGTTGTTCCTCCGTTCGTTCCCGGGTGGCATGCGGGTTGTGCGTAGTCGTGGGGTCAAGCCACGGTCTGCTCACCCTGTGCGTTGAGTTGCTTGAGTGCCTCTTCGCACGGTCGGGTCCGTCGCCCTCCCGTGAAGCCCCTAATAGGGGGGGTGCCCTCCATTAGGGTGGGTCGGGGGGGCTCGGCCCTCCCTGTTCTGATGGTTGTGGGGGGCTGTCAGCGGGGTGTATTTGTCGGCCGTTGGCTCTCGCTCGGCCTCCCTTGTGCAGAGAGCGATGCCGAGCGAGAGCGAATACGAAACAGAACGTTAGGTTATGACTATAACCAAGTTCTGTTAGTATAGCGACGCTCGGCATCCGACGCCGCTGCAGCCTTTGACCTCGCCTTGTGGCGAAAGCTTGGGAAGGAGGCGAGTGGGTGGCCCCACCCCTGTTTATATGGGTAAGCTGATAGGGGTGTGGTCAGACGCATATTGGGATTAAAGGTACATTTGTGGTCTTTATTCAGTGCGCGTGCACATATGCGAGATAGTGCAGAGAGCGATGCCGAGCGTCGCTATACTAACAGAACGTTCGAGCTCTAGGCTGTTTGAAATTGAGTGCTCTTCTTAAATTATACCTCACTTCTCGTTCTTTAAACAAAATGTGTAAGTTACTTGGCAGTTGATAACTTCTAGCTTTAAAAATTATCTCTGCTGTTTTAAGGTCAACTAAGTCAAGGAACTTTAATGCCCTTAGATAAAAAAAACAGTGTGTTTGTCGGATGGAGATAACTAACATTGTTCACAACCCTTATTGCCTTTTTCTGTAAGATAATAATAGGATTCAGATTCGTTTTGTATGTGTTTCCCCAAGTGTCTATACAGTAAGTTAGATATGGTAATAAAAGAGTACAATAAATTGTGTATAATGATCTCAAATTGAATATGTGTCTGGTTTTTCTTAAGATACCTAGCTACGCGCTGTTTTTTTCTTTACATAGTTATGTAACAAAAAAACAAACAAAAAAACGAACCCTAACTAACCTTACTGTCATGCACTTGTCCTAATAAACTAACCTACACATGCAACACTTTGATGAACATTGTTACTCAGCTGATAGAGTTGTACCCTTCCTGCTGACTTGTCGTACAGAACTTGTAAGTCGCTTTGGATAAAAGCGTCAGCTAAATGACTAAATGTAAATGTAAATGTAAATGTATATGAATTTTCCAGCTGAGGTTTTGGTCTATCACGACACCCAAAAAAGTATATTCACTTACTCTTTCAAGATGAACATTATCTGGGCGGCTAGGTGGTGTAGTGGGCAAGGCGCTCGCCACCAATGCAGGAGATGCTGGGTTCGAGCCCAGCTCTCCGCATTGCTATCAGCTTGGCTGGTCGTTCATACTAACACAATTGGCAGTGTTAGGGGTGGGAAAGCTGAAGGGTGGGGATCGGACATTGTGGACAGCGACTCCTACAGGTCGGTTGGTGTGCCTGCGCAGCAGAATCAGGAAGCGACGGGGGCGGCGTGTCCCTCCCACGCAGACCCCCGCCGCTGAGAGATCGCGCTGTGCAGGTGAAAAGATGCAACGGCTGCTTCCTCAAGTACCGGAGGGGACACGTGATGTAAGGCTTCGTCCACATTGCAGCCGGCTTGTGGGAGGCATGGCCTAACAACGTTCGAGACAGGGGAGGGTAGAATTGGACTTTACGAAATTGGGATGGGAGAAAAAATAGAAAATGGGAGAAAAAAGTAGATAAAAAAATAATAATATGAACATTATCTATGCATATCTCTACTAGAGTATCCGGATGTATTTTTTTTTATTACCAAACAAAATACATTTAGACTTACTTATATTTAAATAAAGGTTAAATATTATTATTATTATTATTATTATTATTATTATTATTATTATTATTATTATTATTATTATTATTATTATTATTATTATTATTATTATTATTATTATTATTATTATTATTATTATTATTATTATTATTATTATTATTATTATTATTATTATTATTATTATTATTATTATTATTATTATTATTATTATTATTATTATTATTATTATTATTATTATTATATTTTTTTTTAATATATTATGTATTAAAGTGTTATTGTGATTTGTTGTACACATGTATTAGTACTACTGTAATTGCTGTTATATGTTTGTTTAGATGTTTTATGATTCCAGGTAACATCTCTTAACACTAGCACAGCTGACAAGGGGTCTAGCACGAGCCGCATGTGGCTCTTTGCCCGTCAATGTGTGGCTCTTTCATCCAAAAAAAATATATATATATATTTTTTTTTATGTCACTCAAACCTACATTTCATTGTGGTAAACCTCATCTTTTTATATTCAGAGGTAATTATATAGTTTACACTGTTTATTTTTCTCATATTTCTCATATAAGCTGTCGGGTTATCTGACCCGTTCCTGGCAGGAATTAGTGGCATTTTCTCCATGGCTGTGCTAGTGTTAAGGGACAACAGATGAAAACGGTAGGTTATGTATATAACCTAGTTATATGATTACTGGCTGAGCGTCCCGCTCTTAAGCCTATCGAGATACACCTCATCTCATGTACCTATTAGGGATGTCCCGATCCGATCACGTGATCGGGATCGGCGCCGATCACGTGCTTTTCAGAGGATCGGGGATCGGGAAAAAATAATAATAAAAATCGGCAGTCAAAAAAAGATTTTTTTATTCAACAAACATGACCATGTCCAAGTCTTAAACTCATACGGAGGCCTTAGTTTTGGTTTTAAATTACATATAATATATCATCATTAATGTATTTATTGTCACACAGAGCAGAATAATTGTCCACAACAAACACATTCCCTTTAATTTACACCGTTGCAACAAACACATTCCCTTTAATTTAGACCGGCTACACGCTCACATCACAACAACAGTACAACACGTCGCTCCCGAAACACGGTTAATATCCACTGACTTGAGCAGCTAGACTTAATGTCAGAGGTTTGGAACTAAGCATTTTATAATAGAAAGTCAAGCCAGTTGCAATGTTTGCAAGGAGGACAGGCTGGAGGCGAAGTTTTCAGACTAACTTTTCACCTGGAGGATAACGTCAATTATTTGCTGTGACTGAGGATTATCGTCGGCGTTTCAGACCAGAATGGACCATTACGTAAGTCGAACACTGAATCTAAATGTATACTAATGTGCAAACATATATTGAAACTTTTAATATTTCTCATATGAAGCAGAAGCACATTTCTCAGGGTGAATGTAATAACAAAAGCCTCCGCGCTCGCGCCCCGGACTATAGGCAACAGAGGGGCTTGTCTCGATCCGCCAGTTTCTGACAAATGCGTCAAAATTGATTACTAATGTGAAAGATCGGATCGGAAACGATCGGATCGATAGATATTTAAAATCACATGATCGGGATCGGATCGGGAGCAAAAAAAGGCGATCGGGACATCCCTACTACCTATTGTACTCCTCTATGGAGGCGCAGCCTATAAGACCTAACTACACACCCTCAAGCCCCCTACGCTCTGCATCTTCTGGCCGCCTCAGACCTACTCCTATCCAAGCTCCGGGAGGGTCATCAAAGAGAAGTCGCCTATTCTCAATCCTTGCCCCACAATGGTGGAATGAACTACCCACCCCAGTTAGGACAGCCGAAACACGTCCAATCTTTCGCCGTCGACTAAAGACGCACTTCTTCAACCATTATCTGAATTAAAAAAGGGAAAAAAAATTATCTAACCCTAACTAACCATACTGTCATGCACTTGTCCTAATAAACTAACCTACACTGTAGCACTCAACACTTTGATGAACATTGTTACTCAGCTGATAGAGTTGTGCCCTTCCTGATGGCTTGTCGTACAGAACTTGTAAGTCGCTTTGGATAAAAGCGTCAGCTAAATGACTAAATGTAAAATGTAAATGTAAGACAGTAGGCATGGTCACCAATACACTCTTCCTCGCCAAAATCCCGTTTCCAGTAAAAGACACCTCAAGGGGACTCAGGGCCGCTTAAGAGCGGGACGCTCAGCCAGTACTCATATAACTAGGTTATATACATAACCTACCGTTATATATCGTACTTGGCTTATCGCGTCCCGCTCTTAAGCCTATCGAGATATGGGTTCGAGTGGACGCGAGGCCCGACAGATGCACCCCCTGAGGACCCGTAAGCCCACATCAAGGGGTTCGGGGAGCCCCGTCACCCCATCCTTCCTAATGAAGGGGGGGCGCAGTCAACTCCACCTGAGTGCGAGCAAGAGGGAACTAGAACCCCTTGAACACACAGCACAGGCGGAACCACGTGTGACCTACACATTGTGGCCCATACCCACACACTCCTGCTACCCTACTTGGACTTCCTGACGGGCAGACCCCAGGTGGTGAGAGCAGGCAACTGCACCTCCTCATCCATCACCCTCAACATAGGGGCCCCCCAGGGCTGTGTTCTGAGTCCCCTCCTCTACTCCCTGTACACACACGACTGTGTGGCTCAGCGGAGTAGCAATACAATCATCAAATTTGCTGACGACACAGTGGTGGTGGGCCTGATCTCTGCCAACGACGAGAGGGCCTACCTGGAAGAGGTCAAGGTCCTGGCGGGATGGTGCCAGGAAAACAGCCTCTCCCTGAACGTCAGCAAAACAAAGGAGATGATTGTGGACTTCAGGAGGTCGGGGGTCAAGGACTACAGCCCCCTCAGCATCGACGGGGCACCGGTTGAGAGAGTCAACAGCTTTAAGTACCTCGGAGCCTACATATCCGAGGACTTGACATGGACCACACACATTGACAGTGTTGTGAAGAAGGCACGACAACGCCTCTACTTCCTCAGGCGCCTAAGGAAGTTCCAAGTCAGTCAGAAGATCCTTAAGAACTTCTACTCATGTACAATAGAGAGCATCCTGACTGGCAACATCACCTCCTGGTTTGGGAATAGCACTGCACAAGACCGAAGCAGACTACAAAGAGTGACACGTTCAGCCGAACGCACAATTGGAGGGGGGCTCCCCACCCTCCAGAACATTTACAACAAGCGTTGCAGGGGCAAGGCTAAGAGAATCATTAAAGACTCCAGTCACCCGAACAACTGCCTCTTTGAACTGCTGCGGTCAGGCAAGCGATACCGGAGTCTCAAGGTGAGCACAGAAAGACTCAGAAGAAGCTTCTATCCCCAGGCCATCAGGCTGCTAAACGAACAATGAACACTACACAACAACAACCATCAAACGCACATAGCACACACATCCACACGCACACACTCACTTTAAACAAACACACTGTAGCACCCACTCCACACACTTTATAGCACACACTCACTTTAAACAAACACACTGTAGCACCCGACAATTCACACACAACACGCGTCGTATCCTCAATGTATTGCAGCAACACACGTTTTGGAAAACATCGTTATTACAAAACATTTAGAAGGGAAGGAAAGAAGAAGTGTTTAAAGTCCGGTTGGGACTCCTACCCTGAGCGCAGGCCAAGAGAACTGCAATCTGATACGGGACACCGAAGTTGAACACGGCATCTCCTGTGTTGGCGACGAGGGTAACGTCGCTGCGCCACCCAGCCGCTACGTTTCTCCATGTTGACGCAGTCCTCGCTGGCAGGGCTCCCGGTGTAGGTTCGACTAACATCCTCTGTCAAAGATGACGTCGTAGTCAGAGTGTTTAAGGCATGTTATAGTCATAGCAACGTTCAACAGTGTAGCATTAAGCTAACAGCCGCTCTCGACTGATAGCAACGTTTCCTAGCCTAGTGACACAACGGGCTAGTGCCGCAGCTAACAGCTGACTGGCTAACAGGTAGGCCACAACTAGCACGCAAGCTAAGCAGCTATCACCTGAACTGTACACAACGACATAACAAGCCACACTTCAGACAGGCCGCCGTCTGAAACCCTCCTCATCCTTTAAGAGAGAAGAAAAAAAGAAATGTCAACACAGTTTACAACGGTGATTTTACCAGACATACGGCGGAGCCGGCACAAGTCCCATCTGGGCTGCAGCCGACTTGAACATGGATCTTCCGATAACGAACATCCATGCCCACATTTCCTCGTTTAGGGTGTACTTCCACTCAAGTGAAAGATGGGGCCTGCACGGGACAGAGAAGTATCCGCTTGTCCAGAGAATCCTGGGTTCAGCAGGTCCTGGTCGCGGCCCACTAGTTGACCATCATGGGCTTCAGACCAAGATCCTCCGCCGTCGCCTAAGAGGCCGAACAGAGGACCCTAATCTGGGGCCGGCTTTCGTAAAAATTGTCAGCTAGCCCCCATAGCACTAACAGACAACTGGCGCTCGCAAGCAAAACATTACTCACCCAGGCTCGAAAACAACCAGTCCCTCACAACAGACGGTGCCTTCCACAGTCCAGCTGTATAACCGGAGGTTCAAATACCTATCCAGCCGCAGCAAGGAGGACTGCCGGTGGGGAGTATATAAGCGACGCGAGCCCCTAATACGAAAAAACCGGTGGAGATTTAGAATGATCATCATCTTCCAGACACTCCAGTGACGAAGACAATATCGCCGTATTTTCTCGAAAATAGTGAGAGAGAAAATAAAGATATAATGTCAACGTATCTCCTTGTTCTTCTGTTTTCCTTTCTCCAGCTAATACTTTCTTCCTCGCCAAGTGATTGGTATACAGGCACTATATTGTGGATGAAATTTGAGAAGGAGATGAGTGTGTGGCCCCACCCCTGCTTATGTAGGCAGCAGATGGGGGTGTGGTCAGACGGATGTTGGTATGTAAAGGTACATTTTGAAATTTATTCAGTGCATATCCACTGAAGCGAGATATATGCAACTGATGCTGAGCGGAGCCATAATGAAATAGAACTGATTCTTAGAGGAGCAAATGGTTAGGATTTCATATTCATAGAATATCCAAAGTATGTACTGTATGTCCAAATAATGTGGAACTGTGATAACTCTTTTCAGTAAAACCAAATAGTCTGGAACTACAGTATCATAACGTCAAGTAGATATTATGACTTGTTTAAATGAGTCAATAGCAGGGTGTATCAGTGTATCAGCTTTAAACTGGCACACTGTGGGCAAAATGGTGCCTGGGCTATGTCCTTATCCTGTTTAGACTATTGTGTAGACAGTTCATAATTAAGGAAGAATAGATGTGTTCTGTTCATTGAGATACCAGTGTAACTGAAGTGTAATTATAATGTAACCGAGTGTATTTTAACCTAGGGACCATAGGATCCACAGGCGGCCGCACTAACCAGCTGAGCTACTGTAAAGGGTCAGACCCGTTAGCAGGTGCTGGTTGACTGCGACCGACTAGTTAGTAGTTTACAATAATAACATCATTTAAGCTGTGTGTGTGTGTGTGTGTGTGTGTGTGTGTGTGTGTGTGTGTGTGTGTGTGTGTGTGTGTGTGTGTGTGTGTGTGTGTGTGTGTGTGTGTGTGTGTGTGTGTGTGTGTGTGTGTGTGTGTGTGTGTGTGTGTGTGTGTGTGTGTGTGTGTGTGTGTGTGTGTGTGTGTGTGTGTGTGTGTGTGTGTGTGTGTGTGTGTGTGTGTGTGTGTGTGTGTGTGTGTGTCAATGTCTCTGCAATCTTGTGAGATAATTGGCCACTGTAAATTACACTTTAGCAGTTTGGCTATAAAAATCTGTATCTTTCCATGGTAGCCTATATAGTGAGACAAGGAAATCATCATCACATGTCACTGCTATTAACCGAGGATTCGATGGATCCTTGGCACCATGCTATCACAAATAGGTGGATACCAGGCTGCTCATCCATGTGCAGGATGTGGAGTTGTATTAACTGTGTAAACAGTTTGTTCTGTTCATTCTAACTAACCCAGGTGGTGAACCATTCATTTGTGGCATTCAATTTACAAAGTAGCCTACATCTCTGCCTAGAAGAGAGAAAACTGGATTTCCAAAACGTGTGTATTGTACGGGTGGAAGTGAGTCCCTCTCCTCGCCTGGCTTCCCTAGTGTTCATTAAATTGCGGTGGTGAGAAGATATGAAATGGACCTGATGGTACAGGAAGATGGTCTCTCTTCCCCTAAAAAAAACATCATACGTTGATCCTCCCTGTAGGGTATGCTGACCCTTTATAACAGCGCTGTATCTTTCAGCTTTTCTAACCATCCACACAGAGTAGTAGACATACATGCGTTCCATTAAATTCAGAATATCATCTGCCTTCTGGAATGGCTATTCTGAGAGTGCAACACTCCCGTGTCCTGAAGCAAAGAAAACCTCCTTGGAGGGCTCACTCCGTGGATTCCCAGACCTTATGGGAACCCTAGAGACCTAAAGACCTAAATCCACCTGGATTTAAACAATAGGATAGTTCCAGACAGAGAGACAGACACAACGGATAGAAACTTCAACAGGGAAAACCTGACATGTACAATCAATTCAACAGGCACAAAACAATGTTTCTCCAGTGACTAAATCTGTTTCAGGGGCCCTCTCATGACCAGAGCTGAATCAGTGGCATGTTTGTTCACAGTTTATCATCCAAAAACACATGTACAGCAAGAGCAACATTACTTTGCCGTTGACTGGTCCCACTGTAGGGTGAAGGTATAGTAAATGTCAGCTTTGCAGATGGTGAAAACTCAACGTTGCAGATAGCAGGTGGACTGGACAACGTGCTGTCATGAGGCGTCTTTGTTGAACCAGTCTGCCATTCCAAAGCTCCAGGTGAGGGCCTGTGACATCATCACGCTCCTATAGGAAAGCTTAGGAGGACAGCAGAGGAGGGAAAAAGGACAGCCCAAAAATACATCCAGCAAAGTCTCCCCCTCAATTAGTTCATATTATCTACAGCTGCTCACCTGGACCCATTCACAGCCGGTGTCTCCAGTCTCTATGGGCCATATTCTGGGGCGGACAAATATATAGTTCCACAGAGTAAATCCACATAGTTCATAGGCAGAGTAAATCCACATAGTTCATAGGCAGAGTAAATCCACATAGTTCATAGGCAGAGTAAATCCACATAGTTCATAGGCAGAGTAAATACACATAGTTCATAGGCAAAGTAGATCCACATAGTTGATTGGAAAACAGGTTTTAAAGCAGGGTCCTGTCAACCTGTTAAACTACCAGTGATAAGTGCAGAAAGATAACTGACTAGCTACTTGTTATAACTGCACTAACCTTTCTGCGAGAAAGATTGTTGATATTACCAGTGATAACTATAACAACCTTTCTGCCAGAATGATAATTTACAACTGTGTTACAACTGTGTTATGTGTAGGTGGGGCTTGGAATAATCTATTGGACACAAGGGGGCCTTGGAAGGAAAAAGGCTGAGAACAACTGCCATAACCACTGACCTATACAAGGCCATAACCCATTTATAACTTACCCCTCACCCATGAATGCACGCTGCACAGTGTTATAAGAGTACTGACTTCTCTATTTTATCTGTCAAAACAACCGCAGATGTTTTCTCAGGTTCATGACTCATCTAGCCACGACTTCCCTTTTCCTTGCAACCACGCAAGTTGTACCACACCAGTTATTCTTCATCACACTGTTATATGGATTCAACTCTCTTATAGGTTATACAGATGATTATTCTTACATACATTGCTATTGTTCATCCTAATCACACATCTGATTTACAATACACATACTCAAACAACAAATCAAACTTGTAATCAAGCTCATTTGCTTTCAAACCAGTGTTCTTCCTGGTTTCCAGCAGGAGTCTAGTTTCTCTTCTGTTATCCAAATAGCTAATATGCTTGAGGGGTCTTCCATTGGCCCCTGCCTGAGAGCTGGGATAACTCATAAATGTTCAGATACATTTACATTTACAGATAAGCTTAATATTTGCTTATTTGCGATATGTACACATGCAAAGTTATTACCGCATTTTCTTTCAGATTATTTTGGTTGCGGGGTCAGTTTTTGTTACAATAATAATGCACTTGGGGTAGAGCTATTTTGCAGGCTGTGATGTACAGACATAAAGACAGCTCTGCATGCCAAAACATTGCATGCAAGGCAAAGATACACAGCACACAGATGTATCTTGCTGCTGTATAGATGATACATTTGTAAAGACACATCAAATGCCAAAACTAAGACGTACCTTTGACTCAGAATTGTCTGTTTTATTGAAATCTGTAGAGTTTGTTTATACTTCAGAAGTATGATATTTAGATTAGGTCCCCAAAAGCAATGGAAGTGAATGAGGAGCCTGACACCTGCTTTCCAAACAGGGACGTGCACAGGACTTTAGAGGGGCAGGTGCTCAAAGGCTGAAAAGGGCACTACACTTGTGTGTATATATTAATCGAGCGCGTGTAGCGCGCAAGCGCGATTTTTAAGGGCCCTTTTCGGGCGGGGGCCGCCTTTTTATGCTTTTTGTGGGGTTTTGGTGATCAAATATTGAATATTGAACTATAATAATCAGTGCAGGAGCTCACTTATCCTTGAAAAACACTTTTATCACTGACTTAAAAGGCCCATACATCTCCATAAATGTTCAGGGGGGAGGGAATAAGTGCTTACCCTACAGACCCCAAGAAGTGCTGTATATTCTGTATTGTTTAATATAAATGCATTTTTTATTCCAATCCCAATTTGTATTTGAGATTCCCAAATCCCATCGGACTTGACTTCTTCGTGTCCCTCAATGAGTGTAATACCAGCATTCAACTGTATGCGCCACAGCGGTTTCTATCATCATCATCATCACCACCCACGCTATGCATAAAATATAGGTCCGCGGAGAGGCACGCTGAGGAGGCCGTGCAAACTGCAATGGAATATGGGGCATCTCTCTCTCTTTACCTAATATTTTGATTCTATCCTGACATTTTTCAGTTGGAAGGGCAGTCTATATGCGTAACGGTACAAAGAAAATATATATATCAAAAGGGGCACTTTTTTGATGAGGCTCAAAAAGGCAGGTGCTCAGGCACCCCTTGGCCTCTATGTGTGCACGTGCCTGTTTCCAAAGCACACCACTAATGATGGACTGCAACTGGTGGGCCATGATTGGTCCCCTTATAGCCCAGGGGTTGAGGCTCAACATCCACATAATAATTTGTAATCTTAACCCTTTCACTAACACACTACAGAAGGTTAACCCTTTCACTACCACACTACAGACAGTTAACGGTCTGTAGTGTGGTAGTGAAAGGGTTAACCTTCTGTAGTGTGGTTGTGAACCCTTTGTCGTGTGGCTGTGAAAGGGTTAACCATTTGGTAGTGTGGTAGTGAAAGGGTTAATGATGATTTAGTGTAATACATTAAAAGGCCTTTTATGTGGAAGTAAAATTTAAGTTGACGTAAAAAGCATGACATGGAATCTAGTCTGTCTAAAAGCTGTGGATAGACTACAGACCTTTATCTGATCAAAAGCCTTTCTAATGCACCACAACTAACAACCCTAATAGAATATATTTCTTACATCCCGACTCGACTAGAAAGATCAAGGCCTGATAACTAAATTACTGCAATTGACTCTTCTTCAAGCCCAACCTAATACTGTCGTTGCGTCCTATGATAACAGTGTTTTCTTTTTTGTTTACCCTTTCACTACCACTACAGAAGGTTAACCCTTTCACTACCACTAGACGGTGCAGGCTGTCGGCTGGCAGTGACGGTCGTCACACAATTTGAAATGACATAACAAGTTGGCTGAATGTATTACAAAACATGTTTTCCCTTACTGAAAGGGCTCCCTGTGATGTTTGCATTGTATGGTGGTGGTTATATACAAATACGTGGAATGGGAATATGAGGAACATTATGGAATGAACAATGAATGAACTCTGACTGAATGGTGGTAGGATGACGATGAGAGCAAACCTAGCTATGTCATAGCTTATTGATACCTTTTAACCCCTGACAAAAGCACAAGCAGCACCTGGACTGTTCACGCCCTCTGGTATTTACTGTGCATTGTGCTCAACATGTTCTGTCTCACATCCATTTATCTGCAAAAGCCATTCACACGATGTGGATCTAGTTGTAATACAAACACACCAGGCACACAGCCATGTTATAGCACTGAAAGTGGGCACAAGACAATCATCATTCAACTGATTGTAACCAGAGGGACTAATAGGGCATTTGAGGATGTCGACCTGGGGCAATGTTCATTTGAACTCTAGGGATTTTAATCCAGTTTACCTTGTAGTAAACATTACAGTATGTTACCATGTTACCTGCTGATCCTGTGCTATTGTTCTTCAAAAGGCACTTCAAATCCAGATTACTCTTTTTGTTAAATATGTTTGTTATGAAGTTCACTTGGTGTGGGTTATTTTCAGTCCCACAGCAAACACCAGTTCTCAGTTTAGCAATCAGCTTGGTTGCTAAACCATAAATAAAGTACTTTAATTAATTTTTTTAACACAACACATCATTTTAACCACTCTCTTTTGACAGTATACTGTAGCAGTTCCACAGGTAAACCATTTTCTGAAATACCTACTCAACACCTTAAATCTTGATTAACAGTAGTATAGCATACAAACACCTTAAAGGCCAACTTGCAGGTTAAACCCTACTGATCAATTATGGGTAGTTTACATCATTGGTATATAATTTCATTATTTATTTTTTTCCATTTGACGCCGGAAATGCCACTCAGAAATGGTTAAAAAGGTCCACGCACGAATAACATGCACGAGCAAATTAAAAATCTTATCAGACGCTAGTAGGGCCGTGACGTCACTCGAGGCAACTTATGCCTTATGCCCGTCCGGGTCATAGTACTACTACTGGATATATGGCGCTGGCTAACGTTAGCATTATGTCTGCTGTCGTGAACCATTTTAGATCGGGGCATGTAGAGGAGTTTGGGGAACGAGTAAAATCATGTACAGGTCCTCTTCTCAGACCTGTGTGGCAAAGCACTGCACACGCATCATGCAAGCTACACGTCGCTGCATGTTGATCAATGGTGGCCCACTCGGTGCATCACAGTCAGTGACTGTGATGCACCGAGTGGGCTACTATTGTGCTAACAACGTGCTGCGGCGTCTGGCTTGTTGGCCGGCATGAGTGCCCGATTTGGTGTGCCTTTGTCCTCGCGGGTGTTCTGCCGGGGGAGCTTGTGGACGCGACAATAGTGGTGGTTGTAGGGTGTTTGAGCTTGTAGCGTTAGTTAGCTCATAGCTATCGTTAGCTTCTAACGGTGTATACACTATGTACAACGACACAATGATCAAACACCTTATAACTACTACTATTGTCATGTCCATAAGTTCCCTGGCAGAATACTTGTGAGGACAAGGGTATACAAGGAGGAGAGAACCATTTTAAATCGGGCATTCATG
The DNA here is from genome assembly GCF_963971535.1 of Notolepis coatsorum. Lineage (NCBI taxonomy): Eukaryota > Metazoa > Chordata > Actinopteri > Aulopiformes > Paralepididae > Notolepis > Notolepis coatsorum. The sequence continues at coordinate 27,144,172 of NC_140184.1, forward strand.
CTGGCTAACAAGCTGGGTGTCGGGGAATGTTGTTAGCACAACAATAGCTACCAAGCTAAGCTATCGTTAGCTTCTAACGGTGTATACACTATGTACAACAACACAATGATCAAACACCTTATAACTACTACTATTGTCATGTCCATAAGTTCCCTGGCAGAATACTTGTGAGGACAAGGGTATACAAGGAGGAGAGAACCATTTTAAATCGGGCATTCATGCTGGCTAACAAGCTGGGTGTCGGGGAATGTTGTTAGCACAACAATAGCTACCAAGCTAAGCTATCGTTAGCTTCTAACAGTGTATACACAATATGTACAATGACACAATGATTTACATTATTACATATGGTAACGTGGTTGTGGCTTTTACAAATAGTAGTTAGCTTTAGAGATGGATGGCTATGATCACGGAGCAATAGTGTTGTTAGGTGAAACAGATACATTTTCATTCATCACTCGGCTAGTAGTAGCAATTAAGGCTCTCTGCTTCCTGCCACTAGCTGTGTGTGACTCTCAGCCCCCTGGTGCCTGTACCTGCCGTGACGACATCATTTCGATTACATGCGCACATTATGAACCAATGATTAAAATATCCACGTGCGTGGTGATTGTGTTGGGCAGACAAAATGTTTGATAAAAACGCTAAAACTGGGTCAATTTAAATATTTTTTTTCCTTCTTCATGAAAGTCACCGTTGGCCTAGTCCACATTGTTTATTGAACAAAAATACAACCTGCAAGTTGGCCTTTAAAGCTAGATTAACAGTATAGCACACAAACACCTTAAATCTTGATTAACAGTATAGCATACAAACACCTTAGAGCTTGATTAACAGTATACACCTTAAAGCGTGATTAACAGTATAGCATACAAACACCTTAAATCATCCAGTTATCCTTGGGGTCAATTTGACCCATTCAATGTTTAACATATCTAAATGCTTATTTGCTTATTATTTCATGACTTTTCCTAATTTGTTTACAGTATGTTTACAAATGAGTAAACATAAAATCAACATGATGATGTGTTTTCAATGTCCTGTACACACTTTGCAAGCATCAATTTGACCCCAGGCTGTTTTAACCGTATAAAACATGTACACATTTATATAGAAAACACTTTACACATATTTGTTTTGATTGTTTATGATGATATTAAGGTGACTATTACATGCAAATGTATAATCTTTAAAAAAAAACGTCCCTCTGCTTTAGGGCCCAAATCTAACATACCATACCTGCAGTGTGAGAACCATCATAGTTCACATGGGGGAGGGGAGACTACCTACAAGATATTTCCTGTGAAATGGGGAGGGGGGCGTGTGCATATAACCCACTTCACGAGAACTGATATTTTGCAACATGGGGGCGGGGCCATAATGGTTCCTGCGAGGACATTGATACAACACCGGGAGGGGAGGGGGCATAATACTCACATTGCGAGAACTCTGATATTTCCAGCAACATGGGGACATGGTTCCTGCGAGGACATTGGTATTTTACGCAACATAGGGAAGGAGCAGACATAAAAGCTTGCATAGCAGCCTTCCATTGAAAACAACCTTGAAGTAAAGGTTTTCTGCCAGTGAAGTTTTGTCTCAGCTCTTTGACGGTGAAAGTGACATAGAAGAGAATGTGTATGAGACAGGGGATAATGTTGAGGAGGACCCTGATTATGAGGCATCCTCCTCTGATGAGAATGATACCCATAGTGCAGATGCTCCTGTTGTCTCTCAACCACAAGCTGACACATTACTTTCCAAAAATGGAAAGTTATCATGGGACCCACTTGCAAGCCTACATTGGGTTGCTCATTTTAGCATACAAATCAATTGATTGATTGATTGATTGAAAGTTTTATTAACAGATTGCAGAATGGGTACAGTACAGTACAGCTCAATACATACAATTGTTAAGGGGATGCAGACCAGAGAAAGACTTTCGTCTTGTTTACATCAGGGTCCCCCATTTTCAATTCATCATAACATATATGACACACACGACATACAGATACAGTACTGCTACATCCAGGGGCGTAGCTGGGGGGGGGGGGGGGGTGGGGGGGGTAGCTTAGGATGATTCCAAGGGCCCAGCACTGGGGGGGGCCCAAAAAAATAAATAATTTTACTAGACATCACTCAGGTGTATTATTGATGCTCTCATTGATACTATGTTTGTTTCTGAAGTGTGTGTGTGTGTGTGTGTGTGTGTGTGTGTGTGTGTGTGTGTGTGTGTGTGTGTGTGCAGTGGCGGACTGGCCATCGGGACGTTCGGGACGAATCCCGATGGGCCGGGACCAAAGTGGGCTGGTCAAAAAAAAAAAAAAAAAAAAAATTATACTTTTTTTTTTTTTTTTTTTTTTTTTTTTACTTTTTAACTTTTTTTTTTGGGCCAGTGTGTGGGCCAGTGTGTGGGCCACTAATGTGGGCCGATGTGTGGGCCAGTGTGTGGGCCAGTGTGTGGGCCAGTGTGTGAGTCGGTGTGTGGGCCACTAATGTGGGCCAGTGTGTGGGCCAGTGTGTGGGCCAGTGTGTGGGCCAGTGTGTGGGCCAGTGTGTGGGCCAGTATGTGGGCCGGTGTGTGGGCCGGTGTGTGGGCCGGTGTGTGGGCCGGTGTGTGGGCCAGTGTGTGAGTCGGTGTGTGGGCCACTAATGTGGGCCAGTGTGTGGGCCAGTGTGTGGGCCGGTGTGTGGGCCAGTATGTGGGCCGGTGTGTGGGCCGGTGTGTGGGCCAGTATGTGGGCCAGTGTGTGGGCCGGTGTGTGGGCCAGTGTGTGAGTCGGTGTGTGGGCCACTAATGTGGGCCAGTGTGTGGGCCAGTGTGTGGGCCGGTGTGTGGGCCAGTATGTGGGCCGGTGTGTGGGCCGGTGTGTGGGCCAGTATGTGGGCCAGTGTGTGAGTCGGTGTGTGGGCCGGTGTGTGGGCCGGTGTGTGGGCCGGTGTGTGGGCCAGTGTGTGAGTCGGTGTGTGGGCCACTAATGTGGGCCAGTGTGTGGGCCAGTGTGTGGGCCGGTGTGTGGGCCAGTATGTGGGCCGGTGTGTGGGCCGGTGTGTGGGCCAGTATGTGGGCCAGTGTGTGAGTCGGTGTGTGGGCCACTAATGTGGGCCAGTGTGTGGGCCGGTGTGTGGGCCAGTATGTGGGCCGGTGTGTGGGCCGGTGTGTGGGCCAGTGTGTGGGCCAGTGTGTGGGCCACTAATGTGGGCCGGTGTGTGGGCCGGTGTAGTGTGTGGGCCGGTGTAGTGTGTGGGCCAGTGTGTGGGCCATATGTGGGCCGGTGTGTGGGCCATTATGTGGGCCGGTGTGTGGGCCAGTGTGTGGGCCGGCAATAAAACAATAAACAAGTTGCATAAACAAAATCAGATTAAAAATGATCACAGTTCTGGTTTGCCTTAAGATGCAGTTTAAGATGGGTCTTGAACATGGAGTATGTAGGGCACTCTCTAATCACAACTGGTAGGCTATTCCAGTAGTTACCACTTTTAACAGAGAACACAGTTTTTGCAATGGTAGTATACCGAAAAGGCACCTTAGTTCAAGTTCAAGTTCAAGTTCTTTAATAGTTGTCATACAGAAGTACAGGATACTTTCATACAAAATGCTTCTTACTGTTACGCTCCAGAGACTGTGCTAGACAAGATAGTATCAAATAACATAATAACATAATATAGCATGAATTTAGAAGAAGAAAATGAGGTCAGTGTTCGGTATAGACATGTGTACAATGTTCTGAGTTACCATATAATATACAATACACAATACTATGCAGTGTACTAATGTACAGTACTATCTAGTGCAAAGCAGAAATGGGATGAGGTACAATTTTAGGTACAATTTACAGTAAGGTGTACGAGTTGTAGTGCAATCCTTCATCCATAAATATAAAGTGTGGGGAGTGGGTGCTACAGTGTGTTTGTTTAAAGTGGGTGTGTGCTATAAGTGTGTGGAGTGGGTGCTACAGTGTGTTTGTTTAAAGTGAGTGTGTGCGTGTGGATGTGTGTGCTATGTGCGTTTGGTGGTTGTTGTTGTGTAGTGTTCATTCATTGTTCGTTTAGCAGCCTGATGGCCTGGGGCCTCTACTGATGGCCCTGGTGTGGTGGTAATGCCAGTGTCTGCTTTCTGTTGGATGAACTCATTCAATGGGGGAGGGGCAAGTCCATGAAGAACCTTGTACATGAAGCAAGTATATTTGAAAACTTGGAAATTCTCGAAACTTAGCATGTTATGTTTTTCTAAAACATTACAGTGATGAAATGAAATTGGTTTCCTATCAAATACTTTTATGGCTTTTTTGTAGAGTAATTATATTGGTGTAAGAGTAGTGACATATAAAAGAGACCAGTTGATAAAACAGTAGGCCTACTCGATGTGTGATAAAATCATTGAATGCAGAAACATCCTTGCAGCATTAACTGGCAGGCAGGGCCTGATCTGCCTGAAGTTTTCGATGTTAAACTTGACTGTTTGTCACTTTCTTCACATGACTTTTTGAAGGTCAATGTAGAGTCCAATGTGACCCCAAGATACTTGAATTAATGTACAATGTCCAGCTCCGCCTCTCCCAGAAACACATTAGAGTGAGTGACCTCTACTGGTGACTTTGTGAACATCATACACACTGTTTTCTTGGTGTTAAGTGAAAGACATGCTTTTGTTAGCCAGTCTTGAATGAGACATGAGACATCAGTGAATGAGATTCACGTTTCCTCCCAACCGCGAGTAGGCCTAGAAGCGCAGAAATGGAGAATGCAAAAAAAGAAAGGGTGGATCTGAAAAAGCTAGAATTAAAAAACTAAAATTGCTAGTAAAAGACGCAGAACAATGTTCTAAAATTACAGACATGTTTACCCGCTGCTGCTGCTAATGATGATGAAGTTCAAGTGGAAGGAACCAACAGTAACATGACAGGTGCGTGCAGTAGCCTATAGTGCATATTCTACTGTTGGTGTCTGCCGGTTCATGAGGGCTAGCTAGCCTATACTAGCTCTTGCAGTGATTTCAGTCATTCTATTACAAGACAATGTGCTTTCCGTATTCCTGATTCCTTACAGCACGTGGACGTAAATAGTTGTGACTCGTGACGTTTTTTCTCTGACTAAAAGTTTAGTTAGCAATGTTAGGACTAGTGCCCACCACAGCATCAGAAGCTAAAGTGCTAACCTAGAGAGCCAATCAGAACCTAGGACGGGCTGCAAATTAATCGGCTACTAATATTATAATAGTAAATACTAAAATAAAATACTATTATGTTCCCTTCCAAATTTTCATGTTGATATAATATTGGTAATCTAATTGATTGAATTGATTAGTTGCCATTTTACATGCTTAAATAAGATGTACCTTAGAATTCCCAACTGTTAGCCATGTTCTCGATCTGTATATGATTAGTCTCATCTACATGTTTGTAAATAACCACAGCTAACTAGCTTAAGCTAACAACTAGGTCAACTACTACCCCGTAGTTAAACATATGTGATTGCATATAACAGCTAACTGCTACAGCTAAGTTGGTAGTTAGCCTATTCCATTAATGTTGAATGTATTTATGAAGGTTGTTGATGGTGGTTGGCGCTGATTAGCAGACATGATTCCGTCAGTCTGCCACAGGGCAGCTGTGTTTGCTGATGCTGCTCACAACCACCAGTAGTGTATGACTGTGTGAGTGTGAATGCTTGATGGTTTCTGTGAAGCGCTTTGTGGAACAATGCTGATATACAGTTAAGAATGAGTAATTCGCTTTTGGTTTTTAAGAAAATGGTTTGTAAAGCTATTTTTGAAAACTACAGGGGTGAATAATACTGTTTTCTTTTGCTATTTTCTTTTAGAATACTGTTTTGGAGTCTTAATTTTTTTAATTTTTGTTTTTTTTATCCACTTTTTCTCCCATTTTCTACATTTTCTCCCATCCCAATTTCGTATCATCCAATTCAACCCTCCCCTGTCACGAACGCTGTTTCTTGCCTCCCACAAGCCGGCTGCAATGTGGACTAAGTCATACATAGCACAAGTCCCCTCCGGTACTTGAGGTAACAGCAGTCGCATCTTTTCACCTGCGCAGCTCGATCTCTCAGTGGCGAGGAGTAACGCGTGGGAGGCTCACGCTGCCCCCGACACTTCCTGATTCTACTGCGCAGGCGCACCAACCGACCTGTAGGAGTCGCTGTCCACAAGGCCCAATCCCCACCCATCAGTTTCCCACCCCCTAATACGGCCAATGTGTATTAGTATGAACGACCAGCTAAACTGAAAGCAATGTGGAGCGCTGGGCTCGAACAGGCGAGCCCAGCGTCTCCTGTATTTGTGGCGAGCGCCTTGCCCACTACGCCACGTAGCCGCCAGAGAGAGAGAAAACAGGCTCTTGGAATGGGTGTCTGGGAGGAAGTGGGGGGTCTTTCAATGTTGATTAAACGGCAAGCAACTAATGTCATGAGTGCCAAATTAAAGGACAATAAATCCAATCTAACTGAAATTGTGTAGCACAGACCTTTCTATTAGGGATGCTCGATATTGGCTTTTTTACCGATACCGATATACCGATATTGTCCAACTCTTAATTTCCGATACCGATATCAACCGATATCAACCGATACCGATATATGCAGGGTTTCCCGCCCCAAGAAATGGAATAATTTCAGGTAATTAACATTACATATCTCTTGTTGTGGAATTAACACAACATTATGCATACTTTTGACAATAAATAAAATCAGAATTGGTTCTTACTTGCTTGCCTGGGTAAATAAAGGTTATAGAAATGTAAATAAAATATTATTTCTTTAAAACCGATACCGATATTTTTCGATATCACATTTTAATGCCGATATCGGCCGATAATATCGGTAGGCCGATAATATCGGACATCCCTACTTTCTATGGATCAAAACCTCAATATTATTATGGTGTAGTTAATACTTCATGTATCCTTAATCCCTAGGCTAATGAGGCACTAAGATGTTAGTAAAAAAAAAAAAATATGCCAATGACGGGAAGTAACGGTATATGTATGTGTGTGTCTGTGTGTGCACTGTGCATGAGTGCACATCTAGGGGCGGTGTGTAGATTTGGTCTCCCTGATGTTGACTCCTTAGCCACAGCCTTGGGTTGTTTAATACTGGACAAGTGTTTCATAACGGCCGTTGTGTGGGCCGGTTTCGGGGCCTGTGCGTGGGCCGGTGCGTGGGCCGGTGTGTGGGCTGGTGCGTCTGAATGTCCCGGGCTGAATTTGTGTCCCAGTCCGCCACTGTGTGTGTGTGTGTGTGTGTGTGTGTGTGTGTGTGTGTGTGTGTGTGTGTGTGTGTGTGTGTGTGTGTGTGTGTGTGTGTGTGTGTGTGTGTGTGTGTGTGTGTGTGTGTGTGTGTGTGTGTGTGTGTGTGTGTGTGTGTGTGTGTGTGTGTGTGAGAGATATATAGAGAGAGAGGGGGGGGCTTTGGTAGACTATTGCATTGGTCCATTCATTGAAGATGAACGCAATGCGACATCCTTTACTAGGCTCACCCACCAACAGTGCAGGTGCTGAACTGCTGATCCGAATGTATAGGTAAAAACCATATTATGCGTTTTCATCAATAAAAAAATGGCACAAAAAAATTCCGCTCGCGCGCTTACGCACGCTCGCATTCACTGGGGGCCTACAAATACATTCTTTCAGGGGGCCCAGAATCTGGAGCTACACCCCTGGCTACATCTATACATTTATGACATACCAGATTTGCAAATACAGTACCGTTTGTGATACAAAAAGTGTCCAGAAAAGAGTGTATATACATTTGACATAGAAACTGTACATTGGAGGAGGTTGGGTAGGTGGGGTGGGGTTGGGTGGGTGGGGGGGGGGTTGGGTAGGGGACACTGTACACTGTACATTGGTGTCGTGTAATGTGTTCCTATACCTCAATGAGCCAGTCAGACAGTAGGTACCTTTAGTTATAGCTTTTAATGTACCTCTGTGTATCACAATACAACATGCCGTGAGCATACACAATTGCACTCTGAACTCTACTCAAGTCCCGCCCACTCCCTTAGGCTATTGGCTTACACCACAATTGGAATACTGACAAAGCCATACTTGGTCATTTACTGTACAACTGGGTTAGGACATTTGTAGGGGCCAGTTTCGAATTGCAGTCTCCCGTAGGTGTTCTTTGAGAGTGTTTTTGAAAGTGGGTAGATTCACATTCCTTTACAGCTTTGGGTAGGGCATTCCATATTGATGTGGCATAATTGCGAAATGTGTTTAGTCCCTTGTTTGAGCCGAATCTGGGTTTAACATGATTTGTGGAGCTCCCTCTGGTGTTGTGATCGTGGTATTCACTGACCTTTGGGAAGTATTTTGACATGTACATGGGTACCTTGGTCGTGTAGTGTATCTTGTAGACCAGGCCCATTGTACTCTGTCGTCTACTCTAAGCCATCCTAGGTTGTCAGAGTGGGTAGGGGTGAGGTGGGTTCTAGGAGTCAGGTCAAGCAGTAGTCTGACTAGTTTGTTTTGAGATGTTTGTAATTTGGTTTTTAGTGCCTTTGAGGTGCTTTGGTACCATGAGGTGCAAGCATAGTCGTAGTACCCTTCTCTTTTTTTTTTTTTTTTAAACAATATGTTTATTGGTATTTTTTTTTCTTTTCAGTTTTACAGCATCAGTTCAACAGTTCAACAACCATACAAAAGAAAATGCTGCCAACTGCCCCCCCTCCCCGAGTTACAGAAAAATAGATACAAAATAACCCCCCCCCCCCTGAAAGAAAAATAATAAATCAATATAAACAAAAACAAACAAAAAAACTCTAGGCCAGACCCCCCCTCCCCTCCCCCAGACTAGGACCTCAACAAATTCAGTTTTTTTCTTTTTTTTTACACATTTTGAGAATTTAGTAAACCCAGTTACACCCGTCTAACAGGTGCCCATACTTCTACACCAAACAAATAAATATCTAACGTTACATCTTTTCTCTTCAAAGAGCAACTAATAACATTTACAGTATCATTCATTGCAATATATACCCATCAGAAAGACAAAAGGGAGCTTCAATAATAGCCTACATCGTCAACCTACTATGTAATCTGTTCTAAGTATTGCCTAAACCCAGCCCAGCATTTATCAAAGAGATGTGGTTTTTTCTTAAGATTGAACATTATTTTCTCTGATGCCATGTACGAAGAGATTTCACTAAGCCACATAGACATGGGGGGGGATTCAGCACTTTTCCACAGCATGGCAATACACTTGTTCCCTGCAATCATGGCCAATTTAATGATCCGCACCTTGCCTCTCTTATCTGGAGAAATGTCAGACATGTCTCCTAATAATGCTAATTTAGGTGTACATGGGATCTCAAACCCTGTGACCTCTTCGAGAATCTCCCAAATTGAGCCCCAGTAAGGTCTCAGTTTGTTACATTCCCAGAACATGTGGAGCAGGCTACCTGTTTCCGTTGAGCACCTAGGGCAAGTCAAGTCAAGTCAAGTCAAGAGTTTTAATTGTCACGGCATACAAGTATACAATGAAATGCGGGTGGTCTTGCCCGCAACGATGTGCAATACAGTGGTACAACATATAATAGAATCCAATAAAAAAAAAAACATTGTGCAATAAACAGGTAACAGGTAACATGGTGTGACATCTCGGTATCTGTACATAGTTATTTACAGAGCATATATATAGGACATGCTAGGTAGCTTTGGTAGTGCAATACACTGTTCCTGTTATTCTAATTTAAAGTGGCCTTTCCTTTTGGCCATAAGTGTGCGTGTGTGCGGCATGAGTGTGTGCCCGCTCATGTTAAAGTGTTAAGTGGCTGCTAGTGTGTGAGCGTGCACAGCGTGCGTGTCGTGTGTGTGTTCATGTGTGCTTGTGTGTGGATAGTTCAGTGTTCTGTGGCACTCAATGTTCATTGTTCAGGGCTCTGATGGCCTGGGGGAAGAAGCTGAGCCTAAGCCGCTCTGTCCTAGTAGCTGGGGTTCGCAGGCGTCTGCCTGACCTCAGCAGCTGGAACAGGCTGTTATTGGGGTGGTGAGGGTCTTTCATTATCCTGCAGGCTCTGGATTTGCACCTCTTGTTGTATAGAACCTGCAGGGGAGGTAGTGCAATACCTGTGGTACGCTCGGCTGAGCACACCACTCTCTGTAGGGCCTTCTTGTCCTGTGCCGTGCTGTTTCCATACCAGGCAGTGATGTTTCCGGTCAAGATGCTCTCTACTGCTCCTGAGTAGAAGGACTGGAGTATCTTCCCCGATACTCTGAACTTCCTTAACTGTCTCAGGTGGTAGAGGCGCTGTTTCGCCTTCTTTACTACTGTGTCTATGTGTGTTGACCATGTCAGATCCTCTGAGATGTGGACCCCCAGGTACTTAAAGCTGCTCACCCTGTCCACGGTAGCCCTGTTAATCATCAGTGGTGTGTGTGTCTCCTGCTGTCCTCTCCTATAATCCACGATCAGCTCCTTGGTTTTACCAATGTTCAGGAGCAGGCTGTTGTCCTGGCACCAGCGTTCCAGTACCTCAACCTCCTCCCGGTAGGCCTTCTCGTCGTTGTCCGAGATCAGCCCCACCACCACCGTGTCGTCTGCGAACTTCACTATGGAGTTGGAGCTGAACTTGGCCACACAATCGTGTGTGTAGAGTGAGTACAGCAGGGGACTTAGAACACAGCCCTGGGGGGACCCGATGCTCAGGGTGATGGTGTTGGAGGTCTGACCCCCCACCCTGACCGCCTGGGGTCTTTCACTCAGAAAGTCCAGTACCCAGGCGCTCAGGGCGGAGCTCAGACCCAGCTCGATCAGCTTGTCCACCAGTTTGGTGGGGACTATGGTGTTGAACGCTGAGCTGTAGTCAATGAACAACAGTCTCACATAGCCCCCCTTCTGATGGTCAAGGTGGGAGAGGGTGCTGTGCAGTACCTGGGAGACCGCGTCGTCAGTGGACCTGTTTGTCCTGTATGCAAATTGCATAGGGTCCATATCACTGGGGAGGGAGGCACAAATGTGGTCCTTGACCAGCCTCTCAAAACATTTCATGACCACAGAGGTGAGTGCCACCGGTCTGTAGTCATTTGGACATGTTGGGGAGGGTTTCTTCGGTACAGGGATGATGAATGAATGAATGAATGAAAACTTTATTTAACAGATTGAATGAATGAATGAATGAATGAATGAATGAATGAAAACTTTATTTAACAGATTGCAGAATGGGTACAATACAGTACGGCTCAATACATACAATTGTTAAGGGGATGCAGACCTGAGAAAGACGTTTGTCTTGTTTCCATCAGGGTCCCCCATTTTCAATTCATATAGACATATATGACATACATGACATACAGATAGTCAGTACTGCTACATCTATACATTTATGACATACCAGATTTGCAAATACAGTACTGTTTGTGATACAGAAGGAGTCAAGAAAAGGGAGTATATACATTTGACGTAGAAACTGTACATTGGAGGTTGGGTGGGGGGGGTTGGGTACATTGGGATATTGACAACCATACTGGGTAATTTACATTGGAGGTGGTTGGGGGGGGGGGGGCGGGGGGCATACTGTATAAACAAGTAACACTGTACATTGAGGGGGGGGGGGGAGGAGACACTGTCCAAACAAACACAATTGTACATTGAACTATTGACAAAACCATACTAGGTAAATGACTGTACATTGGAGGGGGTTGGAATGATTGGGTTAGGATATTTACAGGGGCCAGTGTTGAATTGCAGTCTCCCGTAGGTGTCCCTTGAGAGAGGTTTTGAAAGTGGGTAGTGATCCACATTCCTTTACAGCTTTGGGTAGGGCGTTCCACATTGATGTGGCATAATTGCGAAACGTGTTTAGTCCCTTATTTGAGCCGAATCTGGGTTTGACATGATTTGTGGAGCTCCCTCTGGTGTTGTGATCGTGGTATTCACTGACCTTTGGGAAGTATTTTGACATGTACATGGGTACCTTGGTCGTGTAGTGTATCTTGTAGACCAGGCCCATTGCAAGTTGTTGTACTCTGTCGTCTACTCTAAGCCATCCTAGGTTGTCGAAGTGGGCAGGGGTGAGGTGGGTTCTAGGAGTAAGGTCAAGCAGTAGTCTGACCAGTTTGTTTTGAGATGTTTGTAATTTTGTTTTTAGCGCCTTTGAGGTGCTTTGGTACCATGAGGTGCAAGCATAGTCGTAGTACCCCTGAATGAGTGCTCCTGCCAGAGTCTTCAGGGTGTTCTTGTTTACCAGAGAGGAGATCCGGTACAAGAATCGAGTTCGTTGGTTGACTTTTTTTATTACATTGGATGCCATTTTGTCACAGGAGAGATTAGCCTCTAGGATGGACCCCAGGTAGGTAATTTCATCTTTCCTTGTGACAATATTGTCACCCACTGTAACTGAGAAGCCGTCGGTCTTGCTGAGTTTGTTATTTGAACCGAAGAGAATGGACTCTGTTTTGCCCATGTGTAATGATAGTTTGTTATCAGCGAGCCATATGCAGATTCTGCCTAGTTCCGAGCTGAGGGTTTTTTCAACCTGTAACTTGTTCTTGTCAGAGACCAGCAGGGCTGAGTCGTCCGCAAACAGGAACAAGTTGCAGTCACAAGCTGACGACATGTCATTTGCATAAATTAGGAACAGTAGCGGTCCTAGTATGCTTCCTTGTGGAACACCACAGCTCACTGTGAGGGGGGGGGATAGGGTACCGTTTACCTCCACCATCTGTTCCCTCCCCTCAAGGTAGGATTGCATCCAGCTCACTGATAGACTATCAAAACCAATTGCTTTTAGCTTGTCAATCAGAATGGAGTGATTGACCGTGTCAAAGGCCTTTTGTAGGTCCAGCATGACCATGCCGCAGTATTTGCCTGCGTCCACCTCTTGTTTGATGTGGTCATTCAAATAGAGAAGGCATGTGTCAGTGGAGTGGGATGTTCTGAAGCCAGATTGGAATTCGTAGATTAGATTTTTTTCCGCTAGGTACTTTTCGACCTGTTCGTAGACTATTTTTTCCATGACTTTCGAGATGGAGGTGAGAATAGAAACAGGGCGGTAGTTGCCTGGGTCTAATTTGCTGCCCTTTTTGTGCAGAGGGGTCACCCTCGCAATTTTGAAGTCCTTGGGGACGTGTCCCTGTTTTATGGAGAGGTTTATTATGTGTGTGATGATTGGTGTGATGGCGGCTGCTGAGTCTCTGAGGAATTTGGAGGGGATGTTGTCATGGCCAGTGGCCTTGTTAGGTTGGAGGGCGCTCAGTTTATTGAGTACCTCATCTGTTGTTACCGTTTCCAGCTTGAAGTCGTCCTTGCGGACCCCTAGGTTTTTGTAGAAAGCTACTATGTGTTCTACCCCATAAAGCCCTGAGTGGGAGGGTAGTTTGTTTACCAGTGTTGTGGCTATGTTTGTGAAGAAAATGTTTAAGTAATTGGCTACATCCAGCTTGTCTGTGATGAGCGTGTTGTCAGTTTTTATGTTTATGTTTGAGAATCTGGTTTTAAGTTTTTTACTGCATCCTAGTTGATTATTGAGTAATTTCCAAAGTTCACGTGGTTTGTTTTTGTTTTCCTCAGTTTTGTCATTGATGAAATTCTTTTTTGCAGTTTTGATCATGGAGTTTACGTCGTTTCTTAGTCTGTTTCTTTCTAGTTTGAGTTCAGTCACGTGGGCTTGGAGTTCACTGCTCGTGCTTTTAGTAAGCTTTGACTGACTTTTACGAAACTCAGAGCATTTTTTGTCTCTGGTTTTCATAGCGGCCAGTATTTCGGAGTGCATCCACGGCTCAGCGCGATTTTTTACCCTGGTGGTTCTTAGGGGGGCCATGTCGTTTAGTATTGCTGAGAATTTGGTTTTGAAACCAAGCCATGTTTCGTCAACCAGTGTACCATTGAGTTCATCTGACCAGTCCAGACTCTCCAGTTCAAGGTTGAAGGCCTCGCTAGAGTAGGTTTTGAGGTCTCTAGATGTGACTGTTTTGTGGCAGCCAGCCTTTTGTTTTAGTTTTTTTCGGGTACAGAATATCATATAATGATCACTTAACCCACATGCTATAACCCCTTTATTTGAGATCTTGGACTTGTCGGAGGTCAGAATGAGGTCAATGGTAGTCTGAGTTGATTCACATACACGTGTGGGTTGGGTGATTAGCTGGCTGAGGCCATGCAGATCACAAAACCTACTGAAGGCCTTGAAGACGGGTGCATCTTTTCGTTGCATATCCGTGTTCCAGTCTCCAATAAGAATTTTGTCTACATCCTCAACTCCAGCTAAACACCCATCCATTGTATCATAAAAGCCACTATGATCTGGCGGCCTGTAGACTGTGCCAACCAGTAGGGATTTCGCCCTTTCGAATAGGATTTCCACCCATACAGTTTCAATTGATTTATGATTCAGGTCATTTCTGTTGATGAATTTGGTGTCCTTGTGTATGTACATACATACATGATGGTAGACATCTTGAAGCAGGCAGGGACCACTGACTCCGCCAGGGATTGATTAAATATGGCGGTGAACACCGGGGCAAGCTGGTTGGCACAGGACTTAAGTATGCGTCCTGTTATACCATCTGGGCCAGCAGCCTTCCTGGTGTTCACCTGCATAAATGCTCTTCTCACACTGTGTACCGTCAATGAGAGAGCGTCCCCGCCCCCCCGCGGATGCCCCCCCCCCCCCTCCACAACAGCCGGCGCACCAGTGACGTCACTAGCCGTTGGGCTAGCAGTGCCACTGTTTGCACCAAACCGCGCGTAGAAGGTGTTGAGCTGGTCCGCAAGGGAGGCGTCGTCGCTCCCCATTGAGGGGGCGCTGACTTTGTAGTCAGTTATAGCCCTCAGTCCCTGCCATAATCCTCTTGTGTCATTCTGTGCCATTTGTGCCTCCATCTTGTCGGCATACGTCCTCTTAGCAAGTTTGACAGCCTTGCGCAGAGTGTAGACTGTTGTCTTGTACTCGTCCATGTTTCCTGACTCTCTGCCCCGGTTATAAGCAGTGGTGCAAGAGTTCAGGGCTGCTCTGATAGTACTGTCCACCCATGGTTTCTGGTTTGGGAACACCCTCGCCTTCTTTGTGGGGATGATACTATCAGCCAGTGTTGTTATGAATGACACCACAGCGTCTGTGAAATCGCTGACGTCACTGTTACTCCTCCTGAACATTCCCCAGTCGGCGTCATCTAGTGCGTCCTGAAGCGTGGCCTCTGATTGGTCGTCCCATTTTTTTACCTCACGTGACACGACGGTGTCACGTGATCTCTGTTTATATGCAGGAACCAGCAGGATGGCGGCATGATCCGACGTGTTAGTTGCTCCCGCTAATGGTGGAGCCGGTACAGCCTTGTATCCGGCTCTGAACGGGGTGTAACAGTGGTCGAGTGTATTTCCTCCCCTTGTGGAGCAGACGATGTGCTGGAAGAAAGACGGCATGACTTTCTTCAGATTCGCCATGGCTGCGTCTGGATGCTTGATCTGGTGTGTGTTCAGATGTTCGTGTAGTTCCCCTAGAGCCCTGCCGACGTTCGCCTGGGGTGGAATGTACACTGCAGTCATGATCACTGCAGTGAACTCGCGTGGAAGATGGAACGGGCGACATTGGATCGTGAGGTGTTCCATATCGGGGGAGCATGAACGGGAGAGTATCTTCACCTCCCCGGGGCTAGTCCAGCCGTTGTTGGTCATAAGGCATAGACCCCCGCCGATGCTCTTCCCGGAGGCTTCTGTACGGTCCGCTCTGAAGATGGTGAAGGAGTTGGAGGGAGAGATGCTGTGATCGGGAGTCACTGATTTCAGCCAGGTCTCCGTGAAGCACAGGATATTGCATTCCTTCATCTCTCGCTGGAATCGGACCCGCGCTCGTAAATCATCCATCTTACTCTCTAGCGAACGTGCATTCGCCAGGAAGATAGATGGAATAGCCGGACGGTAAGCAGATCTTCTTAGTCTTAATCTGATCCCGCTCCTCTTCCCCCTGTGTTTCTTCTTTGTCTTGCGTCCGTCTCCCGTCAAAGGTCAGAGATAGCATCATTCATCCTGTGAAGTCTTTCCGGTGTAAAATAGGTTCTATGGAGAATGTTAAATTGCATAAGTTTATGTCGAGTGTTATATGAAAAAGATAGTGCAGACTCACATAGTGATTCCCATTCATCTTCATCAAAGGTACATTCCAGGTCCCGCTCCCATTTGTTCTTGGCGTTTAGGGGTATAGTTTCTGTACTGGTCAGAATTCTATCATATGTTAATGATAGGATGCCTCTAGTGTGAATAACTCCTTTTAGAATATCATCTATGTCGTGTATGTTGTCTATTTACACAACTACATACTACAATAATCACGGAGATGTTGATAGCGTTGAACCCATGGCTTTAATGACGTACCCCAACCCGGCAGTACATTTATACGACCTGTGCGTAACGTAAGCACGCATGACCAGAGGGGCGTATGTAGACTAACGTTAAGTAGTCCCTGTACTAACTCCATACATTACACATCCTCCCCCTTTATCTTAACGGTAGGCCTATATATAATAACAAAAAATAAACAAAATAACTATGATATTATGTTTTCAAACATGTCTGAATACACAACAACATGGCCTTTAGGCTACAGATCAAGTCTCTGAGGCTGTTTACGCTGCCTCTCTGGGTAGCGCCTCACTGGCTCGCTTGAGAGTGGGGAACCAGGCTGTGGAGACATCGCAGGTGGTGAGGTATCAGCACTAGAGCTCTCAGTTTCGGACGGAGCTGCGGTGGTTGGTGCTGAGTAAACTGGATTGTCTGAGCAAACTGGATTGTCTATTTCCTGCTCAGGTGAGTCCAGGCCAGGTGACACACTGCTCTGTACCTGAGTGTCCAGGATTTGGTCAACATGACGTCTCCATAAATCATCTCCCATGTCCACAGTATACATCAGTGGTCCATCACGTGAAGTGATTGTTCCGGTGTTCCACTTGTCCTTCCGATAATCACGAGCGAGAACCGTCTGTCCTACTTTGAAGCTCCTTGTTGGTTTGTCATTAAGATGTTTGAACTGTTTGTCCTCCACATCACGTCGCACATCTGGTTTGAGAATGTCCATGTGAGATCTTATCTTAGGTTTCTTTTGAGAAACAGCATAGCTGGCGTCTGGTTGGTAGTGGCGTGTGTGGCATTGCGATATGCAAAGAGGAATTTGTCGATTTTGTGCTGGATCGGTAGATCTTCATTATCCATCGCTTTGATTGCTTTCTTGAATGTCTGCACAAATCTTTCTGCTAAGCCATTCGTGGCTGGATGGTATGGTGCAGATGTGAAGTGCTTGATTCCATTTCTCTTTACAAACATCTGGAATTCATCCGAAACTAACTGGCGTCCATTATCTGTGCATATCTGTTGTGCTAAACCATTCCTGGCGAACACAGTCCTCAGCACAGAAATGGTCTTCTTAGTAGTTGACATCATTTTTATCACTTCCGGCCATTTTGAATGCGCATCTACAGCGATCAAGAACATCAAGTCTTTGAATGGTCCTGCAAAATCAATGTGTACTCGCTGCCACGGTGATGATGGCCATTCCCATGGATGTAGAGCAGCCTGTGGTGGTGCATTCTGCATCTTCTGACATCCGGGGCAGCTCTTTGCCATGTCCTCGATTTGCTTATCGATTCCTGGCCACCACATATAACTGCGGCCCAGGCTCTTCATCTTTACGGTTCCCAGGTGTCCTTCATGTAATGCTTCTAACACTCTGGAGCGCAGCTTGGACGGAATCACTACTCGTGAACCACACATCAGCGTTCCCTGGCACACTGACAGTTGCTCTCTCCTCGCTGAGAATGCTGGATATATTGAGTTACCGTGTCGTGGCCACCCCTTCACAGTGATGTCATAGATCTGTGACAGTGTGGGGTCGTTGTGTGTCTCTCTTTGGATGAGAGCGTTGGTCACTGGCAGCTGGTTGACGATTGTGGTGTGAAACACCTCTGCTGGGTCTACAGCTGCGGCTGTCTCTGCGGTTTGCAGGGGTAGACGTGACAGTCCGTCAGCATTCCCATGCTGTTTCGTCCCCTTGAACTCGATGTCATACTGATGTGCCCCCAGGAAGAGTGACCACCGCTGTAGCCGCTGCGCCGTAATTATCGGAACGCCTTTCCGGGGATTGAAGATAGATATGAGAGGCTGATGGTCTGTCAGAAGCGTGAACTTTTGACCATACAGGTAGTGGTTAAACTTCTTGACCCCCCATACGAGACTGAGGGCCTCTCGGTCAATTTGAGCGTAGTTGCGCTCAGCTTTAGTCAATGATCTTGAGGCGAAGGCTATTGGCTTCTCTGAGCCATCTGGAAATGTATGTGACAACACCGCTCCAATGCCATAAGGTGAGGCATCACATGCTAATTTAATGGGTAAAGATGGATTGAAGTGAGCGAGCACCTGTTCTGACGTGATGAGACTCTTAGACTCCTGAAAAGCCTTCTTGCAGCTGTCAGTCCACTTCCAGTGTGTTCCTGCCTGCAGCAGCGTGTTCAGAGGGTGCAGCACAGTTGATAGATTGGGTAAAAACTTGTGGTAGTAGTTTACAAGTCCAAGGTAAGAACGGAGCTGAGACACATTCTCTGGTGGTGGTGCTTTAAGCACAGCTTCAATCTTGTCCTGAGACTTGTGTAGGCCGTTCTTGTTGATCACATGTCCGCAGTAGGATATTTCCTTTTTGAAAAACTCACATTTTGGTTGGTTAGCTCGAAGTCCATATTCCTGCAGCCTTGTGAGCACCTGTTCCAGGTTTGATAGATGCTCCTGATCATCCTTGCTGGTAACAAGAATGTCGTCAAGGTAACACTGTGTACCTGGGACTCCTTGTAGTACCTGGTCCATTGTCCTCTGCCAGATAGCTGGGGCTGAAGCTATACCAAACACAAGGCGGTTGTATTGGTAAAGGCCTTTGTGTGTGTTGATAGTCAGATACGGCTTTGATGAATCATCAACCTCCATCTGCAGGTACGCTTGAGCCAGGTCAATTTTAGTGAAACGTTCCCCTCCTGACAGGGAGGCGAAGATGTCCTCTATACGGGGCAGAGGATACTGTACGGTGTGGAGCACTGCATTTACAGTTACTTTAAAGTCCCCACAAATGCGCACTTTACTTTGACTTCCTGGCTTTGTGTCTATGTTTTTCTTCATTACTGGGACTATGGGCGTTGCCCATTCACTCCACTCCACCTTGGACAGCACTCCTGTCTGTTCCAAGCTTTTCAACTCCGCTTCTACTGCGGGGCGGATTGCATAAGGCACGGGCCGGGCTTTATGACATTTCTGGCTTGCATTCTCCTCTATCTCAATCTTTGCCTTTATACCTTTTAGTGTTCCCAGTTCCTTCCCGAACACTTCATGTGCCTCTGCGAGTATCTTTGACAGTCTCCCAGACGTGGCGTTCTTCTCATCTCCTGCTGACACACAAATATTTAACAGCATGCCAGTCCAGTTTAATTTTTCTGAGCCACTCACGGCCAAACAGCGGAGGACACCCATTTGGTATAACATACATGTCCAGCTCCTTAGTTTTGTCTTTGTATTTCACTGTGACCCGTATTTTCCCTTTTGGAGCCACACTTTCTCCGGTGTAAGTCTTCAGCAACACCTTTGTAATTTTCAGAGCTATCTGTGGATACAGTCTTTTGTAGTCGTTCTCAGAAATCACTGATAAGGCGGAGCCTGTGTCCAACTCCATTTTGAGTCTCGCTCCTGCCACTTCTGGAGTGATCCATATTATTTTCCGTGCATTTGTCTCTTTCATGCGATGCAGCTCTAGACATCCTAAGTCACTGCTCTCTGAATCACTTTCTTGTTCATCTGAACTCTCTTCAGTCACTTTATGCAGCTTTTTGTATTTCCCTTTGGGTGCTGCTTTCCTGCTACTTTGCGTTTTGTCAGAGTACTGTTTTTTTCCTGATTTGCACACTCTCTCAATGTGACCTTGCTTTTGACATTTTCTACACTCTTTGTCTTTGAACCAACATTCATCTGGATCGTGTGATGTCTTGCCACAACGATAACATTGCTTTCCTGGTTTCAGTGACATTTTATTGGTTTCATACTCTATCCCCTTTTGTTGTATTTCTGATGCTCCCCTTGCTGCAGTTTCCATAGATATTGCTATGTTGAGCGCCTTTTTATAATCAAGGTCTTTCTCTGACAGTAGTTTCTTTTGTGTGGCTTCATTATGCACGGAACTAGTCTGTCCCTCACTGCATCATTTAGGCCTAGTCTGAAATCACAGTGTTCTGACAATCTGCGTAGCTCTGCAACATATTCAGATATGCTTTCCCCTTTGTCCTGATTTCGCTTGTGAAATTTGAATCTCTCGGCAATTACCAATGGTTTGGGGCTCAAGTGGTTTTGAAGAGTATCCTGAATTTCTTTGAATGTCATCTCCGCGGGCTTCACAGGTGCTAGCAAATTGCGCAGCAGTCCGTAAGTCTTTGCGCCCATCACACTCAACAGAACAACAGCTTTTTGTTCATCGCCGATAAGATTCGCCTGGCAATAAAGCTCCACACTTTCAACATAACATGTCCAGTCTTCAATACTGCTATCAAATGCAGCCAAAGTGCCAATCAACGACATCTTTTTTTCCATTCAGTCCAAGATTACTCCTGTCAAACTTTTCCACCCGACTCATGTGAACCTCAAGTTATTCTTCTCTCCTCCGTGACCGGTGGTCTCCTCCGGTGGTTCCATGAATGAAAAAACGTAGGTACTTTTAATCTCGTCGCCAATTTGTCGTGTATGTTGTCTATTTACACAACTACATACTACAATAATCACGGAGATGTTGATAGCGTTGAACCCATGGCTTTAATGACGTACCCCAACCCGGCAGTACATTTATACAACCTGTGTGTAACGTAAGCACGCATGACCAGAGGGACGTATGTAGACTAACGTTAAGTAGTCCCTGTACTAACTCCATACATTACAATCTATGAGGAGGTGTTTTGGAAGAGTGGAGTCTCCTCCCTGACCTGTACCTATGTAGTGTCTGACCTGTTGGTATTTGAAGAAATTAGTAGTTGGAAGGTGGAAGGTGGAAGGCGGCGCGTAACTGTTCAAAGGACATAAGTATGTTATTATCATATAGGTCCCCAAAAGTTTTTATTCCCTGAGTGTACCACTTCTTGGTGATGCCATCTCTAAGTGATTCTGGCAAAGCTGGATTGTTGTGGAAGGGAGTCTTCAGTCGTAGTACCCTTGAATGAGTGCTCCTGCCAGAGTCTTCAGGGTATTCTTGTTTACCAGAGAGGAGATCCGGTACAAGAATCGAGTTTGTTGGTTGACTTTTTTTATTACATTGGATGCCATTTTGTCACAGGAAAGATTAGCCTCTAGGATGGAACCCAGGTAGGTAATTTCATCTTTCCTTGTGACAATATTGTCACCCACTGTAACTGAGAAGCCATCGGTCTTGCTGAGTTTGTTATTTGAACCGAAGAGAATGGACTCTGTTTTGCCCATGTGTAATGATAGTTTGTTATCGGCGAGCCATATGCAGATTTTGCCTAGTTCCGAGCTGAGGGTTTTTTCAACCTGTAACTTGTTCTTGTCAGAGACCAGCAGGGCTGAGTCATCCGCAAACAGGAACAAGTTGCAGTCACAAGCTGACGACATGTCATTTGCATAAATTAGGAACAGTAGCGGTCCTAGTATGCTTCCTTGTGGAACACCACAGCTCACTGGGAGGGGGGGGATAGGGTACCGTTTACCTCCACCATCTGTTCTCTCCCCTCCAGGTAGGATTGTATCCAGCTCACTGATAGACTATCAAAAAAACCAATTGCTTTTAGCTTGTCAATCAGAATGGTGTGATTGACAGTGTCAAAGGCCTTTTGTAGGACCAGCATGACCATGCCGCAGTATTTGCCCGCGTCCACCTCTTGTTTGATGTGGTCGTTCAAATAGAGAAGGCATGTGTCAGTGGAGTGGGATGTTCTGAAGCCAGATTGGAATTCGTAGATTAGATTTTTTTCCGCAAGGTACTTTTCGACCTGTTCGTATACTCTTTTTTCCATGACTTTCGAGATGGATGTAAGGATAGAAACAGGGCGGTAGTTGCCTGGGTCTAATTTGCTGCCCTTTTTGTGCAGGGGTGTTACTCTCGCAATTTTGAAGTCCTTGGGGACGTGTCCCTGTTTTATGGAGAGGTTTATTATGTGTGTGATGACTGGGGTGATGGTGGCTGCTGAGTCTCTGAGGAATTTGGAGGGGATGTTGTCATGGCCAGTTGGCTTGTTCGGTTGGAGGGCGCTCAGTTTTTTGAGTACCTCATCTGTAGTTACCATTTCCAGTTTGAAGTCGTCTTTGTGGACGCCTAGGTTCTTGTAGTATGCTACTATGTGTTCTACCCCATAATGCCCTGAGTGGGAGGGTAGTTTGTTTACCAGTGTTGTGGCTATGTTTGTAAAGAAAGTGTTTAAGTAATTGGCTACATCCAGCTTGTCTGTGATGAGCATGTTGTCCGTCTTTATGTTTATGTTTGAGAACCTGGTTTTAAGTTTTTTACTGCAGCCTTGTTGACAGAATCTAGCTATGGGGCAACAATAATGTGGTCAAGAGGCATGGTTTCTATCTTTAACATGGTTTATTATTCACATGGTAAAGTGAGAGGCTGGTGGGGAAAGAGGTAGAGGGGGAGGAGACATCTCCTTAAATACTCACCACCTGGTGGCAGCATTAGTGGCTCCACCTAGAGCGCCCTCTAGTGGAAACAGTTATATATACAGTTAGACAGTTACTTGCAATCCTACATAGAACCTCTAACTTTAACAAGCCTAGTTGATTATTGAGTAATTTCCAAAGTTCACATGGTTTATTTTTGTTTTCCTCAGTTTTGTCATTGATGACATTTTCTTTTAGCAGTTTCGATCATGGAGTCTACGTCATTTCTTAGTCTGTTTCATTCTAGTTTGAGTTCAGTCACGTGGGCTTGGAGTTCACTGCTCATGCTTTTGGTAAGCTTTGACTGACTTTTACGAAACTCAGAGCATTTTTTGTCTCTGGCTTTCATAGCGGTCAGTATTTCAGTGTGCATCCACGGCTCAGCGCGATTTCTTACCCTGGTGGTTCTTAGGGGGGCCATGTTGTTTAGTATTGTTGAAAATTTGGTTTTGAAGCCAAGCCATGTTTCTTCAACCAGTGTACCATTGAGCTCATCTGACCAGTCCAGGCTCTCCAGTTCAAGGTTAAAGGCCTCGCTAGAGTAGGTTTTGAGGTCTCTAGATGTGACTGTTTTGTGACAGCCAGCCTTTTGCTTTAGCTTTTTGCTAAAGCAAAAGGGGAAGCATTGCAACAACAAGCCTTTGGAATGCTGACATTGGAAGGGCAATATTTCCAGCCACCATGTCTCTAAAGACATTGCATATTATATCTTGTGAGATTTTATGATGATTTATATATTTTTCGATAGTCACATAGATATTCTGGATGTATAACGGAGTGGGTGGGGGGGGGGGGGTAATGTTTTATTTAAATGGTTAAAAGACCGTTTTGATTAGGACCATTCTCTGGAGGTTTAAACTGCTGGGGTTAGAGGGTGTAAAGAAAATGTTAGGATAACAGGAGGGTTAACAGTATAGCATACAAACACCAGCTTGGTTAACAGTATACAAACACCTTAAAGCTTGGTTAACAGTATAGCATACAAACACCTTAAAGCTTGATTAACAGTGTAGCATACAAACACCTTAAAGCTTGATTAATAGTGTAGCATACAAACACCTTAAAGCTTGAAGAAGAAAATGGTATGTATCTGCTTGTCTAACTCCAGGGTAGATGGCAAATAAGCTAATTTCCCAAAAAGTTGGCGTGTTCCTAGCTTGATTAACAACGTAGCATATAAATACGGTACCGTAAAGCTTGATTAACGAAAGGTTATGTAGATAACCTAGTTATATTAGTATTGGCTGAGCGTCCCGCTCTGAGCCTTACGAGATACTTCTATCTCCTGTGATACATATTGTATCTCCCACGAATAAAAAACACATGCACCCCACCTGTATGGGGCCCCGCCCCTTATGGTGGCCACCACCCATATAACCATGACTCTGGTCATGAAACACCCTTCCTCGCCAAAAACCCGTCCCAGGAAAAGATCCCTCAAGAGGGAACTCAGGGCGCGCAGAGCGGGACGCTCAGCCAATACTAATATAACTAGGTTATCTACATAACCTTTCGTTATATTTCGTATTTGCATCGCGTCCCGCTCTGAGCCTTACGAGATAATGGGGAAGAGCGGGCGCGAGACCCGACAGATGTACCCCCTGAGGACCCGTAAGCCCACATCAAGGGGTGCGGGGAGCCCTGTCACCCCATCCTTCCTAATGAAGGGGGGGCGCAGTCAACTCCACCTGAATGCAAACAAGAGGGAGCTAGAACCCCTTGAACACACCGTACAGGCGGAACCACGTGTGACTCAACACACTGTGGCCCAAACCCACACACTCCTGCTACCCGACCAAAGAACGGGAAGCAGGAAAGGCCACAGACCCCAGAACCGCCTGGGAGACAGAACCCCCGGTCATGTCCATGAGGTAAAACCTTACAAAGGGGCCCGGTGAGGACCACAAAGCCGCAGCACAGATGTCCTCCACCGAGGCCCCACCCAGGAGAGCGGCAGAAGCAGCCACCCCACGAGTGGAGTGCGCCCTGACGCCCCCAGGGGGATCCAGCCCAGCCAACGTGTAGCAGAGGGCAATACCCTCGCACAACCAACGGGACAGGCGCTTCGTCGACAGTGCCTTACCAGCACGAGCCCCACCGTAACAGACAAAAAGCTGGTCGGTAACCCTGAAACCCTGAGTACGGCTGAGGTAAAACCCCAAAGCACGGACCGGACATGACAGGTGAAGGCCCGCATCCAACTCACTAGCGTGAGGAGGAGGACGAAAAGCCTGAACCACAATATCCCGGGAGCGGAAAGAACTCCGGATATTCTTAGGCACGAAAGCAGGATTAGGTCGCAGAGTGGCACCGCAATCGGTCCGAAAAGACAGGCACTCCGGACGCACCGAAAGAGCACAGAGCTCACCCACGCGTTTAGCGGAAGTGACAGCCAGCAGGAACGCGGTCTTGAAAGACAGCCGTCCCAACGGCGCCTGTTCGAGCGGCTCAAACGGAGCCAAGGACAACCGACCGAGGACCAATTGGAGATCCCAAGTCGGAGCCAAGGAGCGTCGCACCGGCTTAACGCGTTGAGCGCCAAGCAGGAAACGCTTCACAAGAGGGTGGCGGAACAAAACACTCCCCTCAAAACCCTCATGATAGGAGGATATAGCCGCCGCATATACCCTCACTGTCGAAGCCGACACCCTACCAAGAAGAGACTGGAAATAACCCAGAACAGCATCCAGGGGGCAGGAGACTGGGTCCCAGCCCCCCCCCTTACACCACTCTTGGAACGCACGCCACCTGCCCGCGTAAACCGCGACAGTGGAGGGAGCATGCGCACACCGGATGGTATCAACCACCGCGGGATCCATCCTCTCCAGACTCACCCCTCCACCAGCCACACCAACAGGCGTTGGCCCAACACCGGAAACTGGCACAGTGACCCGTCGTGCTGAGAGAGGGCCGTCGCTGACCACGGAATGGAAAGGTCGAGAAGGCATCCACCCCCAAGGGGGGACGATCCGCTCGACTGAGCGAGAACCACAAGGGGCACTTGTGAGAACGTCGGCACGCAAACAGATCTACTGAGGCCTCCCCGAACCGATCCCAGATCTGTCTGACTATGTCGGGGCCCCGAGACATCACATCCGCCGCCACATTTTCCGTACCAGGAACGTGGAGCGCCCGCAGACTGCGCAGCCTGCGGGATGCCCATAGCAACAGCCCGCGCGCCACCCCGAGCAGGCGGGTGGAACGAGTCCCACCCTGCCTGTTGATATACGCCGCCGCCGTCACATTGTCCGTCCTGACCAAAACGTTTCTGCCTACCACCAGGTGGCCGAGCCGTTTGAGGACCAGGAGAACCGCCTTCAATTCCAACACATTGATATGCAGGACAGCCGGGTCGGCATGACCCGTCCAGCTGCCCCCCACAGCATGGAACCGCAACGCCCCTCCCCAACCTGTGAGAGAGGCGTCGGTGAAAACCGTGACGTGGGAGCCCCTGCCGCCCATGGGGACCCCCGCAGAGAGGATACCCAGCCTCCCCCAGTGGACGAGATCCCCCCATATCGACAAAGGAACCGTCAACCGTCTCCCTTTGCCCCACACCGGATCTATTCTCAAAGAGAGAAACCACCTCTGTATCCGCCTCATAAAAAGGAGGCCAAGAGGAACCACCGTGTGGGCCGCCGACATAAGGCCTAGCAGACGCATCACCTGCCGTGCCGTAACCGTCCCTCCCGGACGGAAACCCCCGAGCGCGTGACGGAGAACCCCCCGACGCTGCTCCGAGAGGGTCGCAAGCATGGGCTTCGACCTCAATGTCAAGCCCAAGTACTCCACCCGTTGACTGGGAAGAGGGGTACTCTTCTTCCAATTCACAGCAAAACCCAGGTTGGTGAGGAATTCCACCACCAGCCGAGTATGAGACCTGGCAACCTCCTCTGAACGGCTGAGAAGCAGAATGTCGTCGAGATAAAACAGGACTCGTATCCCCCGACGACGTAAAGGCCCCAGAGCAGCCGCCACGCACTTGGTGAATGTGCGGGGAGCCAGAGAATAACCGAACGGCATTCTGTGGTACTCGTACGCTACGCCCCGAAACAGGAACCGTAGGAACTTCCTGTGAGGAGGGAAAATGGGTATGTGAAAATACGCATCCTTCAGGTCTATGGAGGTGAACCAGTCCCCCCTCCTGACAGCAAGCAGAAGGAGTCGGACGGTCAACATCCTGAACGGTCTCGCTACAATCAACCGATTGAACACGGACAGATTCAGTATAGGTCTGACCCCCCCAGTTTTCTTGGGCACCAGAAAATAACGGGAGTAGACGCCTGACATTGCGTCCTCTCTCGGGACCACAACGACGGCCTGCTTCGCCAACAGAGATTGGATCTCGTCGGCCAGGGCTGTCACTGCGTCTGACCCTGACAACAGGGTCGGCACCAAACCTGAGAACGGAGGATGGGGCCGCGCAAATTGCAAAACCAGCCCCTCCTCATCCAACGTTCTCCTCATCCACTGATTCAAGGGACATTCCCGTCGCCATATGTGAATATAATCCCACAGCGCCCCCGCCGTCAACTGACGCTGGGCCGCAAGGAACAGCAGATAATTGGCCCGGTCCCCCCCGTCGTGCAAAGCAACCAAGGGAGGACCCCGACAGAAAGGGCCGGTTTGATACGGGAGGAGCGGTCATCAAGCTTGTGGACACACACTCACCCCCTGAACACCCCTCTAGCACACGCTGAGGAGACGTTCCGCAGCCAGACACGCAAGGCCTGAGGACCCCATGGGTTCCTACACGCCGAAGCCCTGCAGTGATATTGCTACCACTCAAATCACGCCAGCCTCTCCTTTGCAGACCACTGCCGGTTTGACGGGAGTGGGAGGCAACAGCGCGACACCCCGCCTGGCGAGGGCGAAGCTGGGGTAACCCCTGCTGAGCATTCAACAGAAGAGGCACCGAGTCCCCCTGCTGACCACTGGAGCTAGTGGCAGCTGTAACACCAGGTTCCACCCACCCACAACCTGCGGTGTAGGAACCACACGACGACGGAACATTCTCACGGACAGACCCAGGCTCAGCCATCAACTGGGTGTCAGCCCCTGTCTCCATGAGAAGCGAAGAATGGGGCCGCATACGCTTCAAAGAAGGTTCGCGGCCCGCAGCCAAAGGAGAACACTCAGAGCCCCGCTTCTGAGGGTAACAGAAAGCGGACTGAACGGGGAGCGGGCTGCTCGCGGCAAAATGACGACGGGGTGGTTTACCAACCCCGAAATCACCCAAAATGGCCGATCCCTCGGCCGCCAAGGCTGTCGGCCTCGCGATACCCTGTCGATTCTCCAACCAGGGCACCACTGGCGGGGGAAACATGGCCGCCTGTCGAGGATCTCGCCACAGTCGTTGACGAGATCGTGCTCCCACCCCTGGCTGCACAGCGTGAGGCGGTGTAGGACCCGAATCAAAAACCGCCTGCGCCTCCACAGAACGCCCAAAAAGACTATCTGT
The DNA here is from genome assembly GCF_963971535.1 of Notolepis coatsorum. Taxonomy (NCBI): domain Eukaryota; kingdom Metazoa; phylum Chordata; class Actinopteri; order Aulopiformes; family Paralepididae; genus Notolepis; species Notolepis coatsorum. The sequence goes on from NC_140184.1 coordinate 27,172,268, forward strand.
GGAAAAAGGAGTCGTGAGGAGAGAAAACCTATCCTCTTCCCCAAGAGGAGACTGCTCCAACCAAAGATGCCTAACAACCAAAGTCGATAGCATCCGAAAACTCCCCGCAGTTATAGCTTGCGACTGAGTCAAGATCTCTATAACACCACAAACATGAATCACGTTCATAGTGTCGGTCGGACCCAAAGACCTACAACCCGACGCCATCTTGGATAGGAAAGTAGCCAGCTGAGCCACAACACTGGCCGCCGCTAAATGCCATCCTGCAGCAGTATACCACTCATCCGTCCATACTGCCACCCTCCGAGCCGACATGCTATCAAGCAACGGCCGGGCGGAACGTCGTTCATCCCCGCCTGGGCACAAACAAGAAGCTACCTGGCTACTTAGCCAAGGCACCCCCGGGCTGCACCCCGTCGTCAGCCCCTTCACCCGCAAAAAAGGTAAATAGAGCTCAGCGAACCCCCCCCCACCCACCACCGACTGACCTTCATCAATGAAGCTGGCAAGAGGAGGGAAAAGCGGAAACCCGCGGCGGGGATTATTAGACATTCCAGCGTCAACATCAGCGTCAGCAGAAAAAGCAGTAGTAGCATTAGCATTAGCAATAGCATTAGCATTAGCGTCAACAGCATGTTCCAGGATCGCCAAGACATCGCCCACTACAGTGGAACGATCGCCAAGCCGCCCCGGCCCTGGTGCCGAAACATACTCCACAGCACGACCAACACCGACATTGACGCCTACCGACACAGACCTCACCTTTGTACAAGCCGACCCGTTAGCCAAACCTTGTACGCTGCCCCTCGGTCCGTCGTCGTCAGCCGAGGAACCACCAGCACAGGTCTCATGTGTCGCCGAAACAAGTTCCGGAGAATCCAGGGAAAAACAACTCTCCGGTAAACCCTCAACATTATTAATCTTCCTTAATCTTTTCATTCCGCTAGACTTGTATAGTGCACGCATCCAATACGCTGGGACGAAAACAGAGGAAGGGTGTTTCATGACCAGAGTCATGGTTATATGGGTGGTGGCCACCATAAGGGGCGGGGCCCCATACAGGTGGGGTGCATGTGTTTTTTATTCGTGGGAGATACAATATGTATCACAGGAGATAGAAGTATCTCGTAAGGCTCAGAGCGGGACGCGATGCAAATACGAAATATAACAGCATAGCATACACACCTTAAAGCTTGATTAACAATATAGCATACAAACACATTCAAGCTTGATTAATAGTGTTGCATACAAATGTTGCTTTTAGTTTCCTGTACCAATTATAAATTACCAAAATATGGAAAATTATACTGTACCACATATTGTAATTGGACAATTTGTAAGGGCAGTGATAGTTGTAATGTCCATCTTATAAATTCCATTTAAAGCATGAATGTTGGGACATGGTTTGAATCTTGATACGATACTTTAATGCAGTGGTTCTCAAACTTTTTACACCAAGTACCACCTGAGAACGTAGCTGGCTCTCCAAGTACCACCATATGACCGGCGTTAAAATACAGTCTATTCAGCTATGTGTGACGGATCATACTGGGTCTGCGTTGTGTTTGATGTTAAATGAGAATGTCCCGAGGGGGAGTCGAACAGGGGGCTCCCGCGTCCGCGGGCGACAACACAGGCCGCTGCACTAAGAAGTGAATTCACTCCTAACTACCGTACCTATGCGTCTGTTAACCCTGTTATGGGGAAGTGAGTTTAATATACCAGCCCGCACTGCCACAGTCACTCGTCAACACACCTGTTTCCGTGACTGTGGACATACCCACGGCTTCCCTGTTACATATGCACAGTTCACGCAGGAGGCAAATTTATTCCTAATACCATTATTTATTGTTAACTTTTGTCAGACACAGCCACAATGTACAAAGGGATAGCACTAGAACTAGCAAACGCTTCCACACAACTCATACAATGCAAGGGGCATTGAGAACATATAACTAACATTCTCACATAGCAAGTGAGAAAATTAAGAACAACTGTATTTCAGCAAATGTACTTAATATTCTCTCTCTCTCTCTCTCTCTCTCTCTCTCTCTCTCTGCAAGCAATTGTCCGTCATTCTCTCTCTCTCTCTCTCACACACACACACACACACACACACACACACACACACACACACACACACACACACACACACACACACACACACACACACACACACACACACACAAATTATTTTGTTACAAAAACTTAATTTCCTGCATTCTGGTGCAGGAATCTTTTAATTTTTACCCTTTAAATGCCAGTGTTTGTGATGGGCATCACACATTATTGTAAAAAAGAAAAGAAAACACATATTCAATACATTTTTGAATGTTTACCCTTTAAATGCCAGTTTGTGTGATGGCATCACAAATTATTGTTAAAAAACACACACACAAAAAGTAAAATATTTTCAATATATCAAATGCAAAGTACATTTTTCTGGGGGGGGGTTATTACAGGCTAGGCATGTGTCAATGATTAGCAGCAACACAGATTTTGATGGACTTTTTGTAATGTCAGATTTAACACTAACTCTTTTCAGAAAAGTGGGAGTATTTCATTTTTTATCTGACATTACAAAAAAATCAAAAAAGATAAATGGTTATGATCAGGGCTGAAGTTGAATTAAAGATTTATGACTGTTTAGACTGCATTACTCTGTCACAGTGATCTCCTGGTTGTTCCCCACTTAGGTTATCTAACTATCACGCCGCCGCAACCAGAAACACTGGCCTGGCCTGCTTCTAAGTTCAGTGGCCTGACTGCAAAAAAAAGAAAAAAAAATTGTGCTTTTTTGTAAATGTTTTCAAGTACCACCAGCAGTACCACCAAGTACCACTAGTGGTATGCGTACCACAGTTTGAGAACCACTGCTTTAATGTATAACTATTCTTATACATGAACACTAGTGACAGGTGCAATGCATTCCTATACCACTTCCTTGTCTCCACCTGTGGTAAGCTCTGGAACTGGAGTACCCTTGCTACATTAGGGGCTTTACCAAAACCACAGAATGGGTTTATCATTCACAACATCGCAGGAAGGACGTTATTTCCCCATAAAGGTTCCCATCATCATCTCTATGACTAGATGCCAAAAATGCAGTTTTTATTTTATCAGCCTAAAACATAGCACATACTGAAAGTGACAAAGCACCTTCTACAATCAAATACAGTAACTTCATACTCAGTGTTCAATATGATAAGCATGATTGTTTTGTACAAACTGGGACACAGAATGGACCTGTCTCAAACCCTGCCCCTTTTCTTGATCCTCCAATCACAACTGTCGCTTACCTCGGACTAAGCGACAGTTGTGATTGGAGGATCAAGAAAAGGGGCAGGGTTTGAGACAGGTCCATTGCTTAAAGTTTAAGGGCCAGTCCACTCTGCTTACCTCAGCGGTGCGTGTGTGTCATCATGGAACCTATCCTCACTACTCTTGAAATTATTTGAACCTTTGGTGCCAACGGCGCAAGGGGAGAAATAGGAGGTGGAATCACAAACAACTACAACACAAACAACTATTATGTGAAATGAGACGGAGCACAATGTGACTATTGTGCTCCTCCCGTATCCTTGGATGAGCGACTGTAGCTGATGAAAGCAAGTTTCACAGGCGCAGGCACAAAGGGTAATTGTGAAATGACTGAACTCTAATGGAAGCTCAAGTATAGGCTTGTGACATCAAAGTCCATGTATTTCCTCATGGATCCATTCCCATATACTGCTTTTATTCAGTTCACTTTGAGTGTCCACCGATTCAAGATGGTGATACAAACTTAAACTATTATAGGTGAAAATCTCACAAGAATGTGTTTCTTCAACTTTTTGTATGGCTTAAAAGGTATTATCTTTACATTTTCTGTTTTGGTCTCATGTGTGGGTTGGAGTTTACTGTAATAACTTGTTTTTATTGTGAATTTCCTGCTGGGTGGCCAGCAATAGCAACGCCTCCCCTTGCTGGTTCCCAGCTGTATATGTACTGCTACACTTTGCTAGCTTCATATCCCAACTGTATATTTACTGCTACACTTGGCTAGCTTCATATCACAGCTGTATATGTACTACTGCTACACTGTGTCATATCACAGCTGTATATGTACTGCTACAATTTGCTCACTTCATATCACAGCTGTATGTACTGCTACACTTTGCTCGCTTCATATCACAGCTATATGTACCGCTACACTTTGCTTCCTATCACAGCTGTATATGTACTTCTACAATTTGCTCACTTCATATCACAGCTGTATAAAATGATGTACTGCTACACTTTACTTCATTTCACAGTTGTATATGTACCGCTACACTTTGCTTCATATCACATCTGTGTACTGCTACACTTTGCTCACTTCATATCACAGCTGTATGTACTGCTACACTTTGCTCGCTTCATATCACAGCTGTATATGTACAGCTACACTTTTCTCACTTCATATCACAGCCGGGCAAATGAACATAGACATTGGGTTTGCACCATTATTATCCTTACAATTGAAAATGGAGGACCCTGATGTAAACAAGACAAAAGTATTTTTCTGGTCTGCATCCTCTTAGCAGTTGTTTGTATTGAGCCGTACTGTATTGTACCCAATCTGCAATCTGTTAATAAAGTTTTCAATCAATCAATCAAAACAAATGTGTGAAAATACAGTTATTGAGGGCCAGTGTTCTGAAAATAGTTTTGCTGCTGTCAAATAAATCTTTTTTGGTTGAAATGGGTTGTCTTTAATCATATTCTTGCTGTGGTTGAAAAGTTTAATAGATGCTGTTTAGATGCCCCTCTCAATTTCTAAATGTGAGAGGCATACATTTTGATGAGATGTATGTTGAACTCTCATGTTTTGAAGTTAAGATGGGCATCTAAACAGCATCTATTAGATGTCTAGGCTCAAATCTGGTTACATTTGGTTTAAAAGTAAACGTTTAGTAGATGTCTATAGCATAGCTTAGCCATTGATTAAACATAATTTAAATGTATAACCATTGAATTGACATTGCAAAAGACGGCTAGGTGTTATCTAGAGACTACTAAGCTTTAATTGTATACCAGATTTAGCCCGATTTTTGCCTATAGCCTATGCACCGTGAACAATTGCTCAGTAGGGTGTGATGAAACACAATGGCTGATTGATTGATTGGACATTTTATTAACAGATTGCAGAATGGGTACAATACAGTACAGCTCAATACAGACAATTGTTAAGGGGATGCAGACCAGAGAAAGACTTTCATCTTGTTTACATCAGGGTCACCCATTTTCAATCCATCATAACATATATGACATACAGATAGACAGTACTGTTACATCTAGGCGGGGAAATGTACATTGGAGGGGGTTGGGTTTGGACATTTACAGGGGCCAGTTTCGAATTGCAGTCTTTTAGAGAGGTTTTGAAGGTGGGTAGTGATTCACATTCCTTTACAGCTGTGGGTAGGGCGTTCCACATTGTTGTGGCATAATTGCTAAACGTGTTTAGTCCCTTGTTTGAGCCAAATCTGGGTTGGACATGATTTGTGGAACTCCCTCTGGTGTTGTGGTCGTGGTATTTACTGACCTTTGGGAAGTATTTTGACATGTACATGGGTACCTTAGTGGTGTAGTGTATCTTGTAGACCAGGCCCATTGCAAGTTGCTGTACTCTGTCGTCTACTCTATTGCATATACATATATAAGGACCCTTTCACAATCATAAGGCTGCAACCATATTGTAGAATAGACAAGAAAACACTTAAAATAAAGGTCTAAATCACTGCTCATCTTTGAGGAACTCCCTCTTATGGTCAATGCCGAAACACACACATTACTGGGTCAGAGATTAGTGCCAATGCAATCAGCTGTAGTGACTAATCTAAATCACTGCTCATTAGGGTGCATCAAATTGCAATGCAAAAATGTAATCTCAACATATCAATCTGTCTGGGGTTGCATTTTGTTCGGACAAACATAAAAAAAAATTGCAAAGTTTGGGAAAGATTCTTTGAGATTTAGAGGTAGCACACAGCATGTGAAATATATGAAAATGGGCCTTTTTGGGCGTTTTACTAGATAACATGACAAGGCTATTTAAAAAACGGCAAGAAATTGTTTTTGAGAACAACATTTATTAACACTAACATTTAAGAACAAAATGTTTGATAACAACATTGAAATAGTCTTTCAAACATGTATCAAGCATCCTAGAGTCCTAGACCTGGTCCAGCTTGCGCTTGCAGCAGCGAAGATTTGGCCGTGTTGAGCGGTCATGCTCAACTGCCTGTAGCACATTCTGCAGGTGCTGCTCGCTCCTGGCTGCTGCCACAAAGGCTGACGTCAGTTTGACGCCACGCTCGGCACAGTCATTCACAACATTGATGGCACGTACATTCACTGCACCCATCTGAAATGCTGTACTGGTAGCCCAATCCTCTACATCCAGTGAAAGAAACGCGGGATCGATGTGCAGCAGGTGCATGCCGAACCAGCAGTCTGGGTTGGCGAGGTCAGCCAAGCTGGTGGTCGGCGAGAGGGTTGGAAACTTTGGCTTGCCGAAGCCAGTGCCAAAGCGGAGCTGTGTGGCTTGCATGGATATATCAGCCGGCTTGTGCTCCAATATAGCATCTGCAAGTGTGCGCCGCTCGCCAACTGGTACCTTGGTGCTGAAGAGTGCCAGGGGCAGCAGCTCACCTGACAGGTACCATAGGTGCCGCTCCAGCGCCTTAATCGCTGATGCTGCGATGCCCTTGTTTATGCGTACAGGTTGTGGTAGAGTGTAAGGTCATTCCATGCCGCATCTACGGCCGTGTCGCAGGTCAACCACCACGCTGCGTAGATGTGCGTGATGAAGTTGGCAAACGCCCAAATCTTCAGCACCTGCTGCTGCGTAGTGATGGTCCCCTGAGGAAGCAAGGCAATGTGCTGCTCCATCAAGGCCAGCTTGAGAGTGTAGAGCAGCTTAGCCATCCACCACGCCTTGTGCAGTGCTCCTGGTCGTTGGAAGTTAACTGGAGTGTGCTCTGCACTGTCTGCACTCAGATACACAAGACATAGCTGCACGAACACGCGATAGTCGTCTCGCTTGTAGTCGAGCACTCCTGCAGTGCACACAATTAGTTCAGCACGCAACTTGCCCAGAAACGGTGGTTCGGCATCGCCAGGAATGTAGCGTGACAATGGGCCGCTGTCCTTGTGTGGCAACAGGTTCCAGTTGTCACGCAGACGTGTAAACAATGTAACCTCTGGCGAGCGTGACGCCTCCACCTTGAGGTCAGTGAAGATGTGGCTGAGGAGCACCTCACCGATGTGGTGCTGGCACCCGGACCAGAGCAGTGGTCGACCCAGTGAGAGCTGGATGTGGTGCCGGCACCCGGACCAGAGCAATGGTCGACCCAGTGAGAGCTGGATGGCAATGCAGGCTGCTGTGAGATGGCCAGTGTTTGACGCGGTGGTGTCAAATACCATGTTGACAACCTGATCGGTGCAGCACCAGTCCTGCAGCAGCTTGCATGTCAGCCGGGCAATGATCGTTCCACATGCCTTGTCAGTCGCCTTCATGTATGCTGGCACACAAAGCAGTTTGAGCCGCTCCGCGTCTCCGACGACCACTGTCAGACGCTCCTCCAACTGGCGTACATTGTTGAGCATTGGCGTCAACTTGCTGTCCCAGTGCAAGGTGCACATGGGAGGTGGTGTCCACTGTTCTTGCTGGTCCTCACTGATGGCCTGCAACACGTGGCGGCGCGCTCGGTCTGCTGTTGCATAGGATGTGGAGACCTTTGCCGAATTGCCACCAGATTCCTCGATCAGACCGCGCATGAAGGCAGCCTGCTGCATTGGTGTGATCTTCAACCGTGTAGCCAGTGACACAAGACTCAGTCGGCTGAGAATGTCTGATGGAATGAAGGCTGTAGGGCTGTACCGAATGCTTCGAAGCTTCGATCATAATGTTGACATTCGAATTCTAAATAAACATTCAAACTTTTTTTTTTTAAATAAAACTTTTATTTTTTTTATCTTTTTTTTATTTCTGTTTTATTTCACATTTTATATCTGTTTAAACCAATGGGGGTTTGGCTACACTAATATTATTATATTATACATAAGACGTCACCATCACTTTCATACCAACCGTCCCCTTATTGGATTATTTATGTTGATGAAACTGATATATTCATTAAAGAAAGTTGATTTAATAAAAGAAAAAGACTAATTTAATCAGATTAATCACTTTATTAAAAATTAGGATTTAGTTTAAAAAAATTATAATAATTTTGTTTTTTTGAAGTCCTTTTTTTTATATATATATAGACATTCGAAGCTTCGTTCGAATACTTCAATCGAAGCTTCGAATGTTAAAAAATGACATTCGGTACGCCTATTGCTTAATAACAGCGGAGCAGTGCTGCCGTTGCTTCCGCGTTTTCCCTGATTGGCTGCGACACGCCCCGCGGCAGGCGCGGCAACCGCAGAGCGGAGCGGCAGAGCTTGCGGAATTATGTAACCGCCCTAATCCGCCATGATTTTCATTCGGCGCTCAGCTCACCTGGCAGGGCAGCGGTCCTGTGGTCCTGCGGTCCGTTGTTGACGAGTTCAAATCCCATGACATTTTTTTTTTAACGTGATTTTTTTTTTAACGTGTATTCTTTCGCCGGTTAAGGTTAGGCATGGTTAAGGTTAAGGTTAGGCATTGTTTCGGAGTTGGTTAAGGTTAGAACGGTTAAGTTTAGGCGCTGTTAAGGAGTTGGTTAAGGTTAGAGTTTGTCTTAGAGAATGGCAATATTCTTTCTATGGTTAAGGTTAGGCATGGTTAAGGTTAAGGTTAAGGTTAGGCATTGTTTCGGAGTTGGTTAAGGTTAGAACGGTTAAGTTTAGGCGCTGTTAAGGAGCTGGTTATGGTTAGAGTTTGTCTTAGAGACAGCCTATTTCCGCACTGCCGCTCTCCCGCGTTGCCGCGGTCACATGGTCAAATTGTCACATTCTTGCACTGCTCCGCTGTTAAAAAGCAACACGCATTCGGTACAGCCCTAGAAGGCTGTGATGCCAGTCTTCTTACGCTCACGGGTGGGTGGGGTCCTACTAATCACCCCAAAGTACCAGAAAATACCAGAAAATACCCCAAAATACCCTAAAATACCCCAAAGTATACCCCAAAATACCAGAAAATACCCCAAAATACCCCAAAGTATACCCCAAAGTACCAGAAAATACCCCAAAATACCCCAAAATACCCCCAAAATACCCCAAAATACCATACAATACCCCAAAGTATACCCCAAAGTACCAGAAAATACCAGAAAATACCCCAAAATACCCTAAAATACCCCAAAGTATACCCCAAAGTATACCCCAAAATACCAGAAAATACTAGAAAATACCCCAAAATACCCCAAAGTATACCACAAAGTACCAGAAAATACCCCAAAATACCCTAAAATATCCCAAAGTATACCCCAAAATACCAGAAAATACAAGAAAATACCCCAAAGTATACCCCAAAGTACCAGAAAATACCCCAAAATACCCTAAAATACCCCAAAGTATACCCCAAAATACCCTAAAATACCCCAAAATACCCTAAAATACCCCAAAGTATACCCCAAAATACCAGAAAATACCAGAAAATGGCTACATCCAGCTTGTCTGTGATGAGCGTGTTGTCCGTCTTTATGTTTATGTTTGAGAATCTGGTTTTACGTTTTTTACTGCAGCCTAGTTGATTCTTGAGTAATTTCCAAAGTTCGCGGGGTTTGTTTTTGTTTTCCTCAGTTTTGTCGTTGATGAAATTTCTTTTTGCGGTTCTGATCATGGTGTTTACGTCATTTCTTAGTCTGTTTCTTTGAATTTTTAGTTCAACCACGTGGGCTTGGAGTTCACTGTTTGAGCTTTTGGAAAGCTTTGTCTGACTTTTATGAAGTTCAGAGCATTTTTTGTCTCTGGTTTTCATAGCGGCCAGTATTTCAGTGTGCATCCATGGCTCAGCGCGATTTTTAACCCTGGTGGTTCTTATGGGTGCCATGTTGTTGAGTATTGCTGTGAATTTGGTTTTGAATCCAAGCCATGTTTCTTCAACCTGTGTACCACTGAGTTCATCTGACCAGTCCAAGCTCCCCAGTTCTAGGTTAAAGGCCTCTCTAGAGTAAGTTTTGAGGTCTCTAGATGTGACTGTTTTGTGACAGCCGGCCTTCTGTTTTAGCTTTTTGCGGGTACAGAAAATCATATAATGATCACTTAACCCGCATGCTATCACCCCTTTATTGGAGATCATTGACTTGTCAGAGGTCAAAATGAGGTCAATGGTGGTTTGTGTCGAATCACATACCCTTGTGGGTTGGGTGATTAGCTGGCTGAAACCGTGCAGATCAGAAAATCTACTGAAGGCCTTGAAGACGGGTGCTGCTTTACGCAGCATATCCGTGTTCCAGTCCCCAATAAGAATTTTTTCTACCCCCTCCACCCCAGCTAAACACCCATCAAGTGTGTCATAAAAGCCACTCTGTTCTGGTGGTCTATAGATTGTGCCTAGTACTGGTTTCGCCCTGTCTAATAAGATTTCAATCCAAACAGTTTCAATTTCATCATGGTTAAGGTCAGTACGGTTGATGTATTTGGTATCCTTGTGTATATAAACACACTTCTATTGTTAGGATGATTGCACCTTCATTGGCGAATGGCGACCGACCACCACCAGAGACCCAAGTCCAGCACCACTCCAACCACTTAATATAATATTTTACTGCTTTTTTACCAGGACTCAAAACTATTCAGGACCTTAAATGTAAACACCACTCAAAACACGAGTGACGTGAGAGACAGCCTTGTGGTTTCTGGGGGGAGCTGCTCCATTGACATTTTATTTTACATTACAGTAGATAATTAGATTAAAAACAAATGCCAGGAAGACATGCGAGTGCCCACGCCCCGTAAAAATCGACATTAGTTTGTTTGTGACATTTCCACTGACCATGAGGAGCCGGACATAATACTGGAAATGACCTGGGGGGGCCTGATGTAAACAAGACGAAAGTCTTTCTCTGGTCTGCATCCCCTTAACAATTGTATGTATTGAGCTGTACTGTACTGTACCCATTCTGCAATCTGTTAATAACGTTTTCAATCAATCAATCAATCAATCAACCTGGCGCAACCATACCCCATACTTTCAGAAAACTTGGTCCTTTTGGTATACAAATCGCTTTCGTATACAGTATTTGCACCCTAACCGATCACATACTTCAAATTGCCTATAATATAGTATGTAAGCTGGATAATTTGGAAGCAACAACTGGTATTGAATGTCCTGAATGTGATGATGACGTTCTAGGAAGCAGTAGCTGTCAACACAAGTAAACAAGTGAAAGCAAAGCAGCGGAGCTAACGCTATCTAGCATGAGGAGGTAATATTATTAACGACGTTAATCGTGGAACGTTAGCAAATTCGCGTTAAGTGGCTAACTGTAGCTAACGTTACTTGATTAGCTAACACGATCGTGTCTGCGTCGTATTCATGATCAGAAGTTGTTATTATGTATGATTCACGTTATATGAGCTAGCTGTATGCTAACTAACCTACTAACGATAGCTAGAAGAGCTAGGCTCTAACACAGCTAACTTAGCAAACGTTCCTGGGTGAGTTGTGTTGCTGTGTCGTTACTTGGCTCTAGCTCGCTAACACTGGTCAAGCAGATCGAGGCAGCTTGCCAGCAAAGTGTTTGTTTTGACAGCTACTTCTAGCTATAGCGTCAATAAGGTGCTAGCTAACGTTAGCCATCGAACGTAGATAATAGCTACTATGTTGGCTAACGTTGCCCACCGTCGACATGTCAGGATCCTCTTCAAATCTAATATGTCAGATAGCTACTGTTATTGTGTTAAAGCGTTAGCTGCATCTGATTGTGGATAACCAGGTCAATATAACTCAAAATATTATTGATAGCGATATAACTAAAGCACTGGCTGTTTACATGGGTTACACTGTTACATACTATGGGTAACAGTACTGTATATTTGCATATATGTCACAAATGTAACAGTACAATATACCTATATGTCCCTATGCCATAAATGTCATGATGTCATGTATGTTGTGTATGTCATAAATGTCACTATGAATTGAAAATGGGGGACCCTGAAAGACGAAAGTCTTTCTCTGGTCTGCATTCCCTTAACAATTGTGTGTATTGAGCCGTACTGTATTGTACCCATTCTCCAATCTGTTAAATAAAATGTCCATTCATTCATTCACAGCACACCTCCTGTGACCCAACTAGCTAGCTATCTGGGTTAACTGTTGGCACATTGGGGAATACTCAGTCTAATCTGTGTATCCGATACTCATGAATCCTGTTGTTTTTGTGTGCCTTCTTTTTGACATCTGATATTCCAGAGCTGTTTGAAGCATGATGTGAACATTGAGTGCTTTTGAACTGGGACTGATCATCACCACCCGAGAAGATGCCTGCAGTGTCCACAGGCGTGAAGGAGCTGTACCTCTCTACATCTCTGGGGGAACTGAATAAAAAGGCTGATATCAAAGGAGATAAGATAAGCACCAGAAGGTACGTTTTGACATGCATGACAGAATTTTGCTCATAAGATACCACAAATGAGTTTGGAGAAATTGAGCTTGTGAACATAGAAACAAAGCCAGGGTAACAGTACTGTATATTTGAATATCGTATATGTCACAAATGTAACAGTACTAAATACCTGTATGTCATGTATGTCCCTATGCCATAAATGTCATGTATGTTGTGTATGTCATAAATGTCACTATGAATTGAAAATGGGGGACCCTGATGTAAACAAGACAAACGTCTTTCTCTGGTCTGCATCCCCTTAACACTTTGAGAGACACTCACGGCTAATCTCGTGTTTACGATAGTTACGTTGAAAGCCACTCACGAGATTTCTCGGATTTTTTTTAGCGATCTGAAATCATATTGCATCACGCGAGCCTACCCTAGCCTACCCAAGGGCCGCCGGCGATCAGATGTGAAAAAAGCGCCCCCTATCGTCTCCCAGATGGTAAATCACCATTTTGGAATGGAATCAAAAAATATTCCAGTCCACATTTTCCAGTCCACTGATGCAGCCAGGGTTACCAGAGTTCATTCTGGATCCTCTGAGCCCCGCTGATCATGAGTTCTACTGTATACACGTTAGATCTATACACTTACCGATTTTTTCGAATGGTGATCAGGAATTGGAATATACCATTTGGATACCATCTGATGTCAGGTAAGGAATCTATGTTATCAGTGTTAGGATAATCAGACTAGTTTTCGAGGAGATATAAGCTTTTTTGTGATATGTGCTCTATCGGTTTCACTGTAAAATCCATGAGGAAATGAAAACAGCTATTATCAGCGCGCGGCTCGACTGGGCGTGCGTGTACGTATAATATTGATCATCTAGCGTTTATTTGAAAACGATTCATAAATAGGCAGACAAATATCAACGTTCTGGAATATTCCAGTAAAAGGCGATTATCACAGAATGGGCTGTTTTTCACCTGAAAACGGGCGCTTTTCAAAATGCTCTCAAACGGAAATGAAGCGATAAAAACACTGACTGGAAAATGATTCTTTGATAAGCGACGGGCAGATTAGACACATAGCCATAATTTAAAACATAGATTAGGCGATATTAACGTTAACATTGGCGCCAATGGTGGCATTCAAGCACTACGTCGTGCGCCCCCTGGTGGCACTGAAAGTTGTGTGTATTGAGCCATACTGTATTGTACCCATTCTGCAATCTGTTAAATAAAGTTTTCATTCATTCAGGTGTCTGACTGATTATAAACTATCTGTCATTTGTTGTGTTACAGCTATGTCCAGAGTGCCTGTAAAATCTTTAAGGCGGCAGAGGAGTGTCGTCTGGACAGAGATGAGGAGAAGGCATATGTTTTGTACATGAAATATCTAACGGTATATAATCTCATCAAGAACAGACCGGATTTCAAGCAACAACAGGTATTCTAAACATGATTAGTGAAGGTGAAAATCACACTTGGAACATATCTTTGTAATGCGTCAGTCGTGTGGTACTTTGGTACCGCAGAAATGTGTTCCCATTCTGAAATCTGAACGCATCCAACTTGAAACCATTAATGTAATAGTTTTACATTTTAAAATGATGTCCCTTACGATTACACTCCTCCTGGATAGAAAAGCATTTTGGTACATTCTTGTAATGGTTAGTGGTTATGATGCTTCTGCTACTACAATACCCATAATCCTTGCTAGTTCCCAACCAATCACGATTTAGCAATGAATTAGGAAACCGTATTCATCCGATCGGTGTGATTTTTTTTCCGTAGCCTATGTGAATGTGAATCACTACCCACTTTCAAAACCACTCTCAAGGAACACCTTCGGGAGACTGCAATTCGAAACTGGCCCCTGTAAATGTCCTAACTCAACCCCCTCCAATGTACAGTAATTTACCTAGTATGGTTTTGTCAATATTCCAATGTACAGTTTTGCTTGTTTGTACAGTGTTCCCCCCCCCCCCCAACACCCTCCAATGTAAATGACCTAGTATGGTTGTCAATATCCCAATGTACAGTTTTGCTTGTACAGTTGTACAGTGTCCCCCCCCCCCCCCAACCCCTCCCTACCCAACCCCCCCCCACACAACCCCACCCAACCTCCTCCAATGTACAGTTTTTACGTCAAATGTATATACTCCCTTTTCTGGACTCTTTTTGTATCACAAACAGTACTGTATTTGCAAATCTGGTATGTCATAAATGTATAGATGTAGCAGTACTGTCTATTTGTATGTCATGTATGTCATATATGTCCTGATGAATTGAAAATGGGGGACCCTGATGTAAACAAGACGAAAGTCTTTCTCTGGTCTGCATCCCCTTAACAATTGTGTGTATTGAGCTGTACTGTATTGTTCCCATTCTGCAATCTGTTAATAAAGTTTTCAATCAATGTGTGTGCGAAGTCGCTCTCTGATTGGCTAGCCGCGTACAGCGAAGACCCTCTCTGATTGGTTTAGCACCGAAGGGTCTCTTCCGCCTTGTACATATATATTATCTGCTTTAAAGTGGTTATGCTTTGGCCCTCTTTCGAAGTGGGTTATGCTTAGAGTTAGGGTTAAGATTAAGGTTAGGGTTAAGGTTAAGGACGGTTAGGGTTAAGGTTAAGGTTAGGGTTAGGCAGAAGAGACCCTTTGGCGCTAAACCAATCAGAGAGGGTCTTCGCTGTACGCGGCTAGCCAATCAGAGAGCGTCTTCGCACACATAGGCTACGTTTAAAAATCACGCATCCGATCGCTGTATACTGAAAATTAACAGGGAAAATTCCTTAAGCACAATGGTGACGTATGGAGTACAATGTGACTGACGTGCTCTATGATTGCAGAGGTAAAAGTCTGGAAAAATAAGCTGATAAATGAACCACGTTTTTGTCATTTATTTCAACAGAATGTAGTGTGACAGAAATGTATCAATACAATGATTTGAATTGCATACATTGCTGATGAAGCTCTTCTCTATTCCAACTGTACAAAGGAATATTTCCTGTCTATGCTCGGACCAACCAGCTTTAAGAAATCCATAGAAGAAGCCGAGAAGCTCTCAGAAAGCCTTAGACTCAGGTTAGACACTTTTGGTTAATGTATTATTATAATGCTTAAAAGGATTATGCATTTTGTGTACACCAGATTAAATGAGTAACCCATTAAATTTGTTCTATAAATCAAGAACACAATAGGCATGTTTAGTGCTGGCCTTTGTTGGAAAATGTTTGATACTACTTATACAGGTGTCAATACATTATAGTTGAGAGCAGTTCTAAAACCATACTTTTACCATACTGTGTTATTTGAAAGTATAATATTGACGATTGACGATATAGTTAATATTTTTTTGTGTGCTACACCTGTACACACCGCTTACAACAACGCACTGCTTCATACTATCACAGTTCCACGCACATTCACATCTGGGAGCTACCCCAGTACATCCATGGTCCTTGTGGTTCACCGGGGGTTATGAGTGCCGCACTTTTATGGTTGACTGTAAACAAGTGTTAAATGTATTCACTTGCGAACAGGTATGAGGAAGTTGAGGTTCGAAAGCAGCTTGAGGAGAAGGAGAGACAAGAGGAGAAGAAAAGGAAGGAGGAGAGGACTGAGAAAGAAGGCGGACGAGCCTCTCCCAAAGGATCGGCAGCAAACAGGAAGGACAGTAAGAAGGTACCTCGAGCTACCTTATAATTATTCATCAGTCATCTGATATTAACATATAGACATTTATAAAAAAAAAATATATATATATAAACTTTAAACCGCTTTACAACACTTTGTATGTGTTCAGTGAGAGATAGATGGATGCAGAGGATTTACTAGCCTGCATTCGGAAGACCGAAAAATACCAATCTAGATACCAACTGCGATGCTCAGCCAAACAGGCTGTGGGTGACATAGAGAGAAACTTTCAATTCCGGCAGAGAGAAGAGAATCTCCAGATTCAGATACAATTTGAATTTATCATAAACGGTTCCAAAGATATGTAATGGTTTTGAAAACATGTCTAGGGCTTTAGAGGGTTATATATATTAATAATGAATGAATGAATGAAAACTTTATTTAACAGATTGCAGAATGGGTACAATACAGTACGGCTCAATACATACAATTGTTAAGGGGATGCAGACCTGAGAAAGACGTTTGTCTTGTTTCCATCAGGGTCCCCCATTTTCAATTCATATAGACATATATGACATACATGACATACAGATAGTCAGTACTGCTACATCTATACATTTATGACATACCAGATTTGCAAATACAGTACTGTTTGTGATACAGAAGGAGTCAAGAAAAGGGAGTATATAATAGGCAGATCATTTCCCATGGTGATAGCGCTATAATAACATCAAGTTGTCTCAAGTTGGAATATCTAGTTTTTTTAGCAAGTGGTTTGTTTGCTGAATGGAAGAAAAATGTGTGATGTTTTATCATGTAAAAATGAAAGTTGAAACACGTATTGGTGTTAATCAGGGATGGAGTGGAGGATAAACCTGAACTAAGTTTACACACATTTTTTGTTGTGAAATGGAATTTAGTTTACCCAAATTTTTTAAGCTTATATAAATCGTAAAGTTGAAATTTATAGTGTAGACCAGTGGTTCCCAAAGTCGGGGTCGCGACCCAAAGTCAAAATAAAACGTTTTTTTTTTGTCAGGCCACTGAACTTAGAAGCAGGCCAGGACAGTGTTTCTAGTTGTATTCTAAAATTCTATTCTATTGTATTCTAAAATGTGACTATGGTTTTATATTAACTTAATAAATAAACAAAAACGAAAAATCTACTTATTTCAACGAACATTTCAAACTAAATAACAGATTATGCACATAAAACACTGAAAACAACCGAAGCAACAATAGGATTTTAATGAGGCTATTATCATTATTATTTTGCAACAAGTTAGCCCTCTCATAAATAGCACATATAAATGAATAACTAACTTGAACTAACTTAATAGGATTTAAGTGATATTTGGCTTAAAAAATCGGTCGCCTGGCAAAAAAATAAAAATAAAATAAAAAAAAACGCGCCTGACGATGTGCATTGGGCCGCGGCTCTCTGACGCCTTATTTTCTGGGTCCCGGCCTGAAAAGTTTGGGAACCCCTGGTGTAGACAAAGATGTTGTAATGAAAGAAGATGACTCGTTTAAAAGCCAATGGGATGAAAATGGAACCGTTCCTGTTTCCTAATGGGACGGGACTTTTATGGTACATAGATACTATTTCTAATACTGTGAGACTGTTGGATAAGTCTCTTAGAACAACTTTAACTTCTAAGACATGGTCCAATATTTACCTCGATTTCTATGGTAAAGAAAAGGACCTAAGTAGTAATCTCATCACTGTCAAGTCTCTGACAAGAACAAGTTACAGGTTGAAAAAACCCTCAGCTCCGAACTAGGCAAAATCTGCACCTGGCTCGCTGATAACAAACTATCATTACACCTGGGTAAAACAGAGTCCATTCTCTTCGGTTCAAATAACAAATTCAGCAAGACCGACGGCTTCTCAGTTACAGTGGGTGACAATATTGTCACAAGGAAAGATGAAATTACATACCTAGGTTCAATCCTAGAGGCAAATCTTTCCTGTGACAAAATGGCATCCAATGTAATAAAAAAAAGTCAACCAACGAACCAGATTCTTGTACCGGATCTCCTCTCTGGTAAACAAGAATACCCTGAAGATTCTGGCAGGAGCACTCATTCAAGGGTACTACGACTATGCTTGCACCTCATGGTACCAAAGCACCTCAAAGGCGCTAAAACAAAATTACAAACATCACAAGACAAACTGGTCAGACTACTGCTTGACCTTACTCCTAGAACCCACCTCACCCCTGCCCACTTTGACAACCTAGGATGGCTTAGAGTAGACGACAGAGTACAGCAACTTGCAATGGGCCTGGTCTACAAGATACACTACACGACTAAGGTACCCATGTACATGTCAAAATACTTCCCAAAGGTCAGTGAATACCACGACCACAACACTAGAGGGAGCTCCACAAATCATGTTAAACCCAGATTCTGCTCAAACAAGGGACTAAACACGTTTCGCAATTATGCCACATCAATGTGGAACGCCCTACCCACAGCTGTAAAGGAATGTAAATCACTACCCACTTTCAAAACCACTCTCAAAGAGCACCTACGGGAGGCTGCAATTCGAAACTGGCCCCTGTAAATGTCCTAACCCAACCCCCTCCAATGTACAGTAAATGTCCTAACCCAATAATACAGACCCTCTTCTTGGGACCAAGTAAGGTTTCGTCGATAATCCAATGTACAGCTACCCCCCCCCCCCCACCCCACCCCGCCTACCCAACCACCTCCAAACCTCCAATGTACAGCTTCCCACCCCCCCCTCCACCCTCCACCCCACCTACCCAACCTCCAATACAGTTTCTTCGTTAAATGTATATACTCTCTTTTTTAGACTCTTTTTGTATCACAAACAATACTGTATTTGTAAATCTGGTATGTCATAAATGTATAGATGTAGCAGTATTGTCTATCTGTATGTCATGTATGTCATATATGTTTTTGATGAATTGAAAATGGGGGACCCTGATGTAAACAAGACGAAAGTCTTTCTCTGGTCTGCATCCCCTTAACAATTGTGTGTATTGAGCTGTACTGTACGTACCCATTCTGCAATCTGTTAATAAAATGTTCAATCAATCAATCAGTCAGCCAGTCAATAAGCATGTTTGTTCCAAGATATAACATCTCTTCTGTTCAACCACAATCCAAAATCACCCAAAATGTAACAAAGCCTCCGATTGGCTCACACAGCACATGACTCAGCAGGTTCAAACTTGAGAGAGTTCACACACTAAACTTGTTCAGATGATCCATGTGCTCCAGTATATTCCTTTTTTATAACTTAAGTACGTAAGTAAGGTATAGAAATAAAAAATCGTTTTGGTTTTATCTGTATTGGCACCGGTATAGAAAATGTTTCAAACAAATAAGCACTGCTTCTTTCTGCCCCTTCTCGAACCAAATTCTATGTTTTGGTTTATTTTTATTTGTCTGTGTGAGTGTGTATGTGACTGTGTATACGTATATGTGTTTGTATGTGTGTATGTATGTGTGTATGTATATATTGTTTTTGCTTTTATCAATTTGTTGTGATAGTTGTGTGTTGGTTCGAGATAAATAAAAATCAATCAATACCCATCCCTAGTCCTGACATTATTATGTTTGTTGTACCTTTTTTTATTATTATTTTTCTTTTTATCCACTTTTTCTCCTTTTTCTATTTTTTCTCCCATCCCAATAGACCTATCTCAAACCCTGCCCTCTTTTCTTGATCCTCCAATCACAACTGTCGCTTACGTTTGTCCGAGGTAAGCGACAGTTGTGATTGGAGGATCAAGAAAAGAGGGCAGGGTTTGAGATAGGTCCATTCCAATGTGCCAATTCTCCCCTCCCCTGTCTTGAACGTTGCTCGCATATGCCCCCCACTGGCCGGTTGTAGGGAGGATAGAAGCCTTGCATCACGTGTCCCCTCCGGTACACGAGGAGGCAGCCTGTCACATCTTTTCACCTGCCAGCGCGGACTCTCATTGGCGAGGTGTAACGTGTGGGAGGCTCACACTGCCCCCGCCATTTCCTGTCTCTGCTGTGCAGGCGTCCCCAACCGACCTGTAGGAGTCGCTGTCCACAACGTCCAGATTACCACCCATCGACTTCCACCCGCTAACTCTGCCAATTGAGTTAGTATGACGGCTGGCCCAAGCCGGAGGCAACGCCGACAGCCGGAGTCGAACCCGGTGTCTCTTGTGTTGGTGACGAGTATGTCCGCTGCGCCACCCAGCCGCTTGTTGTACCTTTTTTGAAGTTCAACAATAAAATGAGAAGAAAAGAAAATCAAGAGGACATTATTGAAATGTATTTTACACAATGGAACCTGTATTGTCAGCATTATTATTTGACACGTTATTTCTGTGTACCTGTATGTTAGGTGAAAGGAGATCAGAACGAGTTGAAGACTGCACCTCCAAAAGGTAACTATAAACTTAAAGGGGAACTACGCCCAAATTTCAGAATTCCTAAATGTTACTCCTCTGGTCTGAGGCACTCTGAAAATCTTAGTGAACATGAACAACTAGTCTGTTTTATGTATTGTCTGTGGAGCAGCTGCAGACTTCATACCCAAAGTTTGAGACTTACTTTTCTGGTTTCTGGCTTTGCAAGGGAGAGTACTGTAGCTCATGTTCACATTGATTGAGCTTTCCTTGGCCATGGAAATAACGTATAATTCCTCAGATATTTTAGAAAATCATAAAATTAAAATAAAAACTTGAGGCACTTGTAAGCCTCTTCACTCCAAACCATGGATATCCTGAATAAAGGCTTTCACGTCGTACTGACTCTTGTGTTGTGCCTGCCCAGCGGCAGAGCCTGCAGGTGGGATCACAGCAGAGAAGCTCTACCACATGATGAAGGATCAGACCATCACTGTCATCGTCATGGACGCCCGCAGCCATAGGGACTTTGAGGACTCCCGTATTCTGGTCCCAACCCAGAACTGCATCAGTGTGCCTGAGGAGGCCATCAGTCCTGGGTAAGACGGAAATGTGTGTGGGTGGTGTCTATGGTGTATGAAAATATACATTACAATAACTATGCTCAGGGAAACACTGGGTCCCTGGGCCACTGAAAGGTTACCATTTGACTGTTGTTGTTTACAGTTGCAGGGACAGAAATGTTGCTTACAGATATATTTACTATTCAAATGAGAATCTACTAGGCTTCTGTTTGATTTACAGTGCTTCAAAAAGATTTATTAGAATTTATGATCAAATTACTCTTAACTCATTCAGCGCCATAAGCTGTCCCCATCTCTGCCGCTTCAGGCCCGCTTAAAATGGTCATTTTTTCGCAGTGTTTCACAATGTTTGCAGAGCTGTGTGTGTGTTCTGTATTATAGCTGTGGAGACAATGGTGTGGCTCATTTGACAGACACTACTTGTAGTCCAACATGGATTTTTTTTTTGTTTCTACACACTGTAGTTTGTAGTTTATTATACACTAAACATCGCACATTTCCAAGATAATCCAGTCTTTTTCCATAGATCGTGAGATAAAACACGCTATGTGCAATAAGCCCAAATCGTTCTGGTTGATCCCCTGAAACCCCAAATACTCCCAAATCAAAGGTATATACCATGTACACATGTACCTTCACAAAATCATCAAAGGGGGGGGGGGATCGTTTTAACTCAAAACCGTGATCGTGTTTGTCGAGCATGTTTTACGTCCGGTAAAACGCAAAACTGTGATTGTTAGAAAAACATGTTTCAGGCTCGGTAAAATAGACATAGAATATACCTTACCTTAGCCAGAAGGTATTCCAAAAAGAATAATTCCAAGTGATCGCATTGCCATCACGATTACCAGTGTATATGTCTATACACGTTTCGATGGGAAATATCTTACAAAAAAAAAAGGAAAACGTGTATCCACGCCAAGCCATTCCAGTTCAGTTCAGTTCAAAGGTAAATACTGCCACCTTGTGATATTCGATCGGCATTGCAATTCCAACGTAGGCAAACGAACCAGGGACGGCTAGAATGATCCGGATGATGAATTAGAATGGGGATCAGAAGAAAAATATCTAAAAACGAGTTTACTTGTTATTGGCGCTCAACGCTTGGCGGCCAATAACGAGTTTATGAATGAGTTAATTCACAGAATCACATTATACTAGCAGACCCTGCAAATGTAAACAATTATGTCTCAAAACTACAGAGTGCACCTTAACTTTGGTAATGTGTCTATTCCTTCGGCATGGTTTAACTCAGACTGATGCGCTGTATAGACTGTACCTCATACTACTATAATTGACTATAATTGTTTCCAGAATCACTGTGCACCAGATAGAGGGGAAGCTGCCAGAGGCCTCTAAAGGACAGTGGAGGAAGAGGGGTTTTGTGGACTATATTATCCTGCTGGACTGGTTCAGCTCTGTCACTGACCTCAGCTTGGGCAGCACCCTGCAGAGCCTCAAAGATGCCCTCTTCAAGGTAACATAATCCTCTGCCACTTGTGTTTGCACGTGTGTATGTCTCCCCCCCCCCCCCCCCCCCCCCCCCCCAGGGCTTAGACACAATCGCCCCAGAACCATCCCAAACTACAGAATAAGAATCCCAACAATGTGTCGTATATGAAATTTGAATTCATCCTTTTTATCATCTACCATCCCAGGACTGTTGCTAAATCTATATTGCACCATCCCTGACCCAATTTTGACTTGCACTCGGACGCTCTTAATAATTTCAAGCCCTGGTCCGTGTGTCAGTCCGACTGTGCTGGCCTGTGTGTGAATATACGTGCATTCTGGTTTTTCAGTGGGACAGCATCACCATCCTGCGTAGTGAGCCCCTGGTTCTGGAGGGAGGCTATGAGAACTGGCTGCTCTTCTACCCCATGTTCACCACCAACGCAAAGGTCCGGCCTCCCAGGCAGCCCATGATCAGCACCCTCCCTCAGTGTGAGTATCACCAGCACAGCCCATTGTCAACAATTAGACATGGAATAGAATATTCCAAGAAGCCGGGGGATTCAAACAAAAGGCTGAAGTTCAGTCTGTACTCTGGGGAGTCGGGACCTTTAAGCCAGTCACGCCCTACGTGAGATAGGGTCCACAGTTCCACTCCAGCAACAAGGTGGTCATTTCCCTGCAATGGCCTTAAAGATAAACAGAACCAAAGAAGACCAACCCACTTAACGTTTTAAAAAGTTTAATCGTTTTGGAAAGTCTCTTAAATTGAAAAATGGACGATGATGATTATATAATTGGATAATGTGCTAGCTAAGCATCGTCTGAAGCTGACTAATATAAATTGTTGTACAATTATGTCTCACATAAATTAAAGCTCATAAAAGTAAATTATCACCCGATAAGGGGCCCCACTAAACTATCTCTTATGCCTCACTAACAAACCTTAGGTTTAGTAGTTTAGGTATATCTGAGTGAGAAGAAATTACTGGTGTTTAGTGAACACACCTTGTATGCATACCTTTTAAAATATTTTCCATTTATGTTCAACAGTGAACTTCAGCTACCCATCCCTACAAGAACCCAAGCCTCCGACCCTCCCTCCCCCAGAGCCTGAGCCCGAGCCCCAGGCTCCTCCCCCTGCTCCCGTGCAGGTGAATGGGGTCCCTCCGGCAGAGCGCGCGATCCCTGACATCTCCACAAGGACAGACAGGCTGCCAGACACCATAGATTCGTCCATCGCAGGGTCCACAAACTCTGGGCTGGATCTTACCAAGAAGGGCCCTACAACGGGGACACCCAGCCAGTCACCTGCAGCAGCCAAGGCCATCCCACAGGTAACTATTCAGTAGACCTTTCCACGAACACCACACGTTAAGGGTTTGTACTAATGTTGCTGTTTTATTGGTGAGGCTCTATAACGAACTGCCACGGATTCTGAGGGTTACGTCAAAACTTGTCCTAACTAATTATTGCGAGTTTGCATTGTGTTTTCGAAGGGACCAACAGAAAGGAAAGGAGACTTCGGAGAGAAAATGGTCATTTTATTCTGCAGCAGCTTGTGTTTTCATCCCACCATCCTTTGTTGAGACCCTTTGAGCTTTGTGTTGATCCCTTCGAAAACACAATGCGAACTTGCAATAATTAGTTAGGACGAGTTTGGACCTTCAGAATCCGCAGCGGTTCGTTATAGAGCTTTGTATATATGTGATGCATACAAAGCTCGTCAATAGAGCTGCTGTTCCTCATAACTCTCTCCTCAGATCGACCGAACCAAGAAGCCCTCCGTGAGGGTGTCAGCCGGTACTACCCCCAGTCAGAACGACTCGGCCAAAGATCTGCATCCCACCCCGAACGGCCCGGTCGTCCCCGATCGCTCGGCCAAACCGCCTTACAAACCCGGCGGCTCTCAGTCAGAGGAGGAGCAGGCCGAGGTCGCAGAGGCGACGGAGAACCGCGGCCGGGAAGAGAGAGAGGCGAAGGAGAGGCCGGAGAGGGATGAGAGTGAGAGGAGGCAGAGGAGGAAGGAGGAAGAGGAGAAGGGGCATCAGGAGAGGAAGAGACTAGAGAGGCAGAGGGCAGAAGAGGAGGAGGAGGAGGAGAAGGGAGACGGAGTTGGAAAGGAGAAGGATAATGGAGGGAAAGGGCAACGTGCCGATGCGCCCACCAAGAGTGCTTCTCTGGACTCGCCCGCTCCCAACCGCCTCGTCAGCGAGATTAAGGTCAGTGTTTTCTCCTGACAAGTAATTTACCACAACAATTGTGACGTTTCATTTAATCTGAGCCTCCATGGTCAAACCCACTAATGCGCGTCTGACCTGTATTCAAAGAGGGGGAAATGGTATTTGAATAGCGATGCACTGATACAGATCCCGGGCTGAAACAGGGTATCTGAGAACTCTCCCCATGCTAACATCTGATACCATTTGATTTGTGTGGACCCCAGTAATAGTAGCCTATGCCTGTGGCAATGGCTAATGGGGATCCGAATAAACTAAACTAAACTAAACTAAACCATGGCATGAACCATGTGTAACATGCTTGAAATCAAAGCAAATTGACTTGATTTGCTGCATTTCTAACACATAGAAGAATGTCTCTAATGGAAAAACATTTATTATATTTCAAATCATTTTTGTCAAATGACCCCAATCTGATGGTTGATACTGTTCAGTAAAAGTGATGGATATGATCGGTACTTTGTATCGGCCAATACTTAGTACCCTGAATTGGTATCGACAGTGGAAAAGTGGTATCAGCGCATCCCTAATTTCAAACGGTTAGAGCGTAAGCATACATTGTAACTTGGGAGGTTTGGCCAAAGCCATACTGTATATTTAGGATCAAATAGTTTCCTGTTCCCAGCTGTGCTGGGGATGTGTTCCTAGATCTACAGGTTAACACATTCATGGCCATTTGGATCCGTCTAAAATCACTGTAGACAGCCAGCATTTCTAAACAGACTTGCATAGTCCGTGCCTCCGTGGGGCTGTTTGTAGAGCTAAATCTATACTTTATAGTATTGCTATCTGTCCATTCTCATTGTCAATTGAGACCATAAACCGTCCCTTCAAAATGGCTTAAAGAAATAATTTTTTCATCAATACGTTCTCATTTTATAGTGTCTTGAATATAAGCGTTATAAGTGATTTCGGCTGGGATATTTCTTGGAACGCGAGATACAGGGCTAATAGCTACTAACGTTAAATCCAATGGCATTTCGGATATACAGAAGCTACAGTTAAAACTCAAACTGCATATGATCGGTATGATGGTCCACCACGAATGCATGAAAGGGGGGTGCGGGGGACGTCGTTTCTGATTATTGATACCAATAACCGCATTAGCCTCATTCGTTGATCGGGTGGATGGCTATCAAAACAAGCCCTGATCAGCATGTAATTTACGTGAAAAAGATCTTACCGTGGGCCGGTTGGATCCCCCAGAGCATTTCTCAGTTATCGATCGCCATCTGGTAGATCGATATGTCCATTGGCTGATGATATATTCCTTTACTGCATAGTGAATTCGGCGTCGCAAAAGGTATTCCAAGCTACTATGCTGCACATCCAGAATCCAGCTAACTGGAAACTCCATTGAAAGTAAAAAAAATAGTGCACCGTTCTGCCACAGGGCACACTGCATTATCGAGAGAGCGCCCCTAAGAGGATCTGGCCGGTAATGCACTTTTCAAAATTCGAAGAGGAGAGTAGATCTGCAGTGCAGCTCGGTGACATCGAGTAGGTTAATACAATGGAATAAAATCCAAAACAACCTTGCCACGGACATGTCTGTGGTTGGTCCTCAACCGTTGGATTCGAAACACGGAATTACGTGGCCGGCCCTGAATGTGTTAAAGGGCGATCATGAATCTCTGTTGCTAGTTGACCACATCATCAAGCCATTCACCCATTCAGTGCCTTGACCAATGTACAGCCCATCAATTTAATCTCATCCATTTGCTAAACTCTTAAAAGCCAAATGATTTCAGTTCTTGTTCTGTCCCCAACCTCAGGTTCCCCTGAAACCTAGTAGTGAAGTAAAGAGTGGAACCCAAAGGATTTTAAAAGATAGAACAGCAGATGACTATGACAGACCAAAGGTATATCAACACTTGACCAATAGTGTTGACCAAGGCATGCTTTCCCCCCCTGCAATGCTTCAGTCAATTTCCTCCTAAGCTGACGCATGCTTATTACTTGGAAATTGTTGTGCCACAAAGGGGTCTCGAGCAAATTGCCCAAGAACAAAGAAAACAGTCCTGTTACAATGTTTGAAGGAGCAATAGGCGGCTGTTGATTTTGGGCATAACTATTTAGAATAGAAATATTTTTAAATCCTTTAAACCGCAACTGTGCATAACAATCGCACGTGTCACTAGAGGGTATGATAGGCGGCCCGCTCATTCCAATCATTTGACTTGGTCGTTTTGATTGGACGTCATTGTTTTAGCTCATGCCCCTTACCGGAACGTCTTTCTTTTTTTTATCTTATCAATTACTGTCGAGATATAGTAACAAGACATTTGAAATGTTGCCCAAATTTGGCGGCTGCCTATTAATCCTTTAACTTGCTTCTTAAAACAGTATATAATTGAGCATAAAAAATTTGAAACCCAACCCCCCACCACTACCACCACCCACACCACCAACAAAGATCTTCTTATATACCTTTTTTTTCTTCTAAAAAAGTGTGTGTGTGTTCCACAGAGAGAGCCCCTGACTAGAGCCAGGAGTGAGGAGATGGGCAGGAGTGTACCCGGCCTGCCTGATGGCTGGATGAAGGTACTGGATACTTTGACATGCAATACATTTAGCTGATGACTAAAGGCCTCTACATGTTACAGCAACTTCAAAGCAACTGCAACACAACATCGGCGCGATATCAACGCGGTTGTTTTAGAGGGTCTTGTAGACTGTGTTGTGAGGATGTTGCGTACATGTCCCCCAAATCTAACCTAAACAGCCGTTGCGTTGATATTGCGTAGCAGTGATTGGTTGGTAGTGAATGGGGGCGGGGCTGTCATAGAATAATATTGGTCCCGCAGCGAGGATTACCATCCGCCATTGTTGTAGCCAGCAAGCTATGCTATCAATATTAGCTAAATAATTTGCGTCATAGCTGGCCTTTTTCTGAAAACCCAAGCACATATTGTTCCATAGCATACGCCTTCAGTTGATCATGACAAATCCTCTCTTACCTTGACGATTAAAAAGCCTCCATAATTTAGTAAATAAAGCTGTAGCCAGCCAGCTAGCATTGGTGCTATTCAAAATGCTATCCACATTAGCTACATAGCTAACCAACTAAATACAATGGTATCCTGAGGTAACGTTAAATACAACATTTGCTAGTCGAAATGACTGGACACACACAGGGAGGGACAAGTTAAACATCAATCAATTAATTTATTCCAACAGGTAGTTTGAGCTGCATGTGAGCCGCGGTCTTTCTCTCCTCTCCTTTGGAAACTAATGATGTTACGTTAGCTACCGGCCGGCAAAAGTTAAGCTGCTAGCAACAGACACTATAATACTTCCGGTCGGGGGATTTCAAAATAAAAGAGCGACGTCTAAAAGCACCGGAAATACGTTTATTTTGTACATTATCTAACGTTAACACGAACCTAAACTAACTTTAGATTAGTTTAGGTTCGTGTAACGTTAGATATTGTAAAAAATAAACGTATCTACGGTGCTTTTAGACGTCGCTCTTTTATTTTGAAACCCCCCGCCCGAAGTAAAAATTATGCTTATTTTTCTGCTTGTTATCAATGGGTTGGTTGAGAAGGGAAGTGTCATCTATCTAGGAACCTAGCTACATACGGGGTACAATGTTACATAGGCTGTGCGTTGATGTTGCAGAAGCATAAAGGCAGAGTGTCTGCAACACCTTTGCTTTGTCGATGTTGTGGTGCAGTTGCTTTGAAGTTGCTGTAGCATGCAGAGGCCTTAAGCCATATACATGGAAACATTCCTGCACTCTGTCGCTTCCTGCTTTGACCGTCTCATTCTTGTCATATCCTCTCCTCTCCACCACCCTGCTAGTTCCTTGACATAGTGACCGGTACCTACCGCTACTACCACTCCCCGACCAACCGTGTCCACCTGTACCCCCCCGAGGTCAGTGTTCCCCAGACGCCCCCTTCCACGCCACCCACGTCCAAACAGAGACTGGCGCGGCCGGCCGAGCCGGACCCCGACCACGAACAGGAAAGGGAGCAGTCCAAGCTCAAGCGCTCCTACTCGTCCCCGGATATCAGCCAGGACCTGAGGGAGGAGGCCCAGAAGAAGAGCACCGCGCCCATCACGGCCTCCATACCCACCATCAACAGAGAGACCAAGTAAGGCACATGAGAAGTTATGATGTACATAAATGAACGGGGCTGGGTAATATATATGAATATCATCATTTATATTTGATTGTATTGTGTTATTTTCTTTATGCAATGAATCCTGTTGTCTAATTTAATAATAAAACACAAATCTTAAGTCAAATTCCTTACAAAACACACTTCCATTACCATGCTATCTTATATGATGACAATTAAGTTACTTAGCATTTTTGCACAAGATATCGTGATATATTGATTAAAGGAAATCTTCCCAATTATTCTGATATCTACCAAATTGACCTGAATATTAGAAAATTTTGTTTTTGTTCTGAAAATTACATCTTTGCTTTGTTCACCATTTAAAATAATATATATCATATAATAATAATAATTGTGTTACTGGTTCATTCAAAGTCGGAGTCATCTTATTGCAGTATTTTATCCATATTGTCCAGCCCTACACTGAATATTAGGATGTGCACATTCCAGTACACTAGATCTGTGGTCCCTACTCACTGGCGGGCCATATAATTTTTTTTGGAACATCAATCGAGTGGGGTGTCCGAAATATGTTTTTTTTTTTTGTGGGGAATTCAAATATGGGATTATTTCTCGGATCGGATAACTCTAACCTCCATAATTTAGGTTGACTCACCCGATTGATTTTCCAAAAAAAGAAAAGTATGGCCCGCCCTACTAGGCTACAGAGTGCTTACTTTATCATCATTATTGTACAGAGTGGCCAATAAATCGGTATTGTAATCAGCGTTTCCGTTAGCCGGTAATTACCGGTATTTGACCGGCAAAATCTGTTGAAGTCCGACATATTTAATCTCTCCGGTCTTAATGTCCGGTGAAAATAATTCCCTGAGTCTAAGCACAATTTGATTATTTGAATTGTATTAAAATAGGCTAAAATTAAATAGCCTATGCGATGAACGAAACAATCATTACATTTGTTTCATCGTTGCTTCTAATAATGACAACGACGTTGTCAGCGAGAGCTTAGTGCTGGGTGTGCAAACTTTTGTGAAGCTGCAGAGCCGGAGCAGCAGCAGCACAATGCAGTACTCCAGCAGTACTCCAATTCAGCCATTTTCAATTCAATGTTGGGTGGGGGGCGCTGCTGTGCGGTCCCCAGAAAAGAGCCAATAACAGCTGAATCGGCTGCTCTGCAGCGCCATACTCTCGCAAAGAAGTCATTGGGAGGTGGAGAGAGAGAGAGTCGTCACGCAAACCCACGATAATGTTGCCGTCTCTCTCTGCCAAATTTCTCAGTTCTTCGCTTGATATAATTAATACAATTGTCCAATATAACGGAATTCGTTAGCTCATAAAAATGTGATTATAACAGACTGCCGTTTATTAATGTCGGGCGACTGCCCACAGACACCTATTTGATTTAAAGTCGGCAGCAGCAGCAGCAGTCGGGACTTATTTTATTTGGAATATAATGACTTTATACGCAAAAGTAGCCTAGTTTTAAGTAAAAATATTATAAATCTACATGCCTTGATGATGTCATTCTTTTGTTTTGTTGTCATTCTTTTGCCTATCAATTGTTTTTAAGCTCAATAAACTCTGACCGGAATTTCTCTCATTTGACCGGTAGATTGAAATCTACCGGACACTGAGGCCGGCAACAATTTTTTCTAACGGAAACCCTGATTGTAATGCGCCTCACTTTATTCCTCTGCCCTCTAGACCTGCCCCTGCTGTTGTCTATGCTAAAGTAGAGATCGCCCGGCCCTCGGCTGCCAAAATTCGCAACCTGAACCCTGTGTTTGGGGGTCTGGGTCCCTCCCTCACGGGCCTGCGCAACCTGGGAAACACGTGCTACATGAACTCCATCCTGCAGTGTCTGTGCAACACCCCTGCCATGGCCGACTACTTCAACAGAAACTACTACCAGGAGGACATCAACAGGTTCGTTCATTAACCCTCTAGCAAAGGTATTTTGCTCACTATTAATTGTCAGTAATTATCACGAATGGTGGAATCACCAGCAGAATCGCATCACTAGCAGCCTCTTCCATAACATTTTGTAGCATTGGCAATTGTTGTACTTTTAGTTCTGGGATCCGGGTTCCCACACAGTCTTATTCTCTGGTACTAGATGTTACCTCTACGGCTTGTAAATGGTTCTTGTTTAGATACTTGGTTCATTCTTTTTGTCCTAAATGTACTGTGCTTGTTCTGTATTTGTTTGTCTTTTGGGCTAAAGTCCAGATGATGACTTTTCATTGTTTTCTTAAATCTTTCTAGCAGTGGAGTGGTTATTTTTCAGGTGTGTGTCTGTGTGTGAGGGGGGCAGCTGAATAGCCAGAGTCCTATATATCTACATGTCCAACATATACATCCCTGTCTATATCATCCCTGTTCTCTGGTTTTGCCAGGGCCAACATCCTGGGCCATAAGGGGGAGGTGGCGGAGGAGTTTGGTGTGATCATGAAGGCTCTGTGGTCGGGGCTCTACAAGTGCATCAGCGCGCGCGACTTCAAGATCACCATAGGAAAGATCAATGACCAATTCTCTGGCTACGAGCAACAGGACTCCCAGGAGCTGCTGCTCTTCCTGATGGACGGCCTCCACGAGGACCTCAACAAGGTAGGACACACTTGAGGGACAGGCGACCAGGGGAAGACAGGAGACCGATGGTGGACTGGCAGTTAGCACTGATGGGGAGACGACCAGGGGAAGACAGGAGACCGATGGTGGACTGGCAGTTAGCACTGATGGGGAGACGACCAGGGGAAGACAGGAGACCGATGGTGGACTGGCAGTTAGCACTGAGGGACAGACGACCAGGGGAAGACAGATGGTTGGTGGACTGGCAGTTAGCACTGAGGGGCAGACGACCAGGGGAAGACAGATGGTTGGTGGACTGGCAGTTAGCACTGAGGGGCAGACGACCAGGGGAAGACAGGAGACCGATGGTGGACTGGCAGTTAGTACTGAGGGGCAGACGACCAGGGGAAGACAGGAGACCGATGGTGGACTGGCAGTTAGTACTGAGGGGCAGACGACCAGGGGAAGACAGGAGACCGATGGTGGACTGGCAGTTAGTACTGAGGGGCAGACGACCAGGGGAAGACAGGAGACCGATGGTGGACTGGCAGTTAGCACTGAGGGGCAGACGACCAGGGGAAGACAGGAGACCGATGGTGGACTGGCAGTTAGCACTGAGGGGCAGACGACCAGGGGAAGACAGATGGTTGGTGGACTGGCAGTTAGCACTGATGGGGAGACGACCAGGGGAAGACAGATGGTTGGTGGACTGGCAGTTAGCACTGAGGGGCAGACGACCAGGGGAAGACAGATGGTTGGTGGACTGGCAGTTAGCACTGAGGGGCAGACGACCAGGGGAAGACAGGAGACCGATGGTGGACTGGCAGTTAGCACTGAGGGGCAGACGACCAGGGGAAGACAGGAGACCGATGATTGGTGGACTGGCAGTTAGCACTGAGGGGCAGACGACCAGAGGAAGACAGGAGACGGGTGGTTGGTGGACTGGCAGTTAGCACTGAGGGACAGACGACCAGGGGAAGACAGGAGACGGGTGGTTGGTGGACTGGCAGTTAGCACTGCAGAATTATAGTCCATATTCCTCTGAATCTTCTTAACACTTGGTTTGCCAGTACGGTTTTTATTGAGGATGTGTTTTTAGTCTACGGCAGAAATGTGGGTGGGTTTCAGCTGTCCTGACTGTGGTGGGAAGTTCATCCACAATTGTGGAGCGAGGACAGAGAATAGCCTGCTTCGCTTTGATGACCCCCCCCCCCCCAGGAGCCAGAATGGGAATGGGTCTCAGGTGGCCAGAAGATGTAGTGCACAGGGGTCTTGAGGGTGTGTAGTTAGAGACCATTAACCGGAGGTAGCCGTTCCCCTCGCTGCACGGTATGCCAGGTCAAGGACCTTGGCGCGGATTTGTACGGCAATGGGAAGACAGTGCAGCTCTCTGAGAAGTGGGGTGACGTGAGCTGACTTTGGTAGATTGGCGATCTGGCGGGCCACTGCATTCTGTATGAGTTGAAGGGCCTTGGTGGTGTAAGCCAGCTAGCAGAGCAATGCAATAGTCCAGGCGAAACTTCTTGTTGGTGCTTGTTTTTCTATGAAAGAAAACACAGTATACAGCTGCAGCATATACCTAGTGTTGCTGTTTATATTACCATTGATTATGAATATTTAATGATTGTCTGAGAGACCGTTGTGGCGACTGACGGGGGTGTGGCAATTCTGGTGGCCCAAGTGTTAATACTGTGAAATACTTGAGACGAAGAACCTTTTTATAAAGTGTATTTTGACATTTTCTTTGAGGAGCTCATGTATTTGCAGTTGGAAAGTCACTCCAAATCACTTGGGAGTGTGTCTTCCAACAGTTGTCTACCTCTGTTTCCTTTAACCCTCTGAGACCCACATAGACCCATGTGTTTGTCTTTTTTAGGGGAGGACAGGGGGTCTTTAGGGGGAGACAGCAGTAGGCCTGTCGCGATAAGCAATAAATCAATTTATTGCCCGATAATTAAAATGAATGCAATGTTTTTGACGGGCGCTATTAATTGCTATTTGCGTGTTTGTTTTAATGAGGCGGAACCAGTACCTCTTGTCAGTCACTCTCCGTGTGGGGAGGCGGGCCGCTGGCGTTACTAGAGTACAGCACGGGAGCTCCTGTGAGCACCATGCGTATGTTGGGCAGTAGCAACGCTACATAGCTTAACTACATTTCTCAATAGCGTTGCTCCTTTTGAACCAAGTAGCGTTCTTTGTAGTGTAGCTATTTTTAGACCCAAGTAGTTACTCGCTACTGCCCGGAGAAACTGGACTGCTAAATGAAGATTAAAGATCTAGTGTTGATGCTATTCAATGCTATCAACATTAGCTAAATAGCTAACCAACTAAATACAATGTATAACATAGCTACAACACACAATAACGTTAATACAATTGCATGCATCATTGTTTACAATGAACAGGTGGGGCTAGTCAAAGGACTGGACACAGGGACAAGTTAAACATGAATACATTTATTATAACGGGTAGTTTCGAGTTGCGCTGTCGTGCACTGCCTACGCACCACAGGGCTATTCTATTATATACGGCTTTGACGCTTCCTCCTCATCGTTGATTGCTTGTAGTATCTGCATCTAACGTTAAAACTAACCTAAAGTTAGTTGTTCACCAACAATCTCAACATTTGTTTTATCATTAGCTCAAAAACACAGAACTGGACGAGACAAGTTGTCCGCTCATAGGTTCTGCTAGGATAATAACAGCAATACTTCCGCTCCCGTCGGTGGGTTTCAAAATAAAAGTCTAAAACACCGGAAAAGACGTTTATTTTGTACAGCGTTTTCCTCCACGAGTACTCGAGTACATCATGTGATCAATCGATCTGGATTATTTTTGCCCATCCCTAGTTTATCCTGTGCTGAAAAGTCTCCATTCCAATAGAGATAGTATATATTTCAGGGTTTCCGTTAGAAAAAATTGTTGCCGGCCTCAGTGTCCGGTAGATCTACCGGTCAAATGAGAGAAATTCCGGTCAGAGTTTATTGAGCTTAAAAACAATTGATAGGCAAAAGAATGACAACAAAACAAAAGAATGACATCATCAAGGCATGTAGATTTATAATATTTTTACTTAAAACTAGGCTACTTTTGCCTATAAAGCCATTATATTCCAAATAAAATAAGTCCCGAGACTCCATGCTGCTGCCGACTTTAAATCAAATAGGTGTCTGTGGGCAGTCGCCCGACAATAATAAACAGCAGTGTGTTATAATCACATTTTTATGAGCTAACGAATTCCGTTATATTGGACATTTGTATTAATTATATCAAGCGAAGAACTGAGAAATTTGGCAGAGAGAGACGGCAACATTATCGTGGGTTTGCGTGACGACTCTCTCTCTCCACCTCCCAACGACTTATTTGCGAGAGTATGTCGATGCAGAGCAGCAGATTCAGCTGTTATTGGCTCTTTTCTGGCTCTATCTGGGGACCGCACAGCAGCGCCCCCCACCCAACATTGAATTGCCAATGGCTGAATTGGAGTACTGCAATGGCCGCTGTAATGGCCGCTGCTGCTCCGGCTCTGCAGCTACACATGCACTCGCAAAACCCAGCACTAAGCTCTCGCTGACAACATTATTATACCTGCTTGGTGAAGCAACGATGAAACAAATGTAATGATTGTTTCGTTCATCGCATAGGCTATTTAATTTTAGCCTATTTTAATACAATTCAAATAATCAAATTGTGCTTAGACTCAGGGAATTATTTTCACCGGACATTAAGACCGGAGAGATTAAATATGTCGGACTTCAACAGATTTTGCCGGTCAAATACCGGTAATTACCGGCTAACGGAAACGCTGATATATTTTGGTGTTTATTTGATTATTGTTTCACTGCCTTTTATTTATTACGTTTCCACAGTTTTTTCCTCATACTTTATTAACATTTTGTACATGGTACCGCAAGGTACATTAATAATACAAGTACATGTTAAAAGGATGACACAAAAAGCCAGACAGAGGGCTTGTTTCCAGTTTCAGTTTGTTTTATAATAAACAATCAAACTGAGCATTTTTTGCCTGCCTATTTGTTTGGTGGAAACTTGATCATGAAGTTGATAAAAAAAAATTGTGCCGATGTAGCTAGCTATTTTTGCCATGTTGCTTGTAGTGTAGCTTGCTACATGTCTCTGGGGATAGCTATTGTTTTAGTTGAGCTATATTTAAATCGAGAGTAACTGGTAGTGTAGCTTACTACATTTTCCAAGTAGCTTGCCCATCACATAATCCGCGAGCCACAGTAAACAAACGCGAGCCACAGTTAGGGTGACCAGGTGTCCCGCTTTTGGTTGTACTGCACAGCCATTTGACCTAATGTCCTGCGTCCTGCATATTGAGAGGATGTTCCTCTTTTCGAAGCAAAAAAAAACATGGGTCTAAAAGCCCCTCCCTACAGTAAACCTAGCAACCCGCCTCTTGTCCACACACATTGCTCTGCTCGTTTTATCATTTCTCTCACGGAGATAAAACTGGGAACTAGGTTACTCTGCTTGTGATGCTACCTCATATCGCAGATCTGATTGGTTAGGTAGTAATTTAGGATATTTAAAATGTCTCCCAATGTTAAATAAAGGTTTATTGCACTTTGAAACGGTTTCCTTGCATTATTATGCTATTATCATTATATCAAAAAAATAAATGCTCTCAAAACCGCAATAATATCACTATTATCGCAATAATTTCTGGGACAATTAATCGCCCAGTAAAATGTGTTCATGACAGGCCTAGACAGCAGGTCACCAGCAGATGAAGTGGTGACATCATCTGAAAGCTGGGAATCTGTAGATACATTTGAGATGCAGCCCACAGCGCTGTGTCACCTTTTTCTAGACATACATCTGTGATAAACGTTGTGTTTTGGTTAGGTGCCCATTACAATTGAGAAAGTTCAGAGTGTATAAATGGTCAGAACATTATGATCGAAGCGTATGATGGCGTTATGTCTCAGCAATTGTTGCAGCAAGTTTGGGGTTGATCCATTTGTTACAAATTTGGTGCAAAATGTAACCATTTTTGACCACTCTGATACCAAATCACATTTGTACGGTATGCAAAGAACTGCATGGTTCTTGGCCAAAACTGCATTGGATTACCATAAAGTGGGCATGTATGTAAAGAGAAGACCCCAATTTTCATTCAGATGTCTTGAGGTGGAAGGTTAAGGGACCCCTTTTGGAAATGACCATGGCAGTTTTTTCCTCGCCAACATTTCGCCGAACTTTGGAGCATTATTTAGCACCTGGCAAGCTAGCATGACATGTTCGGAACAAATTAATGTTTAGTTTCATATGATCCCAATCCCAGTATCTTCACTCTTCAGCTTTAAAAATGAACCCACCACAATCTCTGAAAGACGGGCCTCAGAGGGTTAACCATGAATGTACACAACACTCACACTTACCTCATTACTAAACTTAATTTATTTTGAAAACATCGTTCAATCTGAAAACAGACCTGGCCTATTTGGTTCATATGTTTTTTCGGCTGAAGGATTCATCAGTAGGCTGTTAACCCTTTCACTACCACACTACAGAAGGTTAACCTTTCACTACCACACTACAGACGGTTAACCTTCTGTAGTGAAAGGGCTAACCCTTTGTTGTGTGGCAGTGAAAGGGTTAACCTGTATTGTCGCAGTGAAAGGGTTAACCATTTGGTAGTGTAGCAGTGAAAGGATTAAGTGATTTATTATTGGTTCTTGACTATCAAGTGGTTAATTTCCTTTAACCTTTAATACTAACTGCTTCTGCTTGTATGTTTATTGTACAATGTTTTTTAATTATCAAAATTTACTATAGCCCATTACCGTTCATTCTCCCCCTTTCTTTTTCACTGAGTTTTCATTTTGATGACAAATTAGAGAGTAAGTAAAGAGCTGCTGTGTGCTCGTCTCTCCTGAAGCAGTGTGAGTGTGTGCTGTGTGTTTTGCATCTGTCTGGTCTGATGCTCCTGTCATAACCTTGTGGACCCAGAACACACCTCTGACCGACTCCTCCTGTACCGACTCCTCCTTAGGGCTGGGCGATATGGCCTAAAAATTAAATCCCCCATTATTATTTTTTAAATCCGATTTACGATTTTAATCGATTTTTTTCTCTTGAGAGAAAAACGTTGTTTTTATTTTACACAAAACCAAGATGAATGTCCCTATTGGGATTGAAGTGCAAACCTAACTTTCACCAATCTTCACTTAAAAAAAATTATAATATATATATATAATATAAAATGTTACTCTTGATCAAACAAAGATGAATGTCCCTATTGGGATTAATAGTGCAATAACTAGCTTTTTCATCATACTTCACTTAAAACAAATTAAAGGTGCCTCTTGATCATCCAACAAGAATGAATTTCCCTATTGGGATTAATAAAGTGCAAATCGAACTTTCACCAAACATCACTTTTTGTAAAATAAAAGGTGACTCTTTAAAAAAAATCGATTATCGATAAAAAAAATTCAAAATCGTCCTAAATCATTAACCCTTTCTCCGCCGATGACGTGTTAAGACGTCATTCCTCGCCATGCTTAATCTGCCAATGACGTTTTACAGCGTCTTTGAGATCAATATTTCAAATTTCTGTCATGGTATTCATATTTCACCCACGGATCCTTGACTGGTGCTGTAGGACTCCGCTCAACTCTCCAGTAGGGATGCCCCGATCACGTTTTTTGCCACCGATCACCGATCGTCGTGAGCCATATCGGCCGATACCGATCTGATACCGATCGTTTTTGATTAAAAAAAATATAAATTCTTTTATATAATTTTTTTTTTAATAAATATATATATTATATAATTAGACTTGTACTTGTATTATCTGCGAGACATCGCCACCACGCAACAAGCTCCACTGTCTGTGTGTACTCGAGTAGCCTCCAGCTACGGCCAGGATTCTCCGGAGCTGCAGCTGGACCCTATACTCGAGTAGCCTGCAGCTACGGCCAGGATTCTCCGGAGCTGCAGCTGGACCCTATTGATCACATTCAACAACATGCCCTCAGCTCGAATACGCATCGAATGAGTGTTATAAAACATTATCAGGAGCTATCTGTGGCTACTGCTGGCCGGCTATATAACGTTGATACAGCGCCTCAGTGCACTATTTAGTTCAGTGGGACATTTCGTTTTGAACAGTGAGCTGTTGATGTCAGGAGCTATCAGTAGCTGGCCGGCTAGATATCGTTCGGTTAGACAATGCCTCATCATGTATTTGACTGGAAGTGAATGGTTGACTGGGTCATTTTGTAACGGTAGCTAACGTTAGCTCAGGGAGACTCGTCCCGTCCCACTAGACTAGACTAGACCCGTGTTTACATGCGTGCGGGAGGTGCTGGAGGGAGGAGCAGACGCCGCAGCACTGTGTGCAGCTACCGGTGTCTGAGACAGAACTCAGCGAGTGAGATCGGTTTTGACGATCGGCGAAAATAAAGCATTATCACCGATCACCGATCGCATATTTATACTGATTATCGGCCGATAACGATCGGTGGCCGATCGATCGGGGCATCCCTACTCTCCAGCGCTTCAATGCTGCCACCGGGTGGCCGATCGGCGAGTTGCCAAACCGGAAGTGGGGCCGGAAGTGCTTGGTGTCACCCCTATTCCGTCCGCCACTCGCTGTCGCTCGCGGGACTCCATCTGGACACACTGGATAATCGATCCGTTGCCATAACTCGATAAACAACATTATTTGGACATATAGTATTATACAACCCGGAAATGGTTCGCCTAGATCAACATCCCATAATAGCGATCTTTTTGCTCCAGTATCATCCCCCATCGCTACGAGGAAGCTGCGGTGAGTTTCAGCGTTTTTGATTATTATTATCCATACAAACTGCTATGATCAATATATCACCCATACTACATGAAACATTTAACGTCGGTCATTGCATTATAAACGACCCCCCCTCCCCCTCCGGTCACCAGCAGATGATGAGTCATGACGTTTAGGACCTTGTACAATTGACATTTTTAATCTGGCGTCAATCGCTATCAAACTGCATTTGATGATCTAATATATGCATAAATTACTATAACTCACGTTCTATGAAATACTGCAGAAAACGATAAAAACATATTTATACTCTAGACCGTATTTTTGTATGAATGTGTGAATGAAAAAGTTAAACGTTCCTACACCCTGAACAATAGCTAATCGATGTTGAATGGGCCATAGTAATGTCAATTTAGCAATACAATTTAAAAAGTTATAGCCCTGCAAAGTAGGTGAACATCTCCATAGACAAATAGCGCTGGCAGAGAATGGTTTAGGATGATCAAAGTGGTGGCAGAGAATGCGTTAATATAAGTCCACATATCTAGGAAACAATGCTAAACACTGAAAAAGGCCATTTATAAGATAGTTCCCCTTTAATTTGAATTAATTGATAATATCGATTAATCGCCCAGCCCTACTCCTCCTGTACTGACTCCTCCTGTACCGACTCCTCCTGTACAGACTCCTCCTGTACCGACTCCATGCTCATGTGACTGGGGGGGGGGGGGGGGGGGGGGTGAATAGCCAAGAGCAAAGGGAGGATGGCCTGTAGTAAATTATTTTCCCCAGTTCAGTCCCAGGACATTGTCTTCTTGCATGTTCAATGAAGATGGAATTGAAAAGATTTGTGTTGGTGTGATGAATGGCTCCACCTGGTGCTATGTTGACCCAATTACATCCGCTACATTTTGACATAAAGGACCATACCAGTATAATTTTGGCTTCTCGTCATTACTAGAGATTAGCCCCTGTCTTTATCAATTTTGTGTTTCTAGGTGTATAAGGTGTGTGTTTTAGCTGATATCAGCCTACCTTATTAAACGCCATTCACACTGCCATTGATGTTGAAAAGGGGTGGGAAATACTTGAAAGTTGTCTGAATGTTGCTACTGTAGGCATAACTCCGCCTTCTGAAAACCACTATCGTTTTTTTTATTTTCGCTACATGTGCCACATGACAAACGTCCTCATTCAGTTGGGTGCGCTTGTTATTAACCCCTGGTTGCTTGTAGTAGAGTAATACAGTAACATTAATGAAAATAAATAATAGTGATTTTCACAAGCGTAAATGACCTACTATGCCTAGCGACTTTCAAGTTTCATGGAGCATATTTTCAACATCAATGGCAGTGTGAAAGGTAGGCTGAGATCTACCAAAACATACTGTATTTATGACAATCTCTGGTAATTAGACTTGTATGGTCCTTTACATTTTCGCTCTATACAGTCATTGAATGGAAAAGCATAAAGAGGGGGGCAAGAGATCTAAGGGATGAAACGATACCACACCCCTCTGTGCATTTCTCATTAGGGGTGGGAATCACCAGGGACCTTGGCGATTGACATCCCAAGCCTGCCCGCTTTTCTTGGATCCTCCAATCACAGCTGTTGCTTAGCAACAGATATTGCGATGTATTACCTTTTTTCAATTGCAAATGATGTCCCCAATAGAAAACTTTAACATCTGCAATAAATATATATATACATCATCTCTTTTATCTAATAAGATGACTCATGTTCAATTGCTTAGCAACAGTTGTGATTGGAGGATCAAGAAAAGAGGGTGGGGCTTGAGATAGGTGAATTGTTAGGGCTACGATTCAATTTATTAAACTATTCTCTTTGCATCACACAATTAAAGTTTCAGTCCCATTCAATTTTAATCATTTTACACCTGTGCACTGCTTAATATCTCTTTTTAAGAATTGTTACACTTCATGGTTCAAAACTGATTTCAGCTATTTGTCTGAGGATTTAAAGTGACCCACAATGCCCGGAAAAATAGCACATTAAAAACTGGAATTGGACAATCGATGATTGATTTTTGCACATTGACGCAGGAAACGGAACAAGTGATTTCCATGATTATTACGTGAATGGATGATTTCTCCCACCTCTATTTCTCATACTCCCATCTCATA
This sequence comes from Notolepis coatsorum, assembly GCF_963971535.1. Lineage (NCBI taxonomy): Eukaryota > Metazoa > Chordata > Actinopteri > Aulopiformes > Paralepididae > Notolepis > Notolepis coatsorum. The sequence continues at coordinate 27,213,643 of NC_140184.1, forward strand.
ACATTCCCTGTTTGATGTTTTGTCTAGTTATTCATTAGTGAATAACTAATGTGTGGAATCCTCTTCTCCTACCATTTCCACAAGTAAACTTGTTATGGCTGAACTGCATCGGCATGAAGCTGAAAGACTTTAGACTTGACGGACGCTTCCTTATCAGTCATATAATGGAACATTTGGTCGCTGGCTTTCTGTTCAGTTCGAGTTTTCATCCACAGGATCACAGTATATATTTTTTTGCCTCGTCCATAAGTTGGTGTTTTCGTATTTTGGTACAAAACCACTGCAATACGTCATCAAATATTGTTCTGACCAATAATAATGACAAATGGGATTTTTTTTCTTTTTTATCCACTTTTTCTCCTTATTTTCAATTTTTCTCCCATCCCAATTTCGTGTTTCCAATTCTCCCCTCCCCTGTCTTGAACGTTGCTCGCATATGCCCCCCACTGGTCGATTGTAGGGAGGATAGAAGCCTTGCATCACGTGTCCCCTCCGGTACACGAGGAGGCAGCCTGTCGCATCTTTTCACCTGCCAGCGCGGACTCTCATTGGCGAGGTGTAACGTGTGGGAGGCTCACACTACCCTCGCCATTTCCTGTCTCTGCTGTGCAGGCGGCCTGAATACTTTATATAACAAACATTTGTTGTCGAAAGTATTCACGCGTGCAGGCATCCCCCAACCGACCTGTAGGAGTCGCTGACCACAACGTCCAGATTACCACCCATCGACTTCCACCCGCTGGCTCTGCCAATTGAGCCAGTATGACGGCCGGCCCAAGCCGGAGGCAATGCTGACACCCGGATTTGAGACCGGAGTCTCTTGCATTGGTGACGAGCGCAATCTCCACTGCGCCACCCAGCCGCCCTACAAATGGGATTTTTAAAGGCAGGTTTTGCTTTAAGCTGTGGTCTCTCTACTCTGAACATGTTGCTTTTCCTCTGTGGTGTCAGGCGGACAATCGCAAGCGGTATAAGGAGGAGGACAACGACCATCTGGACGACCAGAGGGCAGCGGACCTGGCCTGGAGCAAACACAAGCTGCTTAACGAGTCCATCATTGTAGCACTGTTCCAGGGTCAGTTCAAGTCCACCGTCCAGTGTCTCACCTGCCACCGCAAGTCACGCACCTTTGAGACCTTCATGTATCTGTCTCTGCCCTTGGCCTCAACTAGCAAGTGTTCCCTGCAGGTCAGTCTGGCAGTGTGTACAGTACACACACACACGCGCGCGCACACACACACACACACACACACACACACACACACACACACACACACACACACACACACACACACACACACACACACACACACACACACACACACACACACACACACACCATCACACAAGAGTTTGGGCTACGTTTCCATATCAAATTGATTCAGGACTATGGCTATAACTGATGCATGCTATGAGCACCAGGGCATTGTATTTGTCTGTGTGTTACAGGACTGTCTGAAGCTGTTCTCCAAGGAGGAGAAGCTGACGGACAACAACAAGGTGTTTTGCAGACACTGCAAAGCCCACCGGGACTCCACTAAGAAGCTGGAGATCTGGAAGGTTCCTCCCATCCTCCTCGTTCACTTAAAACGGTACGTTGAAAAATGAGACCCGAACAAGGAAAGAATGACGGCTCATTCTCTCAGAGAACAAGAGAAACCGCTAAGATGTTGCCTTGTGCTTTTCTCCAGGGTATTCCTCTGATCAAAACAAATAGCTCCATGACCAAACATGCGTCACTTCTCACATGTGTTTTCGTGACAAAGCGTAGAGTTGGAGACCAGACAGACTCATCTGGGACTCCACAACTACTTCAAGATCCACGATTACAAGACCGAAAGTTGTGTCGTGTTTGTTTTGTTCATGTTCATTGATTTTTACATTTTACAGTTGAACAAGCAACATGCTTCTACCTTTTTAGTCCTGTCTGTATGCTGTGTATACGAGGGGTCGACCAATATATCTGCTGATGTTGGCTGTTTAATGAAAACTATTTTCTTTATATTAGTTGATCACTGGTGTATAATATGGCACCCACATTTCTGCTTTGGGATCAATAAAGTGTCTTTCTAGCTCATCCCGTCTCATCCAACTCGTCTGTCTTCCTCGACTTGTTTGTTTTGTTATATTGACCCTGTGGGTTGTTTCACGTGTCGCTCATGCAGCTTCTCCTACGAAGGCCGCTGGAAGCAGAAGCTGCAGACGTCAGTGGATTTCCCTCTGGACAGTCTGGATCTGCTTCAGTATGTCATTGGACCCAGGCAGACTCTCAAGAGATACAATCTATATGGAGTTTCTGTAAGTAGCTGCCTCTATGTGGGATAGGCCTGTGGCGATGCTTTAATAAGCCACTGAATAAAGATTAGATGACTGAAATAGTGCTACAGCTCAAGGTTTCTACAGTTTTACCCAATACAAGTGATCAGAGAGACTGAATGAATGAACATGTCAATTTAAAAAGTGTATATACCAAAAGGTGTAAATACCAAAAGCTCTTGCTCTCCTATTTTCCAAAACAACGCAATGTGTTCTTTTTGAAGTTACCCGCCCACTTCACAAAGCAGGAATCATTGGGGTTTAGGCTACAAATAAATAACTATATGAATAATGGCTCTGTTTTAATGGTGAATACCCTACATATTAGGGGTGGGAATCACCAGAGTCCCCACGATATATTATCACAATACTAGAGACACAATATTGTAACATCATGATATTGCGATCTATTATGATTTATAACTTTTTTTCAACTGCAAATTATGTCCCCAATAGAAAACTTTTACATCTGCAATACAAATATATATACATCATCTGTTTTATCTAATAAGATAACGTTTTCAGTCTGTTCACCTCATTCCAATCATTTTGATTGCAGAAAAATGGGATTATTAAGCCCAAAATTCTAAATATTGGCATGCAATATATTGCTATACTAAACTCGGGTTGCTAAGCCTGAGTCACCTATACAACGAGGTACAACTTATACCAATATTCTTCTGTTGGTATTCACTCTCGTTTTGAGTTGCTTGGTGGATTGGATGATTGCGCTCTCCCACACCAATAATTGGTATTATTAATTAAAGGGGAGGAATAATCGACCAAAAATAACGTTTCTAAATATGTATGGGAAACACTGCTGATGGTTAAGATAAGATTCTGAATATGTGGCGACGACCAGCTAAGACATCTTCCCCTCCTCTCTCCTCTCCACGAGCAGAACCACTATGGGGGCCTGGATGGAGGCCACTACACGGCTTACTGTAAGAATAACAACAAACAGCGCTGGTTCAAGTTTGACGACCACGAGGTGTCTGAAATCTCCACCTCATCCGTTAAGTCGTCTGCTGCCTACATCCTGTTCTACTCCACCCTGTGACGGCACCAGGACTTTTGGGACACCAGTGGACACACCATAGCAGTGCAGCAATGCTAAAGACTGCTTCACAGTTCGGAGGACCTGTTACAGATGGTTGCAGGGCTAGACGTGTGCGTGTGTGAATAAGCATGGGTGAACACTGGCCAGCGAGATGGTCAGTGCTTGAGTGAATGTTTGTACATATGAGATCCAGTCTGCCTTCTAGAGAGAGAGAGGGAGAGAGAAGTGCAGGCACCGTGCAACGCTTCAGCTAGTAGAGGATTCCTTAGCTGTTAAAACATGCCGTCTATTCATATTGCCGACAGTCTAGAGACCAGACCCACAGCAGTCAGACCAATCTCCATGCGTAATATGCCTACCGGGTCTAACTGATGCTCCTATTGCTTTCGACTTAGATACCGTGATGGTTCTGTTTTAAACACCTGTTCAGATGCTCTTACTGTTTCACTCTCTGTTAACAGGCTTTAGCTTTTTGCAGAACTAACCTTCTGAGTCCCTGAACTGTGACTACATCAGGGTTGAACAGGGCGTCATATGTACATACATACCAATTGCTGATATTGCACATTCAACGTGTATATATATAGGAAGGTAAGGTGTTTATTTGTAAAGTGACCAAATTATTTTTTATCTTTTTTTCCTTTTCTTCTTTTTTTTTTGGTTGAGGCAGCCATCACGGTACCACCAATACTATGATGACAAACTGTTTGCCTTTGGGGTGTTCTCTCTTGAGCCTCCTCTTGACATGGCTGTTGTGAATGTGCTTTAAAGGGGTGTGCAGGAAGCTACTGAGTGGCGTACTGATTGTACACCCTCACTGGGGAGAGATCTGAGCTCTATTCTAGCTTGTTCATATTAGCCACATCTACAACACGATGCACTTACACAATATGCAACCGTTTTGTTTGATTACAACATGTTGTTTGAAGCAGACCTTAGGTTAGGGCTGGGATGTGGACCAAAATATGAATGTACGCTGTCATGAATCCATGCAAAGGTGTGGATTTCTACCACCAGAAATGGTCAAATGATACATTGTATTTTCTTTGCAGTAGTATTATAAAGATTTTGAGATCCAATTAATCAGCTTGGTCAGTCATTTTGAACACAGTTGGCACTTCGGCAGTGTTCGCGGGCGGGAAGCCGGTGGGGTATGATTCCTGGTCGTTGTTCAGCAGGGAGGGGATCTGGGGGAGATATGGTGAACCTCTGTGCACGTTATGCTCTCCCAGTGAAACTAGCTGTCAGGTGGAAAGTAGCGGCTGGAGGCATGTGACTGGGAAGAGAATTGCCATAAGAACTAAATTGGGGGATGGGAGCAAATGATAAAAGACAATAAAATGATTTAAAAAATATAGCCTTTTGAATGAAAAAAGCACTGACAATTGTATTACAAAAACAAGACATCAAAAAGATGTCAAATTACACTGTAATCTGCCCTGGAAAAACTCAGTTACACCATAAAAAATAAGGAGAATATTGTGATATCATATTTTGTCCTCCATACTACCCGCCCTACCTTAGATAATCACTAAGGATGGTTCTCCCTTGACATCAAAATGTAATACAGTCTCTGACAACAAAGCTATTCTGTTTCACTTACTGTACAAACAGAACTCCCCCTGTTCTTAAGACTGGGCTGCATTTTGTTCTCTATATAATCACATTTGGCCAAGTACATGAATGTGCAGTCTCTCTTCCACCAACGTGAGGGAAACTTATCAGGGGAAATATATCAGTTGACAACCTTTTAAGAGCTTGAGCAACATTTGAAGCTGGGTTAAAGATGACTCATTGGGCATATTTCCTAGATTGTCTTATCTATGATGCTGGGGTTGAGTTATAGGCTATCAATTTATATTCTGGTATCTTCTATGGGTTGGTCTTTGATCTGGTTTTAAATTGTAACCTTCAGTTGTGACCTGGCAGAAAGGGTTGTCACCAGGAAGTGACCTGAGCTAGTCACTAGTCACATTTTGAAAGTCAACCTTCTTAGGAGAACGACACGAGCAAGCACAAAGCACACTGATATGCCCCAAGAGAGACGAAAGATTTCAAGTGACAAGATATATGACTCGACTTTTGAGTATTTCCTTGTCTAGCATGAGATCATAATGCATTTCTTTTCTTGTATATGTTGATTTCATTTCTTAATGCTCTGAAGACTTGTTTCAGATATAACAATTATATTAACCTCAAACATCTCATGAGACTATACCTATTTATTAAACCTGCTTCAAATTGAGGATGTGGTCTGTTTTCTTTTTATGTGTTGTGTGAACGAACTATTGGCCTCTGTTCAGTTAGACAGAAAGGACTGATCAGTCGGAAGTCTGTCAGAATTAACTTTAATTTAGATCGTCCATGCCGTGTGGGCAAGCAATATTACAGTGCAAACACATTGACATGAAATGACAATACAACTTCAATGTACAGGAAGGGTCTTTCCTAAGTTATTGTAGTAATTTCCTTCAGTACAGCTAAGCTTCCATCGAATTGTGATGGGCAGGAGCATGAGTTTTTGTGTGGGAACATGCATGAGACTGAAAGTTTGACTTAGAACACAACGGCCACTGGACTGTTTATCCAAATACCTGGTCCTGGTCCTAACTAGAATTAAAAGACCACTTTCTAGTTCCTAATCTGATTATAGCCTTTGCCATGGTAACACATTGACCTTGAGAATGAGTTGAGGCCCCATATAGGCCCATCTGGGTCTCTTGCTTCTACTTAGCACCTTTGTATGCTCAGCACTTTGTCATGGTCAATGTTTAGATATTTTTTTACTGTTTTGCTGAAATGGTGCGAAATAAAGAAATAAGAAACCTTCAGAATGTCACACAGATGGTAACAACAGATGAGGTACTCAAAAAACTGAGCGCCCTCCAACCTAACAAGGCCACTGGCCATGACAACATCCCCTCAGCAGCCACCATCACCCCAGTCATCACACACATAATAAACCTCTCCATAAAACAGGGACACATCCCCAAGGACTTCAAAATTGCGAGAGTAACCCCCCTGCACAAAAAGGACAGCAAATTAGACCCAGGCAACTACCGCCCTGTTTCTATTCTTACCTCCATCTCGAAAGTCATGGGAAAAATAGTCGAAAAGTACCTTGCGGAAAAAAATCTAATCTACGAATTCCAATCTGGCTTCAGAACATCCCACTCCACTGACACATGCCTTCTCTATTTGAACGACCACATCAAACAAGAGGTGGACGCGGGCAAATACTGCGGCATGGTCATGCTGGACCTACAAAAGGCCTTCGACACTGTCAATCACTCCATTCTGATTGACAAGCTAAAAGCTATTCGTTTTGATAGTCTATCAGTGAGCTGGATGCAATCCTACCTTGAGGTGGAGGTAAACTGTTCCCTACCCCCCCCCCCCCCCCCCCCCCCTCACAGTGAGCTGTGGTGTTCCACAAGGAAGCATACTAGCACCACTACTGTTCCTAATTTATGCAAATTACATGTCAGCTTGTGACTGCAACTTGTTCTTGTTCGCGGACGACTTAGCCCTGCTGGTCTCTGACAAGAACAAGTTACAGATTGAAAAACCCTCAGCTCAGAACTAGGCAAAATCTGCACCTGGCTCGCTGATAGCAAACTATCATTACACATGGGCAAAACAGAGTCCATTCTCTTCGGATCAAATAACAAACTCAGCAAGACCGATGGCTTCTCAGTTACAGTGGGTGACAATATTGTCACAAGGAAAGATGAAATTACATACCTAGGTTCCATCCTAGAGGCAAATCTTTCCTGTGACAAAATGGCATCCAATGTAATAAAAAAAGTCAACCAACGAACTAGATTCTTGTACCGGATCTCCTCTCTGGTAAACAAGAATACCCTGAAGACTGGCAGGAGCACTCATTCAAGGTACTACGACTATGCTTGCAACTCATGGTACCAAAGCACCTCAAAGGCGCTAAAAACAAGATTACAAACATCACAAAACAAACTGGTCAGACTACTACTTGACCTTACTCCTAGAACCCACCTCACCCCTGCCCACTTTGACTACCTAGTATGGCTTAGAGTAGACGACAAAGTACAGCAACTTGCAATGGGCCTGGTCTACAAGATACACTACACGACTAAGGTACCCATGTACATGTCAAAATACTTCCCAAAGGTCAGTGAATACCACAACCACAACACCAGAGGGAGCTCCACAAATCATGTTAAACCCTTTTTGCTCAAACAAGGGACTAAACACGTTTCACAATTATGCCCAAAGCTGTAAAGGAATGTGAATCACTACCCACTTTCAAAACCACTCTCAAAGAGCACCTACGGGAGACTGCAATTCGAAACTGGCCCCTGTAAATGTACAGTAAATGTCCTAACCCAATAATACACGAGACCCTCTTCTTGGGACCAAGTAAGGTTTTGTTGATATTCCAATGTACAGTTTTGCAGTTTCCCCCACCCTGTCTACCCAGCCCCCCCCCCCCCCCACCCCAACCACATCCAATGTAGTTCCCCCACCCCACCTACCCAACCCCCACCCCACCTACCCAACCTCCTCCAATGTAGTTTCTACGTCAAATGTATATACTCTCTTTTTTAGACTCTTTTTGTATCACAAACAGTACTGTATTTGTAAATCTGGTATGTCATAAATGTATAGATGTAGCAGTACTGTCTATCTGTATGTCGTGTATGTCATATATGTTATGATGAATTGAAAATGGGGGACCCTGATGTAAACAAGACGAAAGTCTTTCTCTGGTCTGCATCCCCTTAACAATTGTGTGTGGTACTGTATTGTACCCATTCTGCAATCTGTTAATAAAGTTTTCAATCAATCAATCAATCAACACACCAAACCAATACCAATTTCCATGACAACATTATGAATTATTTTAAGGCAGGTGCACCAGCTAATTGACCACACAAAATATGTAAACCCCATAATACCACATGCGACTTGTTAACTAGATCATCTCACTCAGATTTATTAGGGGAAGATGGACACAACAATGGCATACTTTATCTTTTTTTGGCCTTGGTCTGTTCTGGGAACCTTTTCTCATCAAAGAAGCGAGTGAAACCAGCAGAGACTACACATACACACCGCCACATGTACAATATGTCATTGTGGCACTAATTAAGATATAGCTGAATTGGACAGATGTAACCTAAACAAAAAACAACACGGCATCCTTTTAGTCAGAAGTGTATTGATGGGGTTGGTAAGGTCAGAGCCCACTGATCTTGGGCTTTTGGAAGGGCTTGCAGCTGTAGAGGAGAATGTACACATTGGGAGACTGAACAATGCAGTCTTGTACTTCGCTGACCCTTGAGTCATCATAACAGTGCCAGCTGCGCGACAGGACGTTGTAGCACAGAGATGTGTAGTGGCCCATGTCCAGGTTCCCTACGTGATTCTGGGGAGGAAGGAGTAGAGGAAAGGTCAGTGAGCGTGTGCAGGTGTTCAGATCTAGCAGCGCCACCACGGTGCTTCTAGAATCACAAATGTATCATCATGTCCCGACACTTTTACAGTATTAGTTGGGTTCACATCCTCAATTCCGTGACCGTTCTCTGGCTAACATGTTTTGACGCCCCTCCCAAAAATCTAATTTATTTTTTCTAGAGGGCCAAATCCCCCCAGAAATAAAGTATTTTTCTCTGCTGATTCTTGTTACCTCTTCAAAATTACAGGAGGTTGCCTGGTGGTATCCCTTGAGCATTTTCAAATATTAACCCTTTATTGACCGAAGCGCCCAACTGTATAGAAGAGTGAAATCCACCTAGCAGCAGCATCAACACAAAGAAGTACAAAAGTTACAAAAATATCTATTTACAATACAAGTGTAGTGTGTACCAGTGTTGTAGTACTTGAGTCCTGGACTGATTTTCAGGACTCGTGACTCAACTTGGACTTGAGCACTGATGACTCGGACTTGGACTCGAGCATTGACTGCATTCGGACTCGGAAGGTGCAGACTTGGACTCTGAGTTGTTTATTTAAAAAATAAATCGTAATAGGCCCTAATCATTTCATTGGCATAAGATATTGATGGTTATATTAATACCGTAACATTATTTAATTCCGTGCAAGGGCAGACACGTGTGTTCCACCTACATGCGGATTCACGTCGATACCCTCATGTTCAGTACTTAAGATGCCTAAAGAGATGACCTGCATTGTGCGCTTTGTGATTTATGTTTAATGTAGACCTTTTGTATGTCAGCTCTTTGACTGCCAGAGTGGAGTGGACTCAACCTTGATGACTTGGGACTCAGACTCGGACTTGGACTCGGGTAATGGGGACTCAACTCTGACTTGACTCGGGCTCTTCTGTGGTGATTCAGACTCGGACTCAAACACTGGGGACTCGAGACTCTACTTGGACTCGAGATTTAGTGACTCGACTACAACACTGGTGTGTACAAATCAGTAGCAGAGACGGCGATAAAATAACACTAGATTACAGTCACAGGCTGGTAGCTGGCCATTAGTGTTATTTGTTCCTAAGTCTGACTGCCTGGGGGAAAAAACTGTCCAGGAGTCTGCTGGTCCGGGCCTTGAGGCTGCGGTACCGTTTGCCGGATGGCAACAGCTGAAACAGTTTGTGGTTGGTTGTGGTTCTAGGTTCAAATCCAACTGTCCTGGAGGCCAGAAATAAAACATTGCTATTCTTCTGCACTTTGTGTGTGTGTGTGTTGTGTGTACTCACCACCACAGCGTAAAGGTAGTATCTGGTGTGGTCTGCTGAGGGACTGGAGAGGAATGGAGTGAGGTCAAGTTTATCGAGTGAGAACAGAACATTAGTCTTCAGTTTCTCCTTATTCTTCCTGTGGCAAGCAAAGCTGCAACAGACATAGACTGTAATAAGATCACATATGAAGTAGATGACACTCAACAAAAAAGAAAAATGACATTCCACTGATCTCGTACAGTTAGGTCATCTATTTTTTTTTTTTTTTTTTTTCTCCCTCCATTTTCCTCCGATTTTCTCCCATCCCAATGTTAGTCGTATGCCAATTCCCAGTCCCTTCCTGGTCACTGCGCACTTACCCCCCACAGTCAGATCATCTGGGAGAGTGGAGGCTACCACGTGCTTCCTCCGACACACGTCCAGCCAATCACCGCTTCTTTTCACCTGGTAGCGCGGATTCTCATTGAGAGGGCGTAGCGTGTGGGAGGATCACACTATCCCCCTCAAGTCCTATCCGCGCTTAGCAGGCGCCCCGACCGAACTGTAGGAGTCGCTGTTTACAACGACCCGGACCCACCCCGCCAGCTTCTCCCACCCTCTAATACAGCCAATTGTATTAGTGTGGACGGCCAGCCAAGCTGGTGACAACCCCGGAGCTGTGAGCTGGATTCGAACAGGCGAATCCAGCTCACAGCTCCGGGGTTGGTGACGAACGCAATCTCCGCTCGGCCACCTAGCCGCCCTAGTTAGGTCATCTATTAACAAAGACAACGGTTTCCCTATATGGAACTCGGAGCATCAAGACTCAAATCTGTGATGTCATCAAGTGATCCTTTTTGTTCATTGGTCCATTAACAATGAATTAGTGACAGATTTTGTGAACATTATGGGGAAATGTGCAATCTGGCTGCAAGCTAGCCTAGTTTAGCACAAATTAATGGAAGTGGATATGGACCAGGCTAGCCTGCATTGAGCAGCTCCAGGATTTGTCTCTTGGTGACATGATATCATCACTATAGTCTTGTTTCTCTGGTGTTCAGCTTAAGAAAGGCCTTGTTCATATTCACAAATCACAACTGAGCTGTACAGTATTATAGAAATAACGTGAATTCTATTCTATTTATTTTTCCCTTTAAGTCGGGCTTGCGTGCGAGCTACCCACCGTTTGAGGTGCAGTATAAGGATCTCTGGGGGTCTGTCCACAGTGGTGAGGACCGCTGTGTCTCTCCTTACCCCACACTCTGGGCACAGCATCTGGTCTCCACTGGTCAGTGTGCTCTGCTGGAAGAACAGGGACAAGCAGTCCTGCACAAGACAAGAGACAGACAGGCAGAAAGGAAGAGGGACAGATAAATAAATCACAAAATAGTCATGTTAAGGCCCTGTTAAAACATACAATAATAATGATGAAAAACCTAGTGATGAGCCTGGCTATATGCACACAAGACACAACAAGCATATATATATGCACACACATTAAATACGTCAATACTTACATACAATCCAAACGTATATTTGACGGACATTTTTGTTTGGTACGGGCCATTGTATAAATAATTTACCATGGTACTGTTATGATTAAAAAAAACATATATAATAGCATGGTATAATCTGATACCAATGGTAATATGGTATTTCCATAATTTCTTTTCATCACTACCAACACATGATACTTTTCTGGAAATACAATGGTTATTTTTTGTAAAGGATTGTCTCTAACATGCTGCCTGGCTACCCCAACTGAGATCAAACTACATCTTGCCAGCTACTTCAACTCCTCAAGCCATTAAATGCAAGTCTATGGGCGATGCCAAGGCTTCCAAATACTGCATCAGGACCATTAGCCACACAGTATAAATAATGGGCATTATCTGTGAATGAGAGCACTTCCACTGTATAGATGGTTTCAGTGGAATTGCATTGCTGGCAATTGACACAGAGTTGGGCTGTTTTAAATCTAGTGATCTATGTGTTATTATTGCTGTGTTTCTTGTGGTTGTTGTGTGTTGTTTAGGGATCAAGGTGACTGTCCTGGGACTACTCGTGACAATTACTATTGATTAGGGATGCTCGATATTGGCTTTTTTACCGATACCGATATACCGATATTGTCCAACTCTTAATTTCCGATACCGATATCAACCGATACCGATATATGCATTGTTGCCGGTCGATTGCCCTTTCAAGTGACAAAATCCGTTCAGCGGTTCTCGAGTTACATGCTGATATGTGAGGCGTGCGCCAAAGTACACATCTAATACGGTCTCTATTGATCGATTTATGATGAAGAAAAGCAGGGTCCCCTTCTAAGGCTTAACAGGTTAATCCAGTTCCAAAAATATTGATTTGAAATAAGTCATCATCTTGGCCGCTATTAATGATTCTGATAACTATTGTCTACTGGTTTACCTAAGTCTCCCTCCCTTTCTCCATTTTTCTCTCTCTCTCTCTCTCTCTCTCTCTCTCTCTCTCTCTCTCTCTCTCTCTCTCTCTCTCTCACACACACACACTCTCCATACCGTATAAACTCTGAAACTCTGAATGTTGCCTATACTCAACTTATACCGTATGAACTCTGTTGCCAATGAATCCATACTTATCTACTGCCTACAGTTGTCTTACACTGTACCCATGATGACTACCTTCATTTTACCAATCTAACCAAGATCCAACCTATAGTCTATCCATATAACATTGTATGATATCAATGTACAATAACACTGTATATACATTCATCTATATCTTCTGTATACATTCCATACACTCTTATTACTTAAACCACTGGCTAATATGGTTTACTAGTACTACCATAGTGTATTCATACTTGTACCACTGTATGATACTGTACCTACATTAGCATAGCATATTTACTATATTAATCATATATACTCCACATATGTTATACTGTATACTGCAATGCACTTTACCGCTCCTTTGCATTTTGTTGTATTCTGTACTTGCAATGACAATACATTTAATCTAATCTAATCTAATGTTTCATCCCTATCAATAGCTGATAGGAAATGAAAAGTAGTCCATTTATGTTTGTTTTGGTTAAGTTGAAACGGTCTATACTACAGTTTCTATAGTAATACCTGAATAGAGCACTTGTTGATGTCTGGAATGGGCAGCGACAGCACATTGAAGACCTGGTTACTGTGTGCCTGGTGATCACAATGCATACAGAGGGTCACGTAGCTCAGCTGGCCCTCAAACAGATGTGTGACCACGGTGGACTTTGCCTCTGTACTTGGAGACTTGCTGTCTTGAACCTGTGTGGAGGAAAGCATCTGGTGCCCAACACCCTTCTACAGGTCAAGAGATACACAGACACAAACACACAACAAGTATTATAAGTACACGTGCTTAAAAGAACACACCAATATTTGGGTGAATTAGCTTACCGTCTTCTCCAGAGAGAGACAAGAAGATAGATACCAGTTTCCTCTCTGTGCATTCAGTAGAAAGCTATCTGGCTGCACGTTAACCTAGCTTAACACAATGAATGGAAGCGGACATGGCCGGTTAGCCTAGGCATTGTCCAACTAACACCTCTCCCGATGGCTACCCGGCCATTATGTCTGCTTCCATTCATTGTGTTAAGAATCAGAATCAGAAGCAGAAAGGTTATTGCCAAGTAGTTTTCACATACAAGGAATTTGCTTTGGTCGTTTTCGGTGCGACATTAGTGGACAGACATTAACAGACAGATAATACAATAAAGAGGTGGAGTAAAATTAAATAAAGTTAAGCACAATCGAATAATATAATTATGAAATAAAATATAGGCCAGGGCTGTACAACTGTAAATAAGAGGTTGAATTAAATTATATGGGATATAAACTAAATTAAATATAGCACAATAGTATATAGTACAATTATAAGTAAAAATTAAATAGGAATAGGCCAGGGCTGTACAACTGGGCAGATCTGGTCAATTATACACTAATTAGAATGAAGTAACAATACAGTGGGCAAGTATATAGTCCAGTAGGGGTGTGTTAATGTAACACAGTGGGGGGGGGGGGGGGGGGTGTCAGTGAGGGTCCCGAGCCTTGTTGATGAGGCTCACTGCAGAGGGGAAGAAACTGTTCTTGTGGCGTGAGGTAAGCTAGGCTAACATGCAGCCAGATAGCTTTCTACTAAACGCTGAAGAGAGGAAACGGGTATCTATCTTCTTGTCTCTCTGGAGAAGACGGTAAGCTAATTTCCCAAAATGTTGGCGTGTTCCTTTAAGCTAGTACGTACTGTACCTGCAATGGCATCATACAATGTAGTATTGTAGTATACTGTATATTATTAAGGACCCCAGCCACCCCAACCACAAAACTGTTGCCGTCCGACAAACAATACCACAGTCTTAAGGCCCGGACCAGCAGACTCCTAGACAGTTTCTTTAGTTTCTTCTTTGCACACACTAGACACACGGTGTTTGTTATAGAAGAGCTACTTTATCACCATCATTAATATAGCTGTTGTCAGGGGTGTAGCTCCAGATTCTGGGCCCCATGAAAGAATGTATTTGTAGGCCCCCAATGAATGCGAGCGCGTATTTTTTGGCCATTTTTTTATTGATGAAAACGCATAATATGGTTTTTAGATACATTCGGATCAGCAGTTCAGCACCTGCACTGTTGGTGGGTGAGCCTAGTAAAGGATGTCGCATTGCGTTCATCTTCAATTAATGGACCAATGCAATAGTCTACCAAAGCCCCCCCTCTCTCTCTATATATCTCACACACACACACACACACACACACACACACACACGCACACACACACACACACTTCAGAAACAAACATAGTATCAATGAGAGCATCAATAATACACCTGAGTGATGTCTAGTAAAAAAAAAAAAAAAAAAAAAAAAAATTGGGGCCCCCCCTCAGTGCTGGGCCCTTGGAATCATCCTAAGCTACCCCCCCCCCAGCTACGCCCCTGGCTGTTGTACTACTTTATGCGTTGATGCCGCTGC
The DNA here is from genome assembly GCF_963971535.1 of Notolepis coatsorum. Taxonomy (NCBI): domain Eukaryota; kingdom Metazoa; phylum Chordata; class Actinopteri; order Aulopiformes; family Paralepididae; genus Notolepis; species Notolepis coatsorum. The sequence continues at coordinate 27,228,680 of NC_140184.1, forward strand.
CGGCCCCAAGGAGCCAAGAACAAAAGATTATTATGCTGTAAACTTAAGAGAAGATGTGACTGATTCTGATGGGAAGGTAAGGACCAGCCGCAGGGGGTGCAGGTGAGACTGTGATGCTTTATACCTTGTGGAGGTCGTCGTGGAGAGCGTTGAGCAGGAAGAGCAGCAGTTCCTGGGCGTCCTGTTGGGAGTGGTTGTCGAACTGGGCGAAGAGGGAGCACACCATGGATCTCACCTTCACCGGGCTGTAGCTGGAGCTCCGACCCAGCCACATCTCCTCCAGCAGGCCCACAAACACCTGGGCCACCACGCACTCTCGCCTGGCCAGAAGGTAATACACCACTGTAAGAGGCGAGATGCTTTTTTAAGCACTTTAAAGGGGCACTTCACCAAAAAACCCAAACGCTGATTTATTTTGCACATAATCTCACACACATCCAAAAACTCTAAAAACCGTTTTGGACACAAGACTTGACAGTAAATTAGTTTGAATATGGCCACCACAGTGATGTCATCTCTGGGACATTGAATCCTTGTGTTCTGTAACTTCTGTTACAGCACCCTGAAATGATGTAGATGAATAAATAGCAATACTTTGTCTATAATTAACATAACACAAGAATTCAATGTCCCAGATGACATCACTGGTGGCCACCACTCTGTGAGATTATGTGCAAAATAAATCAGTGTTTTATTTTTTGGTGAAGTGCCCCTTTAACCACTTGTAAATAACTTTCATAATTTCATTCACCACTTGTATGTAGATGCCCATATTCTCATCGCATGAGTAAGTGAGAGAGAAGAGGGAGAGGAAGAAGAGAAAGCAGCAGCAGAGGGTCTTTGTCTTACTTTGCCAGCTCATTGCGTGTATTCTGATTGAGGAGGTATTCCACAAGAGGCACGGTGGAGCAGAAACACTGTAGCACAGCATTTAAGTAGCAGGAGTTCCCAGAGTTGGCCAGACCACAAACCCCTGGTGGCCTGCACCTCCGCTGCCCCGGTTCGAAGCAGCTCTCTGCCTCCATCTCCTGGCCCCAACTGGCACTGCTGGACCTGCAGAGCCAAGGACAGAGCATGCCATTTTACAGCTCAGCTAAAGGTTTGCAAATACCTTAAAAAATGTTGGGCTATTTTGGGTTATTTGTCATGTGAGGAAAAAACCTCCTAGAGTATCAATTTGACATTATCAGGTTGAACTGAAACAGGAAAATCAACCTTTGGCCAGAAATATTTGTCACATAATTCTCTTGACACGAGCCGGCGCGTGGCCCTGACATGGTGGGCACAGCCACACAGTTGCCGATAGCCAGCTGAGAAGCCAGAGATCTGGTGAACTCCTTCAGATGGATCTGCCTGCCGGAACCCTGGCACTGCAGAGTGTGGAGAACAAATGTGTTGATACAGATCATGTGCAGCGTTGCCCAGAACCCTGGTAGAAACACATCCAGCAGCACAGGTCCTTTCAGACCCGGCTGAGGAAAGAGAGCAGGCCCGCTCCAGCCCTGTAAGTGAGCCACCAGCTGAGACGACGGGTCCTCCTGTATCCCAGGTACCCACTGGTGCTGACGCGGTACGACTGGCGCAGATAAAGAAGATGCCTCCTCCATGGCTAGTTTCTCCACAGACTGAACAAAATGGATGTTGACCCCCAGGTCGAAGAAGAACTCTGTGAGCCTGCCCTCCATCCAAGCCGAGTTGTCCAGCTGAACCAGGTGCCCACGGCTATAGTAAGGCCTCAGGAGCTGGCCAACGACATGTTCAACCACGGCAGTCCTGGTGTACCTCTGGAGTTGCTCGGGACAGTACAGGTACATGTTACAAATAAAGCCAGAGCCGAGGTCACAGAGGAGGGCAAGATGGAGAGGGCATGGAGCCTGCTGGTAGGAAAGAGAGTATTTCTTTACAGCCAGGTGTTGACCAGGTGTGTATAACACTTGACAGCGCTTGGTCAGGTGGCTATAGAAAGCAGACAGGACCTCCATCTTGTCGCCATCCTCCAGCCTGGACAGAGACAGCAAGCTGATCTGGAAGCTGCTTCTCTTCAGGACACCTTGCCATCTGTCCAAGTGTACAGCCATGTCCAAACCAAAGCCACAGTCCTGTCCCGAGGACAGACCACTCTGAAGAACGATGGAGAACCAGGTTAAGGTCTCGGCATACTGCTCCTCTAAGAGCTCAACGGTCTGCTCTCTGCTGTGACCGTGCGATGGACGTCTTGCTCTGGTTTTGATGGCACCAGCCCTCTTTGCCAGCTCTTGGACGGCTCCTCTGTCCAGCAGTTGCAGCAGAAGCTCTCTGGCCGTGCAGTGACCCTGGTAGGTGGGGCCCGTCCTGGTCTTGGTGAAAGCTTTTATCTTCTTGGTTTTGAAAAGGTTCGGCAGGCAGAGATTGTCCCTCTGTGCCACTACGTTCCCCTCATCCACCAGATGGCGCTCCTCTGATGTCCAAGCACACTCGCTCACTGACAGAGCCTTGGCCTTCATCTTAGCCTCTCACCAAGAAGACCCATCTGTCAGTCACCGTTGGCTCTCCTCACCAGGAAAAACATCTATTTTGAAACCCCTTAAATGTGGCAGTCAAACATTCCACATAGAGCCCTTCATAGTTGTTGGATTTGTTGTCCTATATGTTTCTCTTGATAGCCTATTCCATGTGGCTGAGTGGAGAAAAGCCAGTAATGAGCTGTGCCCTATTTGTTTTTCTTTCTCTAACTTGGGAACTGGTCTCAGGTGAAATGCGTTCTCTGACCCCCGCAGGGACGCTGCTGCGAAGGTAGATCACGTGTGTCCTGCTGTGATAATGTAGCTAAACAACAGTGTCTTAGCAACTTGAAAACACAGACACCTTTATTCGACTTTAGAGCACAGTGCTCTCACGCTTTGTGATTCAAAGGTCAGGCTTGGCTCTTTGCCTTAGAAATCACATGGGCTATTCTTTTATAAATGTTTTCCAAATTGTTTTTTTTTCTCTTTTTTTTTTTACATAGAATATAAAACAAAACATGACAGCACATAATACAGTAATACTAATAATAATAATACTACTAATAATAATAGTAATAATAATAATAATAATAATAATAATAATAATAATAATAATAATAATAATACTAATAAGAAGAAGAAGAAGAAGAAGAAGAAGAAGAAGAAGAAGAAGAAGAAGAAGAAGAAGAAGAAGAAGAAGAAGAAGAAGAAGAAGAAGAAGAAGAAGAAGAAGAAGAAGAAGAAGAAGAAGAAGAAGAAGAAGAAGAAGAAGAAGAAGAAGAAGAAGAAGAAGAAGAAGAAGAAGAAAGAAGAAGAAGAAGAAGAAGAAGAAGAAGAAGAAGAAGAAGAAGAAACAGAACAACACCATAATAATAACAATAACAATAATGACAATATAATAATAATAACAAAAATTATAAAAATAATAAATACAGAACCTAAAAATGTTAACAAATTATATTATCACAAACACCACAAAATGCATTGGATATTTCCTCCCCCACTATCCCACCCCCCACCCCAGGACCCCTGAACCCCCCCAGGACCAACACCCCAACCCCGTTCCGCTGCTAGATAGTGGCCTTTACTTTACAGGCCGTTGCGAATCACATGGACTATTCTTATGGTATTCTATTTGTGAATGTCAACAGCTCTATCCAACATGAGAAGCTGGAGCTGGTCCATTGGACACCTGAAAGGGGGCAAAAGGCGCAGACTGATTTTGGTTTAGTTCATTTTCTCCCATCTTCCCTCAAATTGGCAACGTTAAAGAACACCTATGTATGTATGCTTTGCATTCTATAACAACTTACATCTTAAACCAGGGTGGACATCATAAATAGATGAATAGAGTTCTGGAAAATAGTGTACTATATAGAAACATATAAACATATATTACACAAAATAATATTGCTGTATGATTTATTTATACTTCAGAAGTATTACATTTAGATTTGGTCCTCAAAATTAATGGAAGTGAATGAGGAGCCTGACACCTGGGCGGAACGGTGGTGTTGACAGAGGATGACAGGGACAGCAGTGGTCGCTATCTTATTTGTAGATGACTTTACATAGAGGTAAGACTGCTGAAAATCTGACAAGTTCTACTGTGAAAGTGAAATATCCTTTTCAGAGAGGATGGATTTTAAATGTGTATGACCACAGATGTTGAATACAGGTTTTGTCCCATCCCTAGAGAATATGGTGTTTAGGATTTGTGGAAAGAAAAGGAACCATGTTTAAATCCATCAGCTCACCTCTCAGTGACTCCTGGAGCTTCATGGCAGTAAACCTGTCACTGCTTCTTTACAGTTGGCCTTTACAATGTCATACAAGAGAGGCCCTTTCCTTGATGAGGCTCTGTGACGTCACAGATGATAAATGCATCTCGTACCTTAATTTTCTTCATTTTGGTTGTGGTATATATAAATGTATCTTGGATTAAGATTATCTTGAGCATTTAATCTAATTAGCAGGCTAATAATTTTCTGATTCATCAACATGTTGTACACACAAATAAATATACTAATGAAACTTTAGAAAACAGGAATGAACAAACAAGTAAGAAACATTTATTTAGCAGTCCTTTGTGGGAGTGTTGCTTGCCAAATTGTATCCAGTAGCAACAGTGAGTCGTGACAATCCACTGCCTTCTGTTATGGGGGTGGCGGGAACACACAATTACCCAGAGGCATCCTACCAGCTCTGTTACATAAATCCAATGCACTTTTAAGTGCAGGATATGTTAATCCCCAGATATCAAAGGGTTCCCTCTTTCTCCAATAGAGGCCTTGCATCAAATGTTTGTGTAGTTCTCTTTCTTCCAACATGGCTGCCTGTAACCATTGGTAACCACTTTTGTAGTGGTATAGGTAAAACATTGGAAAAGCATGATATTACTGTTCCACTGTGACTTGTTTACAAGATCCAGTAATAAGACCCCAAATTAATACATTATTGTTGATTTATCATAATATCACCACATAGCAACAGCTATTTCTTCCAACATAGCCAGACAAGTGGGCATTCCGTGAAAGGCATCTATTACACACCATAAATCAATTTGATATTTTGTCTAATCTAGACTCTATTGATTAACTTGCGTTCTAGTCTATCCATGCTCTAGGGATTAGTCATTCATTCACCAAGGTATCAGCTGTTCACCAAGGTATCAAACAGGCTTGCATCCAGGAAAGCTACTGAGATATGGTCAAAAGTGTGGAACAATTTAGGCTGTTACCCAAATGCACACTGACTGCCCACGCAATGAGCGTGCAAGAATAAATGGGTGGTGATACATTTACAAATGTTTATGTGGGGGGTGCTATTCTGTCATGCAGCACCTCCACAAAATATTATCTGAAAGCACTGCATTTTGTCAAGCTGTTATTGCAGACACTGTGTAGGACTGATGTGAGTAGTCAGAAAGTAAAACCCATAAATACACTCAATCTCAAAGGCTCTTTTCTGTCAAGTGCTGTTTCCTGGAAAAGAGATGGGAAAACAAAGAAGATAATAATGGCAGATAATTTGCCCTCATCCCCCAATTGAATGGTTATGCCAGTTCCCTTCTTGGTTGTTGCATTGCCCTACCGTCTGGGTAGGGTGTACTATGTAGACTACCACATGCCTCCTCTGTTAGTCTGGGTAGGGTGTAGACTACCACATGCCTCCTCTGTTAGTCTGGGTAGGGTGTAGACTACCACATGCCTACTCTGTTAGTCTGGGTAGGGTGTAGACTACCACATGCCTCCTCTGTTAATCTGGGTAGGGTGTAGACTACCACATGCCTCATCTGTTAGTCTGGGTAGGGTGTAGACTACCACATGCCTACTCTGTTAGTCTGGGTAGGGTGTAGACTACCACATGCCTCCTCTGTTAGTCTGGGTAGGGTGTAGACTACCACATGCCTCCTCTGTTAGTCTGGGTAGGGTGTAGACTACCACATGCCTCATCTGTTAGTCTGGGTAGGGTGTAGACTACCACATGCCTCCTCTGTTAGTCTGGGTAGGGTGTAGACTACCACATGCCTACTCTGTTAGTCTGGGTAGGGTGTAGACTACCACATGCCTCCTCTGTTAGTCTGGGTAGGGTGTAGACTACCACATGCCTCCTCTGTTAGTCTGGGTAGGGTGTAGACTACCACATGCCTCCTCTGTTAGTCTGGGTAGGGTGTAGACTACCACATGCCTCCTCTGTTAATCTGGGTAGGGTGTAGACTACCACATGCCTCCTCTGTTAGTCTGGGTAGGGTGTAGACTACCACATGCCTCCTCTGTTAGTTAGTAGCCGACGTGACCTTGCCCACACACACACGTGACCTTGCCCACACACACACGTGACCTACCGAGGACCATGTATAAACGTAATCTAACGTTATAGGAAGACAACATTCAGGCAATGATGTAACACAGTAATGTAAGCCTCTACACTACCCAGCCACACCGAGACTTCTACAATACCCAGCCACACCGAGACCTCTACACTACCCAGCCACACCGAGACCTCTACACTACCCAGTACCCAGCCACACTGAGACCTCTACACTACCCAGCCACACCGAGACCTCTACACTACCCAGCCACACCAAGACCTCTACACTACCCAGCCACACTGAGACCTCTACACTACCCAGCCACCCCTAGACCTCTACACTACCCAGCCGCACCTATTGGTTGGTGTCATTTTTCATGTCTTTATGTGGTGGCACCGTGGCAATGATTGTCGGCCCTTTCATATCCGTGCTTATTTTAAATGTACTTCTACCCTTATAGCCAGACAGTTTAATTGTGTCGGGAGATGTCCGGTCGATATTGTTGGGGAACGAAATTCCATCACTGAAAGCACTATCTGTCTCTTTGCACTCAAGAGCCCTCCTACTGTACATGGGGTTTGGCACTGCTGGCTGTTGCTCTTTTCCTGAAGACGCACCAGTGCTTTCAGGGTTGGCTAAAAATACTTAAGCCTGGCTGGCTGGTGCCTGGTGATTTACTCTGGCCTCATAATGGATCAGTGGGAGCAGGTGGGGACAGAGAGAGAGAGAGAGAGAGAGAGAGAGAGAGAGAGAGAGAGAGAGAGAGAGAGAGAGAGAGAGAGAGAGAGAGAGAGAGAGAGAGAGAGAGAGAGAGAGAGAGAGAGAGAGGGGTTGTATGATGACATGTTTCTTTCCAAATAAAGAAGAAGTAGTACGACACTTTCTGTAAATAATTGACTATTTTATCTTACCTCTTTTATATTTGGTGTTACTACTACTACCTATTGTTACCATGCTTGTATTCATTGATGTTTCTTAATTGTGCACTGTTGAGTGAACTCGAAACACAAGAATGCCATTACCTGCAATGCCCCCTGTATTGTTGTGTATTTGACAAATAAAGAACTTGAACTTGAACTATAGGCCTATGGTTCCATCACCAACTGACACAGACTCACATCAACAATAACTTGCTATTTGGCTTGATTAGAAATGTACATTTAAATATCATGTGAGCCTTCTTGCCAGTAAACCTGCGGCAAAATATTGGCTTCTAATAGAGCCAGCTTCCCTATTGTAGCACCCTGAATATTCGACTATTATTCAGAAGTGCTGACTTGCCTTTTATCTCCCCTTTGTGCACAAAGACATATTCAATCCACCCAGTTCTTCCTGTGGGGCTAGTTGGCGGTACCAGCAGGGGGCGGCGGTGGCAGGCGGAGCGCACGAGAGAGGCATGGAGGGAGAAGCAAGTCAACTGAAATGGAAGGGGAGAGAGCCAGCCTCTTCGACGTTGGACTTGGACCGGTCTGGTCGTGTCGTTGGAAGAGCCCCGTAGTGGATCACACGGGTGAACGTATTGAACTAGAATATATTACGGGTTATACTAGAAATATAAGCGTAGTAGCGTGTTGCATGTCCCCACTGAGTAACCCTAGTGATACAACGAGTTATCCTAGAAGAACGCGGTATAGCCAAGAGTTGGCTTATGTTAAAGGGGTTATGCACTGCTATTCCTAGCACTATTTGGGCAACTTTACACACTTCCTGTGAGTCTATGTAACACATCTGTAATTTTTATTCCAAAAATAATCATTGTTTTATATTTCTAATCTTGTACTCAAAACCAGCATTTTTCAGCCTCATGAAAGCAGGCTATTATTGGCTTGGCTCCAACCATACTAGCAGAATGCTTTGAGTGACAGCCACCCACCAAATAGCTCCGCCCATCTCCCCGTCAGAGATTAGGTTTCAGGTTACATACAAATATGGTATGTCATAAATATAGAGATGTAGCAGTACTGTCTATCTATATATATGTTACCACTATTTGTAAAAGCCACAACCACGTTACCATATTTGTAATAATGTAAATCATTGTGTCGTTGTACATATTGTGTATACACCGTTAGAAGCTAACATAGCTTAGCTTGGTAGCTATTGTGCTAACAACATATTCCGACGTCCGGCTCGCTGGCCGGCATGCACGCCCGACACAAAATGGTTCTCTCCTCTCTGTACACCCCCGTCCCCACGGGTACCCTGCCGGGGAGCCCATGGACGCGACAACGGCGGCAGCCGTAGGGTGCTCGAGCCCGCCGTAACGCTAGTGGTACACAATAGCTATGAGCTAACTAACGCTACGGCCGCCGCTGTTGTCGCGTCCACAAGCTCCCCGGCAGGACACCCGCGAGAACGGGGGCACACAAGGAGGAGAGAACCACCCCAAATCGAGCACTCATGCCGGCCGACAAGCCGGACACCGCGGTTGTTGTTAGCACAATAGTAGCCCACTGTGATGCACAGAGTGGGCCACCATTGATCAACATGCAGCGATGTGTAGCTTGCATGATGCGTGTGCAGTGCTTTGCCACACAGGTCTGAGAAGAGGACCTGCACATGATAGCAACCGGGAGCGTCGCGGAGCATTCAGCCTGCTGGCTACCTAGATCCACTTCAACCAGCCGAGCGTCGGGAGCTCCAGCAGCTTGTCGATGTGCTAATAGCCTGGAGCCAGCTACCATTAGCTTGCAGAGGCTCCAGCACACCGACAAGCTGTGTAGCCAGCTAACGTTAGCTTGCAGAGGCTATTAGCACACCGACAAGCTGTGTAGCCAGCAGGCTGAATGCTCCGCGACGCTGGTTGAAGTGGATCTAGGTAGCCAGCAGGCTGAATGCTCAACGACGCTCCCGGTTGCTAACGCCGGCCCCGGCTGGTGCTAAGTAGCTAGCGATCGCTCCCGAGTCCCGAGAGCTAACGCCGGTCTGTCTGTCGAAGACCGAGGGAACCGCATCAGGCTTCAGCTGATTAGTCATTAGTGATCTTCTGGACAAGCCTTCCACCCTGCAGGTAGCAAGAATGGAGGCGGGCATTACTAAAACCACAGAGCCAATCACATCACCGTGCGCTATAAACAGCGCCCTGTGACGTGCACCAGGTCGTCAAATCAACATGACCTGATTTACTAGAGGCAAAGAGGGGATGGGCTGTAGCTGAGGAATTCGCCAATATAGTATTTAGGCCCAAAAACACATTGATACGAACTCCTATTACTATAATACAATGCTAGAGACTGAAAAATGACATTTATAATGCATAGCACCTTTAACGTTATCCCCTCCAGCGAGGTGCCCGGCAAGCTTGCCTGAAGAGAACTGGGGCTTAGAGGCACTGTGCATGGTTGCATGTTTCGGCTAGCAGGAGGGCTGTCTAGGACCCACAGAGTAGCTTCAGTTAAGGTAGCCCCAGATTATTATTGCGCGTCAACCCAGCACCGGCAGCCAGCAGCCTGTCTTCGCCGGCGGTCTACATCTGCTCTGCACCGGCGGTCGTCAGCCTAGCACGGGAGTTCGTCCCGTCCAGCAGAGGTCGCCATCACCCAGCACGCGCCTCCAGCCCGCTACTGCCCCCTCTGCATAACACAGCTTGCTAGCGCCTGAGACGAGAGCGTTCGATGCCATCTTACCACCCGGACAGTGGTGGTGCGGTGAGGCCGCCATCTTGGTTGAGTACACTGGCGCTTCGGTGCTCAGGATCTTATTGCACAGTACACAGTGTGGCGTGGCCTACTGGCGAAGCTACGGTTGCTAACTACAGTTCATAGGGGTACCCCATAAACATTACATGCCGGCATTAGTATAGGACTTTTGTTTGGTAAAGTGGGCCCACCTTTTCATTTCCTTTGAGTGTGATAACGTGTATGGTCATGTCTATTGATTTCCCGTCTAGTTAACCCTGTGTCTTCCTGGGGTACATTAATGCTGCCGTAATATGTAAAGCCTTAGAGAAAGGTATTATGGTATACGTGTTATATATATATTATTATTATAATTATTAGTAATTAGGAATAGGAATATTATATGCCATTTGACTCACTGCCAATAATACTTGTCACTGCCCAGTATAAGTAACACTAAACGAACTAAGACGGGAATTGTGTGTGTGCATGTCCATTATTGAGTCTAACCCTAACCCTTTTTGAGGCGGGTAATATTATTTAACCCTTTCCCCTTACAGTCATTAAGGTCTCTAGTGGTCATTAAGGGAGGGTACTGCTTGCGGGAGGAACGAATCTATTTATTCATCTATCAGTCACTAGGTGTGGGAGGGTTACGGAGGTATTGGGGGAAGTGAGAGCAAGTTGGGGAGTACTGCTGACCGCCCCGGAAAGGCGAGGAAGACCAGAGTACCAGACCAGGTTGGTAAATCTCGGGCCCCATCCACTCTCACTGCCGGCCTCTAGTTTGACGCTCCAGGCCCAAAGATGAGGGTGCAGTCAGACGGAGCTCTACTGTGTCCCGCTACCCAGAGATGTAATTTACAGACATGCGGCGGCTTCCACTCTAATCACGGGTGATGGTTATGGTCACCATGGTGACCTGTATAGTAGAGTTGGATGGTCCTCTCTTACAGAGAGGCGAGAGTTACATTGGCATCTGTTTCTATATACTGTAAAGCCACAATTGGAGCTTGCCCACATTATCTCACTTTGCTATTGGAATGGATATCTGGACCCTATTGTTAGATTCTGATCAATCGGCCAGTATCACGTCTTCTTGTGTTATCACCTCTCCATGGTCCCTCTGCGTTGTGTACTTTTAATGATCCCGACGTCTCATATACTGGCTGTACAATCCTTATCGCTCCCCGTTAGTGCAAACCGCCACCATAATGTTTCACCACCTTCGTAAGAATTCGACACCTTGACAGCATACCTTTCTTGAAAGAGCGTTGTTTATTGATATAAACAGAAGCCTCAGCCCAGATGTTATCAGATTGTATTTTCATTGCTATCGTCTCTGCTGTTATTCAGTCCAATGGTGGCTCAGGCCTTGTCTAGCCAGAACCCTTCTCCCGTTAGCCGAAGCTAATGATGATGTGTCATCCCCCCCCGCCCCCACCGGCGAGGGTGAGAGGGATGAGAGTCTCTGATGGTTTCTTCCCTCTTAGTCTCAGTCAGATTGTAGTCTCAGTCAGATTGTGGTATGCCCCTACCCGGAACCACTGTCAGCTTTATAGGATCTTCGTCATAGCAACGACGGCCCGCCCCTCTTCTGGTTGTCATGCGACGCGCTGTCATGACAACTGCTAATAACCTTTCACACATTTCAAAACGTTTCATTACTGTTGCATTAAGGATATCACCCCTCTCCCTCGCTCTGTGCTGCTGTTATCAATGTGTTCTAGATCAGAATGTCAACATTTGGCTCGCTCAGTGTGGTGCTCACTAACACCCTGCTCGCTCTGAACCACCGTCTTCCACCACCCTCTGCTAAGGCAAGCCATGCACATTTCGATCTCTCTGACCCGGCCCCCTTTAGATGCTCTCATCTCCCCCCAATCTATACATCACATACATTGAAAAACACCCAAAAACACCAGTTTCTTTCACTATGGTACATGATCCAATGAGTTTGTACTGCTTGACACTTGGAACATCATACAACAAACTCTAAAACTCAATATTTTCATATCCTTTGGACAGTGTATATCCTTAATCACTAACTCCATACCACCATAATCTGCAGTTGTTTTAAATTGAAAATGAGGGCTTGCCCTCAATGAATTTTTTGGTTGAAATAAAGATTAAATAAAGGGATAGTTATGATTTTTGGAACCCTAGCCCTACTTCCTACTCACCAATGATGCTGTCGATTGGTAGAATCCTTTCTCAGCCCAATCAAAGCTGTTCCTCATACTAACTCTGGCTAGTTAATCACAAACCAATGTACAGTAAGCTGCTGTCTGTAGCCTACAAGCTGACTGACAGTGCACAAAAAGTAGATTTCAGTTAACTTCAGTCAGCTTGTACCAAGCTTGTACCAGTTTGTGACTAACTAGCCAGAGCTAATATGAGGAACAGCTTGGATTATGCTGAGAAAGGTCTCTAGACTCTCTCAGCATCATCATTTTGTAAACAAGCAATAGAGCTAGAGTTGCAGTGACACCCATTGACCATAATTCACTCAGGTTGGGATTCCTTTCCACCCTGTTCCGTGGGTGGGCAGTCATGACAATGGGATATTTGACAAAAAACACTGAATTGTTGTACTAAGTCTATTTATGACATATTCTAATAGTTATAAGCAAAAGCTTACCAGCTGGAAAAGCTGGTGCAAATGTCTACACTTCTGAATTTACAGTGGGAAAATGGTGTTCTCTTTCACAAAGTAATAGCTAAAGCAGTATCTGTCCCCTCCTATACTATGGTGTATGAATCGATGACAGATAACAGGTTTGATGGCCTGTTTGGCAGCTTTTCTGATTTTTGAATTTCTGAAAACGTAAACGCCGACAGACATATTCTGATGAATGCAAATGGTTAAACAAAATGTACCACATCTTGTGGGAAAATACCTTTCTAAATGGGGTTAGGCAGTCCCCCGTGAGGTTTGTGGAAAAATGCATCACGCTGAGCTTGTCCCAGAAAACACATTTGATAAATTATGTAATCTGACATAACATTCATTCTCTGTGCTATCATTCCAGTGAGCGTTTCCAGGTGTGTTTCTGTGTCCTGGTGTAGAATAGGAGCGTGCAGTCTGTGTCCTGGTGTAGAATAGGAGCGTGCAGTCTGTGTTCTGATGTAGAATAGGAGTGTGCAGTCTGTGTTCTGATGTAGAATAGGAGTGTGCAGTCTGTTTTCTGATGAAGAATAGGAGCGTGCAGTCTGTGTTGTTGGATATTAGGGCAGAACACACACAGTGGAAATGTCCATGGCCTGAAACCAGGGTCAGCAGTGTTTTGGAAACACTACAAATTGTTATTACAGTGGAAATATATGCAGGCGTCCGTGTGATTGGTGCATGGAAAACCAACCACAGTGTGGAAAAGTTAGCACTGCTGATAAATCTTTCCCTTTTTCCCCCCCTCCGAGACCCGCTCAGCCAAGAGTCTGCATACATTAGGCTACAGGTTTACAAGTGGATGATATTTGTCACTGACCTCATAGATGTTCATCTGTTTGGAATGTCCAGACATTGTTTATATATATATATACAGTAAGTCTTAGGACATTCTTTTGTTGTTGTTTTGGCTCTGTACTCTGGAACATTGGATTTCCAATGGAACATTGACTATGAACTTTCCGTTTTTATTTGAGTGTGTTTACTGTACATCCATGTCAGGTGAGCAGTGTAGGAATTCTAGCCCTTTTCATACATAGTCCCCCCATTTTGACCTGTGCAATCCTGTCCAATTGCTCCATTGATTCCCATGCTAAAAATGGACATGAAAAAGTCACTGATGATATTACACCTATCTGTACTTTTACTTATAGTGACAGGAAGATTTATTTGAGTAACACTCAAAAGTCAACTACACATCCCATACTGTGTTTGAGTCTTCTGATGGAGAGTCCATTAAGTCCCATTCAAATTGACGGGCATTGGTCTCTGCTTTGTTTGCAGAAAATACCATGCAGTTAAGAGAGCCATATAGATTTCATAACCCCAGCTATTATCAAATCCCTAAATACTAAACGTAGATTGTATAAAAAAATATCCCACTCCATTTTATCTTGCTCAATTTAGGAACTATATATAAATATAATTGCCAATAATTTTAATAGTTTTTTTCTCAGAAGTTGACTCTGGCTGCAAAGATTCCATTTAGTAATCATAGTCCCCTTCAGTTTATGAATCCTCCAATCAATGACAGTTTTCATTTCTTGCCGTGTGTACACGATTCCTAGGTGTTCTGCTTGATGAATCCCTATCATGGAAACCTCATATCACAGCCAAAACTACAAAAATGGCCAAGAGTATTGGTATTCTTAGAAAAACACATCACTTGTTGAGCACTGAGGTTGCCACAATGTTATATTACTCTATGGTTTACCCATATATCAATTACTGCAATTTAGTTTGGGGTAGTACTCATCAGACCAAACTTGAGCCCATATACTGTCTGCAGAAACAAGCTCTAAAAATAATCAGCTGTGTACAACGAATTCTTCTCAGCCTCTATTCCATAAGTTAGGTATACTCAGTGTTTATCAAATTAATCATCTTCAGACTGGTTTATTTGTATATAGTTCTTTAAACAGAGCCCTTCCCCCTTTTTTCATGACATTCACCAAATTCATAATTACCCCACAAATAGTTCCTGTTCGCTTAGACCACCCCTTTCCCGCACTTGCCAATCTCAGTTTTGTTTACTCTACCGAGGGTCAAAGTTGTGGAACTCTTTGCCTCAACATATTTTGGAATTTTCTTTTCTGAAGTTCAAACGAGTACTGAAATCTCATCGCCTAGAGATCACCAATATTTCCCATATGGGCTCCCTTTACAAACTGTGGTCTGATGGCTTGTTGTATTTTGTTTGTTGTTTTCTCTACCCGAAATCGAATGGCATGGGTGCCTACTGCGGTGTCTATATGTAGTCCTGTTTGTGTGTATTGTGAATGAATGTTCCTTGTGTGTTTGTTTGGGGGGGGGGTTATAGTTTATGTTGATATAATATCAGTGTAATTTTGCTTCCTGGTGAATGCCCACATGCAAGCCCCTAGACTGGGTTTTTAGGAAATTCTCCTACATATTACTATTATATATGTAATTGTTTTTATATGTGTAAATAAACAAACAAACAAACAAACAAACAAATATGATAACCTTATTTAAATGTAAAATGGGGGACAGCATGTATAAAGGGCAGCAATTTACCCAATATGGATGTAAATACCTTCAAATTAAAACTGAAAGTCTGCACGTTTCACTGTCCTAAGAATTACAGACTGTATAAAAGAACAAAGGTTTTAGCTATTACGTAAGCACTCTATTTAAACTGCATAATGTCTGTGAATTGAAAGTGCTCTACAAAAACGACATTGACAAAACTGTGTTGATCAAGAGAAAGAACATTGAGTTCCTTGGGCATTGTGAATATTCATGTACAGATTAATATAATCAGCTCTACCATATATTCCTATTCTCTGGAGGAGGTCTCAGATGACTGTGTCTATACTGTGTACACACACACACACACACACACACACACACACACACACACACACACACACACACACACACACACACACACACACACACACACACACACACACACACACACACACACACACACACACACACACAATAGGATTAATAATCAGATCTACAATATATTCATATTCTCTGGAATATTATATATGTACACACACACACACACACACACACACACACACACACACACACACGGACACACACACTCAGGTAACATGGAAACAACCACACAGCAACACTCAAAGATCACAGGAAATTAAATAAAAAGATATTCATTCATTCAAGGTGGTTCTCAACCTTTTTAATTCATGGCCACCCAAAACATATGTGCATTCTTCCCACCATGGTCAAGCTTCGATAAAGAATGATACTTTTGCTATATTTTCAGGTAATTTAACTTGAATAATAATCAGAGAAGGAGTCAATAGGTGTAGACATTTGTGGAAAGAATCTGTCAAGTATACAAATATATTTCAGGAAAAGCATGAACTATTAAAATTGAAATTATGTAGGAATCCTGTACATATATTACTTAAATAGTTAT
Organism: Notolepis coatsorum; assembly: GCF_963971535.1. Classification (NCBI taxonomy): domain Eukaryota; kingdom Metazoa; phylum Chordata; class Actinopteri; order Aulopiformes; family Paralepididae; genus Notolepis; species Notolepis coatsorum. Next base: position 27,244,680 of record NC_140184.1, read on the forward strand.
TTAAGTCTTTCATATGTTTATGATTAATGTGAGCCACTGAGAAAGTGAAGTTCTTAAGTGTTACTTTGGCTGGTTAAATGAATAGCTAATGATAGATTTGTTATTTAGGGATACACAAAGATTCCAGCTAAATGTGAAATTTCTGTGAATTTGAAGTGGTAACTATACATTTGTTGCTTTAAATTGCTCTAGTAATTGCATTTATTTTCCAACTTGCTACTTACATTTCAAATAATTTTTCCACATAAAAACCTGAAGAATCAATGGTGCCTTGTAGAACCATGAAGCGTTCTGAAGAACCGTGGCTTGAAATGTTCTTTGTGGAACCAAAAATGGCTTTTTGGTTCTAACTGGCAGTTATTTTTATAGGCTATACAACTTTCACATATTCATGCTGTCTCACTGGAATGGCTCTGGCACACAAATTAAATGGTACTGTAATAATGTTATTAATAGGCCCTTTTCACAGCAGTCATTTTGGCATGTCATTGCAGAGTAAATACAGGTGTAATTAATAACATTCATTATGGTCCTGTTCCATTTAGGTATGTCACAGACATTCCAGTGAGACAGCATGCACAAATGGAATGGAACCATAATTTGTTACGTCCCCAGGCCCGGGCATGAGAATGACAGTGGACATTTCCCCCCTCCTGACATTGGTCCCCTACCTCCCTCTGGTGACCTAAGCCGATGGTGCAGGCGGCCATCTTGTGTTGGTTTAGAGTAATAGAATTAATTTCTAATTGTTTGTTATCCTGGGCTCTTCCTTCCCTTGTTTGATTTCATCCTCCTGTCTGATTGTTGTATGTGATTATGCCTTTTGTGTCCAAGTTGAGTTTTCCTAGTGTGTTCTTATTCTTGGCATTTCTATATTATTGTCGGGCTCGCCAGCTGTTAGTAATTCAATCAAGGGTAGTATTTAAGAGTGGTCTGCCCTCACTTCATTGTGGAGTCATTGTCTCCTGTACCCTCATTGTACCCTCACGTACTCCGTGTTCCCTTGCCCTTCGTGCCTCCCCTTGCCTTGTTTCATGTTCGTCTGTGCTGTAAATAGTTTATATATCCCGTTTTCGTTCACCTTTGTTTTCCCGTCCCTTCAGTGTTGTTTTGTATTATTTTGTCGTCCTAGTAAACTTATTTATATTTTCACGTATCCTGCCGTCTCTGCCTCCTCTCTTCCCTGTCTGGAAATTGCGTTCTCACCCTCACAGCACCCCTAATCCTAACAATAATTAATGTTATTAATTACACCTCTATTTACCCTGCCATGTCAAAATGGCCACTGTGAAAAGGACCTATTACTATTCCTCAAGAAGAAAAGCATGAATATCAAAGATCATAAGCATGCTAATATTTGTAGGCTCTATCTTTCCGCACCCCCAAGTTGAGAACCACAGATTTAGTTGTCTGATTGCGGTTTGAAAAAATGTAACTTTTTAAAATGCCAAACTTGTCTGGACATGGCTGTATAGGAGAAATAAAGCATTATTACATTTGTGGGGCGTTCATAAACACACCCGTGAAGGGATATAACAGAACAACTGATTTGGAAATCCTGACTGTGCCCTTTGACATTGTTTAAAAGTCCTAAGAAGTATGTCATCATGTCTTCATGTTATCAGCCAGGACGTTCTGTCATTCATGCATCCAAAGTTCAGGTCCCAGAAAGCACATCTATTTTAAGAGCACTTTGTTTTATAGCTCTTCATGTTGGCCCATGCTGGACTTTCTCCAGGCCACTGGTATGAACGATATGGATACACTCTGACGCTAAGTGGCCTTAATGAGTATAGCCTCCGGTTACAGCAGCTATCTATGAATGGACAGCCTGTGTTTTTGTCTCATTATGTTGGCTATGCATAATACTGTCGTCCAAATTATAGATCACGTAAAAGTTGAGACTATAGACTGCGAAGACGGAGCCCCCTGGGGTCAGCTGAGGGGGAAAAAAGATCCAAAAGATCTTCACTCTCAGTTCAGCTTCCCGCGTAGTGATGCTGATGATTTCTGATTACTGATTACTCCTTTAAAAAGTAATCTAGTTACTTTACTGATTACTTGAAGTTACTTTGAAAGAAACTAGGTTATGAAGTCGTTGTCGTCCCCCCTGCTGCTGCCACAACATAATGACAAATAAAATTCTTTTATTTTTTAAATAATGCTTTATTGAAAGTGCATAATGTCATAAATCATGATTGGCTGCTCAGACAGGTCATCATGAGATGTCATCAGCCATCAGGCCATATAAGGTCACAGTAGTCCACTGCTCAGGCACTCTAGGACAGTGGTTCCCAAACGAAATAAAATAGAAAATGTATATAATATAATTTTTATTAAAAATATAATTGTAAAACCATTGTGTAATATAAAACATGGTAGTATAGTTTGTTATTCTCATGTGTGTGTGGCTGTGTGCGTGCGTGCGCAAGCGCACGTCCCATCTCCGGTCTAGCTGACTGTACCCCTGGCTCTCTTATCATCAGCATTATGAGATAGTAACTAAATAGTAACGCACAGCCACTTGGAAAAGTGACTGTAATCAGATTACTGGCTTGTAAAAAGTAACAAGTTAGATTACTATTTACTGAAAAAAGTAATCAGATTAGAGTAACTAGTTACTTAGTAACTAGTTACTGGCATCACTGTTCCCGGGCTTATTTGTCAACCACATTTTGTGTCACTAGCCTTCCATTTACTGGACTGCTTGTCCAGTTATGAAGCGTCAAACAGGGTGAAGACAATTTTGAGTTTCGAATTACTCTCTCTGGTAGGTGACCAGGTTTTCAAAACCCAAACTGGGACACTAGGTGCCATGTGTATTTCATGCACACACACGTGCATGACCAGGCATACGCATAGTGTTGTGTCATGCATTTTGAGTGTGGACTATAAGTTGTATACTTCAATAATTTATTTAACGATTTGAAACATTCATGCCAGATTTAATTGATGAAGACCAGAGTGGGTTTATAACAGGCAGACAAACACAGGACAGTATTAGAAGAACATTATATATAATACACAAGATTCAAAAGTAAAGTACAAGATTTGGCTTTACAGAACATTCAATCCAGTGTATGTGTTACATTACACCTGGTCCTGCCCTCTTCCCCCTCCTATTCCTGGACTTATCCCTCCTGCCCACTTCCCCCCGCTTTTTCATGGACAATTCCCCTCACATACCCTTGGACTACCCCCACCTGTCCCAACACCTTTCCCTCCACTCATTCATGGACCTCTTCCCCCACCTGCTGGACAATACCCCTCACTACCTCTGGGACTCCTTGTGTGTCATTATATTATCTGTACCCCTCTTGCTGTCTCTCCCTGTCTGTTAGTTACCCTTTGTGTTTCACTGTCTGGTTTAGATTATCCTTCTTGTCTTGTTAGTATTATAGGCCCAGTGTGTTTAGTCTATCTTGTAATTTGTTATAATAATAATAATAATAATAATAATACATTTTATTTATATAGTGCTTCTCAAGAACCCGAAATCGCTGATAATAGGCAGAGAAACAAAGTAAAACAAACAAACAAAAAAGGAACACAAGACCACAGGGGAAACAGGGGAAAGCAGCATGAGATACACAGAAACAGAGCCACAGTAACAAACATCAAACAGGTTGGAGGGGGTTATGGGTGGGGGAGGTTGAAGGCTAGGGAGAACAGGTGGGTTTTGGGCAGGATTTGAAGGTGAGGAGTAGTGTTTTGAAGTTGATGCGTTCCTTTTTTTATTTTTTTATAATCTTTTATTGTCTTTTTCCTGGTCACGCAGGACAGACAGCTTTTTCTTGTCCACGCAGGACCGACAGAGGAGAGAGGGAAAAACGGGAGGAGAAGAAGGGAAAACATGCGGCATATGGTCACCGGGTGTGGGAAACGAACCCGGGACCACCGATTTGCGACTCAGTGCGCTATGTGGTGTGCTACTGGAGCGCCCAGTTGATGCGTTCCCTGATCGGAAGCCAGTGGAGAGAGTGGAGGACAGGAGTGATGTGTTCACGGGCCGGGTGTTTGTGACAAGGCGGGCGGCTGAGTTTTGGACCATCTGCAGTTTATGGAGGGAGCGGGAGGTGATGCCAGTGAGGAGGGAGTTGCAATAGTCAAGGCGGGAGGAGATGAAGGCGTGTATGAGGGATTCAGCAGCAGGGGGGGAGAGGCAGTGTCGAATTTTGGCAATGTTGCGGAGGTGAAAGTATGATGTTTTAACAATGGAGCGGACATGGGGGTCAAATGAGAGGGTGGGGTCGAGGATGACACAGAGGTTGTGGACTATGGGGGAAGGGGTGATGGTGGAATCATTGATGGTAAGTGTGATGGGTACTTGTAATTGTGCCGATAAGAGTTCCGTATTGTCGCTGTTTAGTTTGAGAAGGTTATGAGTTATCCAGGTTTGAAGTGCGGAGATGCAGGACTCAATGTGACTGAGGGGAGGGTTGGTTATCACTTTAGTCCTTGTCCTTTAGTCTGTCAGTATGTTCCCCTCCCAGATGTTCCTCATTGTTATCAGCCCTCATGTGTAATCAACCTGTGTATATTAATCCTGTCTGCCCCCTTCCCTGTGTAGGTTCATTATTCCCTGTTAGTGGTTGTTACATACCCCAGTAAGGGGATGCAACACAAGGCCACAGACAGGGTAGGTGAGGGTGCAGTGACACAAAACCACAGAAACAATTTGCAAAATAGTATTTATTTTACAACAAAAAAAAACTCGGCAACACAGAAAGCAAGGAGGATTTCCTAGTGGCACCAAATAAAATACAAAAGGAAACGAAAACCCACCCTCCCCTTACAGGCGCTGAACGCCCAAAAGTACAGGTGGTGGTGCTCACTCTAAAGCTGGTGTCTTTAACATCAGGTCACCTACGTGATGCAAAAATGTAGACCCAGGGTATCTTCCTGTCCTCAATTCTCCCTGTGTGCGAAAACAAAATGTTAATACATAGAAAAGTAATCACCATAGGCTGGGTGAACAGGGAATAAACAAATATCCAAAGGTTAAGGTTAACAGAAATGTGCAACAATAAGGAACACAAAATATACTAGCTCTATACCAAAACACACAAAGAGAGTTACACCAAAGACACAGACAGAGCTCTACTTTACCACACAATGAACCAGAGAGCTAACTAACACTGCACACAATGGGATATATATGAAGGGAGAGAGAGGTTGATTGCAGATCAGCAACAGCTGCCGTTGCACTGCTGCTGGAGTGAGATCCTGATTGACCAGCTGCTGCTGGTGCTGGAACTGGGAGACACCTGAGAATGGGGATATGTAGACACAAGAGGGAGACAAAAGACAACAACAAACAAAACATGCCTATATACACAACAGATATTATACATTACTCCCTCTATATATACATAAGGACAGGGTCCGTAACAGTGGTGTTCCTGTTTGTTCTTCTATCTTCATTGCCCTCGTGTTCCTTGGCTCCCTGTATTTCCATTCACATTGTTCCTCCCGTTTGTGTTCTTTTGCCATGCCTTAAGTAAGTGTTTTGAGTGTTAGTGTTTTTGCTTGTTTCACCTTTTCTTCCGTTTTCCCTCTTCCAGCATTGCTGAGAGTTTTTTTTGTAGTTCTCAAGTGTTTATGTTAAGTAAGGTCGCTTTCACATATAGTTTTGGTGGACTCGGTGCGGTTCTGGGGGTGAAGTTGCAACATTGTTGCATTCTTAATTTGGTTCGCCTGCGTTCACACAGATATCTGTCAGGTGGACCGAGACCTTCTGAACAATGTCACGCGGTCGAAAAGGGCGCTTGTCTATTGGACAGTGGAAATGTGTGTGTGGCTGCGATCCTGTGTGTGCGCGCGCGCGTGTGTCTGTGTGTGGACTGCGGAGCCCTCCAGATCAGCGGAGCCGAGTTTTGACATGGCATTGATCCATTGTTCTATTGAAGCACATTACCACCATCCTCTCGCTAAACAACTTGTAGACCACAGTGTTTTTATGAGTGCCCACAAGTAGCTGTTTTATTAATAATATAATAAGCCGCGCGCCTCGGTAATAATAATAAACCGCGTTTTTTCTTCCTTCTTCCCAAGATGCACAGATAGATAGATAGATAGATAGATAGATAGATAGATAGATAGATAGATAGATAGATAGATAGATAGATAGATAGATAGATAGATAGATAGATAGATAGATAGATAGATAGATAGATAGATAGATAGATAGATAGATAGAGAGAGAGAGAGAGAGAGAGAGAGATAGATTAGATGCAGTGTGCTTGTTTTGCAGTGGTAATAATAATCACTTCCTATATTTGGTTCGCGTTTGGTTCGATGAAGCCGAACCGAGACCTACGTTTTCAGGCGGACCAGAGTTCGCCTGCTTGGTCAGGCGGACCAAGTTCGACGCGCATTCACACAGACCCGAAAAACCGGACTATCGAATTCTGGTCCGAAAGTCCGGACCAAACAGCCCCTGTGTGAAAGCGACCTAAAGCTCATTTTTGAATCACTACCTGCCGTGTCCTGCCTGTTACCTCTCTGCCCTGTCTGCTACTGGGTCCTACCACCACCTCCACACCCCAATCCCTAACAGTATGAAAGCAATGTACTAGAAACCTACTGCAAGGGTAAAGGTGAATGGTTCCTTATCTGAGAGATCTGTATTATAAAGAGGAATGACAGGTTGCTGTCAAATATATATCCATATTTGTCTGAATATACCTGTATATAACCCCTCTATCTGCATATAATCCATAGCTCTGTATGATAGTATGATAGCATGTACAATAATGATGTATATACCATATATATATTTATTCTCACCACATACATATATATCCACGCCTGTCTGTACTTACCTACACATAGGGCTAGATCCACAAAGAATGGATTGCACGGTGCTAATTGAACCCTTACTTATAATTCATTATGAATTGAAAAGGGGGGACCCTGATGTAAACAAGACGAAAGTCTTTCTCTGGTCTGCATCCCCTTAACAATTGTTTGTATTGAGCCGTACTGTATTGTACCTGCGCTGTGATTGATTGAATGAAAATGTTATTAACAGATTGCAGAATGGGTACAATACAGTACGGCTCAATACACACAATTGTTAAGGGGATGCAGACCAGAGAAAGACTTTCGTCTTGTTTACATCAGGGTCCCCCATTTTCAATTCATAATGAATTATAAGTAAGGGTGCGATTAGCACCGTGCAATCCATTCTTTGTGGATCTAGCCCATAGTCATTTTACATATCTGTAGATACTATATCTGTACATATTCTACTCTAGTTACGCTGCTGGCCAGTATGACTACTACAATACTGTCTTTTAGGGCTGACCTCGATTAGTTGAATAGTCAACTAATCGATCGAAAGGAGCCGTAGTCAACTGCCAACCTCTTAGTCGAATAAATAAAAAAATAAAATAAAAAATATATAGGCCTATATTATAATTTTTTTTATTATAATTTTTTTTTATCATTCTTTCCAAAAGCAAAGAGGCCTAGAAGCGTGGCTAACGCTAATGGTGCGGCGCGCATACCAGAGAGGCTAACTGCCTAAGAAAACGGGCACAGAGGCACTGAAAGAGGATTTCACCCATCTAATGAACACTAGACAAATATCCAGATGTATCCATCAGTGGACCAATTGCATGCTTTCGCCGAGGACAGGAAGCCTTCAGTCGACTCCTTCAGACATTAACCCTCGAGTCAAACTTTTAAAAAAATCACACCTTTAGGGCTTGTGTCCATAGAAAAAAATTTAAAATCGAATCTACGAATTCCAATCTGGCTTCAGAACATCCCACTCCACTGCCTTCTCTATTTGAACGACCACATCAAACAAGAGGTGGACGCGGGCAAATACTGCGGCATGGTCATGCTGGACCTACAAAAGGCCTTCGACACTGTCAATCACTCCATTCTGATTGACAAGCTAAAAGCAATTGATAGTTTATCAGTGAGCTGGATGCAATCCTACCTTGAGGGGAGGGAACAGATGGTGGAGGTAAACGGTACCCTACCCCCCCCCCCCCCCCCCTCACAGTGAGCTGTGGTGTTCCACAAGGAAGCATACTAGGACCACTACTGTTCCTAATTTATGCAAATTACATGTCGTCAGCTTGTGACTGCAACTTGTTCTTGTTCGCGGACAACTTAGCCCTGCTGGTCTCTGACAAGAACAAGTTACAGATTGAAAAAACCCTCAGCTCAGAACTAGGCAAAATCTGCACCTGGCTCGCTGATAGCAAACTATCATTACACCTGGGTAAAACAGAGTCCATTCTCTTCGGATCAAATAACAAACTCAGCAAGACCGATGGCTTCTCAGTTACAGTGGGTGACAATATTGTCACAAGGAAAGATGAAATTACATACCTAGGTTCCATCCTAGAGGCAAATCTTTCCTGTGACAAAATGGAATCCAATGTAATAAAAAAAGTCAACCAACGAACTAGATTCTTGTACCGGATCTCCTCTCTGGTAAACAAGAATACCCTGAAGACTCTGGCAGGAGCACTCATTCAAGGGTACTACGAATATGCTTGCACCTCATGGTACCAAAGCACCTCAAAGGCGCTAAAAACAAGATTACAAACATCACAAAACAAACTGGTCAGACTTCTACTTGACCTTACCCCTATAACCCACCTCACCCCTGCCCACTTTGACAACCTAGGATGGCTTAGAGTAGATGACAGAGTACAGCAACTTGCAATGGGCCTGGTCTACAAGATACACTATACGACTAAGGTACCCATGTACATGTCAAAATACTTCAGTGAATACCACGACCACAACACCAGAGGAAGCTCAACAAATCATGTTAACCCTTTAATCGCCAAGGACGCCGTAACACGTTATTCCCCGCCATGCTTAATCTGCCAATGACGCCGTAACACGTCATTGAGATCAATATTTCAAAAATCTGTGATGGCAATCATATTTCTCCCGCGGAGACTTGAGATCTACTGTTGATCCCCTCTCAACTCTCCAACGGTTCAAGAGCGCCATCTGGTGGCCGATCGGCGGATCGCCCAAACAGCAAACCGGAAACAGAAACTGGTGCTCATCCAAATTCGGTCCGACCACTCGCTATAGCTCCCGGGACGCGAGCTCGACACAATGGATAGCGATCCGTTACCAATAACTCGATAAACAACATTATTTGGACGTATATACTATTATACAACCTGGAGATGGATCGCATATTTCAACATCCCATAATAGAAATCTTTTTGCTCCACGCTCATCGCCCAACGGCCCGAGGAGACTGGGGTAAGTTTCAGCGTTTATTTTTACCGTGTTCGATACAAACTGATCTGATGATCATATCACCCACACTACATGAATCATCTAACGTTGGCCACGGAATTATAAACGACCCCCCCCCCCATCCGGTCAACATCAGATGATAAGTAGTAACTTCTAGAAGCACGTCCATTTGAAATTTTTTATCTGGCGCCGATCGCTATCAAACTGTATTTGATCATCAATATAATGCATTTAAGGCTATAAATCACGTTCTGCAGAATGCTGCAGAAAACGATAAAAACATATTTATACTTTAGACCGTATTTTAGTATGAATATGTGAATGAAAAAGTAGAACGTTGCTACATCCTAAACGATAGATAATTGACGTTGAATGGGCCATAGTAATGTCAATTTAGCAATACAATTTAAAAAGTTATAGCCCTACAAAGTAGGGGAACTTCTCCATAGACAAATAGAGCTGGCAGAGGATGGTATAAGTAAGCGTGGCAGAGAAAGGGTTAAACCCAGATTCGGCTCAAACAAGGGACTAAACACATTTCGCAATTATGCCACATCAATGTGGAACGCCCCTACCCAAAGCTGTAAAGGAATGTGAATCCCTACCCACATTCAAAACCGCTCTTAAAGAGCACCTACGGAGGCTGCAATTCCAAACTGGCCACCGTAAATGTCCAAACCCCCCCACTCCCTCCTAATAGACAGTCTCCTCCCCACCACATGTATATATTCTCTCCCCGCCATATGTATATTTCTCTCCCACCCACCCACCCACCCCCTCCAAATGTACAGTCTCCTCCCCACCGTATGTATATTTATCTCCCACCCACCCACCCCCTCCTAATGTACAGTCACCTCCCCATCATATGTATATACTCTGTCAGGATCTATGGGTAACAGTACTGTATATTTGAATATTGTATATGTCACAAATGTAACAGTACTAAATACCTGTATGTCCCTATGCCATAAATGTCATGTATGTTGTGTATGTCATAAATGTCAATATGAATTGAAAATGGGGGACCCTGATGTAAACAAGACAAACGTCTTTCTCTGGTCTGCATCCCCTTAACAATTGTGTGTATTGAGCGTACTGTATTGTACCCATTCTGCAATCTGTTAAATAAAGTTTTCATTCATTCATTCATTCATTCATTCATTCATTCATTCATTCATTCATTCATTCATTCAGCGGACGTTTTTTTTCAAGGCTTTGAAAAGCTAAATAAAAAAGCTCAGAGCGTTTTCCTGAGTCTCGCGACTGCCGCGGCTCCCCCACTTGCTCGATGTTGATTGGTCGGTCGAAAAAAGTTACCTTGATGAGCGCCGCTCCTCTCCAAAAGTTTAACTAGTTTCAACTTTATGCGCTGGGAGCAGGGGAGGAAACTAACTTTTTGGCTTACCAGCCAACTGGCGAGTATCTGATTTTTTTTACCAGCCAAACAGATTTTTTACCAGCCAAAAAAATATCGCTAATTGTGATAATTACTTCTTTGTATGTCTTCGTCTAAATAGATTTTCAATCATAGTAATAATCACACCGTGTCTCTTCTCTTTAAAATATTTATTAGCATAAAACATTAATAACAGTGTCTCTACTCTTCACAATATTAGCATAAAACATATTAACATGAAAGAGGGATCTATTCTGGACTGGGTTGGGCTGAACTGGGCAGTGAAAGATGCTGGGTTGGACTGGGTTGGGCAGTGAAAGAAAAGAAAAAAAAGTATGTTGTGAAGTGTATAAATAGATGTGAAATGTATAGATGTAGCAGTACTGTCTATCTGTATGTCGTGTATGTCATATGTTATGATTAATTGAAAATGGGGGACCCTGATGTAAACAAGACGAAAGCCTTTCTCTGGTCTGCATCCCCTTAACAATTGTGTGTATTGAGCCGTACTGTATTGTACCCATTCTGCAATCTGTTAATAAAGTTTTCAATCAATCAATCAAGTTAACTTTGAACCTCGGTTGTCAAGCCGCGTCAATATTGTGTATGCATCTGAGTGGCATCACAACGGTGTTCACTGTGCCTTTAAGACGGCACGGTGGCCTTACGACAGTGCTGTGAAGTACCGTCAAGTGTTGTGGTAACGTCAGTTGGGTTGGTGTGCTGTTGTGCACTGGTTGAGCATGACTGCGATGTGCAAGCCAGGGGCTTTTGAGCATGAAATAAAATGTCTAACCTTAGGTCGTAGTCCGGTGCGTTTTTGGAAACAACAGATACACCTAGCTAACATGGGGCTGGCTGCTTTGAGCACACGCGCGCACAGGGCTAACGTTAGCTAGCAAGCAGCTCTATAGCTAAAACGCTAACTAGAAGCTAACCACTGTATACAGTTCCAATAGACTAACATACACCTCTGTGATTTAAATGTGTCCTTGCCTTAGACTCGAGGGTTGGATGCAGTTCCCCGTTGGTCAGTCTGTCCGTTTTCCATCTTCTGCTGTGTTTAACGTTATCTGTTTGCGAGTGCTTCTTTGACTGATGGCTAGTACCGCAGGACTTTTATTCAACATTCTATATTTCCGCGGGTTGGCCAGTACTGCGGGAACTTTTATTAAACATTATATGTCCGCGGGTCTTGTGCAGTGCTCTCGTGGCACTGTCAACTCGCCAGACTGGCGAGTGGTCTTCATGAATCACTCGCCAAACGTAAAAAATACTCGCATTTGGCGAGTAAAGTGTCCTAATTTCCTCCCCTGGCTGGGAGCGCTCCGCCCAAAAATGCTGCCGCCGAGAGCGCTAAAACGCGCGGCGCGGCGCTGGGAAAAGGAGCGCGCCTGTCGCGTCTGTAGCATAGAAATTAATGACAGAAAGGAGCTGACAACTCATAAAACGTCCCCGGTCGACACGGGCCATTGGCCATTTGCCGAAAACTGCGATTTCAGTAAAAACATATCTTTTTCATGTATTGTTCCAATTTGTTTTCATGAATATCATTATTAACTTCAGTCCTCACCATACATATCGAATATTTATTCATTTTCAGGATTTCAATAATTTTTTTTATTAGGGTTAACCTGTTAAGCTGTAGCCCTATTTTCAGAAATTTCCCCTAAAGGTACATGCCTAAGTAAATGGAAGATTGCTCCACTTCTACAAGGCCAATTTGCATGTTCTTGGTATCTAGGAACATCTAGGGACCTGGGGGTATGTATTTCCAGTCTCAGAAATATTGTGTCTGTTACTAGGGTTGAGTAAATTGTAATGAAAAAAAGGAGAATATAAATTATGATTTATTTTTGCATCTGTGCTGGTGAATAACACCATGTTACAATTGTGCTGGAACCGAGCTCGCTCACTGAGCTCATTCACCACCTTCTTGAGATCAAGTGTACAAAGGATCTAAGCAAATGAATAAAGGGAAGATGATTAAACAGAAGGATTTGTAGGTACAGTAATAAATGATAATAGATTTTAATTATAAATTCATATTTGACCTTGAACTTGACCTTGACCTTATTATGGCCAAATCATACATCTATGGATAGGGAAAAGGCTCATCTTTCCAATGGCAGGGTTAAATCTGGATTTAGTCATTTCCTTGCGGTTTTACGATATTTACGATATTAAAATAGCATTTTTCTACTTAAGACCGAAGCTTGTAACAGATATTTACTTGAGTAAAATCATGGAATTAATGTAAAATCAACACAAATAAAGTATATTTAGATTCAAAGACTATTTTAATAGCTTCCTTTGAATACAGTTTCTCTCCTGTTCAACAAAACCATCAACATTGACTCAGCTAGACCTCTTTCTTATATCCGCGGCGCTAACAGAAATAAAAACAACCCGGGCCTATGTTAAAGTGCAGATAGGCTTAGAGGACGATAATGTCTTGTATGAACTACCAGTAATATAAATCATATTAACAACAAAAATGTGTTCCATCTTCATGTCAGATGATTTTCAAAAAGGTGCATGAGTCGATGCAAAAAAAATAACAAGCAAATATACTGCTGAAAGTTCAGAACGTTGAAGATTTCTCACTCCATAGATTAATCTAGATTAATTTATTTTAATGCTTTAAATAATTTAAATTAATCTCCAAAATGAAAGAAAGCATTAACTTTGACAGCCCTAATATATATATATATATATATATATTGTGGCAGACTGGCTGGCGTGGTAATAGACGGCCGTCGGCCACTATGTGTAGGCCCCAGTGATAGTGGTCTAAATATGCCGATGGGGAGAACCCTCTTGTTACAGTAACTCTCCAACATTGTTTTTTTTTATTCACCTTCCAGGAAAGAGAGTAGCACACTGAATTAGTGGAAAACGTGTTAAGCTGCTGTCAGCTGATAGGCTGAGAGAACAGCAGCTTATCCTTTTGTTCCTGGATCCTATTCTTAACCTGACAACACCTGACAGCCCAGGACATCTGAGAGCCCTCAGAGAGTAACGGAGATGACTGGCAGGCAGAGGAGAGGAATGGGGAAAGATGGGAGAGAGAGAGAGAGAGAGAGAGAGAGAGGAGGGCGGGCTGGGGAGGGATGGGAGAGGTGATGGGAGGGGAGGGGTGGGCTGATGGGAGAGAGGGGAGCCGGGGGGAGGGGATAGGATGAAACAGAGAAAATGGAGCTGGGGGGGGGGGGGGGGGGGGGGCTGAAGGAGAGAGAGAGGGAGGCATAGGGAGAGGATAGGAGAAAGCAGGGTATATAGTTGTTAGAAAGAGAGTAAGGTTTATGGGGGTTGAGGATGGGACCCATGGAATGTATGCAACACAGCTCTGAAAATTGTCAATAACGTCAATTTGACTCACCATGGTGATGTGTTTGTGTCTTGTCTCTCATGCCGCCATGAATTCCTGACGCTGTTATTACATTAAAGTACAAGGAAAAGACAATTGTATGCCCCTCTCTGTGCTAACAACAGCAGCATGGCAACGCTCGCGCATCTCGGCTATTCTAAACTTTGAAAAGCTCTGTCTGATCACACACTGACAGTCCGTTGCCTTGGCAACACACAGATGAATGAAGAAATTGTCTTTTTCTCTCTCCTTCACCCCCAGTTCCTTTTTCTCTTTCATCCCATCCCCTCCCCCAGCTTGGTGGTTGAGGATGAGAGAGGTTAAGGTTTGTGGAGGTTGAGCGTTGGCACACCCTCGTCCAGTCCTGTGTAGATTATGTGGTGTTGACATGGGTGTTGACTGAATGGGGGGATGGGTGGGGGTGGACTTTGAGAAAGAGGGAGAGAGGGGAGTGGAGGCAGGGTCTGTGGTAGTGTAGTGTTGAAAAGAAGTGGGGCAAGAGCTTCCAGTACAATGAAAATCACCTTTTTCAACCCCATTGCATTGTTTAAGAGAAGGCATGGCAAAGTTACCCAAAATGTTATAGCCATGAATATTGTGGAAATGACTAAAGCCCCTTGAAAAACTATCCTCCTGGTTTTCATCATAATCAAACCATTTCAGATTGCCTGCTTCCTGTAAAAGATTGCATCATCTACTTACCCCGATTCGCCCCTCAGTCAGTCAGTTCTCAGTAGTTGTAAGGATATCAGCTAGCTAGAACACAAACAAGTAATGCACTAGTTTGTTACAATTATCTTATTTTTAGTGGTTCGAAAACATCCACAGCAACCGTGACAATTGAGTTATCACCTGCTAGCACAGGTTAATATTAGCCATATATGTTAATCTCCCAGTGCAAATTATATATTCAAAAGCTTCCTGTATTATGATGCTAACTTGACATCTCCTTTCAATGAACAGAGGGACATGCCCCCTCAGCATACTAAGAGTTTCCTGTGCTCAGAGAGGGTGCACAAAAAATGCCCGGATTAACCATAGTGGGTAAATGAGCGAGTGCCCAAGGGCAACAAGACTCCCATGGTGTCAAGTAACCAAGACTCCCGCAGTGGCAAGTAACCAATGTTAAAAAAAAATATATATATATATATATATATATATAGGCCTATCTATTTTCTTTTTTATTATTATTGCAATAATACAGTACACGTTTGGAACAACAGTGAACACATTAAATTCTTGTCCCACAATGTGTCTCATTGCGCATGGTGCCTGCGCTGTATCTGTGCAAAGAGTCCTGCATTTACCCTGTTTGGTCTGTGCGAGCAAGGCACCCAATATATCCCCCCATCTGTCCCAAGCCCCTTAGAACCCCTTAGAACTCTCGGAGGGGGTGGCTGGGCACCCCCAGCGGCACCGTGAAGTCTTACCACCCAGCTGCACCATGAAGTCTTAATACAGGCATGACTGAGATTAAATAATAAACAAAAGAAAGAATAATTACACTCCTAACATTAAGATTACACAATAATCAGTTTCTGAGTGAATGCACATTATTTTGTATTGGTTCTGTTGGTTTTGTATTGGGCTGTGAGGAGACAGGCCTGCAGACTACTGGTAGTGTGGACAGTGTTGTGAAAGGCCTGTATAACAAGACCGCTCAACCACAGCATTTTATATAGCTGCATCATCTGCTGTTGCTCCCAATGGAACATGAGATGAGGATGTAATCACTATGGCGGAGAGGCTCGTGTAGGGGTTCCTGAAAATCTGGTTGACCTAATTTCTCTCAGAAATACAAGTAGTGCCAGTGGATATGAAACCCCAGCTGTACGTGGCTATTATGTGACAGACCTTTCCAGCATACATCCTGCATTAAGTCTCTAGGTGAATTAGTGTTGCTTCAAAGGTTGTGTATTTTTCCATATTGAAAGTATATTTCTTTATCATGTAAATTGTGTTAAAAGTATATTTGTATCCATATGCACTTTTCTGAGAGTATACTTGCAATGTATTTCTGGTACTTCTTATGTACTTTCATGTACTAATTCAAAGCACATGTTTAGTATGATAGTAATTAACACATTCAGTGCCAATAATGAGTAAACTTGTTATTGGCCGCCAAGCATTGAGCGCCAATAACGAGTAAACTCGTTTTTAGATCCTTTGATCTTTTTCCTCTGATCCCCGTTCTAAATCATCATCCGGATCATTCTAGCCGTCCCTGGCTCGTTTGCCTACATTGGAATTGCAATGCCGATCGAATATCACCGGGTGGCAGTATCACCTACCTTTGAACTGGAATGGCTTGGCATGGATACACGTTTTCCTTTTATTTAATTTTTGGGCTTGAACAGAGATTCACATCGATCGCCTCGAAATTCCATTGCTGAAGCGTATTTCCCGTCAAAGCGGGTATAGACATATACACTGGTAATCGCGATGGCGATGCGATTATTTTTAGAATACCTTCTGGCTAAGGTAAGGTATATTCTATGTCTATTTTACCAAACCTGAAACATGTCACAGTTTTGCTTTACCGGACGTAAAACATGCTCGACAAACACGATCACGGTTTTATCATGCGTTTTATCTCACGATCTATGGAAAAAGACTGGATTATCTTGGAAATGCGCGATGTTTAGCGTGTAATACACTACAAACTACAGTGTGTAGAAACAAACTCTTTTTTCCATGTTGGACTACAAGTAGTGTCTGTCAAATGAGCCACAGCATTGTCTCCAGCTATAATACAGAACACACACAGCTCTGCAAACATCGTGAAACACCGCAAAAATTACCATTTTAAGCTGGCCTGAAGCAGCAGAGATGGGGACAGTTTATGGCGCTGAATGAGTTAATATACTGTAATCTAAGTATAGAAAAAATAATTGTTTAAGTTGTACTTGGTAAATGTATTAAAGTACTACTGAATATACGTAAGCACATCTTAAGTACAACTTTTAGCATACTAACAACTTAAAGGGATATTCCACTTTAGTATAACTTTCATCAGTCTTACCTGTATAGGTGCGTCTACAAAGCTAGCTAAGCTAGCAACAACTACAGCACCATTCCTCCCATGCAGGTGTCAGCCTCCTTATTCACCTCCTTCCATTTTGGGGACTGGGTCTAAATATCATAGTACTTCTGAAGTATAAACAAACTACTGCTGTGGTGATTTAAATAAAACAGACAATTCTGTGTCAAATGTGTGTCTTTACAGAGTTATTATCTTTGAAAAACAAAAGCAGATCAGGGCCCCGTTCCCCGTACCTGGCTAACTGAGTTAGCCGGATAATTTTCAGCATAGCTTGACTTAAGCCAGACCTTTCCATTCCCCGATGCTCGATTGTCTAAATCACTATGACAACAGATCAAAAAGTTTGAACCTGGTCGAGGGCAGGGTTAAGTTCAGTTAGCTGGATGAACCATGGCCACGCCCCCGCAAAGAAATCCCAGCTCCCTTCCTGAAATATTTCGGGTGTTTGGCTCTGATTAGTTTAATATTCTTCGCTGTGTATTTACTTAACGGAGCACCCGGATGCGTTTCATTCAAGCTGAAGCGTCTATGCGCGGATTGTGGATATGAATTATGAGGAATCTGAATCTGTGGAGTATTTAATTGTATCACTGTGACAGTATCACACGTTATTGTGATATTGTAACTGGGATTAAAATATATGAGGAGATGCGCTGTTTGATGGATTTGATGACGTGACGTGACTTGATAAATTGAATGAGCCTTTGACGTTTTTGATGAATGAATTTGAGAAAATGCATTTATCCTTTCAAGCACTGTTATCTGATGATGAACATGAGGTGTCACTGGTATAAACCAAATGGTAATCAATTCAATGCATGTATGGATTAGGTCCGAAACAGATTAAAACCTGATTAATAGTGTAACTGCAAGCCTCCCTCCAAGCCTCTCTTTGGAAACCATGTATTTATATAGTACATAATACCTAAGCACATACAGATATCCTCATGATATAATTTGTATCAATTAGATATACTATTTGGGCTTGTTTTTATCGTTATTCTGAAAGAGCTGAACTAATTATTTTCGCTAGCAAGATCTCATTTGATTATTCATTCCATAAGCCTATACTGCCAGCAGGCACGTTTAAAGAAATATAATCTGATTGATTGGGGTAATGAGGGATTTAAAATTAGCCTATAGATTATGCATTTAACTTGTCGGCGAGGCTATTGAGCCGTAGTGCATTGTACCCATTCTGCAATCTGTTAATAAAGTTTTAAATCAATCAATCAATCAATGCCGTTAGAAAATCAGGATTTCTGCTATCGACACTTGCTGTCTTTTCAGCTGAGGCGCGCGCGCGCAATTATCCTGAGTCTCAAGTCTGGTTCAAATGAACGAGACTGAATCCACCTTCGAGGAACAGGAAAATCCCGGATTCAAACATCGGGTTAATTGAATCTGGATAATGGGACTCTTGATCGACTTAGTTGAACCAGGTACAGGGAATAGGGCCCTGGTAAATTAGTTGTGAGTTCAAGTGTGCTGTGTATCTTTGCCTTGCATGGGATGTTTGGGGAGGGGTTACCATGGTTACCTGCTGCCTTGCTGGCAGATTCTTTCTGTGAAAAGTTGACAGTTGGTCAAACTACACCTCTGAGGGGTGGAAGTAACAAAAATTGATAAATGAATGTGTAACCGATTAAAATGCAATCAAATCAAATAGTCACTTGATTAGATAAAACCAGTCTAGTTTATTTAAATATGTTTGATTATTTCATTTTATTGGTTTTATTCAGTTTGGTTCTGAATTAATTAAATCATTTGCTAATTCATCAAGTTACTTTGATTTGATTGCATTTTAATCGGTTAAACATTAATTTAATCGGTTACACATTCATTTATAATTTTTTGTTACTTCCACCCCGGTTCTGTTGTGGCAAATCTTTCCCTTCCTTGTCGTGTTTTATACGGAGGGAAATACAAGGTACTACGCACGTCCAATGTCTTGATTTACATGCCGATCATTCATGTTCATGTATTATGCGCTTTTACCCATTTGCACGTTATATCCCGAACGTAAGTATATATGTTTATAATTACGATAACCATATATGCAAGCGTGACCGAGATATTAAACATGTGACCATAGGATCCACAGGCAGCCGCACTAGCCAGCTGAGCTAAAAGGTCCGAGCGCACCTGCCCGGAGCACGCGGCTGCGTCCATCCTCCCCAAGCCGTCTGGTCAATCGATTTCATCATCATCATCAAACCTTTATTTGAATAGGCAGGTTAATTAAGAACAAGTTCTTATTTTCAATAACGGCCTATTTGGGGGTAAAAAGGCCCCTAGGGGAAAGGGGATGGGGGATAAAATAAAACACAAAGGAACACTATTAAAAAGTCAGGACATATGGCGTGGCGCAGTGGGCAAGGCGCTCGCAACGAATGCTGGAGACTAGGCTCGAACAGGATGCCTCCTGTTCGAGCCCCGCTCTCCACATTGCTTTCAGTTTAGCTGGTCGTCCACAGTAATACACATTGGCCGTATTACGGGGAGGGAAACTGAAGGGTGGGGATCGGGCGTTGTGGACAGCGACTCCTACAGGTTGGTTGGTGCGCCTGCGCAGTAGAATCAAGAAGCAACGGGGGCGGGGCCCCTCCAAAGCCCAGACCCCCGACGCTGAAAGATCAAGCCGCGCAGGTGAAAAGATGCGACGGCTGTTACCTCGAGTATCGGAAGGGACTCGTGCTATGTATGACTTAGTCCACATTGCAGCCGGCTTGTGGGAGGCAAGAAACAACGTTTAAAGACAGGGGAGGGTTGAATTGGACGATATGAAAATTGGGATGGGAGAAAAATAGAAAATGGGAGAAAAAGTGGATAAAAAAAAAAGGGTCAGGACATACATACAGAGCAACAACTGAACTGAACAACAACTGGTGGACAACAGAACAATAGTGGCAGCATGGTGTTAGCACATGGAGAAACATCTACATGAGTGCTCTAGAGAGTTGTTAAAGTTTCCTTAAACAATCTAATTGAAATAAACATTTCCATATTTAAGTTTTTTTTGTAGTGTGTTCCAGCTATCAGCTGCTGCGTACTGAAAGGAGGAACGGCCTTGTGAGAACGTAACCTTTGCGTCCGTCGTAATTTGTGATGTTTGAACTTGTGAAAAGATCACTGCATTGTGACTGACTTTGCATGGTCACATACTGTATACAATATCATTTTTTTTATTTATTTTTTTACAGAGGGCAGTTTCCCCTCCTGCTGCATTCTATGCCCAAACCAGGTGGGAATAGGTGTTCCAAGTTATGGGCCTGATGTATGCTGGTCTTGAGGCAGAGCTACATTTAGCTGGTGATTCAGGGCCCGTGTCCCGGATCCTCTGCAGTTAGTGTAATTTAGTCAGCCTACTTGGCCAGTAAAGCTGGACTCTAGAGGTAGCAGGACTGCAGTCAGCACATTTCATGCAGGAGGGATCTTGTGACTGTGCAGTTGTACGACACTGAAGGCCGCATGGCCGCCTAGTTATAGTTGAAAGTGGGGGTGCAATTTTTTTTTTTAATTTTTTTTCTTTTTAATTTTCTTTTCTTTTTTTGACAGGCAAGTGGTTTGGAGGGGCAGATTTTGTTTTAAATTTAATGAACCTGTACGTGCAATTTCCTGCAATATAGAGCCTTCAATCTTGACCAATAAAGCTGCTCTTTTCACTATAAAACTCAGTTTATATTGCAGTATGATAGCCAATTACTATAATAATAATATATTAATATATATATATACTGTATACACTGTATATTGATTTTTCGCTCATTCATTTTTATTAAATCAATCTCCTTTCAAATAGGCCAAGTTTTTAATAAGAAAGAGAAAAAAGATATATTTCCATTACCTGTAAATCTTGTGTCTCTTTCTCTCCTTCTCTGCCTCCTCCCTGAGTCTGCAGTGCACAATCATGACATCGATCTCAAAAAAACAAAAAAAAACAAATAAAAGGTAAAAAAAAAAAAAAAAATGGAGGCCCCTCGTCACTATAGGCCCACAGGCCGCGGCCGTCGTTAATACGGCCCTGCTCGTCTGCCATATAGATAGCGTTAACGTTTGCAAATGAAGTCAACGTCATCCAGCTCACACCACATATCTAGATAACGTTAGCTAGCGGCTAGCACTAAAGCTAACGCCAACCAGAGAGGGAAACGTTATTATTATTTATTCGAGGAAACCGTATGACCAGATCGCAATTCGGGACCGTGAAACACTTTTATTGTATTGCGTGGTAGAACCGTAGAAGTTCTACTACCACTCAATAGTAACTTATGTCTAACATAATCCTTTTATTTGAACAACTTACTGGAAAAGCCTGCCTGCCTGCCACCAATATTATGACACACTCTGTGGGCTTTGATATTTACACTCAGCCTACCTGCAGCCAGACTGCAGCGCTGTGCGCCAAGGTCTACGCGCTGGAGATGGGAGGCACTGGATCAAACCATAATGGGGCAGGGGGGTTCGCAATCTTTGGAAACTTAAAAACGTGTTATTAAGTGTCATTGCGTATTATTAATTTGATTGAAATTACGTAGTTATGGTTAGATTTATATATTGTGGGGGGGGGGGGGGTATATCATATTTTTCATATGATCAAAAAGTGGTGGAGCAAGATCATACCCTTGCTCCCCCAAGTTCAATAGTGGGAGAGCAGATGCTCCCAGTGCTCTTATGGCCAGGCGCCTATGCTGAAGGGACAAGGGGGGGGGAACCCTACACTGAATACGAAAAGGCAACATGTTCCCACTCCCCAGGACCATGTAGCACTACAAAACAAGTCCCCACTAACTGGGACCATGTAGCACTACAAAACAAGGCAGAGCAACAAGTCCCCACCCCCCAGGACAATGTATGTAGCACTACTAAACAAGTCCCCACTCCCCAAGACCATGTAGCACTACAAAACAAGTCCCCACTAACTGGGACCATGTAGCACTACAAAACAAGTCCCCACTCCCCAGGACCATGTAGCACTACAAAACAAGTCCCCACTAACTGGGACCATGTAGCACTACAAAACAAGTCCCCACTAACTGGGACCATGTAGCACTACAACACAAGTCCCCACTCCCCAGGACCATGTAGCACTACAAAACAAGTCCCAGCAACAAGTCCCCACTACCTGGGACCATGTAGCACTACAAAACAAGTCCCAGCAACAAGTCCCCACTACCTGGGACCATGTAGCACTACAAAACAAGTCCCAGCAACAAGTCCCCACTACCTGGGACCATGTAGCACTACAAAACAAGTCCCAGCAACAAGTCCCCACTACCTGGGACCATGTAGCACTACAAAACAAGGCACATCAACAAGTCCCCACTACCTGGGACCATGTAGCACTACAAAACAAGTCCCAGCAACAAGTCCCCACTACCTGGGACCATGTAGCACTACAAAACAAGTCCCAGCAACAAGTCTCCACTACCTGGGACCATGTAGCACTACAAAACAAGTCCCAGCAACAAGTCCCCACTACCTGGGACCATGTAGCACTACAAAACAAGTCCCAGCAACAAGTCCCCACTACCTGGGACCATGTAGCACTACAAAACAAGTCACAGCAACAAGTCCCCACTACCTGGGACCATGTAGCACTACAAAACAAGTCACAGCAACAAGTCCCCACTAACTGGGACCATGTAGCACTACAAAACAAGTTCCCACTACCTGGGACCATGTAGCACTACAAAACAAGTCCCCACTACCTGGGACCATGTAGCACTACAAAACAAGGCACAGGAACAAGTCCCCACTACCTGGGACCATGTAGCACTACAAACACAACATCAGTGTTTGTTTTTATATGCGACCAGGCACTGATCTGCATGTGGAACAAAGTGAAATATGGTTAAAGAAAGAGAAACAGTAAAACTCTTTGCCGACATTTTTATTTTGAGATTTTGTAGAAGAGGGGAACCAATGATTACAAAAAAAGAAAAAAGAAAATAATAATATGGAGCCAAATGTTCTACATGCTACGCCTTAACCTAATTAATCATGCTTGCTCTGAATTTTTTTTTATATAAATTTAATAAAAACATACAATTAAAATAAAATTAATGACGTACAATATACTTCACCATTAACTTTGTTTTAATGTGCCTGCCTTCTTTGCTTCCATGCACATACTTTTTTATTATTTTTACAATACACTTAGATAAAAAAATTAAGACTTTTAGGCGCTTCTTTTAATCCATAAAGCAGTTTTTCCACAAAAAAAAGGAGAATGCACCTATAAATTAAAAAAGCATGAACAAAAAGAACAATATCCAGAAGGACAAAAATGATGGAAAATGGAAAGGTTTCTTTTCTTTTTTA
Organism: Notolepis coatsorum; assembly: GCF_963971535.1. NCBI lineage: Eukaryota > Metazoa > Chordata > Actinopteri > Aulopiformes > Paralepididae > Notolepis > Notolepis coatsorum. The sequence goes on from NC_140184.1 coordinate 27,268,059, forward strand.
CTTAAAAACAGATGAATTTGCATCCTACCATAAACAAATGAAAACATGTCATACGCCCATCATAGTGCCAAAATGAAAATGGAAGTCCGTCCCGACACCTCAATCTTCTCCAATAATCACATTGAAATAACACATTGTCAAAATAAATATCGCACATCTGCTAGAAATAAATAATGATGATTGAAACACTTCACTATGGTAAATGCTAAATTCAGACAGATTCAACTGTGACCATGTCACTTCATGGTATGAGGATGGTCATGTGTGTAAAGCACTAGTGTGGCTCCGAGTGTCTCTCGCGGCTGTTACCTTGAGGTAGATAACACATTTACAAAGGTCTACAATAATGGTTGCTGCTGGCATCATGTGTCAAATCAATTTACAGTATGAAAGGGGTTTTTAAGGAAGCTTTTTTGGAAAAAACAAAACAAAAACATAAATAAGTTACATAGACGTGTTAAAAAAAAAAAAAGAAAAAAAAAAACGAGAAGGAAAGAAAACAAAAAAGGAGAAAAGGAAACCCCAACCCCTTCGCCTGTGTGTTCCATCCCAGGACAGGCTGTTGGTCTGAAAGCATTTCCCCGGCCTACAGCAGTGACAATGTCTCCCACTCTCTTCTAAATCACATCTCTCCTGTTAGCCAATCCAAGCCTCTTACATCCTAATTTTCCTAAGACCCATCCATCTTCCAGCTACCCCTACCACCTCCTCCTTTCCGCTGGCCTTACAGGACTGAAGTGTGTGAATGACATGCCAGTTTAGCGATGGGGTGTGCAGACATTAACTAAGGAAGGCCCGGTGAAGGCGCAGTGTGATGACGAACACTCCCGTCAAAATCATTAAATCCTCACCCTTTTAAATTCATACGCTTAATAATAAAAAAAATCTTAAAACGTAACCTTACATAAAATATATGAAATGATTCAAGTAAAATAATATTCTATTATTATAAAACAAAATGTAAAAACAAAAAACAGCCTAGATTTTGCACTGTGTGAGAGAGGTTGTTTTTCTTCAATTCGATGCTTTTAATTCAGATGCTTGAAGATACTGCTGTACGTTTTGTGGGCAATCTGCGGGGAGCATTTGACAGCAGAGGGGGTGAGGGACGCCTGGATGGATTTTAGAGGCAAGTCATCCGGGCTGTCGAAACCGGGCAGGGCCAGAGAGTCCAGCTGCATGTTAAACATGAGCTCTCCATTCCTGCCAAGGAAGCCCTCGTCCAGCTCTCTCTCCCTCACAACCAAGGGCTCTGGCTCTGGACTAGCCTCCACCACACCCTCTTCCCTCCGGCTGAACAGATGGTCCAGGTAGCTGGTGTAACTGCTCTCCTTCTGGTCCTCTTTACCGACGTCCCAGCACGCCTCGTCTATCAAGCAGCCATTCTCCCCTACCCTCTCCCCTCCGCCAAAGCTCCCCCAAGGGTGAGCAGGCCTGACATCCACACCACCCACTCCTGGCCCTCCTCCTCCACCACCACCACCCAATTGGGCCAGGTTGACCAGGCATTTCTCCTCCTTCTCCTGGCTGATGGATTTGGACACAGAGCCAGAGCGCGGCGGCGCCTCCAGCTGGGAGACGGAGGAGTTGAGCTCGTTGAGGAGGCCCACCTCGCTCAGCAGGGTGGACTCTGGAAAGGGCTCTGGCTGCAGGCTCAGTTTGATGGTGTCCGCAATGAAGGAGTCAAAGTCGAAGCCCTGGCTCTGTTGGCCCTGAGGCTGCGTCCGGTGCTTCTCCTGCTCCTTGTCTTTCTCCACGGGGCCCTGGGTCTTCTCCGCCTCCTGCAGGGCTATCTGTGCCTTCACCAGCCCATTCTTCTCACACTTGCTCTTGGCCTTGCGGTCGGCCTTCTCCTTGCTCTGCTGCTCCTTCCAGTTGGAGAGGTCGATGATGAGCTTGGGCTCGTAGTAGTGGTTCACCTCGCTGTCCCTCCAGATGAGGTTGTCCAGGTACGAGGGAGACACGGCCTTGTAGTTGCAGGTGTGGCTGCACTCCAGGTCACAGTACTTGTTCTCGTGGTGGTCGTCCTCCCAGGAGCCTTCTGGCTGGAATGCAGAGGAGTAGTCGAAGGACGGCTCATCCAGGAACTTCTCCCGCTCGCCGTCAGCGTACTTACGAGGGTCCACCTGTAGGCGGATATCAGAAAACAAATTATTACAATGATGCCCAGACCAACTCAGTTAACTTTATTTAATTTTTTTAAGTACATAAGATAATTATCTCTGTATACTACAGAACAAATTAAATAAGGGATTATTCTCAATATGTCTGTGTGTGTGTGTGTTAATTCAAACGCACCTGGACCTCCTCCTCGTCTGTGACAACAGAAAGGCCCCGAGGGTCAACCTGTACCTCGTCTGAGTCGTGGGTGCTGTGCAGGTGCCAGTCAGCCTCCGACAGCAGACTGTCATGGTACCTGAAATTATGAAAAAGGACAACTGAACAACCCGATACAGAGGAACCAATAGCCCCACAGCGTTTGATTGAGCCAGGACATGTTTGTGTGTACCTGTCCCAGGTGTGGCTCCAGGTGTGGCTGTGACTCTGGTCCGTGAGCAGCATGTCATCCACCTCGTCCTCGATGTGAAAGGGGTGCAGAGCGATGGGCTCGTCCAGGGGGAAGGAGTAGTCCGCCATGTAGGGGTGGGCCAGGGCTTCCTCTGCTGTCAGACGATCCATGGGGTTAAAGGTCAGGATCTTCTCCAGGAAATCCAGGGCTGGAGAGGAAGCAGGGAAGGGATGAAATGGTTGACTGTGTGTGTGTGTAGAAGCACTTTGTCATGACCTTGTCAGGGGGTCTTATACATTAAAACAAGTATCATCATAGTATAAATGTATTTTGTTTTTATATCTTTTGAATCTGTATCCCTGTGACAACTAATTTACCCTTGGGTACCGATAAAGAAAACCTTGAACCTTGACAAAGGGAATGAGTATGATGTCAGCTTCTGGCCATAATCACGTGGACAAAACATGTTAATTGGCGTCGAGGATACTTTCCCGTTTGCACTGCATTTGTTTGCTTTTGGAATGCTTGTATAGGCATATGAGGGGATGGTGTAATGTGTGTGTTTTGAGCGCATGTGCGAGTGAGTGTGTGTGTGTGTGTATGTGTGGCCACTCACCCTGGGGGCTAACTTCCGGCAGCAGCTTGCCCAGCGGGGTGTGTGGCTGGGACATGTCGTTGCGGATGAAAACGGGGATGACACTGTGGAGCTCCTGTGTGTCCTCCTCTCGTAGCACAGGGATGGACTCCAGGATCAACTGCATCTGCTCCAGCTCATGGGCCCCTGAGTCACAACAGAAACACGTAAGGGCCCCAATCACCACAAGAGAGATGCGTTTCAAAATCTGCTGCAACTTGTAAATAAGGTGCAGTCAGTAAGACTTTCACTCGTGTGGAACGAGGACCTCAGAGGCACATACAGTTTGGGGGGCATGCAGGGTACTTTCTAGTAGCATACATTTCCATCTTCGGCCCTATCTGTGCACGCCACTGGAGGACCTTGTACATGACGCAACCATTAAAATTACTTGTTCCGGGGCGCCAGGGTGGCGCACCACGTAACTGTGCTGCAGTGTAACACAGCCAAAACCCGGGTTCGAGTCCCGGACCAGGAGACCTTTGCTGCATGTCCTCCCCCCATATCTTCTCCCATCCTTCCTCTCTGCCGGGCCAATCCGAATAAAGCAATAAATGCCAAAAAGAAAAACGACTTGTTCCGTGCGATGGTAAGTAATTTAGTCATCATGGCCGTTTATCTGAAGGATCGGAAATCTTACAGAGTGCACCTTTAGCCATTTTTGTCCAACTAAGCTGGAGCGAAAGATCATGGGACATACAGTAGAACGGGAAGCTGATAGCCGTCTCATGGTGCCCGACTAGACCAGTCGGTCTGCTAGCTTTATGTGAACACTGATGCCTCTCATGTTTCCGACAGACTGTGCAACTGACAATCGTTAGCCGGGTGGTAAGGAGACCAGAGTCGGGTGACACCATGGTGGCCATCTCTTCTTACGTTATTCCTGAAACTAGGACATATAGAACCGGGATGACAGACGTGTCAGACCTGCCTGCATCACACGTCAAAGACCCCATGTGCCACATTCACCGCCCAGTCACTCAAAAACACCATGGCCTGACCTGCTGTATGGACCGCGTGGGTGAGGAAGTGTGACAAAGTGAGAAGAGTGACAGTGTTATTAGCGAGTGAGTCAGAGAAAGTTGAGGACACCGACCTGCAAAGAGGGCTTTTCCCGTGAGCATCTCGGCAAAGATGCAGCCGGCGGCCCACATGTCAATGGCTTTGGTGTAGTTGTTGGGAGAGAGCAGCAGGCGGGGAGACCTGTACCACTTGGTGACCAGCCCTTCAGAGAGATGGCCCTGAGACAGGAGAGACATGTTGGTCAATACAAGCTCTAGCGAAATGTAAATGTCTCCCTTTAAAATATGATTTAAAAAAAATCAGGGATGCACCGATACAAGTATCAGATATTGGATGGATACAATAACAGGATAACATAGGGTGATGATCAGTGTGGCTGGGTATTGAAAATGAATACCATCAATGTATTGATTGAAGCAAATAATAGTATCTGGCATTGAAAAATGTTGAGACAAATGATACCAATTTTCTATACTTTCAAAAAGTGAACTGCATCCAACATGACTTGACTGACTAGTCACCACAATGCTGTTTGGTAGGGCTGTCTTAAATACTTCGAAGCTTCGTTCGATAGGCACGGAAGTCGAATGGGAAAATCATTTGAATATATATTAAAAAAAAAAAAATTATCCCCCCTCCAGGCTCCCACCTGCAAAATCTTGCGCCCTTAATGCAACAAAAACGCCATACGCCTCATTAACTCTGCCTCTCTTTGTTAACACATTGACCGCCAGCAGCAGGGGGCGCTGATCCCCCTTCAGCGCCAGGTCTTTATTCCATGGGTATAGTTTTTAGACTGCGACATTTGCGAGTGCTTAAAATATATCTTATATTATAGCTATGGGTCTAATACACCCGTCGATTGTCAATGAGTTGCTTCCAGTCAACATGCGCAAAACAGATTGTTTTTTCATCCGTACATTTCCGTTTTATACCATTTTGAATACGAGTATGGTTTGGGTGATTCTGAGTCATTCCAGGAAAAGACGAGAAAAAGGCATTTTAGTGTAATCCAGTCATCACGTTGTAATTTTTCGGCTGATTATCTAATAATCCTGAAATCAACGCTAGATCATCATTACTATATCAATGTCCTCGTGCATACATGAAATGGACCTCGTAGCACGGCGCTCCCCCCGCCACCTCCTGCACTCAACGGTAAACAGCCACACACACAGCTTTGATCACGGGAAAAATATCAGATCAACGCAAGGTTTTATATAGAGTCCTTACCTTGTGTCTGATGTAATGCAAAAAAAAAGAATCCAATTATCTGATCACCATTCCAGTTATCCACAGCGATCGTATCCCCGACATTACCGAGCGTTACACACGGGCGGGCGGGGTTAGTATTTAAACCCCGCCCCCACGGCTCAGAAAACACACCAGCCCATTTCCAATGGAGTGCAATAGCTCCGCAAGACAGTAGAGGGTGGTGTTGACCGTCTGCCAGCTCAGACAGGGTCTGAAGGGTCTGCAGCCATGAATTATGAATAGATATAGCGAATAAACGAAATAACGATCCCAAAAACGAGTTAACTAGTTGTTGGCGCTGAACGCATGGCGGGCAATAACGAGTTAACTCGTTCTTGGCGCAGATTGTGTTAACTACAACAAGCAATGCCGTTTGTTATTTAAGATGAGGTCGGACTCGGCACCGACAGATTTGTGTTCATTGTACTGCTTTTATAAAGCATCAAATGACTGCTTACAATATTTCATTTTATCCACTTTTTCTCCCATTTTCTATATTTTCTCCCATCCCAATTTTGTATCATCCAATTCAACCCTCCCCTGTCACGAACGCTGTTTCTTGCCTCCCACAAGCCGGCTGCAATGTGGACTAAGTCATACATAGCACAAGTCCCCTCCGGTACTTGAGGTAACAGCAGTCGCATCTTTTCACCTGCGCAGCTCGATCTCTCAGTGGCGAGGAGTAACACGTGGGAGGCTCACGCTGCCCCCGACACTTCCTGATTCTACTGCGCAGGCGCACCAACCGACCTGTAGGAGTCGCTGTCCACAACGCCCGATCCCCACCCTTCAGTTTCCCTCCCCGTAATACGGCCAATGTGTATTACTGCGGACGACCAGCTAAACTGAAAACAATGTGGAGAGCTGGATTCGAACACGCGAACCCAGCGTCTCCACATTGGTGGCGAGTGCCTTGCCCACTACACCACCTAGCCACCCTTGGCTTACAATATTTCATAAAAGCAAAGTGTTTGGTTTGTCTAAGATTTAAAAAGGTTTCAACTTTACAGCACTGACAATTCTCTATAGTATTTTTTATAGTGTCCCGTCCCGACCCATATAAAAACATGTCTCAATAAAGAATTAAGTCGAATTCTGCCTTTGTCTCCATTAACTACATATAAATATTTATATAATTGTTTGCTTTATAGACGAAGGTTGCAACATAATTATGTAATGTAATGTTGTTGGCTGTGTAACGGAGAGCAGCCGCCCAGGCAGCGCAGCTCCCGACTCATTATTAATTTAATTAATTAATCCAATCCACTTTATTTATAGAGCACATTTAAAAACAACAAAGTTGACCAAAGTGCTGTACAAGTCCCACAACATAAGATACAAAAAATATACATTTTATTTTTTCTTTATCTCGAAGCTTCGAATTAAAATCGAATCTCTTAAAGTCAGAAGGCCAGTCTTCACCAGCAAGAATTTTCAGTACCTGTACCTACCAGGCACAGAGTAGTGATAAAAGTACTCTTATGGCATCAGTATCGAAGGCAAGTTATTGGTACTGAACATTTTCAAATAATAATGACAAATGACTAAATGTAAATACCCATTGTTCAATTAATAAACTGTATGCCTCGAAGAGACTGGGATCATTCTCTTGTGCAAGGCAACATCAGGTTCGACTTAAAACATTACTTTCCTAACTTAGTGAAACTAAATGTAACAAATTAACACAGATATAAATGTACTGAATTGTTATTTCTTATAAGGGTCGATATCCGATATCAATATCGGAGCATCCCTACGTAATATATGCTAATGCTATATGATAATCGATATATTGCAACGATATCATTATCAGTGTAGCTGAAGAGAAAATACCCATAAAAAAAGGCAAAACGCAGGAATTATGTATTTATTCACAGAATTTACATGAAAGCTTTAAGCTTATCAGATTCTATAGTGTGCATCACTGACCACAACTTGATCATTATTAACTATTAATAATGTCCCCAACATAAAGCTTTGTTACCATCTGCAATTATTATTATATATTTTTTAAATAAGATATAAATAATCTGTTTTATTATCTAATAAGATAACCTTTTGATCATTTTTATTGCAGTAAAATGTCAAGTCCCCAAAAAAGAAATATATATATCGGTGTCGTCACTGTATCGATATAACGGCACACAAACCTTGATATATTGCTGTATATAGATATCTTTCCTTGCCCCTACTTCCCATCCTAAAATACCACAGTTTCCAAACATTCTACCCATTCTGTACTACAAGGTCATCCTCTTTACTTATGGACCGATTCATTCATGATTAGTAAAGAGGCTCAGAGGCCGCCGCTGAGGTCATGAGAGGCCATCCCGCTGCCCTGAAGGATCAAAGGAATAAGCGCAGTCACGTTTCTCTGTGTCTCTATCCCCTCTATGCTACACAACACCCCCGCTGACCAGAGGCAGACACAGCCACGCCTGTTCCCCGTGCAGCTAAACTCCATAACCCCACACCATCTTGACGGCCTTGTCCTCGCCCGGTCACGTACGTGGCCCGACAGAGAGACAAAGAACCCGGCCAGAGAGAGAGAGAAAGAGGGAGGGAGATGAAAGAGGGAGAGATCAGACACGTCCCGTCAGCAGACTGGGAGCGCAGGATAATCCTTCTCCGCCCTCCGCCCGCCCCCCCCCACACAAATCAGTGACACCAATCTGCACTTCTGGGCCACTCCACTGTCAGCAACAATATGAAGCCTGCCCAACTACTTTCAGGGATAGCAGCAACCAGAATACAAAGGGACCAGTCCTGAACTGTGTGTATGTGTTGGGGGAGGGGAAATGGTAAAATAACACCCTCTGCTCATGCACATGGTGGTGGTGGTATAAGAGTGGTGAGCAAACCATGCTGGGCTCCTGTTTCTGCCCTAGTTTAGCTACAAGCACCCGACGTCACTGTTCTGGCGCACACATACACACCGTAACTTGTTGGCACTGGCAGCATGTACCCAAACCTGGTTGCTCTGTGAATGGCACCAATCTGCCTTCAAAACAAAAATCATCAAGGGAGAAAATCACCATGCAACTTCTCCTTTCATCTTAACCCAGTTCAGGAGCCTGGAAACGATCCGCGGCAATAAAAGGGGTATTCTGAGCCACACACGCAGGCAGGTTGGGCCTGTTGACTGAAGCTTCACAGATGGATTATTACCTCTCGCTAGGATACATAATCCCTTATAAGCAGTCGGCAAAGGTGGTACATCAATGTGGTATACGCTTGTGGAGAAATACAAGGAACTAGCATAGTGTGGCATTGCAACAGAGGTGTAGCAATTAGGTTAGCAGTAAAACCTCCCTGGTTATTTATTGCACAAGGGGAATTTTATCTAGAGGCGAACATGGTGACATTTAAATGACACATTGTGACTGGCAGCGGTTGCAGACACACCAACAGTCAAAAGCGCTCTACTGGTGAGAGCAGAGTGTGTGTATTCTAGGGGTGCAGCGATTTGGGAATCTCACAATTTGGTTCAAAATAGATTCCCCATTCAATACATAGGCTACATAAGATTTGACTCTAGACTGCAGTTTTGAGTTACAGTTTCCCATTTGACTGCGGTAATGAGTCTCAAAAAGAAAATCACTAAAGCAATGTTCCGTGTTGTAGCCACATGGGTCTTCAGCTTGTGGAGACTATTTCTGTTTCATACGGTGGAGTAATCCAGTCATTGGAATATTACCAGCTCGGTAACGTTAGTTGTGAGCTGCCATTCATGTGCAACGTGAGTCTGAATTCTGAAGCGTTTCATTCACATCAGCACCTGTGTTGCTTTCATGCATTACTGGAGCTGCCAGTCATTGGTAACATAGGGTACACTACATACTAGTAGTGAAGGTGACTGAGTTGCTTGTGCCCTCGCTTCACATGTAAGTGCTACAGTACACTTGTTGCCTCTTTTCAAGACCATTTACTTTTGTCTGTTGGCCGAGGCACCGATTTCTCAATAGAAAGCAGACTGGGCTCCATTGTCGACTTTCACCACCAACGCTGTAGGGGCGCAGATCTTTTGCTACGGAGTAATTTTCTTCGCCTGTTCAGAGTTGGCTGGAAGTTTAGAAAAGTTTGTTTCACAGGAATGTTTGCCACTGGAGATTGTTCCACTTCTTTGGTCTCTGGGAGATAGTAGAATTCTACTAAGGCTATTCCCAAAATACTTCACTGTGGTTTTGGAAAGCTTGCATATTGCTTAGCTCCTCCTCTTAGGCTCCTCCCCAAGAGACGATCAAATCCAAAGTGTGACCTTTGAACACTTGCCTTCATTGATGATGGAGGCAGGTTAAATGTAGTTTAGCTACATTTCCTCCCGATAGAATCATGTATAACGTTAGTTCCTCCTTCAGCGGCAGTCTGCGCCCTCTCTGGTAAATAAGCCGCAGATACTCCACTGCACTTAGTGCTGCACTTAGTGAATCTAGCCTAGGTGGAAACAGGCCTGGCGACATAGCACCATCTGTAGGATTTAGCGAGACAAGCGATTTATAGTTTTTAGGTCAGGAGAAAATGTAAATCAAGGTTATTAAAAGACCGAAAAACTTGAATATTATGAATCGGTATAAAGATAGAATGGCAATTCTTATGTGAAGTGAACTACAGCCAGTTCAAACCCAGAAGGACTCAGGACCATATTCATAAAGGTAGTACTGATCTAGAGTCAGCTTCAGTCTGTTAGTTTGAATAAGGTCAAGTATTCCTGGTGACCAACCCCAGATCAGCACTCCTACTCTGGGAAACTTTGTGAATATGGGCCCATGTGACTAGCAGGATTAAGGAAGCTGGATTTCCCCAGAAAGAAAAACTCAGTTCCCCGAGACAATGCATTTATAAATACCTTTAATCCACCCACCCACACACAGTGATGAGTGCAGCGGCAGGCGTCGTACTATATATGAATGGATGGGTAAACAATAATACCAAGTAAATTTCAGAGAGAGAAAGTCTGATCCGTTAAAGTGAGAAACTGGTATAAAAAAAAAATCATTCATCCCAATCATTAAGCTTCCAACTTGCTTCCCGGCTGTTTTGGCTATTTAGGTCCTTTTTAACTTTGAAGCCAGTGGGGCTGGTCGCTGGCTGGATAATTGGGTCAGTGTGTGTATGTGTGTCATTGGGAGGGTGGAGCGCTGTGCAGGATGCACGTGTGGTGGACCGAGAAAAAAAAATAAAGAAAAGTGCCGCCCCTCTCCTTATAGCATTCCAAAAACTTTCCACACACTGCCATCTGTATAGAATCCCAAGCCACAGGTTATTACTCAGCAGGCACAAGATTCTCCATCAAAGACTCCCACATTTAGCCTACATTCACCACATGTGCTGATAGTTCATCATGGCCACCGAAAAAAGGCTATTCCATTTGCATGTTTTCCTATTGTGTTTGTCTAGCCTATATAACCTATATTTTCAAGAACTACACTCAGATCCAAAACACAATTTCATTCATCCACACACTGCGTTGGTATGGCATGTGATAACCATCTTCCAAATTGAATGAAACAGTGAAAATAGATGCGCATGTTGCCAGAATGGGCAGATGTAATACCACTCAGTTGTAGGGCACACATGATGCTATATCCTTGCATGGGTTTTAGCCTCGGCCCAACATGCATGCTTGAACAAAGTAAATGTTAACCGCTAACTGGTAAGCAATGGCTAAGCTAAAGCTAGCCTTTTAGCCATACCGTTCTTCAGTAGAGATTGCTAATCTTACGCTCCGCAATGTGACCCAGGTTTGCCTGCAGCTTCAAAGAAGGCTCTGATTAAAGGCCCATTCAGATCTAATCAGACAATGCAGGAAAAGAAGTCTCCCCTTCTCTTGAATGGGGGGGTAGTTTGCGATGGGCTCAGACAGTCGTTTCCGCATTGGGTTGACCAAAAAACGGAACATCGCTCCACAAGAAAGTGGAACGTGAGTCAACTTTTGCCACACAAGCCCTCCCCACGCCCATGTGTCACTAGTGAGTAAGTCACTACATGCCGGGCTATTTGTGTGACGTTATGCTGTGAGCTTTAACGCACCCCCCCCCCACACACACAATCCAGAAGGTGGTCGTATAATCGTATATGCACTAGGGCTGCACGATTAATCGTTTTTTAATCGAAATCGCGATTTGGAATGATGCAATTATCAAATCGCCAAGCCTGCAATTAAAAAAAATAAATCTTTTTTTTATTTTTTTATTTAACCAGGAAGTCCCATTGAGATACAAGATCTCCTTTGCAAGGTAGACCTGGCCAAGATGACAGCAATAACATTTGCAATACATCACACAGCAATAAAATGTGCGATACATCACACAAGAACATAATAAATGTGCATGTATACAATACATCACATGTAAACACAAAGGAGAATAGTCTACATGATAGTAAAAGTGTATAATACAGGGTAATACAGTAATTTTGCAGTTGGGACCCGACTACAGAAAGCAGCAACATTCTTCTTGTAATTTTTTTTTAAATATGTTATAATCGCATCGCAAATCGCAATATCTGTCAGAATAATCGCAATTAGATTATTTCCCAAAATCGTGCAGCCCTAATATGCACCTAAAAGTTGTTTGCCAACAGACAGTACATGCACACACAATGCAAGTTGCTCTCCTTGTACAGTAGGTTCCACTTTGAAAAAGATCAGATCCATGTACAGTATCTATGACAATGGGGCAAGTATCAGTAAACAGTGTAGAATGCTTCATAGTAGACAAGGCTCTTCAATCATCTTGTACAGGTCTGGATAGAGATGTTCAGATACCATTTTTTCCTTTTCGATCCGATACCCCTTAGGTATCGGCCGATACCGATACTGCACTGCAGATATACCCTACTCCAATGATCCACACGGACATTAAACGGTGTTGCACTCGCTACCCAGTGGCTCTGCAGATATACCCTACTCAGTCTGTAAGCTAGTGGCAGGATGCAAAATAAATATTCAACATTCTCTTTTGAAACTCCACCTCAGACTCTTATCCTTTGGCACTTGCTGTACTTTGCTTGCAGGTCTGCAGCCATTATTGCTGGATTATGAATAGCACCAACTTTAGACACTGTAACGTTATCAAGCTAAGCTAGCTGACCTAGCTTGTCTTCCCGCATTGACATTTGATAACGTTAGTCAGCTAACGCTAGTCAGTAGCTACTTAACTTAAATACGATTCACCGTGGGTGCATTATTTGTTGATAGACGGTCACGGACAGTGTCAGGTCCTGGAGAAAGGACAGGCGATCATCTGATTTGATGTAACGGGCGGATGTTGTTCCAACTAGCTAGCTTTTCGGCTAATGCTATCATAACACCAGCAAAACACATCCCGTCCGAGCTCCCCGTCACACCGCACTGTCGGGGACAATGGAATTTAAGAAAGTGTATCTGCTGTTAAAATGACACAGCATCACACTTTAAAACATGTTCATTTTATAATCCTCACTCTCCGCAGGACTCGGCAGGAGATAAATTACATCATGGGATCGGAGGCTACAATTCACGTGTATCGGCCGATACCGATGCCAGCATTTTAGGCAGTATCGGCGGCATTTCCGATACTGGTATCGGAACAACTCTAGGTCTGGATAGCTCATCACGGCTGCAAATCAGTCACTTCCATCTTCACAGTTGCCCACAGCTAGAATGCTATATGGATGGTTAACAGGAAAAAAGGTTCCTCTTCCCGCGGGTGTCTTCCACTCCGAGTGCCAGCTTATGCGCTTGGCCACCACAGCGTGGGGGTTGCGTTGCGGTAAAAGTTTAATCGGGTTCAACCCCCTTGCCGAACTCGGCTGCGTTTCTTTCCCGGTAACCCACCAGGTAACCACTGCCGGAGCCAAAACGCAGTACCCCCATAGCATTTCCCCCGCATTGTCTGACTTGATCTGAATGCAGCCTTGGCTCCCACGGCAGGACAAAGAGCTGGCTGTGAGAGAGAGTGAATAAGGAGGAGGAGAAGTTGGATTGCCGCACGTGAATTCCTGTCATTCCCAATTCCAGGGTCATTGAGAAGGTCTGCTAGGGGTCTCACACAGACTGACTGAGGCGGCGGTTACACCTTTCGTTTCATTTTCGTTTCATTGTCATACGAGTTTCGCCGCGACGCGGCAGCCTCGAGTCACTTTCGTTTTTGTCACCTGGGCACAGTGATGTAGTACACTGCCAAAGCAGTAGGTGGCAGTAGGTGGCGAACATGAAGGCAATTTCAACCAATCATAACTTGAATGTGCCAATACACTTCCTGGAAGCTCCAGCAAAGAAAATGTCAACAAGGCAGGCGCCTATGCCGCGCCACCATCTTGCCTATTTACTCAATGCAGCTATTCTTTTTCAGCAAAGCCTAATAAAAGTGCAATAAACAAAACGGATACATTCACTAGGATCTGACTAGGATCCGACATTGACCAAACTTGATATGCATGACCTTGGTGGGCTCTAGGTCAACTCCTGAAAAGGGGGTCAATGTCAGACTTTGCAATCAAAAGTTAGGGGGCGCACTGAAATTATGGCAAGGGTTATTAGCCCCCTAACTTTTGATTGCAAAGTCTGACATTGACCCCCTTTTCAGGAGTTGACCTAGAGCCCACCAAGGTCATGCATATCAAGTTTGGTCAATGTCAGACCTTGCAATACACTGTAAGGCACTGTAAGGCTACGGATCTGCCTCACTTCCAGTGATGAAGCTAAGCTATGCTAACGGAGCGTCTATTCCCAAAGCTAAATGCACGCACAGAGACAAAAAAGGTATGTATCTTCTTGTCTAACTCCAGGGAAGATGTTAAATAAGCTAATTTCCCAAAATGTTGGAGTTCCCCTTTAAGGGAATGCAGACTGTTGTAGCTTGGACTGGGGTCCTTATAACAATAACTTGACAACACATAGTAGCTGCAGCTATTTGGTTTGGGACAGCTCTGCTGTCACCGGAAGGGCACGCAGATGGTATCTACTGCGCATGGGCGTTTTCGCAACAACGGCTCCGTGCTGACTACACGGCTGTTGTCGGCGCGTTTTTTAGGGGTTCTCCAAAACGCAAACACAATTTAGCGTTTCAGCCGTATCCGCCAAAAAACGCATTTCTGTGTAATAGGGACATCAAACGTATTCAAAAACGTCTAAAAACGAGCCACAAAAACACTAGTCTAACCATGGCCTGAATCTTCTCCCAGACCAGGGGAGGAAACTAACTTTTTGGCTTACCAGCCAACTGGCGAGTATCTGATTTTTTTTACCAGACAAACAGATTTTTTACCAGACAAAAAAAATCGCTAATTGTGGTAATTACTTCTTTGTATGTCAAGCCGCGTCAATGTTGTGTATGCATCTGGGTAGGCACACTGTGCCTTTAAGACAGCACGGTGGTCTTACGACAGTGCTGTGAAAGTACCGTCAAGTGTTGTGGTAACGTCAGTTGGGTTGGTGTGCTGTTGACGTTGTGCACATAGATATCTATGGTTGTGCACACAGTGCACTGGTTGAGCTAGCCCCTTTCGTGACTGCGATGTGCAAGCCAGGGGCTTTTGAGCATGAAATAAAATGTCTAACCTTACGTCGTAGTCCGGTGCTTTTTCGGAAACATTATAGTCATAACAGATACACCTAGCTGGCTGCTTTGAGCACACGGGGCTAACGTTAGCTAGCAAGCAGCTATATAACGCTAACTAGAAGCTAACCACTGTATACAGTTCTAGTAGACAACATTACACCTCTGATTTAAATGTGTCCTTAGTAACTTATACTCGATGGTTGTACTAGGGTTGGATGCAGTTCCCCGTTGGTCAGTCTGTCTGTTTTCCATATTCTGCTGTGTTTAACGTTATGTTTGCGAGTGCTCCTGATGGCTAGCCTAGTAGTACCGCGGGACTTTTATTATTATATGTCCGCGGGTTGGCCAGTACTGCGCAAACGTTTATTAAACATTATATGTCCGCGGGTGGTCTTGTGCAGTGCTCTCGTGGCACTGTCTGTCAACTAAAGCGAACACTCAGAAGACGCGCACCGTTTGCCAGTCCAGTGATTGCAGAATGTTTTATTTTTTTGTATACTCGCCAGAGTGGCGAGTGGTCTTCATGAATCACTCGCCAAACGTAAAAAATACTCGCATTTGGCGAGTAAAGTGGCCTAATTTCCTCCCCTGTCCCAGACTCTGCACAACATGCATGAACTCAGAATGTATCACAATAACCTAAACCTAAGAAACAAAGGAAGCGGCCAACTAGGATTGATTGAGTGCATTTTAGAAAAGAAAACAAGGAGAATAAATGACTTGTCCAAGTTGATGCCACTGAGACCAGGGGGCATGTATGATACACACACACACACTTGAAACTGTGCCATAGACCAAGGTTAGCTTTATTTAGAGACCCTGCTCAATCCAAATGGCACCCAGCCACAGCTCAAACCAGCCTAGCCTGCTACAACCAGAGACTGCTTGTGAAAGCAGATTTGCCCTGGGTGACTCCAGAAACCAAGTGGGGTTTTACACTTCTGAGGCAGTTTGTGTGTGTGAGGCAGTTTGTGTGTGTGTGCCAACAGGCCACTCTCTGCAACACTACCATTTGGTTCAACATTCCATTCCATGTGTCCATGGATGGATAAATACCCCCCCGCTCACTGTTGGTGCCATGCAAGAGGGGCCTGCATGTGAGGGAATAATGTCCTGTCTCCTCACCACCACTCCTGTTATCACAGCAGAGACAGACACTACACAGAGCCACACTGTGGGGCAGCAGTCTGCTAAGGTGAGACAGACTACACAGTTTCCACCACCACCAGTAACGAGTCTGAAAAGCCTGGCGGTCACACAGGTCAGGTGCACACACACACAGGGAACAAAATGAACACATGCCAAGCTCCAATGGTGTGTACGATTTCCTCTTTGGCCGGTCAATTGCGGAGGCTACTAAAAACATTAGGAACCAACTTTCATACAAGAAATAATGCCTGTGGCTGAAATCGAGCATTCACAAGGCTTAGCTGCGGTCTGCGGATGCATGCATTATCATCAGCCGGTGTAGCTGCCGTGCCAACAGCTGGTGTAGCTGGTGTGCTAACAGCCGGTGCCTTTGGCTTTGACAATGACATAGGGGCTAACCAATGAGCAGGGCTTGGAAGCTACATACTCAGGTAAGACAGGTCGAATAACTGGCGCTAGCGCTATTAACCGCACCTATGTAGCATAGAAGCTAGGCTAGTTAGCAATAACAGTAGGCTAGTGTAGATGCTGCTTATGGTCACTGTTGGGGACAGGCTAACCAAAATATATGCCAAGTATATTATAGCGTGCATTTCCTCTTGGGAACCTCAAATTCAAGATTTTTAAATAAATGGCCTTGTGACGCCACATCAGCCATATATATGGGAGAGTAGGGCCCTCCTCCTGAAGCTTTGGCTGGTAAGCCAAAAAGTAGGGATGCCCCGATCATGTTTTTTGCCACCAATACCGATCACCGATCGTCTTGAGCCATATCGGCCGATACCGATAGTTTTTGATACATTTTTTTTTTAATAA
Organism: Notolepis coatsorum; assembly: GCF_963971535.1. Taxonomy (NCBI): domain Eukaryota; kingdom Metazoa; phylum Chordata; class Actinopteri; order Aulopiformes; family Paralepididae; genus Notolepis; species Notolepis coatsorum. The sequence continues at coordinate 27,284,986 of NC_140184.1, forward strand.
AATATATATATTATATAATCATACTTGTAGTTGTATTATCTGCGAGACATCGCCACCATGCAACAAGTCAAAATGCTCGCCATCTGCAAACAGCTCCACTGTCTGTGTGTACTCGAGTAGCCTCCAGCTACGGCCAGGATTCTCCGGAGCTGCAGCTGGACCCTATTGATCACATTCAACATGCCCTCAGCTCGAATACGCATCGAATCAGTGTTATAAGACATTGATATCAGGAGCTATCTGTAGCTACTGCTAGCCGGCTATATAACGTTAAGACAACGCCTCAGTGAACTATTTAGTTTAATGGGACGTTTCGTTTTGAACAGTGAGCTAACGTGAGCTAACGTGAGCTATCATGCACTACTAGACTTGCTGGAGCATTTGTTGATATCAGGAGCTATCAGTAGCTAGCCGGCTAGATACCGTTAGACAATGCCTCATCATTTAATAAACTAAGTGAATAGTTGACTGGGTCATTTTGTAATGGTAGCTAACGTTAGCTCACTAGACTAGACTATACTAGTGTTTACAGTACACAGGTGCGGGAGGGGCTGGAGGAGGAGCAGACGCCGCTGCTCTCTCCGTGTGTCTGAGACAGAACTCAGCGAGTGAGATCTCCGCTCAGAATTGGATCATGTTTTTCTATCGGTTTTGACGATCGGCGAAAATAAAGCATTATCACCGATCGCATATTTATACTGATTATCGGCCGATAACGATCGGTGGCCGATGGATCGGGGCATCCCTACCAAAAAGTTACATTGTTTGTTGCGTACACACACACACATATTCTACAATAATAACTACTAACTAACACATCAACACAAAGCTTGGCCCACTGCTACAGTAGCAGTACACAAATAGCAAACGGCCATACACAAAAAGAGCTGACCTCAGCCAAACAGCCTCTCATTTTCACTCACTTGCCTCTGTTTTTCATCAGAAAAACGGCTTATACAGGAGTAAAACAAGCTCCACACACAGCAGAGCACACTATAGGGGAGGAGAGCAGTCACAGAAGGAGGGTCATCCCAGTGACTGAACAACAGAAAGACAAATTTCTAGCCACTTTTCCAGACAAAGCTCAACTCCCCCTTCCTCTCGCTATTGAAGGGTGTCAGTCTGCACCGGCCTGGGCCATGAGTCACTGGAACTTGAAATGTCAAAACCACCAGAGAACTGAAAGACAGCAGTGTCAGTCTGAGAGGCCGTGAGAGAGCAATTCCGGTATCCAACAATGTGTCGAGTGAGTGACTGTGTGTTGATGAGGCACAGCACAGAGGCATGGCTGTACAAGGCCGTGAATGAGAGCGCACCGGCCGTAGGGAGAGGGAGTCACGTGAGGACGGGGCAGACTCTGACGATGATGACTAATCTGAGACACGTGTAGGCATCCGACCGCGCCGCCGCTCTTAGGAGATCTAGCAGCTGGAAAAACCCTCCCACCCTAACCTAGATTCACACAGACATCACACCACCATATGGCCTTTGACTAGAATTTCTTTCCTCCATTTATAAAGATGACATGAGGACAATGCGGGACAAATAAGAGGGTTCAAATTAGGTATAGGCACGGTTATTCCAATATTAGACTATTCGAACTATAAAATAATAGTTTGTTTGTGTCAAAACCATTGATTCAGCCTATTGGTTAAGGTCCCCCCCCCCTTTATGCTCAACCAGATTGGATTTAGTTTCCTTCTTTATTTGACTAATAAATGGAAAACAGTCACAATTATGATCATTTGTTTAGTGAAAGTGTGGATCACAGAAAACTACATTATACTTTATCTTAGGGCTGGGCGATATGGCCTAAATATGATATCACGATATTTTCTGACCTTTCGGCGATACACGATACAAATCACGATGTTTTTCCTTTTTTCTTAGATTCTATATTTAGCATTTTAGCCTTTCGTTTTTTTTAGATTATATATTAGACTAGATTTAGATTACATATTGTAACTATTTATTTACATGCTTGTATACATTTATTATTTGAACGGCTTAAGGCTATATCTGTACTTGATGTTTGTTTGTTGTGTTGCATACTTGAAATAAACTTCAATCAAATCAAATCAAACCCCCCCCTCTTAAAACAAAAACCTGTGTTTAACCTAGCCATCTATGAAACCGCATGCTAAAACTGTGAAACAAATGTCCTACTCCCCTAAAGAAAGAAATACATAGCAAACATGACAATAGTGCTGCTGCTTTTTATTTTGTTAAAATCTTTTAGTTAAGACTAAAAGACTACAAGGGCCAGAAGCCGACTTCATGACGGCTTCCTGTCCTCGCATTCCATTTCCGGTTAACGTCACATTTTCAACAACAGATTGCTGCTAATTAAACACTTCATGGAAACAGAGTAACGTTAACGTTATGTCGAGTTCATACGTGTAGTGTAGTATGAACTCGACATAACTTTAACATTACTCCTGTGTCCACTGTTGATGCCACTGTTGCGTCGCAGATGGATGGTACACTCCGTTAGCTCCGTAGCTAATCCGCTCATAGACTAACTGACCGATAGCAGTACCGTTAACGTCGGAGCTCATCAATACTCCTGGGTTTCGGGGGGCATCCCTAGCACCGAGCCACCGCCTCTCTTGTCTCTGGCTAGGTGTGTGCGCTTGCGTGCACGCCGTGCATGTATGTGCGTGTAGATGACGTAATTTGGGCAAGTGTGTGTGTGACTGACTTTTTTTCCTGCGAGAGGGAGAGGCGAGAGGGAGAGAAAAGCATTCAGCACTGCGCTTGTAAGTCTCATCTAAGCCGCGGCGGCCTCTCTAACGCGAGGGCAAAACATCACGATACATTTAAAAAGTTTATCGTTAATGAACTGTACCCGATATTTCTAAAATATCGTCATATCGCCCAGCCCTACTTTATCTGATGAAAACCTTATGGCCCACTGGGGATAAAGAGGACCAAGTAAGGAGGAAGGAAGCTCTGAGCCAAACAGAACAACCTCCTCCAAGTCCTAAAGCGTTGTTGACCCTACGATGCCAGTACAAGGACAGGACGAAGGTAGCAATATATACAAAAAGGAAACAATGGTTGGTTTTTCAACGCCCGCATTTCCCCTGAGAACGGAAACACAGGCGTGACTCCACGGAACCGCATCTCTCCTTGTTTACTTCCTGATGTGAAATTGCGTCACCCTGGGGACCGCCACGTTTTCTCTCTCTCTCACACACAGCAACAGAAACATAGCAGCCCAGCCCATGGTAACAAAACTTGCGTACAAAGTACGCAAACAAGGGTGTGAGACTTTTACTTGTGCTCTCTAGTGTACAGTGCATGCGAGAATCAACATCTTCCTTTTTTCTGATTAGGTTACGTAGAACAAATATTGGACTTAAAGACACTGGCATGTTTCACTCAATGACTATGTAACAACCCATCATCTACACTCATTGCACACACACATCCACACTCACTTTAAACAAACACTCACCTTGACACTCACTTTAGAGACTTTAACACTACATTATATTTATCCATCTATTAAAAGGGATTTGCACTACATTCATACCTCATTTGCACCTTAGCTTAAAGTTTTGTACCTCATTGTCTGCATTTTTACTCATTGTACTTAGATTGTACAACATTGTATATTCCTCTTTTACATACTTTTTTTTACTGTATGAAGCACACTCTCAGGGGCTCATACAGAACCAAGCATTTCACCGTAAAGTACATGTATTTTATTGTGACAAATAATAAACAAACGTGAACTAAAGACACCGGCCACTGGTCCTACCTTGTGGGAGTAGTGTGGGTCCATGATGCGGGCCAACCCAAAGTCCCCGATCTTCAGCACCAGGTCCTCCGTGTTGACAAACAGGTTGGCCGGCTTGAGGTCCCGGTGGAGCACGTTGGCAGAGTGGATGTACTTGAGGCCCCGGAGGAGCTGGTACATGAAGAGCCTGGCGTGGCCCTCGGAGAGGAGGCCCCTCTCCAGCACCTGACACAGGTCCGTCTCCATGTACTCCTGCACGATGTAGACTGAGTTGACCTCCGTCAGAGACACCACGTCTTCAGTCAGCCGGCGACCGCTGGGGCCCAAGGTCTCAAACACCTGGAGCACAAGACGGGGCCAAAATACACGTTTAATAATAACACAACCTTCATCAAAGCTCCTTTTGAGTGTTATTGACATGACAAACCTTTCCCAAACAGGAAATAGGCCATACATATAATTATTTCAAACAAACAGGGAAGCTTATTTTGAGACCGGGGCCATTAAATGTGTTTTTTTACCTTGACAATGTTGTCATGGTCGAGGCGTCTGATGATCTTGATTTCCCGGAGCGCATGTTTCACACTCTGTGGGTCTGTGAGTATAATCTTCTTCACGGCCACACGCTTGTCACAGTCTGTGTCGACGGCTGAGAACACCAGCCCGTTTGCTCCGTAGCCCAGGGGCTTCAAGTCCATGTAGCGAGGGCCCAAGTCAAAGCCATGTATGTTCATCAGGGAGTCGAACTTCTCCGCCATGCTGAGCGTTTGGCTTTTACACTGAGCTCCTGGCTTAGTGGCTTCCAAACTATTTCTGACTGCTTTCTCTACTGTTGGGGCTCTGGCCTGACACAGGAATTTAGCTGATGGATTCCCCCACTCGTTTTTTTTTAAGAGAGGCTAGAATAACCAACCCCTACACAGAAGACTACTATTTCCCCACAGGGCACTGATCTGTAATCAGAGGTTCTTGTCATCTTATGTAAAGGAGCAGTTTTATGAGTTGAATTCCACCTCGGCACAGATTTCTCCAATTAAACAATAATTAGGCGTGTGAAAGGCTGCAATGGAATGGACTTTGAAGCCAAATTAAAAAGCACTGAAATTGTTTGAAACTATTAAAGCATCGAGTTGCATCCTCACAGTGCAGATACATTCAGTGTATGACTGGTCCCGAGCAGCTTCATACTAATGTGCAGAAAATTCTATATATATTTCTATATATTTTTCCTGCTTATCCACCTGATCTGAACATCTGAAATGAGTCTGGCCTTGAGTCTTCACAGAGTTGTTTCACCCTCAGTGATCGGGTGGCTCAAGCTCACCACAGTCGCAATCAAAGCTATCCTCCATTTTACTTGGGCATAACCTGAAAACACAAACAAGAAGAAGAAAATATGATCAATTAAGACCTCAAAACTAGTAGTGACCATGTAACACTAGTAGCAGGGATGAAGTTAGACATGTTTTTGTATGAGAAAAACAAACGGACCTTTAACCATTATTACCATACAACATAGCCATATAACACTTTCTGAATCTGAAGCTTTCAAAACAAATATATATTACAATTGGTTGATCATCTACAATGCTGCAAGCTACGTGTATTAAAATCATCTTTGAAGAACTGAAATGGGAGACCCTGATGTAAACAAGACGAAAGTCTTTCTCTGGTCTGCATCCCCTTAACAATTGTATGTATTGAGCTGTACTGTACCCATTCTGCAATCTGTTAATAAAGTTGTCAATCAATCAGCGACACGGGCATATGGGGGAAGTACTATATATAACGTTAACGTTACACATTTCCTCTGGGCGTTGAGGATCCACCCATCAGATGTATTATTATAGGAACGTGCGGATCACGGGTTAGAAAACATAACAACCAAAGCCGATGTAAATATATGTTGTGAATGTGATGGCGTCAAAACTACCCCTCCCCCGGTCCGTGTGTGCTGTGCACTTGTTCGTCCGGTCGGTATGGTATCGAGAAACAGTATAAATGGCATATAATAGCAGACATTACTCAAATGCAGGACAAGTATATATATAACGTTATATGCCAACAAGACCGTTAGACGCTATCGCGAGAACTGGTTTAATAAAACTGTTATTATTGGGCTTGCCTTCAACATGTCACTGGAGGAGCGTGACGCGCTCTGCGCCGTGAAGGAGCCTGGAATGGAGGCTCACAGCTAACGGCAGCTACCACTTCTAACTAACCAGTTACTGCTTTTAAGTAGAAAAGAAAAACGTCCACCGACACATACACATAAACATATTTGACCTATGTGCTAATAACGGGGTTTATCATTCTGCCTCGCTCGTACAAACGACCAGTAGCTCCATAATAATAATAATAACGCGACCCCGTGAGATCCTGAACAAAGGAGTCCGTTGTGTTCGCACCGCTGACTACGTGGTGGTTCTACCAGCAGCACAGAGCCGACGGTCAAACCAACACAAATCCGCGTTTTTTACATACACTTAGATACAAATAATTCACCGAATTAAGATAATAATGAGATAATGGATCACTTACAGTTCTCATTGGTCGCATTAGATGTGTTAAATCAAACCAAAATGAGGTTTGACTCCGCTCTGCCTGCTAGCCCTCCGAATCTGTTGCAGTCGCCATTCAGGCTCTGGAGGTTTATGGACGCGGCGCGTCACAGCGTTAGCGTGACGTCATTCAGAGTGTGGGGGGGGGGGGGGGTGTGTGTGTGGGGGGGGGGGGGGTATTATTGTAAAGGGGCGGTGGATTCAAAATCAGCAAAAATAAATAAGCAATGATAACAAATGCATAACGCTAGCGTTAGGCGGCCAATACGTTTGCCCTATTATAGCCTAATAACACTAACACTATGAATTGAAAATGGGGGACCCTGATGTATTGAGCCGTACTGTATTGTAACCATTCTGCAATTTGTTAAATAAAGTTTTCATTAATTCATTCAACAAGTTGTGGAAGAACAAGAAGACGGACGACGACAACAACAACACTATTATTAGTTATTACTACTACTAATAGTAGTAATAATAATAGTCGGCTTGATTTGTTTCTGCTGGAGTTAAATTAAACCGTGTAGTCTTAAAGGATTAACGAAATTGGTATAGCACCACTGCAGCAAAATGGAAATTATAATAGGAGACAATTATGTTTTGATAATATAATCTGCTGTAGGCCTACTGTATAAAGTTATTACATTTATATTATAATATGGTGTAAACAAAGTAAAGAAAACAGAATATTGAAAAAAAATTCTGTCCCAAGTTGTCTTACCTGAAAGGTTAGGCTTATAGCCTTATATTCCACACACCTGTTCTGTCTTCTTTTCTATTTTCTGTAGTTTATGTTATTGGTCTTCAAAGGGAGATAGCCTACTAATAGCACCCTCTTCCGTTGGCTATAACAAGCATAGGAAATTACAAATGATTGGCTAGTCTATTTGATCCTCACAATTTTAGCGTATTTGTAATTGTTATTAAATTAATGTATTTATTAAAATTGTTGTTGTTGTTGCTGCTGCTGTTGTTGCTATGGTGCTGGTGCTGCTTTGCTCACACGTTGTTGATTCCGGATACGCTTTGTTTCTCGCCGAAAACAGTGATGTTGTTTTCAGATTATGGCACACAGTATTGCATTAGTCGTGTCAATGAGAAAAATCCCTCGGACAGATCACTCGTGCGGCTTGCGGATTTAGAAAGTCCATATGTCATCGAGATGCGCAGGGTTGTTTGTTCTCGTTTTACGCTATATCAATGATGTCAATTGTCATCTCTACAACAACACCACCAAAAATAGTAACCCAGCCGTGCAAAATGAATAAACCAAATGTATCGGTTTAGATGAAGATATTTCTATTTGCTCTGAATCAGATCCATCCCCTGTCCGAGTGTCCGTTCCGTTCACAGTCCAGACTCCAGACCGAGAGACTGCGGTAGCATCTGGATTCTGGTCCTCGGTTTCGATGATGTTAGTGAATGGGCGGTGGAGACAGACAGGGGGCGGGTCGGGCAGGCAGCAGCAAGCAGCCGCAGCAGTCTGCATCAGCATCCGCAGAGCATGTGAGTATCCATGTGCCTGCGATGCGGCGTGCTGCTAGGACTAGGAGTGCAGGGCATGCGACAAACTGGCTACCTATTGGCTACTTATTCTACTGTAAAGCCAATTTATTTTATAGGCTTCTGTAGCTATTGTCAGGGAGGGAAAGAACGATGGAAGCATTTAGGTATAATAGTTGAGAGCGAGGGAGAAAGATATTTCCTCATTGGTTGATTTGATTGCTATACTCTGTCTATGCAGTTGTCCAATCTTTCATGATTGGCTATACAACCCATGGGGACACAAGTTCATTAGTAGCTCAGTCCTCTCTCTTTGTTTGGGGTCAGTCTCATGCTTCTTGGAAACAGTGCAAATGGAATGGCTACATTATGTTATGTAAATCTTTCTATCTGTATGTCATGTATGTCATATATGTTACGATGAATTGGAAATGGGGGACCCTGGTGTAAACAAGACGAAAGTCTTTCTCTGGTCTGCATCCCCTTAACAATTGTATGTATTGAGCTGTACTGGACTGTACCCATTCTGCAATCTGTTAATAAAGTTTTCATTCATTCATTCATTCACACAAAACCTTGCAAAAATAAACTTTTCTGGAATTGTGGAATCTGAAAAGTGGATGGCTTTTCCAAAGTGTTTTGGTGTGTCTTGGTCCAGAGGTCCAGAGGGTCATGAAACATGTTCTACATGTAGGAGATCATGACAGCTGGTTATTAGGCAGTAAAACTGACTGTAGCCTATATGGGTTTATGAGTGCACTTTGCCCTCTCCTGTACATATGGGTCAAAGGGTCAGGCTGCATATCTCTCCCTTACCTGTGAGAAAAAATATAATTTCCTTGTGAATGGTCCACTGTTGACAAAGCAGGCTCTGCCCACCATGCTTACATAAGAGTCATACGAGATGCAGTCATGTGTCATGCTATTAATTACTGACCGAAAGTAAGCTCATGAATGACAGTGAGTGATATACAGTAATATATATATCAGTAACATCACAAAGAGAAACAGAAGGACTGAATAGAGTGCATCGTCAGTAGTATGCTATACTTTTCGGTGCTGTTGTGCTTAATTTAGACAAACAATGGTACTTCTAGCTTAAGATAGGCAAGTTCTGAACCTGAATGAAATTAACTTTGAAGTTAGTATTCAATGTCCTACAACACCATCATTTGAATGTTTCTTTGCAATTTGGAAAAACAGCAAAGACAGATCCAAATATTTGAACAAGGAACAATTTTTTTTTAAATATTTGAACAAACACCTTTCTCCATTTGTAGAACTACTAGATACGTAGTTTTAGTAATGATATTTAATACTTTAATTTAACAAGTGATGTTCCTCTTATAGGGTAAGTGTGAGCCTGGTTGCTGGGGGTCTCTATTGCAAATGGAATCTTACCTAATGCAGGCTGAATTAGAAAAGCAGTAATAATGATACAATTGAGATGTTCATATGGAATGTGTTGTTGACATCACATGTATGAGGCAAATCTCAGATTATTAGACAAAATATTTAAAAAACAATGAAAGCTGTATTGGCTTTATAACTAAACTGAAATTATAATGTTTTTTTTGCCAATAGACAAGTGGGGTGTTGTATCACTGCTCTGTGTTAACTTATGGATAAGAAAAACTGCCACTTTGCACAACAGGAGACTTGTTCTCCATTCTATGCACAGAATGTTCCTTGACTGTGAAGAGTGGACCAGGAGAGTTGTGGTGGGGAGACTCTGTCCTGTCATACGGCTGATGATGAGTGAGAGAGGGCGATTTCTTCCCATATTTCTTATTTGTGTGATATTTGCCTGTTGAAATCTATAAAAATGATTATACTATTCTATAGAGAGAATTCCTAACAACATTTCAGGGTGTGAACGTTGCTGCTGCCATGCCACATAGTAGTTTTCCGTCTAACAAAGTTTACATTTACATTTACATTTAGTCATTTAGCTGACGCTTTTATCCAAAGCGACTTACAAGTTCTGTACGACAAGCCATCAGGAAGAGCACAACTCTATCAGCTGAGTAACAATGTTCATCAAAGTGTTGAGTGCTACAGTGTAGGTTAGTTTATTAGGACAAGTGCATGACAGTATGGTTAGTTAGGGTTAGATTTTTTTTTTTTTTTTTTTTTTTTTTTTTTAATTCAGATAATGGTTGAAGAAGTGAGTCTTTAGTCGACGGCGAGTTAAAGCTGGTTGTCAATCACAGTCTCTTACCATGGTTGAAGTCCTCCAGGAGGGTCCACGGCAACATGGTCCAGTACTCATACGTCCATACAGGTACTCAGTGAAATAATATCTATATATCCAACCCTGCTAGTCCCACAGCCAGAAGAAGTGGGGGCGGTGGTACAGTCTAATGCTTTGAGTGAGTGAGTGAGTGAGTGCACTCTCTTGGCGCCTTAGTGATGTGTTATCCTACTCCATGTGTCTCTGGTTGTGAGAGGGAGCTCCATGGAGAGTTAATATAGGCCAGGCTAGAGAAGGGGAGGAGACTGCTCTGTGTATGGCTTGGCCTGTCGATGTGTCAGACCAAGTACCATTACAGTTCACTGTCAACACCTCTCCCCCTCTCTCTCTCTCTCTCCCTCTCTCTGTCTGTCTCTCTCATTCTCTCTTTCATTCTCCCTCTTTCTTTCTTTCTTTCTTTCTTTCTTTCTTTCTTTCTTTCTTTCTTTCTTTCTTTCTTTCTTTCTTTCTTTCTTTCTTTCTTTAACAATTACTCTCATTCTCTTTACATTTTTTTTTCATTCTCTCTCTCTCTCTCTCTCTCTCTCTCTCTCTCTCTCTCTCTCTCTCTCTCTCTCTCTCTCTCTCTCTCTGGATCTCTCATTCTTCTCTCTCCTCATTCTGGTCCACAGTGTTTTATCCAGCGAGGGTTTATGACCTAACGTTAGCCCTCTGCCCCTCAGCTGAGGTCTGAGGTCATGAAGGACTGTGTTTATGGTGTTTTATGTCCATGTGGGTGTGAGTTATGTGGAAGTATTACAAGGAGAGTCGTGTGTCTCACACACACACACACACACACACACACACACACACACACACACACACACACACACACACACACACACACACACACACACACACACACACACACACACACACACACACACACACACACACACACACACACACACACACACACACACACACACACACACACACACACACACAGGGGTGTAGCTGAAGATTCTGGGCCCCATGAAATAATGTATTTGTGGGCCCGTAATCCATGCAAGCGTGCGTAAGCGCGTGAGCTTAAAACATTTGGGGCATTTATTTATTGATGAAAACGCATAATATGGTTTTTACCTATACATTCGGATCAGCAGTTCAGCACCTGAACTGTTGGTGGGTGAGCCTAGTAAAGGATGTCACATTGCATTCATCTTCAATGAATGGACCAATGCAATAGTCTACCAAAGAACCTTGAGTCGCACTAGGCATATATTTTCCCCTACTCTTGTGACAATGTTTTCTGATACTTAACTCAACATACAAAGGCTGTTACTTGCCCTGTCTCTCTGTAATCCCATCTCCAACACAAATAGTCTACTCAAGCACACTATTAGGTTGACAGACACTTACATTTTGATGTGCATACAATCGCTCATTCTGTCAAACAGAGTAACAAGCACCTGTTTGTTTCTTTTGTGATTTTTTTTTAATACAATCGATTATACTTTTGAGTCATCTACATTAACTTACTTTAGGATAATAATAATAATAATAATAATAATAATAATAATAATAATAATAATAATAATAATAATAATAATAATAATAATAATAATAATAATAATAATAATAATAATAATAATAATAATAATAATAATAATAATAATAATAATAATAATAATAATAATAATAATAATAATAATAATAATAATAATAATAATAATAATAATAATAAAACCTTAATAACCCTTGAAATCATCCTAACCTCCCCCACCCCAGCTACTCCCCTACATACACACACACACACACACACACACACACACACACACACACACACACACACACACACACACACACACACACACACACACACACACACACACACACACACACACACACACACACACACACACACACACACACACACACACACACACACACACACACACACACACACACACAATCAGTTAATAAGCATTGGAATGGACAGTGAGACAAACTAAAGCCAAGGCTTCACTAAAGACGCACATGAACAGCACGTATTAAACCCATTCACGGGCCACACACGACATTACTTAGGAGCCAGGAGTCTCAGGGAGCTCAACCTGAGAGAGAGAGAGAGAGAGAGAGAGAGAGAGAGAGAGAGAGAGAGAGAGAGAGAGAGAGAGAGAGAGAGAGAGAGAGAGAGAGAGAGAGAGAGAGAGAGAGAGAAATCAACAACTTGAAAGGTTTGATTAATTTGAGATGAACTGAATCAAATGAACTGATCAATAAAAATAATCAAACCTCTCAGCACTGTATATATTGTTGTTCTTTGTTGTTATGGAGGAGCTGTGCCAGGGTGTCAGCAGGGATTCTCTGCTAAGCAGCTGGGGAATTGATCATTTCAGCTTCACCCTGTTAGCTGTGTTTCCCTATTTATCACACGGTCTCACTCTCTCAGGCTGTTAGACTCATCCTGCTGTCTCAACTGAATCATCATGGTAGACCTGCATGCATTTTAGCTGGCATGACTGTTGACGTGAAGACGTGTGTGTGTGTGTGTGTGTGTGTGTGTTTAATATTCACACCAGCCAGCCTGAGGCTTTAGAGTGACTATATCATCAAAATATGAGTCACATTCAAGCAGGGAAAAGAGCTGTGGCCTCAGGGCTGTTTGACGAACTCCGAATTTCCTCTGATTGCTTTCTGAGTTGTCTCTCAGTGCAACCCTTCTGTGTAGATGCAGGTGTGGCCTCATTGCAAGGAGCCACTGTTCCTATACTGTCTATATAAAAAAGCAGCCATTTACCATTTACCATTTATTCCCCTACACACATATGCTCCTGCTCGCACCCCCCGCCCTGGACCCCCCCATGGATAATCCATCCATTATCCTTCGCTCCTACCCAAACACTACCATTAATGTTATGGTTTGTAACCGACCCCAATCGCACAACACAAGACAGGTATGAGAGTAAGCCAAAACAGGGCATTTATTTCTTACATAACAAAAAGCGGCACAGTCCCTTTAAGGGAAAACACAAAAACACTAGAGTCAAGGAAATCTGGAAAATGTGGCACTGTGCCTTTAAGAGGCGAACAGGCTAAGGGACTAAGGCTAAGGGCCAGGACTAAGGACCAGGGCTAAGTGTCAGGGCCAGGAACAGGGGCACTGGAGAGGGGGACAGGGACAGAGGCCCGGAGAGGCGGGCTGGAGACAGGGACAGAGAACAGGGTTAAGGCCTTGGACAGGGCGAGGGCCAGAGCTGCTTACAGGGATGAGGACAGGGTTCCGACGGCGGAGGCCTGGCACGGGGACAGGGGCCCGACGGCGGAGGCCTGGCACGGGAACAGGGGCCCGACGGCGGAGGCCTGGCACGGGGACAGGGGCCCGACGGCGGGGGCCTGGCACGGGAACAGGGGCCCGACAGCGGGGCCTGGCACGGAGATCCTCCTCCTCCTCTTCGGATGCTGCAGACGGGCAGCGCAGAACAAAGGGGGTCCCAGGGGACCGGGATGGGAACACGCCGTCCTCCCGTGGAATACTAGGGAGCGACGACGAGCCTGGGTCCAAGGGGAACGGGATGGGCACACGCCGTCCTCCCGTGGAATACTAGGGAGCGACGACGAGCCTCACCCCCAGGAACGAGGATCACGAAGAGACGCCCTCCTCCCGTGGAATCGGGAGCGATGACGAGCCGGCTTGACGTCTGGAGTGGGAACACTGGAAAACCTCCCGTAGAGAATTAGAGAGCGAAGACGGTGTCCCACTCCAGGCAAACGGCGACAGGTGGTGATGGCTGGCACGTCGTCTCACGCCGGAGACGCGGCAGGTGATGGTAACGTACAGGATGGTAACGTACAGAACTCCATGAACACAGAGTGTACACAGATACAGATACAGAACGAACACAGAGTCCAGAACACAGAACGACCCGACAAGGACTGGAGGGGAGTCTGCAACCTATGTACTCTCCCGAGGTGATTGCAAACTCCCAACAGGTGCGTGAAGGTAGAGGATCAAGAAAGTCCAAGGGTGGGGGCTGGTGAAGAGTAGAGGAGAGTAAATCATCACAAGGGTGGGGGCTGTTGAGGAGAGTAGACAGGGAAAACACAGGAAAAAAGGTCCAGGGAACAGGCGAATCCTCACAATTAAATGCTAGCTTTTATTCTCTCCACCACTTCTAACCACATTGTCAATTTGGATTCATTGAGACCCAAAGTTCTTGCTGTAGATATTTCTAGATAAATCACATCGAGATATGTAAGAATCCAGACCTTTCGGCACATTTTTTCCGGTTGAAACCATCGTGATGCTATCAGTTTTTTAGCCACTGTAATACCAGCTAAAAGCAATCTCTTTTGTTGTATAGGTACTGCATATTCAAAAACATCATTCAGCAGTAATATAGAGGGGTGTACAGGTATATTCAGAATTAAGAGATTTTATAATTGCTGGGTCACTTCTTTCCAGAATATCTTAACTGGTGGGCAGTCCCAATACATGTGCATAAATGTCCCCTCGTCCCCATTTGTACATAAGGAGCATTTGGAGTCTTGTTTAAGACCCATTCTGTTCAGTCTTATAGGAGTCAAGTATGTCCTATGAATATAGTTAAGATTGATTTGTTGATGGTCCGGGTTCCTTGATGCAAGTCGAACATTTGCCCAGGCTTCTTGTCAATCAAAATCTTTTTCTAGGTCTGGTATATCCCTCCTCCAAATAGAGTCTAGGTGGAGGGTTTCATACGAAGCCGTTAGTAATTGATGATACAAATCTGATAAAAAACCTCTCGATGTCTCTCTTTCATAGAAAAATTTGTGGTATCTGTGGTGTGCAATTGGTGTCTTTAATGGAACACCCTGAGTCTTCAAACATAACAATAATTGTGCGTAAAAAAAAGAAATGTGGAACCGGTGAGATTAAACTTTTTTTCTATTTCATCATAGCTACAAATACCCTGTTTGTTGAAAACATCTCCTAATGTATGTATGCCTTGCTTTTCCCATCTAGGGAATCTTATAGGTCGTTTTCTAATCAGGAGTGCATTGTTATTGAATAAGGGAGTATGATTATGCCATTTATGTGGATTAGAATATTTTTTGTGTGTTTCACGCCATATCCGGATCGCAAGTGTAATTATGGGGCCAAATTTCAGTTCGCATTGCTTAATTGATATTTTGGTGTATACTATGTCCTGCAGTCTCTGTGGTGCTACTATATTTACTTCTAAATTTCTCCAGGATACTGATGCTTGGGGTTCAAACCAGGTTGTCAGTGGTCTTAAAGTGTACACCTTAAAATAGTGGAAAAAATTTGGGATTGCCATCCCTCCGTCGGCTTTGTTTCTCTGTGCGGTGGATCTTTTTATACGTGGTGGTTTGTTATTCCAAATAAATTTATATGCGGAAGAGTGTAATTTTTTCCAGTAACCATCTGGAGGGGGTAACGGAAGCATTGAGCTGATGAAGTTGATTCTAGGTAAGACATCCATCTTAACTATTGAAACACGTGCCTGTACTGAGTTTTTAAGTTTTGACCACCTGTCAAGGTCGCATTTTATTTTATTTTGGATTTCTGTGTAATTGTGTTTCACCGTTTGGCTTATGGTAGGGAATATTTCAACTCCCAAGCATCTAAAGTGTTTAACCATTGGTATTTCCCCTGGAAGACTTGTATTCTCTGCAGGGGCGTTCAGTGGAAGGAAAGCCGACTTTGGCCAGTTTATTTTAAATCCCGATAGGTCGCCAAAGTTAATCAACTTGAGAAGATAAGGCATTGCGGTGTTAGGGTTTTGCATGAACAGTATTACGTCGTCCGCATATAGACTAATTTTGTGTTGTGTGGCCTTGATTACGATTGGTTCTATGAGTTGGGATTGTCTTATATATTGTGCTAAAGGTTCTAGTGATAAATCGAATAGTCCGGGACTAAGAGGGCAACCCTGTCTAGAAGAGCGTGATACCGGAAATATTCCGGAGGTGATTATACCTGTTGAAATCATGGCCGATGGGTCTTTGTATAATACTTTAATCATATCAATGAATCCTTTTCCTAACCCCATCCTTTCTAATACCGCCCATAGATACGACCATTCCAGCCTATCAAAAGCTTTCATTGCATCCAGGGACAGCATCGCCTTGGGTGTGGTGTCGTCCTTGCTGGCATCTAGTACGTATAGTAATCGTCTTATGTTGTCAGTGATCAAACGGTTTCTTATGAAGCCAGTTTGATCCGGATGAACTAAAGACGTCATATGCTTTTGAAGTCTGATGGCTAATACCTTAGAGAACAGTTTGATACTTACGGGTCTATAACTACCGCACTCGGTGGGGTCTTTGTCTTTTTTAAGGAGGACTGTTCAAGGTTCATTCAAGGTTTTACAACCTATTGTCATGGCGATACTGCTGATAAGTAGCAGTGTGTTAATTAATCAATGACTAATCAGTTAATGGTGAATACAGCAACACACCAATACATAAGACTGATTACACAAGCAGCCAGCTAACCATGGTAGTAGACAGATAGGACGTTATAATAATGATGCAGAGATACAACTGTTATGTAAAAGATTCCATCCATATACACACTCTATATACCGCAGATGCCACGACTTAGATATTTCACAGTGCTGTGTGTAGAGAGAGGGAGGCCGGCCCCCTCTGTGGCACATTCTCTCATACACTTACAGAAAGTAATTTCATGTCTCATGTCTTACAGTGAATGCAGATGAGAACATCCCATTTGTGTAAACGAGACCCTCGATTATCTTCCAGAGCCTTCGCAGACAGCACTTTTAAGAGGCACAATAATAATGGTTGAGTGCCTGGGAAGGAATGAGCAACTACAGTATTAGTAAGCCATTGATTTGAACCAGACTTGATTTCTATAGGTACTGAATCATTATCTGTGCCCCATGAAGATAAGTGTCGTGAGCCGGTCACTCATATAGCCCTGGTATATTATTCTATTCCTCAGGTGAGGTGTGGGCCGAATGGTTCTCAAAGTAGGGTCCAAGGACCCCAGGAGGTGGTCAATTTCACTAATAATGTCTTCACTAGAAGTTAGCACACTGGAAGAATGTATAAGAATGACTATTCCCATAGGTTTCATTCTCTCCTCTGTTAAATCCACATATACAGACAGTGGAATTCTCAGCTAAATCATATCTAACAACAAATATCTTCTGAAATTGGCCTATAACGCATTAATTTGGGCGTCCTTGACATGAATAAGCCTGATAACCACTGGTGTAGGCTACATACATTGCATCACTAGTAGCACCAGTCCTCACTGGTTTATGTGACCAAAGTTACCCACTGTAGAGAACTGGTACCTATTAACTCAGAGTGTGCGTCGACTCCTAGCTGGTTGTTTCATCTCACTGCACGCTGTACCAGGACACATCTCTGGCCCAACGTCAGCAGGATCGAGCCTGGTCACCTTGCGACTGCTCATTGACAGACTCACTGAATGCACACACACACACACACACACACACACACACACACACACACACACACACACACACACACACACACACACACACACGCGCACACACACACACACTCACGCACGCACACAGACACACTCACACTCACACTCACGCACACGCACACGCACACACACACACTCACGCACGCACACAGACACACTCACGCACACACTCAGCTCTGTGTACTGGGCAGATGGGATACCCTCAAGCTGTTCACTGACTGACCAATAAGTCATGAGGAGGTGCTAGGAGGACAACACACTATTACATATACACTACAATAACATACATCCCCTGTTCTGGGGTCAGTTATGGATGATTCACAGGAATATGATCTCAGATCTGTGATGAGGACTGGATGTAGAGGAGCGTGCCGGGAGGCGCAGCCTACTGTGTTGTGTTGATCACACGGCAGAAGAGTAAACAGGCCAATCTTGCTAAACTAATGCACTGACCACATGGAAGAGCCACGGCAGCCCTCTCCGGTCCCGGACGCCTATAGCTTATTCCCAGCGGAAGAGTGCTGCCGAGTGCTTCCACGTTTTCCCTGATTGGTTGCGACACGCCCCGCGGCAGCGCGGCAGCCGCAGAGCATGAATCTCCATGTTAACTTGTTCTAAATTTGACCTAGGAAACATGGTGAATGAGAGCAACATGGAGGGGGGGTTCAAAGCTTCATTAGTAGTAATTATCACCAAATGCCATTCTTCAAGTTTCAATGTGGTGGGTAAATGAGAGCTGTGGGGTAGACGGCTTTTCCGAAAGTTCATAATGATGTCCTTGTCTGAGAAGGAACTTATAATGAATAATGAATGTTGGATTATTATTATTCTATGAGCTATTTCTGATGCTGATCTATAAGCACGTTCTTGGAGGGGTAAAAACAATAAGAAAACAAAGCATTCAAATATTGATTTAGACATTTATTACCATGGCAGCAATTGAAGCTTCAAAGCTTCAAAGCATTCAAACCAGAACTACAGAACTACACCTTTGTGATATTGTTGAATCATGCTTCTTTTGACAATTTCTGCAATGTATTTAGTATGTTTACAATTAGGGTAGCAGGGTATATTATTTACCGTCAATGAAAAACCAGCTTTGCATGAATCAGCAAGATTATGAGGAACAACATGTTTATATTTATACCCACAACAAGAACACTGTGTTGTCTATCCGGCTCAAAGGCTTTTTAGTCTGTGTTCCACTTGACCAGCATCATACCTCCATTACAATTCTTTAGAAAACACTGACAGGGCTAGTCAGGAGAGAAGAGAAGAGAGGAGAGGAAGGGGAAAGAAGGGGAGAGGAGAAGAGAGGAGAAGAGAGGAGAGGAGGGGAGAGCAGGGGAGAGGAGGCAAAGAAGGAGAGGAGGGGTGATGAGAGGAGATGAGAGATGAGGAGTAACCATCTTCTTTTCCTTCCCCTCCCTGTGAGCTATGTACTAGCAACCTTTGGCTCCAAACAAGCTGTTCACCAAGCCACCAGCAGATAATGTTTGAAATGATGTTTTGAAAGTAAGATGCACCAAGCTTTCATTTGGATGCAAGTCATAATCTGCTTTGCCAAGACACGTTGGCTCAGGCAGAAGCCACCACAGCCTAGCCTAGTGCGAAGCTGCGTCTATCTGGCTCCATTGACTTTGTACGCATTCGTGCCACCTCTAAATTTCACTTTGCATTGTATTTGAACATATACAAAAGGTTAAGGTTAGGGTTAGACTCGGTGGCGGACTGGCCATCGGGACGTTCGGGACGAATCCCGATGGGCCGGAACCAAAGTGGGCTGGTAAAAAAAAAAAAAAAAAAAAAAAACGTGTGTGGGCCACTAATGTGGGCCAGTGTGTGGGCCAGTGTGTGGGCCAGTGTGTGGGCCGGTGTGTGGGCCAGTGTGTGGGCCAGTATGTGGGCCGGTGTGTGGGCCGGTGTGTGGGCCGCGTGTATCGCTTCCGCAACGGAATTCGGTTTCCGGGTTCCTCTGATTGGCCGCGACCCCCACGTGACCCGCCCCCCCTATCCACCGCTCTGCCGCTGCCACGCGTGGCAGAGCGAGCGGCCGCGGACTCGCTCGCTTCCTCAATTTATACGCATGGAAGTATTGACTGAATGAATGAATGAAAACTTTATTTAACAGATTGCAGAATGGGTAC